>NC_045427.1:319147612-319857612 GCF_902635505.1 Sarcophilus harrisii | reverse complement strand
AATGGGGAAAGGAAAGGAAAAATCTGCAAGAGTGTTTGGAAAAAGAATATAACTCATTAAAAGAAAGATTTGTTAA
This sequence comes from Sarcophilus harrisii, assembly GCF_902635505.1. Taxonomy (NCBI): domain Eukaryota; kingdom Metazoa; phylum Chordata; class Mammalia; order Dasyuromorphia; family Dasyuridae; genus Sarcophilus; species Sarcophilus harrisii. The sequence continues at coordinate 319,857,536 of NC_045427.1, read as the reverse complement.
AGTGGAAAAAGAAAATAACTCCCTGAAATGTGAAATGGAAAAAGTAAAGAACTCCCAGGAAAATAGAATTTGTGAATTAGAAAAAGAAAATAATTCCTTGAAAAAAAACTGGTGAAATGGAAAAAATTCCACAGAAAAAACAACTCATTTAAAAACTCAATTGGACAAATACAAAAAGAAATAAAACAAAAATAAATGAAGAAAATAATTCATTAAAAATCAGTATTAAACAAATGGAAATGAATGACTTGAGGAGACATCAAGGATCAGTCAAGCAAAACCAAAAAAGAAAAAGAAAGAAAAAAGAAAAAAAGAAAACAATAGAAAAAATGTTAAATATCTACTTGGGAAAACAAAAGATCTAGGAAATAGATCTAGGAGGGATAATCTAAGGATTACTAAACTTCCTGAAAATCATGATGAAAAAAATTTCAGGAAATCATCAAAGAAAACTTAGATGTCATAGAATCAAAAGGTAAAATAGACATTGAAAGAATTCATCAAACACATACTGAAAGAGATCCCAAAATTAAAATTTCAAAGAATATTGTGGTTAAATTCCAGAACTATCAAATCAAGTAAAAAATATTATAAGCACCTAGAAAAAACAATTCAAATACTGAGAAGCCACAATAAGGAATACTCAGGATCTAGCAGTGTCCACATTAAAGGATCGAAGGGCCTGGAATCTGATATTCCAAAAGGCAAAGGAACTTGGAATGCAACCAAGAATGAATTACTCAGCTAAACTGAATATTTTCTTCCAGGGAAGAAGATCGACCTTCAATGAAACAGATAAATTCTATTTATTTCCAATAAAAAAACAAAACAAAACAAAAACAGAGCTAAACAAAAAATTTGACCTCCAAATACAGGACTCAAGAAAAGAAGCATAAAATGGTAAAAAGAACTCTTGAGAACTGTATTTATTTTATGAGTATACATAGAGAATACATGTGTAATTTGATTTTACTGTTATAATATAAAAAAAGACCTAGAGGTGGAAAGGAGTCTGTACCAGAAAAAGTGCAGGTAAAAAGAGATAAACTACATCTCACGAAGAGGCAAAGGAAACCTATTATATCTGAGAGAAAGAAGAGAGGGGGATAAACATTGTGTGAATCTTATTCTCATCAGATTTGCCTCAAAGAGAAAATATTAGACATATTTGGTTTACAGAGAAACTTTTCCCACCTCTTTGAAAAGTGGGAGGGGAAAAGAAAAAAGGGAAGGGGTAGGCTAAATAGAAGGGAAAACAGAAATAGTAGGGGAAAGGTTTAAGAAAGGGAGAGGGACTCTAAGGATGTGGGCAGGATTCTAAAGAGGAAGGGCTGTGTGAGGCAAGTGGTGCCCATAAGTTTAATATTGGGGAGGTGCTTAAGGGGGAATGGAAAGAGAAAAGCATAATCTTGGGATAATAAGAAGGCAGGAAATACAGAATTAGTAGTTTTAACCATAAATGTGAATGCAGTGAACTCTCCCATAAAGTGGAGGAAGATAGCAGTCTGGATTAAAAGCCAGAATCCTACAGCATGTTCTTTGCAGGAAACACATTTAAAGCAAGTGTGATATGTACCAAGTAAAGGTAAAAGGCTGGAGCAGAATCTACTATGCTTCAGGTATAGTCAAAAAAGCAGGGGTAGCCATCATGATCTCAGATCAAGCAAAAGCATAAATTGACTAATTAAAAGAGATAAGGAAGGAAACTATATCTTGCTAAAGGGTACCATAGATAATGAAGCAATATCAATACTAAACATATATGCACCAAGTGGTATAGCATCTAAATTCCTAAAGGAGAAGTTAAGAGATCTGCAATAAAATGAGACAGTAAAACTATAATAATGGAAGATCTCAACCTTGCATTCTCAGAACTAGATAAATCAAATCACAAAATTGTAATATCCAGGCTAGCTTTCTGGAAGATCTCTGTATGGGCCTTGGTCTTTAGGTGGAAAAATGATGAAGTCAGGAGGGTCACCACAGGACTGGTTAAAGAGGGAGTCTGAAGTTTGAAATCTAAAGTTTTTGAGCCTGCTCTGTGTCTGTGACTGAGAGAGCCTATTGTGTCTGTGTCTGTGACTCTTCTTCTGTATCCATGTCTGAGAGAGACTCTCACTTAAATACGTTAGTATGATTATATAACTACAACAACTCAGCATGTGCTAACTGCCCATTACATCACCATCACATTAAATATATGTTAGGGAACCATTATCTCACACTGAGGAGGTGCTTAACTGTAATCACCCTGTTGTTCTTGATTGAAGTATACCTTTTCTGAGTCCCAGCTCTCAACTCAAAATAAATAAGAAAGAAATTAAAGAGGTAAACAGAATACTAGAAAAGTTAGGTATGACAGATCTTTGGAGAAAATTGAATAGAGGCAGAAAGGAGTGCACTTTCTTCTCAGCAGTTCATGGAACCTATGCAAAAATTGACCATATATTAGGACATAAAGACCTCAAATTCAAATGCAGAAAGGCAGAAATAGTAAATGCATCCTTTTCAGATCATGATGAAATAAAAACTACATTCAATAAAAAGCCAGGAGAAAATAGACCAAAAAGTAAATGGAAACTAAATAATCTCATCCTAAAGAATAAATAGGTGAAACAGCAAATCATAGATACAATTAATAATTTCACCCAAGAGAATGACAATAATGAGATGACATATCAAAATTTGTGGAATGCAGCCAAAGTGGTAATAAAGGGTAATTTTATATCTCTAGAGGCTTACTTGAATAAAATAGAGAAAGAGAAGGTCAATGAATTAGGCTTGCAATTAAAAAAGCTAGAAAAATAGCAAATTAAACCCCCCCATCAAACACTAAACTGAAATTCTAAAAATAAAAGGAGAGATTAATAAAATTGAAAGTAAAAAAAAAAAACCTATTGAATTAATAAAACTAAGAGTTGGTTTTATGAAAAAAAACAAAATAGATAAATATTTGGTAAATGTGATTAGAAAAAGGAAAGAGGAAAAACAAATTGTTAGTTTTAAAAATGAAAAGGGAAAACTTTCCACTAATGAAGAGAAAATTAGAGTTACTTTGCGGTTCTGATAAAGGACTCATTTCCAAAATATATAGAGAATTGACTCTAATTTATAAGAAATCAAGCCATTCCTTAGATCCCAAAGAGATCATAAAGAAGGGAAAGGGACTTGTATGTGCATGAATGTTTGTGGCAGCCCTCTTTGTAGTGGCTAGAAACTGAAAACTGAGTGGATGCCCATCAGTTGGAGAATGACTGAATAAATTGTGGTATATGAATATTATGGAATATTATTGTTCTGTAAGAAATGACCAACAGGATGATTTCAGAAAGGCCTGGAGAGACTTACACGAACTGATGCTGAGTGAAATGAGCAGGACCAGGAGATCATTATATACTTCAACAACAATATTATATGATGACCAGTTCTGATGGACCTGGCCATCCTCAGCAACGAGATCAACCAAATCATTTCTAATGGAGCAGTAATGAACTGAACTAGCTATACCCAGAAAAAGAACTCTGGGAGATGACTAAAAACCATTACATTGAATTCCCAATCCCTATATTTATGCACACCTGCATTTTTGATTTCCTTCACAAGCTAATTACAATATTTCAGAGTCTGATTCTTTTTGTACAGCAAAATAACAGTTTGGTCATGTATACTTATTGTGTATCTAATTTATATTTTAATATATTTAACATATACTGGTCATCCTGCCATCTAGGGGAGGGGGTGGGGGGTAAGAGGTGAAAAATTGGAAGAAGAGGTTTGGCAGTTGTTAATGCTGTAAAGTTACTCATACATATAACTTGTAAATAAAAGGCTATTAAATAAATAAATAAAAAAAGAAATCAAGCCATTCTCCAATTGATAAATGGTCAAAGGATATGAACAGACAATTTTCAGATGATGAAATTGAAACTATTATCACTCATATGAAAGAGTGTTCCAAATCACTATTGATCAGAGAAATGCAAATTAAGACAACTCTGAGATACCACTACACACCTATCAGATTGGCTAGAATGACAGGGAAAGATAACGCGGAATGTTGGAGGGGATGTGGTAAAATAGGGACACTGATACATTGTTGGTGGAATTGTGAACACATCCAACCATTCTGGAGAGCAATTTGGAACTATGTTCAAAAAGTTATCAAACTGTGCATACCCTTCGATCCAGCCATGTTTCTACTGGGCTTACACCCCAAAGAGAAGCGAAAGGGACCTGTATGTCCCAAAATGTTTGTGGCAGCCCTGTTTGTAGTGGCTAGAAGCTGGAAAATGAATGAATGCCCATCAATTGGAGTATGGTTAAGTAAATTGTGGTATATGAATGTTATGGAATATTATTGTTCTGTAAGAAATGACCAACAGGATGAATACAGAGAGGATTGGTGAGACTTACATGAACTGATGCTGAGTGAAATGAGCAGACCCAGGATATCATTATATACTTCAACAACAATATTATATGATGATCAATTCTAATGGACATGGCTCTTTTCAGCAATGAGATGATTCAAACCAGTTCCAATTGTTCAGTAATGAAGAGATTCGGCTACACCCAGAGAGATAAACTATGGGAAATGAATGTGGACCACAACATAGTATTTCCATTCTTTCTGTTATTGTTTGCTTACATTTTTGTTTTCCTTCTCAGGTTCTTTTTAACCTTCTTTCTAGATCTGATTTCTCTTGTGCAGCAACTTAACCATGCAAATATGTATACATATATTGTATTTAACATATACTTTAACATATTTAACATGTATTGAACTGGCTGCCATCTATGTTAGGGTGTGGAGAAGGAGGGGAAAAGTAGGAACAGAAGATTTTGCAAGAATCAATTTTGAAAAATTACCCAAGCATTTTTTTGTAAATTAAAAGGTATAATAATTAATAAAAAATTGAAACTTGGTCATATGAGGCCAGGAGATTTGTGAATGATAGAAAGACATCTCTCTCCCTCCTCATCAGAGAGGTCAAGAAGGAGACAAGTAATTGGTGGAATTCTCCCTACCTATGTATTCAGTTATCATCTCTATTCAAATGATTCTTAGACTTATATAGCCCTTATCTATCTCCTCACATCTAGTCTCATATCTCTAGCTAAACAGACATCTTGATGTCCAAAACTAGACTCATTATCCCTAAACTTCCTCTCTGTCCTACTACTGTTTAAAATGAAATAATTTTCCTAATCACCTGGTTTCATAACCTCAGATCATCATCCTTGACTAATTACTCTCACTTACTCTTCACTTCTAACCTATTGCCAAATTTCATCATTCCTACCTTCAGATTTACATAATGTCCTTTCCTTTCCTTTGACATAACTACCACCCTGGCACATGCTTTCATATCCTCATGCTATCACTATTTCAAGAGCCTTCTGGTTGACTTCTCTACCTTAAGTTTCTCCCCTCTCCAGTCCATCCATTCAGTAGTGAAATAAATCTTACTTAAGCAAAAATACAACCATTCACATACCCTCCCCATGGTTTCAGAATTAAATATAAAATCCTTTGATTTTTAAAACCTATTCTGAGCCTTCCTCCTTCCCCTTGGTTCTTTTTGAACCAGTAACACTTGCCTTCTTGCAGGTTCATGTACTCAATAGTCTGTTTCCAGTTCTGGGCCATTTCACTGATTATCTCCCAGGTGTAGAATGCTTGTTCCTCTTGAACTCAACCTTTTTACTTTCTTCAAGACTCAACTTAGATCCTGCTTTCTAAAAAAGCCCTCTCCCCACACATATTGTTGATATCTTCTCTCTAAGATTACCATATATATATATATATATATATATATATACACACATATATCTTATATACATAATCTATCTTCTTGTACATATACCTATCTTGTATGTGTGTATATAATTATATACACACATATCTATATTTATATATCTTGCATATATATATGGTTGCATGCTTAAAAAATTCAACCTAAAATTAATGATGATTATAAGTATTTGTTTTGAATTCATGATTATCAAAGATAATGATTCTTTTTTATTAAAGATTTATTAAAGATTATATTAATAAAAAGTTATTTTCAAAAAATATGCATGGACAATTTTTCAACACTGACCCTTGCAAAACCTTGTATTTTAATTCCCCCCTTTGCCTCACCCTTCCTGCCAGATGGCAAGTAATCCAATATATGTTAAACATGATAAAAAAATGTTAAATCCAATTTATGCATATATTCATACAATTATCTTGCTGCACAAGAAAAATCAGATCAAAAAGGAAAAAATGAGAAAGAAAATAAAATGCAAGCAAATAACAACAAAAAAAGTGAAAATAATGGGTTGTGATATACACTCAGTTCTCACAGTCTTCTCTCTGGGTACAGATGGTTCTCTTCATCCCAAGATCCAATGATCTTGAACTGGCTTAAATCATCTCATTATTGAAAAAAGCCATATCCATCAGAATTGATCATTATACAATCTTGTTAGTGCTTAGTAAAAAAAAGCATCTTGGGAAGTGAAGCCAAGATGGTTTTTTTTACTAATCATTGCTGGCAAAATTTTTGCTCCTTAAAAGACTGATACATCATCTGGAAAAAGTCAGCATGACTTCAGAAGGAGTAAGAAATGGCTATTATGGGGTTTAGTATTGGACAATTACAACAGAAATGCTAGGTGCAGAAGAAAGGCCTGTACATAAAATTTATTGATATAATCAAAGCCATCCACCTTTGGTTTCCACCTTCACCCAATTTTCACCTGTAGCTGCAAGAAACTGTAGCATGAGCATCAGCTATATCCTGGTAAAACTGTCTTATAAATGGACTAAACCAAACTGTAAGTTACTGACAGCCTTCACATTCATTATTGACTTAAAGAGATGTTACACAAGCACATGAGCATTTCTCCCAACAGAATTTCTTCCAAAGGCAATGAAAGCAAATGAATAGAAACCATGTAATACTTAGAATTTTATTGGACATCAAAGATTTCAAGGTGACCCTCTGTATCTAGGTCCTTTGTCAATCATTTTGTTTTTTGTTTAGTCATTGGACTTTGATAATTTTTGAAAAGCATGAAGATGATAACTTGGTGCAACTTTGTCTCACTTCAGTTCATAAGCAAGTCAAAACCATATTGTTTGTTTTGAAGAACTTGAAACAGTCTCTTCTTGTGTTAGAAGTCCAATGATTCCTGAAGATTTTAAAGTTCTTTTAACAGTCTCATTGTCAGCCATGCTCCTTCAGTGTCAGATGTTCTTAGTCAGATGTTTCTTGAATCTTCTCCTTTGTTTAGAGGTTTTTCTTTTTATCATCTGGTAATTATATTGGAGCTGTTTGCACTGGGCACTGCTTCGTTGGGTTAAAAAATCTGTATTCTCTCCAAATGTAATCCTGATTGCTTTTCTGTTGGTTGATGACATCAGAGTCCTGAATTTCTAAAGACTCTCTGGGTGTAACCTCAGCTGCTATCATGCCCCACCTGTCCTTTGATTGATACTTAGGAGCTGGGTCTTGCCTTTCACTTCTCAAAGTAGATCTACATTCAGAGGCCCAGTGAAAGCCTCGGTTACATTTTGGGCTTGGGGTTTTGGGTTTTCTCTCACCCTGTCTTCTCATTCTGTCTCCATATCTACATTGAGCTCTCAAATGTCCAACTTTTCCACAATGAAAACATCGACGAGTTTCTCTAGAATTCCGTTGCCAAGAGAGACCCTGTCTTGACATATTCATCATAGTTTGAGTGTAATAAGCATTTGTGCCCACTGTGGCACAGGGTCTTATGATATCCTCTAAAGGAACATCTTTGTCTAGTGTCAGGAACCAATACCCCCTCCTTTAACAATCTTTGTTCAGGAGGCCTTCTCCCCTCCCCAAAGGCAACTGCACTCTTAGTTAAACACACCTGTTTGAAGAAGAATGCTTTTAGAGCACAATGATTCGAGGGGTCCCAGGAAGAACATTGACCACAGAGCACAATGACCCGAGGGGTCCTAGGAAGAACATTAACTACAAGGACCATGTGAACTTTGACACAGAGATAATGGTCTCACGTAGCAGTATAGCATAAAAACAAGACCCTTTGCATGAATAAAGTTGACCATGACAAAATTTGCTTGGTCTCCCTCCTCTTTCTCGCCCGTTTCTCTTTCAGGCTGGGTCCCCTTCGATCCCCCGAATAACTGAGTCCCGCTGGACGGGACAGGTGGCGCCCAACGTGGGGCCCGAGGTACGGACCCTTGCCAGACGGACCCCCACCCAAAGAAGTCGTTGCGACCCCTGATGTGAGGACCTCTTTCGCCACTCGCGGAAGTTCCAGTCCTGGTAAGTTGATTTCGTCCGTCTCATAGAAATGGGCCATAAGTTGTCTAAAGAACAGGCTTTCATAAAGGATCTCAAAGCCTCCCTCAGGGAAAGAGGAGTTAGAATAAAAAAGAAAGATTTGGTGAAGTTCTTTATTTTTATCGATGAAGTCTGTCCCTGGTTTCTCGTTACTGGGCCAGAGATTCATCCCCAGAAATGGCAGAAGGTAGGCAAAGATTTAAATGACAAACTACAAAAGGAGGGACCTAATTCAGTCCCCACAACTGTTTTTCAAATGACAAACTACAAAAGGAGGGACCTAATTCAGTCCCCACAACTGTTTTTCCCTATTGGGGCTTAATTCGTGATATTGTAGATTCAGCATCTGATGACCCTGATAAGCAGCAACTTTTATCAGTTGCAGAGTTTTGTCTCCGCCCGCTTTCTCGGACAGCCTCTGTGGCTTCCATTCTTTCGGCAGATAAAAATCCTTCCAGGCCCCCTTCTGTTATTGAGATGCTATTTGTCTCCGCCCGCTTTCTCGGACAGCCTCTGTGGCTTCCATTCTTTCGGCAGATAAAAATCCTTCCAGGCCCCCTTCTGTTATTGAGATGCTTGCCATTCAAAGAGAGTCCCTCTATCCCCCTCTGCCTCAAGAAACCCCTCCATCAGATTATCCGCTGAATCTCCCCATATTTACTAAGAATTCTGACGATGATACCCTTGAGCCCGGGGACGCGGCTATCTTAGAAGAAGAAGCAGCCCATTACCATAACCCCAATTCTGACGATGATACCCTTGAGCCCGGGGACGCGGCTATCTTAGAAGAAGAAGCAGCCCATTACCATAACCCCAATGGGCCCCCTCTTACAGCCCAGTCCTCGCAATATCCCCCACCTTATGCAGTTCGAACCTGTGCTCCCGCACTTTCTGCCCCTACGCTCCCCACTGCTACCCTTATTGAAGCTAAAAATCAGCTCTCTACCCAAGTTAATGATCTCAAGGAGGTCCTTGATCTCCAGCGGCAGTTTGTTCAGCTTTCTACAGAACTTTCTTCCTTGCAAAATTCGCTTAAAGAGACTATCCTCCTCTAGGCTTCAAGCCCAGCAGCCACTGCTCCTTCATTACCTTACAAAAAGGGCCCCCCTAGCAAATCTAAAGACCTGATTAATAAATCAAAAAACCTGAAATTGACTTTCCCTGTCATGACACACGCTCATAAATCCAGTGCCCCTTCCCTGGATGATCCCCCGTCATCCTCCAGGGAGGAACGTGTCCTTACCTCCCCCTCTAGGGGCTCCCCCTTTCCTTCAGATAGTGAGGGAGAAAGTGAAAATGAAAAGGGAGATGAGGAAGATGATCAGGCAGTGCAGGATGCCCCTCCGAGGGAGTTTCGTAAGCTCCATTTTAAAACCTTAAAGGACTTGAATGCCGCAGTCAAGGCTTACGGCCCTAATGCCCCGTTTACTCTTTCGGCCCTTGAGGCCATGTCTCAGGCAGCTGCCTCCCCTCTGAATGGATTCCTGTAGTGGTACAAGCGGTTCTGTCTGCAGCCAATTCCTGACTTGGAAGAGCAGACTTTTGACCGCTGCCAGTCCACAGCCGCTGCTAACCCAAAATCTCCACACTCGCCACCTCCTGTAGGTTGGACGTTTGAAAACTTAGCGGACAAGGGAAATGCGCCTCAGAGGCCCAGCATGGCGTTTTCCTGTCGGCCTTTTAGCTCAGACTGCTAGCCCTGCCCTTGCGGCGCGGAGAACCCTGCCCAACACAGGCTCACCTTTTGCCCCCCCTCAACAAAATCATTCAGGGTAGCCAGGAAGACTTTTCTGAATATGTCAGCCGCCTACTTGAGAGGCTGCTGAAAGGACAATAACAGGGCATGGGCAGCCAGAGACCAACTTGTCAAGCGCTTAGCATATGAGAATACCAGTGCACCTGCAGGGGCTGTATTGCGTGGCAGGTTTAGAGATAAGACCCTTATTGACATGAGTACGCGTATTGCATGATGTCGACCCCTCTCCACAAAAATGTCGCGAGCCCGTGCACTCTTCTGCGGGCGCGGCCCTCCATGCCAGTGGCCCTCCCATGCCCAAAACTTGCTTCCGTTGTGGTCAACCTGGGCATTTTGCCCGCCAGTGCCCTGACAACGCCCCACCATCCGCGGATCCCCCAGCCCGGCCAAGCCAACCCTCCACTGTATGCCCCTGCTGCAGGAAAGGGAAACATTGGGCTAACGCATGCTGCTCCACCGAGGACATTACAGGCCAGCCTTTGCCTACCCATCAGGGAAACAGCCGGAGGGGGCCAGCCCAGGCCCCTCGGACCATTCCATTTGTTGTTCAGACCTTGGGGACCAGCCACAGCCTCCCTTCTCCCTCCTCCGAGCCACAGCAGAGCAGCGCAGGGGTGGACCTATGTGCCTCCACCTCTACAATATTAAGACCACAAGGGACGGGTGCAAATTGTTCCCGGGAATCCATGGCCCCTCCCCACCTTCCACCTATTTTCTTGTCTTGGGACAGGCCTCCTCACCTGAAGGGCTTCTCGTCCACCTCCTTAGTAGATGTCAGCTACACTGGAGAAATCAAGTTGTTGGTTTCTGCCCCTATGGCCCTGTTCACACATTAGACAGGGACTCCGCCTGGCTCAAGCGTTGCCTCTTCCCTTGATCAATGACTGCCCTCTGTCTCACTAAGGGAGCTTCTAACCCTAGGCTCCTCCGACCTCCCTATTAGGTTCATAAAATATCCCCAAGGGCGTCCACCCCATCAGAGCTCCACCATTCAAGGGAAGGGGTTTTGAGGGGCATTCTTGACGACTCTGGGGAAGGCCGATTCTACCTGTTATCTCACAAGGTTACTTGGCCTTTCTGCTGGCCTTTGCAGTCCATGACCCTGCCTTGATGTGGAAGCCAATCTAAAAATACCCTCCACAGTTACATAGCTGTTGACACAGTCAGAGGAACGAGGAGAGAATTCAGGCACTGTGCGGCCCTTTGTTGTCCCAGGGCTGCCCGTCAATTTTATAGAGGAAGGATATAATATCTCAAATGGGAGTATTTGCTTTTAGCCCAAATGTGGTTGTAACGGCAAATGCTCTCCCAAAGGATTCCTTCAGGTCAGGGACTGGGGAAGAAGGGGGGCCAGGGAAATTAACACCCATATTGATTTGCCCAAGAAAGATCTTGCAGGGCTAGGCTTCCAGAAGCATTTTCATAAGGGCATTTGGTCACACCACCAGAGCGGGCAGGGTCCTTGGAAGGATGACCTCCCGTCTGGATTGATCAATGGCCCCTCCACAAAGAAATTGTTTGGGGCCTGGGGTTAGTGCAGGGAACAGCCGCCGCAGGCCACGGTGAACCATCCACATCCCTTGGAATACGCCCATTTTAGGCCCCAGCTTCAGAGCGCTCAGGTGGTAGCGCATTACACGAGACCGGACTGTAGATAAGACCATAAGTTGCGTGGGGCACTTCAGCCTGGACTCCCTCCCGGTAGCTATTCCAAGGGATTTTTCAAAATGATCATGAACCTCAAAGACTGCTTTTTCATTTCTCTCACACAGTGATTGTAAACGCTTTGCTTTTGGTCTCTATAGTTAGTTAGCCTTTGGGCCTTCCACGCTTTTAATGGAGGGTCCTCCCCTCGGGTATGGCTAACCAAGCAGCACGTCAAATATGTGACTCAGACTATTGACCCATTCAGGGTTGTCTAAATACAGTATGTATATCATCCATTATGGATGAAGCATCCTCAACAGGTCCAATGGCCGCACCTATAGGTTTACGTGGCCGCTTATCATACCCTCCAGATACCGGGGCCTTTGATCTCTCCAGAAAAAATCCGAGCCCCAATATATAACTATTCTTAGGTTTTGACTACGCTTTCCAACCGTCATCAACTCCCGAAACTGGTTGGATGGTCGTTTCACATGGCGGCTTTTAAAAACTGCGGGCGTGTAGATTTGACGACCCTATCAGAAACTTTTCACAGGAAATTAAAACCTCTCTTTGGCATACTAAGAGAATTCCTGTCCTCTCCCCCTCTCCGCTTTTCCCTGAGGCACGCAAAAATCCACAGTTACAATGGGGCTTACTGCATCAACCAAACAGCACATAAGGTCATTTAACTGCTAAATAAACACTTTTTTGGCTCCTTATATTTCCGACTCCCTTTGCCCCCACAAGGCTTGCTTTGCCCAGCAAAGCCATATTTGGTCCACGCGGCCTCCCTCGAACTTCTACACAGTACTCGCAGATTTATCTTACGCCTCGGTAGAGGCACTCCTTGAAGCTTTTTGGAAAAAGACCCGACCACATAGTTTACCCCCCTACTTCCCGGTAACATTAAGAATGATGATGGTTGGACTGGCTCCATTGCTTTCAGACAACCTGACAATCACTTTCCCTCTGATAAATTGATCCAATTTCTACAAAGAACGCCTATCGTCTTCCCTAAAGGAACAAAGTCTAATCTGATCAAAGGTGCCCGACTAGTTTTCACTGATGGGTCATCCTCAGGCATTGCGGCATTCAGTATCGATGGTGAAGTCTCCCGCTTTAGCACAGATTTTACTTCCGCACAGCTGGTTGAGCTTGCAGCCATTATTAAAGTTTTTGAATTATTGGAAGAGCCTTTTAACTTATATACTGACAGTGCCTATGTAGCTCGCTCTGTCCCTCTTTTAGAAACAGTACCTTTCATTCGCCCTTCAACCAATGCATCCCCCCTATTTGCAGAACTTCAGCACCTCATCCTTGCCCGCACTGAACCTTTTTTTATTGGTCACATTCGCGCCCATTCTGGCCTCCCTGGGCCACTGGCAGAGGGAAATTACAAGGTAGATCAGGCCACTCAACTTATGGCCGCCGCCCTCTCAGTCACCCCGCTTACTGCTGCACAGCAGGCCCATGCCTTACATCATCTCAATGCCCATACACTCAGACTTCGTTATTCCATCACTCGTGAACAGGCCAGACAGATTGTCCGCCAATGCAAGGGCTGTTTAACATTCTTGCCCGAACCCCGTTTGGGAGTTAACCCTCGTGGATTGGTCCCTGGTGACCTATGGCAGATGGATGTCACCCACTACCCACCTTTTGGTAAATTAAAGTACATTCATGTTTCCATTGATACCTTCAGTGGTTTTATTTTTGCATCCTTGCAGACAGGGGAAGCTTCCAAACATGTAATCTGTCACGTTCTTGCCTCCTTAGCGACAGTCCCAAAACCCAAGATTCTTAAAACTGACAATGGTCCCAGATACACTAGCTCCTCCTTTAAACAGTTCTGTGCTCAGATGGAAATTAAACACATTACTGGCATACCTTATAACCCCCCAGGGTCAAGGGATCGTTGAAAGGGCTCATCAAACCTTAAAAAATATGGTCTCAAAATTACAATTAAGGGGAGAGATGTTATATCCCAAAGCAGGTAATTTTAAAACTCTTCTAAATCATGCAATGTTTGTATTGAATTTTCTTACTTATGATACTGACAGCAAATCTGCCGCTGACCGCCTCTGGCATTCATCTACAGCCAATACTTATGCACAAGCCATATGGAGAGACCCTCTGTCAAATAAATGGCAGGGTCCCGATCCGGTCCTTATCTGGGGTAAAGGACATGCATGTATTTATGACTCACAATCACAAAATGCCAGGTGGCTTCCAGAGCATCTGATAAAACCTTATAATCCACCCAGGGAGCCCCCTGAGAAATCTTTCTCATGTGTTTCCTTTCAGAAAACGTCATGAATCCATACATTGTCAAGATCCTACTTTGCCTGCTCCTCTGGTCTAACTACCTTTGTAGTCACTTCCTCCTTTATCAGCAATAGGGACTATTGTGTTGAGGTCTCGCTCCTCCCTCATTTAACCATTCGCCATCCAGATGAGTTCCTAAGATTTTGGGAACAGGGTACTGACCATAGTGTAAGAGAAAAAAGGGAACCTCTAACAGCCGTTACCTTGGCTGTACTTATCGGCCTAGGGGCAGTTGGCACAGGCACGGGTATTGCATCCCTTGTAACATCCAATACGCAGTATGCACAGCTAAGTGCTGTTATAGACAGAGACCTCCAGGAACTTCAATCTGGCCTAGAGAATCTCAAAGATTCAGTTGCTTCCCTGGCCGAGGTAGTCTTACAAAACAGGAGAGGTTTAGATCTCCTCTTCCTGCAACAGGGTGGGCTCTGTGCAGCCCTAAAGGAAGAATGTTGTTTCTATACTGATAAGCTTGGCCTTGTAGAAGACAGTTTGCAAAAGGTCAAAGAAAGTTTGGAAAAAAGGAAGAAAGAAAGGGAACAGAAAGAGTCTTGGTACCAAAACTGGTTCTCCACATCCCCCTGGCTTACCACCTTACTCCCCAGTCTTCTGGGGCCCCTTGTAAGTATTCTCCTTCTCCTCTCCTTTGGCCCGTGGGCCTTTAACAGATTAACTACCTTTATCAAGTCTCAGGTCGATTCTGTCCTACGGAAACCTGTTCAAGTCCTCTACCACCAGCTCAACACCAATGGATCATGTGAAGATCTCCCTCCTAGTATGGTCTTGGAGGGTCTACAATTTTCTACCCTCGCTACTGAGATCCAGATCCCGTGGTATTTAAGGATGTGGCGGTACCCCCGAAGAACGTGATTTTACTTGTGGGCTAGTGCTGTGAAAGAGCCAACGATGGGAGTATTGTGATTCCATGACTTGGATAATCATGCCTATGAAAGCTGCAGGAATACCCAATGACGGGATTATTGTGGGTCCACTCCCAGGGGGACTGGGGACCACCCACATAGCCTAAGACAGGGATCCTGCCTTCTCTGGCCTTGCTGGTCTAGATATTCGGGTACCAAGCATGGGTGCAAGTCACATAACCTAAGACAGGCCTTTCACCGAGCCCTCATTTTAACCCTTTGATTTAAAAGAAAAAAGGGGGACATGTCAGGAACCAACACCCCCTCCTTTAACAATCTTTGTTCAGGTGGCCTTCTCCCTTCCCCAAAGGCAACTGCACTCTTAGTCAAACACACCTGTTTGAAGAAGAATGCTTTTAGAGCACAATGATTCGAGGGGTCCCAGGAAGAACATTAACCACAGAGCACAATGACCCAAGGGGTCCTAGGAAGAACATTAACTACAAGGACCATGTGAACTTTGACACAGAGATAATGGTCTCATGTAGCAGTATAGCATAAAAACAAGACCCTTTGCATGAATAAAGTTGAGCCGTGACAAAATTTGCTCGGTCTCCCTCCTCTTTCTCGCCCGTTTCTCTTTCAGGCTGGGTCCCTCTCAATCCCCCGAATAACTGAGTCCCGCTGGACGGGACAGTCTAGTCCCCATATAATTCTTTTGCAAATCTCATTGGCATTTTCCTTAGCCAGATGTCTCGTCATTATTTCTGTAGCAGCATTATCTCCAATGGTACTGATTACAGTTGTTTGCAAACATCCCACAAAATCTGCAAAAGGTTCATTGGGACCTTGCTCTATTTTTGTGAAAGCTTTATTTCCATCTTTCTATCCAGGGAGAGAATTCCAAGCTTTTTTGCAGCCTTAGAAATCTGCTCATACACTGTTATGGGATAATAAATCTGTTCTGAACTCTCTGCATACTGACCTTTACCAGGTAGTTGGTCAAAAGTGATTTGTCCAATAGTTCCTGTTTGCCTATTGCGTTGGGCTTGAATCCTACATAATTGATGAAACTCCGAAAGCCACAACAAATTTTGTCCCGGTTCTAAGCATGTTTTCGCTATGGATTTCCAATCATTCGGGGTTAAGATTTCATAAGACAAATTATCTAGTAACATCTTCACATAAGATGATGTAACCCCATAAAGAGTGCAACCCTTTTTCAAATCTTTTTTCCAAATTAAAGGGAGTGTATTGTCTCTCTTTTTGACCTGAAGGGTCAATCTTTTCCATCACAGGATATACATTTATAAAATCAGATATATCTTCTCCTTTATTTTTTGCTTTAATTAATGCTTCTTCTAATCTTCACAGGAGAAGCTGACTGTATCTCTGCCTCTCTCTCTTCCTCTTCTTCATTAGATGAAGAATGATCTAATTCCTCCTGCTGTGAAGTATCACACTCAGGATTGTACTTAACTCCATTATCTGAATTTTCCTACTTATCACCTAGTTTAGTTGGCACCTCTCCCTGCAGCACTTTCTTTTTCTTCATTCCAACACTTAAATAACTTTTTATAGCCAGTTTTATTAAATTATATGTATTAAATATGTCTTTAGAAATTGAGTTAGGGCCATTTTTATTACAGAATTGACAAAGATCCTCTTCTACTAAGTTCCATTCATCCAGATCTAACTCTTTCTTTAGAGAGAAACAAGGACATATGTTCTTAACAGTTTGTAAAAGTTCAGTGATTTGCTCCATAATTATAATCAAACCTTGGCTTTCCATAACTTTTAACAATGCTCTCTAAACATTTTCCTTGAACAGAAACAGAAGGCTGTTTTCTAAAGATCTGTCCCATCTTAGCTGAAATTCTACTTTTAATTCTTTTAACAACATTTCTTTGTTGTATTTACTCTAATTTCTGGGTTGAAGAGACTTTTCCACTTGATCAGGATCACAGGCTTTTCCACTTAAATCAGGATCAGAGGCTTTTCTACTGAAATCAGGATCGGAGCTTTTCCACTGAAATCAGCTGAGGGTCCTGTCAGTCCTGCGTTCAGGGCGCCAAAATGTGAAGGTTTTCCTGGAGTCAGCTTTAGTCTCAGTTGAAATAATTACTCCAAAATCGCAGCCAGCTGGTAAAAATGCAAACGTTTATTTCTCCTTACAAATTAGCCCGGTTAGTTGAGACCTATCTCTCTGCCTGGCTCCAAGAGATCTTGCAGCTTTGTCCTTGGCTTCTGCCTCCAGCCAGCACCACGTTGGAAGATGCAATGAATCTCTCTGTACCTCCAGTCAGTTCCACCAGAAGAAGTAAGTTCAAGTTTCAAAAGCTCCCTATATTTATGTGATCTCCCAAAGGTTAACTCCACCTTCTGGAGGGAGAGGGATTCTGGTTTATCTCCCAGAGTGCTCTCTGGCCCTAAGAACTTCAAGGGAGGCGTGAATTCGGACTAAGCCCTATACGTGTGAACTCCATTGAGTACTTAGATACTTATAAGCTCTCTAAAGGTGTGAACACAAGCATTGTTCAATCAGTTCCACTTAGTACCTAGTTTCAAGTTCTGGCCCAAAATATCTTATTCTAAGATCAAATCAACTCCAATGTCTTAACACTTTGTAAAGAAATGTCTTAACACTTTGTAAAGATTCCAACAACAATGATCTCTCAGTTCTGCTCATTTCACTTAGCAGTTCATGTAGGTCTCTCCAGCTCTCTCTGAAATCATTGTGCTGATTATTTCTTATAGAACAATAATATCCATAACATTCATATACTATAACTTATTTAGCCATTCTCCAACAGATGGACATCCACTCAGTCTCAAGTTTCTTGCCACTACAAAAATTTCTGTTACAAACATTTTTGCACATATAGGTCAAAGGTAATGATTCTTAAGTCCATTTTGCTTCAACTTTACCAAAAATAACAACTTTTTCTTCTCAGTTCATTTACCACTTTTTACACAAAGTCCCATTTGTTAATGATCTCTCCCTTTCTCATACTATATTACAAAGGTTTACCTTTCTACAAGTTGAATTAGTACATCCTCATTGGTCCTCAAATTTTCTCATCTGTGAAGTGAGCAGAATGGATATGTTAACTTCCTAGGTTCTTTTCAGGTTTAAATCTATGATTTTGTCACAATAAACTATTTTTATGGTTTGTTTTTTTATTCTCAAATCTGTCTGAAATATGTTCAAAGAGTACTGATGCTCAACCTTTGTTTCTGAAGAGGACCAATAATATCATGGAGTGATGTCTGTATTTCTGCATGAATTGGATTTAAGTGATCCAGAGTTGCACAAAGTCATCAACTACTCTTTTTCAAAATCATTGAAATTTAGTGGTAAGACAAAAGTCAGTATGATCAGCATTGTCCCTGGATGCAGTAGATGACCTTCGTTTTTTTTAATTTTTTATTTCTAACCAAACTCTACATATTCTACATTGCCTGTTTCAGCTGCTTTCATAGTTATTGGAAAAAATTATTCTCATGTACATTCTGATAGGAAAATCTTTACATGCTTGTTGTAGATATTCCCCTTCCTTGATTGATAGGTTTGAAATCTATTCATTATCCTCAATCTGGTTTAGCTTGTCTGCTGAGACTATTTTATTAGAGTGTGACCATTGTAATATGGTTTCTGAAACTATATGTGAGAGTAGGGCTAACCAGAGGTAAATGAGCTACTCCAAAAATGGTTTGGCTAGTCCTCATGTCAGTCCTTCATTAATACTGAAAGCAACCAACAATCTGTAGTATTGCAACATCCAACGTTAGTCCCAGAGAACCAATGATGAAATGGACATTCTTATTTGAAGAAATGTAGGGTGACTATGGGTTCAAAATAATACATGTACTTTTAGACATAATTGCTGTGTTGGCTGCTTTTCCTTTCTTTCCTTTGTTATAATGAAGGATCCAGTTGTGTATATGTGGGCATGCTTGGGGGGAAAGGGGAAAAACATAAAGAACTAGTATATACTGAAGTCTGTGATATTAAAATAAAAGGTAGCAACAAAACTTTTTTTTTTTTTATTAAAAAGGTACAGTAACAATATAAGGCACTGTTTTGACATGTTTTTCATTCTAAGCAGATACCTTGCTGTGCAACAAACATCTGAGTTCAGCAACATATTGGTTATTGCTTTACCAAGGTGCCATTTCCTTGCCAAATAGTGTACTCCATAGGTCATTGATTTCTTATTAAAGGATGCATCATTGAAGAGGGGAGGTATACAGCCCTACTCTTACAGAAATAGCACTGATTAGGTGCTGCTGTTTGGCTTAATGATCTTTCCAAATTAAGTGTTGTAATGTCTAGTACACTGGAGTGTGATGCATGGCTCTTTAAATACCAAGGGAACCCACAATCTGGAGTCCAATGATTAACTATAGTAATAATGTGCAGTTTTCTAATCCTCTGCCAATTGTAACATGTAGGGTTTTGTATTTAACAACTCTCCTTATGATCTTGCAGAGGAAGGTTTCTAGCTTAAGCACTTCAGAAGAGTACATTTCAATTTTACACTGTAATAGCTTTGGGGTTTAAGTTTTCTTGCTTTCCCATGAGAATGGAATGCATTTGTGAAGTATACTATATTAATTAAGACATTTCCTTCATCAACTCATGTTTATCAAAATGATTTTATAGCTAAGGCACCATTCTACTTCCCTTTATTTTCTATCTTAACCAAACTTCAGATTCTGATGAAGAATACAACAATGTTTACAATGGGGAAACAGTGCTTCAGAAACAGAACTGAATCAGATGACTTCCCCTGAGGCAGTTTTCAAGATGTGAGGCCATTTGGCAGGACTTCCAAGAGCAGACACTTCAAATGACTTATTTGGTTCTAGCTAGTCCAAGGTAAAGCTGACATTTACCAATCAGAAATAAGACAAATCCTTACAGCAGTGAGGTAGAAAAAGAGGACCATTTTCACTTGATTTTAGGTAGGTGAGAATATATTAAAGAACACACACTCCATTTCTATCTATAGTTTAAGGTGGGCAGTGAGGACTCAAAGGTTAAAATTTGAGGACAAGATAAGTTAATGGTTTCAAAGACTTATGGAACATGGAGGAATCATTAGAAGTGAGAAGGGTGGTCCAAGCCAGTATAGATGATCATGAGATTCCTTCTTGTCTAGTAATAGTATCATCCCTGAAATGTAGTTTTGACAAATGTGACTCTGACATTTCCTTCCAGGATGTATATTTTCTGCATTAATCAAATTGGATGAAAGCTATATAAGGGGCAAAAGGAAATATGGAAAATAGCAGTCCTATCAAAGGACGGCCCTCATCTTACTGTTTTTGGCATTAGTCTGCACAATAAAATTGAATATATAAACAGCTAAATATAGCAAAATGGGTCAAAGAAGAGACAGTTCTTCAGTTACCTGTTGCATTCAAATAAGGAAGGAATAATTATTGTAGTAATCATTAGGGTGGTAATGGGGAGACAAAGAAAGAAAAACAGGGACAGAGAAATAGAGAGACAGAGACAGAGTGAGACAGAGAGAGCACGTCAGCAGCTTATTTTTCCACCTAGATTTACTGGCCCATAAATGCATGATCCTAATATTGCTTCTGTTGTTGAATTTATAAGGGTTCTTCTATAAGTTATACTGTATTCAATATTAAACTTGTTGGAACAAACGTTTGTGGAACCTGCTTTAAGTTTGAACTGGCCTCAAGAAATCAAGTGGATATGAGGGCAAGGAGGTGAAAAGGGAGAGTGTTCTTCAGTTTTGTATAAGAAAGCTCTACATTTCTTTCACTGTTTTCACACACACAAAAATGTCCCTTTGTAAAAGCTAATTGACGCTAATTGGTTAAATGAAATAGAGCAATAATCACTGGTCATTCAGCTAAATGAAAAAGATACTAACTGTAATTGACAATTACTCTTGGAAAGAAAACAGAAAAAGTTAAGATCACACTAATGGCCTAAGGGAAATAAATCTTATATGCTTAATGGGTACTCTGGAAACATGATGGGGAGAATATAGTTTCACTGTGGAAATTCAGTTTGTGTGAGTGAGAGTAAGTGTAAAGACTCTTAGGACTTATAAAGAACTACCTATGAAACAATCTTTATCAATAGCCTTCTGTTTTATAGTATTATTGCAGCCATTGTATGTATTTCTTTCCTATGATTACTTGAATGTATATGTTCATATTTGTGTTGTATGTAGGACCTTAAGGTGATTAGTCTTCTTGGGTTAGACATGCAGCAGGGGTTCTTTGAGGTAATTTCTAATTTCTTTATTGGCATTTGTGAAGCATACTATATTGAATAGGGCACATTTTCATCAAGACATGTTTTTCCAAGCGACTTAATATTACTATTTCCATATAATTCCAATTTTTTTTTTTAAGAACAGTTACAACAGTTTGAAGCTCAGCTCATTTTCATACTACCCTTATATTGAATATTTTGGTTTTGTTATTTTTTTTCATTTTATTTGTGAGGCAAAATCTGAAAATTGCTTAAATTTCCATTTCTTTTGCTATTAGTGAATTCTAGAAATGTTGTATATGGTTGTTATTAATGTGCAATCCTACTTTTGAGAGCTGTATCATTTCTGAGTATAAAAAAAATTAAAAAGACATTGATAAACTGGAAAAGTTTCAGAAGAGGGAAGCCTTTGCATAGTAAAAGACTTTGACTTCATGTAGTAGAAATCAGTTGAAGAGCTAGAGACATTAGTCTAGAAAAAAAGAAGATCTAGGGGAAAAAATGATAACTGACAACAAGACAACCTTTAGCTATCATTTTGAAAAGGGATTATATTTGATTCTATTTGGCCTCACAGAGAAAACTAAAGAAGAAACAATGAATAGAAGTTGGTTGTTGATTGACTATAGAGTATGTGTAGAAAAAAAAATTTTATCAATTAAAAATGTACAAAAGTGAAACATATATAGGGTTGAATTTTCTCTTATCAGAATCACCAGGCTAGATGACTGCTTTGGTGTTAAATCATTTGTTTATTTCTTCATGCTTTCATTGAGTTTGTTTTTACATTCATTTTATCCAAATTTCTTTCCTCCATCCAGGTCATTTGTACCCATTAAGAAGGCAAGCAATTTGATATCAATTATAAATATGAAATTATTCAAAACATATTTCCATTTAGCCACTTTGAAAGACAAAGCAAGAAAAATAAAATAAAAAAGTATGCATCTTTTCTATATCCTCTTCAACACTTGTCATTTTTTTCCTGTCATATTCACCAATCTGATAGATGTGAGATGGTGCCATAGAATTGTTTTAATTTGCATTTCTCTAATTATTAATTATTAAGAGCATTTTTCTTTTACCTTTGATTTCCTCTTCTAAAAACTGCAGGTATATATCCTTTAAGCATTTATCAATTGGGAAATTGCTCATGTTTTTATAAATTTGACTTAGTTTCCTATATATTATCAGAGATACTTGCTATAAAAATTTCTCGTTTCCTGGTTTTCCTTCTATTTTTTTTTCCTGAAGCAATTGGGGTTAAGTGACTTGCTCAAGGTCACACAACCAGGAGGTGCTAAGTGTCTGAGATCAGATTTGAACTCGGGTCCTCCTAACTTCAGAGCTGAGGCTCTATCTACTACATCAACTAACTGTCCCTCTCCTTCTGATTTAATTGTATTAATTTTGTTTGTGAAAACCCTTTTTAATTTAAGTAATCAAAATTATTCATTTTACTTCCTATAATCTATTCTGTCTCTTATTTGGTTATAAATTCATTCCTTGGACTCAGTTCTGACAGGTAAAATCTCCCATGCTTCCTTAATATTCTTATGATATGATCCTTTATATCTAAAACATGAACCCATTTTGACATTATTTTGATAAACAATGTGAGATAGTCATCTATGCCTATTTTCTGCCAAATTGCTTTCCATTTTTCTAGGTAATTTTTGTTTAATATTGAGTTATTGCTTTCAAAGCTGAATTTTTGGGTTATCAAATACTAGATGATTATGGTCACTTAATACTGTACATTGTAAACCTGCCTGTAACAAAAGTTTTGAAAAACATCTTCCTATGTTTAAAATGATGGGACCTTTTTATTACTAATAATATTGATTCAAAATATTGCATTAAAAGAGTATAACAATATAATATCACCAATTAATATTTATCTAACATTTATTGGCTTATTTTCCAAAATTTTATTTTCTAAATACATCCCTCTTAAGACCTTTTCTTAATGAATTATCACGTAGAGCAAATCCTGAATGTGGTTGTGCATGGTAGCTTCTAATGTATCTTTTCATCAAGATTTTGCCTTGTTCATTTAATATTTAAAAAATAAATTTTCTGCCCTCCTCTCCCTTTCTCTCTCTCTTTCTTTCTTTCTCACACACACATTGTTTCTCTCTTTCTCTCATGTGTTAAAAATTTCTCAAATTTATTATCCATTTTTATTTATTATTTTCTTCCACATAATTTTTCATTGCTCCTATATTGACCCACATTCCTTAAAATTCCTTTTATTATCTCCATTTGGGTCTTTAGTTGTTATACTTCCTAAACTAATTACTATTTTTATTGATTTATGATCTAGAAAGGTGTTTAATATTTCTAGCTTTTTAATATATATTTGCAAACATCTTTGTGTCCCAACACAACATAATCAATTTTTAGCATATTCTTTGAGGATACCATTTAAATAATACCATAAGTCTTGGGATTCTAGGTTTCACCTGTCTCCCAGAAATTCACTAGATTCTATATTTTCTTATTTGTTTATATTCATATCTGATCAACACTTGAGAAAGGACAATAAAGTCTCCTACAATTATTATATTACTCTTTATATATTTTTGAATTTAATTAATCTTTCTGGCATGAATTTAAATGTGAAGGCATTTGATATGTACAACTTAAATATTAATAGTTTCTTACCTATGATTCCTTTTAACATAACATAATATTCTTTTTTATCTCCTTTTATGTTATTGTTGTTGTGTTTGTTATGTTTTTTCCAATAGTGTAATTGTGATTCCTGCTTTTTTATTGACATGGTGCAGAACAATTTTTTCCAGGCCTTATTTTTATTCTTTGTATGCCTTTGCTTTTAAAGCATGTCTCTTTTAAGTAACAGGAGAAATTTTGTTTTGTTTTGTTTTATTCAATATGTCACATTAGCATTTAAAGTTATGTGAAGTAGGTTTATCCTTTTCTCCATTTATATACTGTTTTGTTTTGCTTCTGAATTCTTCTACCACTTTGTAAAGATGATACTTTGCCTTTCCTTTTATTTTAGTTTAATGTTATGACCTCCAGCTTGATCAAATCCTTTTAATTTCTTTGTCTTCTCTAGTTGTTTAATCACTCTTTCAGTTAAGTAATTAAATAAAATATCCCTCTTTTTCACTTGAACTTAGTTGGTTTGTTATATTTTTACTTCATTTTCTATTCTTTTCCTTGTTCTTTATTTCATTTTACTACTCTTTATATTCTGAACTTTTATTCTTTGAAGCATAATCTTGGCATTTATTTATTCCTTTTTTTTGATGTTTGTATTCCTCATTAAATTAAAACTGATATTTATTTGAATCTCAACCCTTACATATTTTATATTGCAGTTCTTTTCCCTGTGAACATTCTTTTTTTCTTTCCTGCTTCACTCTTAAAATTGTCAGTTCTATATTATATAATGGTGAGAATTTTCACATGTTCTAATAGTACAGTTCCATACTTTCCCTTGCCTTCTGATAATTTTTTTCCCGCTCATTTGGCACAAAAATCTCTCTGATCTCATACTCTACTAATTCCCAAAGTTTCTTGTGAATCTTAATTGTCCCTTGGAGCTCCTCTCCCCCTTCTCCTGAGGAAAATTGCTATTCATCAAGGCATAGATGTCTCTCAGAGATTAACATCTCCCTTACCTCTAAAGCCTTTTAGATTATATCCTGATAAGATTTCAGTCTCCCATTTTAAAATTTCTCTCCAACCTCAAAAGAAGCACTTTTCAGTAGATTCATTTCCTTCATTAAATTAAGGTTTCTCCTTTTGCTACTTAACTCAAATCTCTTGTTAGCCCACTTCTTATTTGAAATTCTATAGAAGTTACTTTATTTTCAATGTTAGCAATGTTAACAAAGTTACAACAATTGTTTTTACAACCAATTGCTAACATTGTTTTTACAACCAATTGTTTTATTTCTTTTTAGATACATTTTGTTCCATGCTTTCTTGGGAATCCACAAATTCTTCTGCCTCATCAGGGGTATTCATTCACTTTCCTTTGACTTGCAGTTATTTCTTTATAGATGTTTGAACTCATCTAGATGATTTGGAGGCCACAATCTGTCCTGTTAATTAGATTCCCTTTAGATCTCTTATTCTTTAATTATATTTTCTTCCATCTAAGATCTTTGATCATTTCAGTCTTTTTCTCCTTGTTTTCTTGTTTTCCTCTATTTCTCACATTCTGACTTCTTTCTTTTTAAGTATTTGAGCCCTCAGTTTCCTGAGGGCTAGACCTCAAAAGTTGTCTCATCCTTCTCTCCTGATGGGCATTTCACCAACTATAGTCTCAGTGACTTCTGAAGCGAATAAAGCTGGTATTCCTTCTGTCCCTCATTTCTTTGGCTAAGCACATTTGCAACACAATGTGCTCACCACTACTTTTTCAAACAGGGTAAGCATCTGGCATTAGGTTTTACCTGGTGCGAGGGTTGGGGAAGTTAAATAAGTAGAAATGGACACAAAGAACTAATTGAATATTCTCATAAGCTCATGAGTAAGTTTTTTTCAGCCCTGCCAAAGGATGGAGAGGATATTATCTTTTTTCTAGTATTTCATATGGTTGTCCATAGTACCACCTAAATGTCTTTTAGGAATTAAGGGATTAGATCCTATATTAGTCAGTGAATTGTTCCCTCATCAGGTTTCTTAACATTTTAGACCAAATCTTCCTAAACTATGGGTCACTTTGTAAAGCTTCTTAAACTGAATGTGGGAGTCATGAAATATGATTTATTGTCAGTAAATGTTTGATTTGTATAGTTATTTTATAAACCTATATACATGGGATTATTTAAAAATTTCTCAAGCAAAAAGGGTTATGAATAGGAAAAGGTTAAAAAGCCTTGTCTTAGACTATTGGGAGAACTAAAATTTTCTTTATCTCTTGAGCATAATTTCTCTTTTAAAGAGATTTGACAAATTTTGAGGATTGAAGAAAGTATCTTATCCTCTGTCCTGTTGGTCATATGATCCAAAAGTCAGAGCAATGTTATTTATTGCTTATAAATCTGTTCTTACATCTTTAGGAGTTTGGCAGAAAAACCTGTTAGTGTCCATAGAAAAATCAGGGCATAAAGAAGAGCCTACCAAATTCCCATATTTCTTCACTTTCACCAAAGGAACTAACCAAAATTCAAGAGATTTTATTTCTTGTCTTTTTGTCATAGCATCTTTTACCTTTCCTTGTTAGTGCCACCCAAATCCCTCAGAATACAGTACATTTTTTATTAATATCAGAAGACAATAATGGGAATTTTTCAAAATTTAATGTACCCATCTGAAACATTTCACTCTTGATAAATTAGATTGAACAGCATTTCCCTAGCTCCCTATAATACTATTTCTATGAATTGGGGAGAAATACAAAGAAATATATTTGCATACCACCTGCAAGGGATTTGGTAGGTATAAAACTTAAGTGTAATTACCTATATTGGAATTTTACCAGGCAACCGAGGTTAACATTGTGCATCCTTATTTCAAGGGATTTAAATGAATCACTTGTGTCATAGTAGCAAGGGCTACAAAGTAATTTAAGCATCTCTAGGATAGACAACTTTGCTGCTGATGTATTTAGTTATATTTCCTGCAAAGAAGCATGAATCACTAGAGATAAATTCAATGCAAAGAGATTATCTGAAAAACTTAATCAAGTTTTAATTCAACTGTATAATGGTTATATTTGTCTAATACTAAATTTCTAAAAAGGCATAAACAGAATAAAGAGACTTATTTCATTCCAATATAACCACTAAAAGAACACCATTTGATAGAGAGTCATAAAATTTTCTGAAGAGAGAGACCCAAGAAATTGCCTAATACAAGCCTTGCCCAAGCATGAACCTATATATATATATATATATATATATATATATATATATATATATATATATATATATATATAAAACATTCACAACAAATAGCCATCCAAATTTTTCTTTATTTCCCCCCTTTCTATTACTAACCATTCACTTTATCTCCCTCCACTTTCCCATTATACTGGGACCAAGGTGGGGAGAAGAAAAACAAAACTTTTATAACAAATATACGTAATGAAGCAAAATAAATTTCTTCAGTGATCTTGTTCAAAAATGTGTTTTGGGGACAACTACAAAGTTCAGTAAATAGAACACCAACCCTGCAGTCAGGAGTAACTGATTTCAAATCCACCTCAGACACTTAACACTTCCTAACTTTGTGAGCCTAGGGCAAGTCACTTTACGCCAATTGCCTTGCAAAAAAAAAAAATGTATTAATCTTCATATCCAGTTAATCACCTTACTATGCTAGGACTGAATCCCCCTCTATTGTTTAAATTTTCAGTGTAAGCATTTACACATTGAAAATAGACAACACTATAGATCAACACTTAATTTATTACTTTGTTGATCATCTAAATTTAAGAAAATATTGGAGAGAATATTAATAATACAGACTAAACTTAAAAATATCTCATACATATTTTTTCAGAGGGCTTATTGTTAAACATTAAAAAATACATCACTAATAGCATTCTTCATCATTTTATCTCTGGAATCATTCTTGACTAGAGTTCTTGACATGTAGCCTTTGCTTAAAGAACTCAAGTAAAAAGAAACTCACTGCTATTTGAAATGTGTTTGCTAATAATTATTATACATTGGTCTTAGTTCTTTTCTTTTCCTTTCAATGTAAGTTTTTGAGTCTAACATGCTTTCTATATGACATAGTCAGTAAGTAAATAATCCAGTACTCTATAATGAACTCAGACAGTGTGTTTTTTCCCATGGGTTTAGGTAGACAAATCTCAAGTTTAGCCTTCAAGGGATCAATAATGGAACATTTATAAATTTTATCACATTCCATCTGGGAAAGGCATAAGACAATCCATTTTGAATTCTGTCACTTTATGACTTATACACGACAAGGATTTCACTTGGAGCTTTACCTAATTATCATATAAAAATAGTAAAATAAATAGAATAAACCATGCATTTCCTTAAATGTCTATCAAGGTTCAGTCTTGAAAACTTTAACAATCCTGCTATATGCTGTACTTATTCAATAGATATTATCTTGAAAGCAAAAGTCAAAATTGAAAATCTGCAGCAAAAAATGTATACAAAATTATTTAATAAAGCTACTATTAGAAAAAAATGGGACAAATACAAAAAGGATATTGCTTTTATTGTGAACTTCTGATCTGAAAATTATTATTGCATAGATTAATTTCATTTAAGGAAGCCTATTTTTATAAGACTGGTAAAAGGAACTTTAAAATTAAAAATATATGAAAATGTAGAATAAAAATATTTCTTTTTAAAATTTTTAAGCATATGTTAGGAACTAAATTGGAATGAACCAAAAATATATACTTTATTTTTGGTTCATTCCAATTTACAATTACAATTTACAATTCCAAATACAATTAGTCACATACATTTCATATATAAAAATATGAAATGTATGTGACTAATTGTATTTTTTGCATGATTGATTTATTTTGATCAACATAGAACTCATATTTTTAAAATTTGAAGTAAATTTCAAATAAGGAAGTAAATCACAAAAGACCAAACATTATTTTCAGTTCAACTATACATATGTGTATTCATTCAATCTAAATATACATATATATGATATCAAACACTGAGATCTGGACTAAAGGATCAATTAGGTGAAATAGAGAACTAGGCCTGGAATCAGGAAGACCTAAGTTCAAAGATGGCCATAGATACTTACTAGCTTTGTGACTCTGGGTAAGTTACTTAATCTCTGCTTCACTTTCCTCATCTGTAAAATGGCAGTTATCTCAAAAGGTTGATGTGAAGATCCAGTGAGATAATATTTTGTAAAGCATTTATCCCAGGTTCTGGCACATAGTAAGTAATAAATAAACATTAGCTTTTGTTATTCCTGTTATTAACGTTGTTAAATTACTTGTGTATGATAGCAAGGTTAAGAGAGATGTGTAGGAAGAAGGACCAAGAAATTCAGGTAATTATGAATACTTATATAAAAGCATTATGGCAATAAGTCAGAACAAAACGAATGTGTAAAATTTGGGAAGCCACCATTATTAGTGGTGAAAAATTACCCTGCTGTCAGTATTTGAGGGATTTAGAAGGTCAGCTAAAATTTGAAAAAAAATATCACATTTAAGAGTTGAGGAATGGAGCAGCTAGATGGCACATCACCAGCCCCGAAGTCAGGAGGACCTGAGTTCAAATCTGATCTCAGACACTTAACACTTCCTAACTGTGTGACCCTGGTCAAGTCATTTAACCTCAATTGCCTCAGCAAAACAAATAAACAAACAAACAAATAAATGAATGAATGAATAGAGTTGAAGAATGGGCAAAGGTTCTAGAAACAAAGGTAATACTAATGATAAACAATAGATAACATTTTTACAATACCTACTATATTCCAGTTATGTTCCTTTTAATATTCTACTGTGCTAAATTCTTTACAATTATTATTTGTTATTATTATCCCCATTTTATAGATGAAGAAACTGAGACAGGTAAAGTGACTTCTTTAAACTCATACAGCTAATAGGTATCTGAAACCAGATTTGGACTCAGATCTTCTTGCCTTTACGTTCAACTCTTTATCCACCATACCAGCTGGCTACCAAGGTAGTCAGAAAGCATGGATCAAGGATATCAATAATGAAAGTTTAGGTGCTTAATGAGTGACCCTCTGTCAAAAGTACACTTGAAGGAAAGTGTTAGATGGAAATTAGAAGAAAAATGAATTAGAGAAAGTTGTAAGTCAATTCTGACTACATAGTTGGGAAAATAAATATTATAATACGTGAATCCAGACAAGATCATCATTCTATGTTTTATGTGATAGGTATCTAGTTTTCAAAATCTTTGTTAGTTTGTGTCAGACTAAAGCCATACATATGAAGACCCATAATAGTAGCTAATGACAATGACATTTCTTTCTCAATAACACAAGTTAGTGCAGAAGAGTCTCTGGAGGGACTATATCCCAAAATTTTCCATAAGGCATCAGCACCTTTATCACAGAACATTTTCCAGTACGTGAAACCAAAAGCTTGACCCATTTAAAGCTAATATAATGTATTTAAACTGCACATTTCATATTCCTTAGTGAAGGAATGGAAGAAGGTAACTAAGAAAGAAGTAGTACTAATATTCAGATTTCTTTAATAGAAGGATTCAGCTTTTCCCTGAGTACAGTCTGTAAATATTCATATTATGATAACTACCCACTGGACTAAATAAACCCCACTCAGCTTTTACAATGGTTTTATATTATATAAGATTTTTGAAAACTTTAATATTTTATCCATGTTGCATAATCAACAGTTCTACGGATGAAAGAAGCAATTAAAATACCCAAAGAAAAATAGTAACAGTTTGAAAAGAAAAAAAGAAATTGAATTAAGATATCATAAGTAGTACAGAAAGAAAATTTGAGACTAGAAAAAAATCACATGGAGAAACAATGGGAAAACAAAGAAATAATTTAAGTGCTAAGATTTGAAGAATCTGGTATATAAAATGACAATATGATTCCAAGGTGGATTACATATATGACTAACAGCTAAAATAAAAGGTAATGCATAAAAACTTCTACAATGAGATCATCATTTCTCTACTTTAACACACTAATAGTGATGAAGATGGCAGTTGCCTTGTGTAAAATTTAATTTACTTAGCCACTAGCTCAAGAGAGACAGTGTTTGCTTTGAGTAAAAAGAGATTCATTATCATGAAATCCTCTTCCTTCCCCAAAAGAGTGATGGTAAATTTCCCTATAATCAGCCAGGATATACTAGGGGAGTTGAAGAATAATTACAAATAAATGGATTAAATGAAAATTTCTTTAACATGCTAATTATGCATCTGGTGAATTGATCTGTACATTATATTGGGAAAAGGTGAAAGTAGGCAATGTTGGAAGTGATTTTTATTGGGGTAATGAGAACTTTGTATGAGACTAAAGGTACTAGTGATGTGGGAAGAGGGACTATATTGCGGGAAGGACTTTTAGAGAAAATTTAATTTGAGAGGATTATTATCCAAAGTGAAATGAACCAGAGATGAGGAAATAACTGAACCAGAGATGAGGAACTAAAATTATTAACTCACTTGAAAAAAACCATTATAAGCAATAATAGAACTGAGAAGAAAAAGAAAGGAGCTAGAGAGAACTCAGAATGAATTAATAGGGATGAAAAGCTTGGTTTAAGAAAACTCAAGGAGCAGAATATTCAGAATTGAAAGGATGATAAGGAAAAAGATTTCCATGAATTTCCCATATCAGTAATTGAGTTGGTGGATCTCACTTCATCTACTTTGGGGTTCCCAGAGAAATAACTACAATCTCAGATTCTAAGAAAAAATAGTACTAAAGGTGACTCCTGACTCACCTCTTTCTCTTAGCATAATGCATGAGATGTCTTGAGAGATCATTTTGATCCACTAGTGATCTGGACCATGTAGGTAGCTTGGCTGCTAAGCTGGTTTCTAGATTTTAATCACCAAATTAATTGGTCATAAGGTCAGGTAGGTCACTTAGTTGCTTGGCTGATGCTGAGTTAGGTCATATTTCCGGGTTTGGACAGGACAATAACTTAACCACTGGGCTAAAACTTGCTGGGCTAGGACAGCTATATTAGTTGGTAATTTGAATTTTCATAGGATAATCCATGTTTGCTGGATGAACTGATCTACTCACTTTTTGATAAGCAGCTGAAAGATGCACCACTTTCAATCCATGGCTCAGCTGAGTGTAACTGTATTTCTCAGAGTTGGAGTTCTTTAAGCAGAGGTTTTTTTTTTGGTTGTTTTTTTTTTTTTTTTTTTTTTTTTTTCACTTTCTTAGGGCTTAAGCTCTGGGTTTTGTCATCTCTGGAAAGGAGATAGATCTAATCTTTATTGTTCCATGTTTCTTCCTGGTTTAGCAAAATTCTTTCATGGGCAGAGTCAACATGGAGAAGCAACCAGGAAGCTGCTTAAGCTTTCCCAGTTTTCCTCAAAATGAACCCTCCCACATGAAACCAAGCATCAAAACACAGTGTGAAATGATAGAACCTGAAAAGAGATGAAATGAAACTATTCTCTAGATCAAGACAGATTGGAAGGATGTCAAGAAAGGTCATTCTTACTGAGGTGAAAGGAGTGCACAGTGCAGCTCAGACAGAGACTGGAAAAGCCAGTTAGAGGGTCTTAATCACAACAAATCAGCAATCCTGGCTCAATGGAAAAGTTGACTAGTGGGGAAGCCTCCAGTTGCAGCACAGAAGACAAATTGCCAGCCTGAGAAATCAGATAACAATAGATAGGACTAGTATGGGCTACCTCCTGCTGTTAGGAAGAAGTAAACACAAAGGGCCCCTTTCATCAAAGTCAAGACTCGAAGCTGCACAAGAACATTGAGACAGAAGGAGAGGAGATGAAAAGAGAGAAGAGGAGAGGAGAGGAAAAACAAGGAAAGGAGAGGAGAGGAAAGGAGAGGAAAGGAAAAAGGAAGAAAGAGGAAAAAAGAGAGAGATACAAAAGCTAACTGAAGAAAAAATATATATTAAAAAATAGAACTGGGCAAATGGAACTATAAATCAACAAAAAGCAGTCAAAATAAAAGGAATGAAAAAAACAGAAAAAAATATAAAATAGCTCATTGGAAAAACAGCAGACTTGGAAAATAAATGCAAGAGAGATAATTTAAAAATTACTGCTCTATCTGAAGGCCACAACCAAAAATAAAATAAAATAAAGCATGGATAGTATTCTTCAAGAGAGTATCAAGGAAAACTGCTCTGATTTACTAGAACCAAAGGGTAAAATAGTCATTCAAAAAATTCATAGATCATCTCCAGAAAAAAAAAATCCCACAAGAAAAACCCAAAGAAATCTTGTTATAAAACTTCAGAATTATAATCTCAAGTAAAAAATATTTCAGGCTGCCAGAATAAAAATGAATTCAAGTGTCAAGGAACCACAGTCAGGATTACCCAGGATTTAGCAGCTTCTACAACAACAGGCTTAAAGAGCCTGGAATATGATATTCTGGAAGGTAAAGGACTTGGGATTACAAGCAAGAATCAACTATGAAGTAAGACTGAACCTCATTTTTTTTTATTTAATAGCCTTTTATTTACAGGTTATATGCATGGGTAACTTTACAGCATTAACAATTGCCAAACCTCTTGTTACAATTTTTCACCTCTTACCCCCCATCCCCTCCCCCAGATGGCAGGATGACCAGTAGATGTTAAATATATTAAAATATAAATTAGATACACAATAAGTATACATGACCAAACCGTTATTTTGCTGTACAAAAAGAATCAGACTCTGAAATATTGTACAATTAGCTTGTGAAGGAAATCAAAAATGCAGGTGGGCATAAATATAGGGATTGGGAGTTCAATGTAATGGTTTTTAGTCATCACCCAGAGTTCTTTCTCTGGGCGTAGCTGGTTCAGTTCATTACTGCTCCATTGGAAATGATTTGGTTGATCTCCTTGCTGAGGATGGCCAGGTCCATCAGAACTGGTCATCATATAGTATTGTTGTTGAAGTATATAATGATCTCCTGGTCCTGCTCATTTCACTCAGCATCAGTTCGTGTAAGACTCTCCAGGCCTTTCTGAAATCATCCTGTTGGTCATTTCTTACAGAACAATAATATTCCATAATATTGATATACCACAATTTATTCAGCCATTCTCCAACTGATGGGCATCCATTCAGTTTCCAGTTTCTAGCCGCTACAAAGAGGGCTGCCACAAACATTCGTGCACATACAGGTCCCTTTCCCTTTATAATCTCTTTGGGATATAGGCCCAGTAGTAACACTGCTGGATCAAAGGGTATGCACAGTTTGATGACTTTTTGAGCATAGTTCCAAACTACTCTCCAAAATGGTTGGATTCTTTCACAATTCCACCAACAATGCATCAATGTCCCAGTTTTCCCACATCCCCTCCAACAATCATCATTATTTTTTCCTGTCATCTTAGCCAATCTGACAGGTATGTAGTGGTATGTTAGAGTTGTCTTAATTTGCATTTCTCTGATTAATAATGACTTGGAGCATCTTTTCATATGACTAGAAATAGTTTTAATTTCTTCATCTGAGAATTGTCTGTTCATATCCTTTGACCATTTTTCAATTGGAGAATGGCTTGATTTTTTATAAATTAGTTAATTCTCTATATATTTTGGAAATGATGCCTTAATCAGAACCTTTGACTGTAAAAATATTTTCCCAGTTTATTGCTTCCCTTCTAATCTTGTCTGCATTAGTTTTGTTTGTACAAAAACTTTTCAGTTTGGTATAATCGAAATTTTCTATTTTGTGATCAGTAATGATCTCTAGTTCTTCTTTGGTCATAAAGTCCTTCCCCTTCCACAGGTCTGAGAGGTAAAATATCCTGTTAAACCTCATCTTTCAGGGGAAAAAATGGATCTAAAATGAAGTAAGGGACTCAATTATTTCTATTGAAAAGACCAGAAAAAAAAAACAGAATATTTGATCTATATCACAGGACTCAAAGAAACTTTGAAAAGTAAACAGAAAAGAAAACCAAAACATTATTTAAAGGTAAAAATGTTTACATTCCTGGATGGGAAAATGATACTTGTAACTCTTGAGAATTATAACTTTTATTAGGGCAGTTAGAGAGGGCATATATGGATAGAGGGTGTAAGAATAAATTGAGTCTGATGTGATGATATTAAAGAAAAAGACATTAAAGGGGTAGAACAAGGATTGTACTGGGAGAAGAAGAATGGGATAAGTGTGTAAACTGGGATAAATTAGATCAGAGGAAGAAGCACAAAAGCCCTATTACAGTAGAAGGAAAGAAGGAAGGTGTATGAGCATTGTCTGAAGTTTAATATAATCAGTTTTGTCTCAAAGAGGAAATAACTTATTTGCTCAGTTGGGCATAGGAATTTATTTTATCCTATAGGAAAGTAGGAGGAGAAGGGGGAAAGAAAAGGTAGGGAATGAAAAGAAGGAAGGACAGAAATACTAGAAGAAAAAGGGAAGAAGAGGGGTGATAGATGAGAGGACAGGTTGAGGGCAGACTGATTCAGATACAAAATATTACTAAACAGGGACAGGGTGAAAAGATAGAACAAAAATATTTACAGGATAAAACATAGGTTGGAGGGAAATACACAACTGGTAATCATAATTGTGAATGTGAATGGGATGCACTCTCCCATAAAATTAAATTTGTGAATTAAAAACCAGAATTCTACAATATGTTGTTTACAATAAACACATTTGAAGCAGAGACATACAGACAGAATAAGGATAAAAGGTTGGAGCAGAATTTATCATGCTTCAGCTGAATCTGAAGCAAAAAAGGCAGGGGTAGTAATTCTGATTTCAGAAAAAAAAAGCAAATATAGATCTAATTTTAAAAAGATAAGGAAGGATACAACATCTTGTTAAAGGGTACCATAAACAGTGAAGTGGTATTGATAGTAAACATAAGCACCAATGTGGTACAGCACCCAAATTCTTGGAGAAGTTAAGCAAATTAAAGAGATAAACAGCAAAATTATACTAGATGGGATCCCAATTTCCCCCTCTCATAATTAGACAGATATAATCACAAAATAAACCAGAAAGAAATTAGGAAAGTTAGTCGAATCTTAGAAAACTTAAATATGATAGATTTTTGGAAAAAATTGAATAAAGATATTCAATATTCACTGGAATACATAGCATCTACACAAAAATTGACCATGTATTAGGGCATAAAACCCTCACAATCAAATGAAGAAACATAGAAATAGTAAATGCATCCCTTTCAGATCACAATGCAATAAAAATCACATTCAATAAAGGGCCAGGGAAAGATAGACTAAAAACCAAATGAAAATTAAATGATCTAATACTAAAGAGTGAATGGGTAAAACTACAAATCACAGAAACAATAAATTCATCCTAGATAATGATAATGATGAGGCAACCTACCCAAACCAGGAGTTTTAGCAAAGTTACAGGATATAAAATAAACTCATATAAACCATTATCATTTCTATATATTACCAACAAAGTCTAGGAGGAAGAGATAAAAAGAGAAATTTCATAGAATAACACATAATAAAATATACTTTGAGGTCTAGCTATCAAGATAATGCCAAGAACTATATGAACACATTTCACACAATTAAGGACAGATGTAAATAACTGGAAAACTATCAATGGTTCATGGAAAGGTCAAACAAATATAATGAAAATTTCAATTTTATCTAAATTGCTTTTTTATTAATTGCCAATAAAATTCTGAGAGCCAATTAAACTATTAAAAATATTTTGCAAAACTTAAAAAAAAATTAAAAAAAATTCACCTGGAAAAACAAAGAACAAGAATACCAAGGGAATCAATGGGGAAAAATGTGAAAAAGTCATTTAACAGTAGTATCTGATTACAAAGTGTTAATTATGAAAATTATCTGAATACAGACTAAGAAATAGAGTGGTACTACACACCTGTCAGACTGGCTAGAATGACAGGGAAAGAAAATGCAGAATGTTGGAGGGAATGTGGGAAAACAGGGACACTGATACATTGTTGGTGGAATTGTGAATACATCCAACCATTCTGGAGAGCAATTTGGAACTATGCTCAAAAAGTTATCAAACTGTGCATACCCTTTGATCCAGCAGTGTTACTACTGGGCTTATTTCCCAAAGTGATCATAAAAAAGTGAAAGGGACCTGTATGTGCACGAATGTTTGTGGCAGTTCTCTTTGTAGTGGCCAGAAACTGGAAACTGAGTGGATGCCCATCAATTGGAGAATGACTGAATAAATTGTGGTATATGAATAATATGGAATATTATTGTTCGGTAAGAAATGACCATCAGGATGATTTCAGAAAGTCCTGGAGAGACTTACACGAACTGATGCTGAGTGAAAGAAGCAGGGCCAGAAGATCATTATATACCTCAACAACAATACTATATGATGACCAATTCTGATGGACCTGGCCATCCTCAGCAATGAGATGAACCAAATCAGTGCCAATGGAGCAGTAATGAACTGAACCAGCTACGCCCAGTGAAAGAACTCTGGGAGATGACTAAGAATCATTACTTTGAATTCCCAATCCCTATACTTTTGCCCACCTGCATTTTTGATTTCCTTTACGGCTAATTGTATAATATTTCAGAATCTGATTCTTTTTGTACAGCAAAATAACAGTTTGGTCATGTATACTTATTGTGTATCTAATTTATACTTTAATATATTTAACATCTACTGGCCATCCTGCCATCTGGGGGAAAGGGTGGGGGGAAGGAGGAGAAAAATTGGAACAAGAGGTTTGGCAATTGTCAATGTTGTAAAGTTACCCATACATATAACCTGTAAATAAAAGGCTATTAAAATAAAAAAAAAAAAGAATTTTAGCCTTTTATAGAAAAAAAAAGAAATAGAGTGGTAGATTAGTGGAATAGATTAGGTACACAATACACAGTAGTAAACAACTATAGTAATCTAGTGTTTGATAAACCTAAAGATCCAATCTTTTGAGAAAAGAATTCACTATTTGACAAAAACTATTCAGAATACTGGAAAATAATATAGCACATACAGACCAATATCTTGAATTGTCTGCTAAGATAATGTCAAAATTGATACATGATTTAAACATAAAAAGGTGAGCTCATAAGCAAATTAAGAAAGCAAGGAAAATTTTTACTTCTCAGATCAACGGATAAGTGAAAAATTATCTCTCCAAACAAGAGATAGAGTGCGTTACAGGATGTAAAATAGAAAATTTTGATTACACTAAACTTAAAAAGTTTTTGTACAAGTAAAATCAATGCAACCAAGATTAGAAAGAAAGCAGAAAATTGAAAAAAAAAACTTATAACAAGTTTATTTGATGAAGGATTCATTTCTCAAATATATAGAGAACTGTGTTAATTGTATAAAATTACACATAATTCCCCAATTGAAAAATGGTCAAAAGATTAAACTGACAGTTTTCATATGAAGAAATCAATGCTAAAATAAAAGGCTCTAAATCATTAAGGATTTGAGAATTGCAAGTTATACACACATACACACACACACACACACACACACAAAGAAATTTATATATACACATATGTATATATATATATACACAAATATAGGTGATGACCGCATATTTTAAAATCAGCTGGAGTCAAAAATTCAGGTTAGGGGAAAATCGTCAATCTTTATTCTTAGCAGAGATGAAGAAAGGTCAGAAATAGAAGGGAATCAACAATAGCAATGTCAGCAGCTGAGTCAAGAAGCTAGCCAGACCAGAAGCCACGAGACCAGCAGCCACCAGAACCAAACCCCCAGCAATCTCTCCCAGCCTCTCTTCCTGTCTCTCTGCTTCCACCCACCAAAATCGTTATTTCCTATACAACACATAAGAACTTGCACAGAGAGTGGACGGGGGCCCATTCTTACTCCAAGCAGATATATTAATAGAGTATAGTCCAATTACTATTTAGCCTCATGTGCTTGGGACCTCAGTGCATCAACTCAAGCCTCAGCTCATTACATATAGGTATATTTATTTGTGTATATGTTACATATATCTATGTGTATATATGTATATATAAATACATGTATACATATATATGTATGTATTCATATAGATATGTGTGTGTGTATATCAGCACTCTTTATGATGGCAGAAAATTTTGAAATTGAAGGGATGTTTATAAATTGGGGAATGGCTGGAGAAGTTATAGCACACAAATGTGCTTGAAGACTATTGTGCTATAAGAAATGATGAGCAAGGAAGTTTCAGAAAAAACTGGAAAGATTTATATGAACTGATATAAAGTGAAATAAGCACAAACCAGGAAAACATTGTTCACAGAAACAATATTGTAAAATGTCCAATAGCATTACATTAGCATGACTTCCTATTCCAATAAGTAACTGGGAATATAGTTACAAATGCAGTTTTTTTTTCTTCTCCAAGTCTCAGATCCTTTCTATGTTTTGGAATTTTTCTTTTATATGTAAAAGAGCCAACAAAAAATTTCAATATGCTCTCTCATTAGTATCATTGTTTTGAACAGTTCTGTGATTTCTTTTTTTGACCAATCTATTATTTATGACTTTGCTATTTTAAAATAAATATATTAATATTTATTTTTAATTTTTGAGTTTTAAATTCTTTCTCCATCCCACCTTTCTCTGATACAATAAAAAGGCAAGAAATATGATATCATTTTGTATATGTCTTTATTTTCACTAACTTTTGATTTCCTTTGTAACCTTTGTAATCCAATATGTTTTATTTTATGCATTTTAAAACATGATTCTGAGAAGAGGTTCATAGACCCAAGAGGTGCCCAAAAATGTCATCACACACACACACACACACATGATGTTAGGAATCTCTACTCTATTAATTTTAATTTTTTTCCTTTTCCACTCTTAAATTAATTCACTGTCCCTAGAAACTAATTTGATGCAACACTGTTATTACAGGATTTCTTTGCAGTTGTTACTCACCCACTCCCGTTAGTTAACTCTTTCTTTACTTTTGTGGCTTTTCCTTTAACTATAACACCTTTTTCTTTTTTCTTTTTTCCACTCTTTGTTTCCTTTCCTTCCTTCTTTCCTTCCTTCCTTCCTTCCTTCCTTCCTTCCTTCCTTCCTTCCTTCCTTCCTTCCTTCCTTTGTTCTTTCCTTCCTTCATTTCCTTCCTTCCTTCTTTCCTTCCTTCCTTCCTTCCTTCCTTCCTTCCTTCCTTCCTTCCTTCCTTCCTTCTTTTTTTTTCTTTCTTTCTTTCTTTCTTTCTTTCACTCTTTCTTTCTTAATTAGTTTATAATGTCCCCTCTAACTTCTCTTATTTTTTACCCCTTCTTCTAAGATTATTTTTTCTTTGTTTTGTTCATTAATTAAGTTCCATTTTTGTCTATTCTGACATTGTATTACCTGATTCATGGTCTATATTTCTTCTTTGTTCTTTTTGTTTCTCATGGAATTAGAAGCTCTGAACTACTAGATTTGTTCTGACTCTTCTAATCAATTTCTATGTTATTTATTATTATCTTTTCCTTGTCAACTATTATGTCTAAACCTTAGAAGTATCTATTTAAGAAGGAAATAGTGTTAATAGAAGCAGGGGCCCCTTGCAGAAATTACTTGGTGAATCAAAATTGCGTAGTCAATTTTTACCTACTGTGCTCCCTATAATCATACTCTCTTTCTTGCTGGCTATGCTATTTTATTTCTGGGTATATATCATTCTCATACTTTTCTGAAAGCCAAATAACCCTAGGAGTGTATATATCCCTTCTTCTGGGGTTAAGTGTTGTCCATAGAGACACAGCACTATCTCAGAAAAGACAGTCATTTAATAAGTTCACTCTTTCCATATTAAATCTGTCAAGAAGTTCCCACCTCTCAAGGCATGGGAGCTATGTTTTAGTTAAAATACTTTTCTGTGGGAGTCTTTCTCCCATTATATTGAGACTTCCTTTTCATTTTCCATTTTCTATGTCTCATTCTACTCTATTTCCCACTTTCTTATAATTTCTCTTCTTGATGGAAAGCTTTAGGAATTATGCTTACTTAGGGACTTATTAAGCCACTTTCCTTTGTCTTCCATCACATTCTTTCTTTTTCTTATTATGAGTCTCTCTATTCCCCATCTCCTGACACACCCCCAGCAGTTCTGTCCAACACAATATCTTGAATCACCTAAAGTGGTGTTGTGGGGTTTAGTTCATGCTACTTCATTTCTCCATCTCTCTCTTCATTATTTTTATTTCTTTTTAAAAGTCTGCTTACCGTGACTTTGTCCCCTTGTGTAATTTTTCAAAATCTCTGTTCCCTTTGATTTTTAAAAAAAAACTCTTTAATTTTGTTTTTTTCCCTACTTATACTTAACTTAAAAAAATTTCTATTGTTTAGGAGTTTCAATAATCTGTTTATCTTTTTCCCTATAGGAATGACTCAAACGACTTTTGTTGAATGTCTGTCTTTTTTCCTTCAATTAAAAATTCAGCTTTGAAGTCTGTCATTTTGGGGAGAATGAAGACGGAAAAGGGGAGGCTCTGAATTAAGTTTTTTTTTGGTTTGGTTTTATACTATTTCATTTCTTTCTAGAATTTCTATTTAGTATGAAATAATCCTTTGTTATTGAAATCACATGTGCTTCATATTGGAAGACCTTTCTTCTAGTTAAATGCAAAATTTATTACTGGACTTATATCTTGGAATTTGAAGGGAAGTTTTTGTTTGATTGATGACATTTTCTGGAACTGATTTTTTTATTCTTTTGGCTTTTTATTCTTTTGGCTAGTTCTGTGTTTTCTGTGTTCTGGGTTCAGAAAATCTGGGGAAAAACAATCCCCTAGGTTCCAATCAGAAGGTATCATACTCTGTCCCTCCTCACATTGTCTGGGAAGAATCATTAATATCTGTAATTTTTCATGATGTCAGAGGTTAGCAAGGAGTGAGGAAGTTAATAAAATCTTTTCAGCAGATGTTTTTCAGCCATTTTCAGTTATGTCTAACTCTTCATGACTTCATTTGGGGTTTATGTGGCAGATACTGGAGTGGTTTGCTATTTCCTTCTCCAGTTCATTTTACAGATAAGGAAGCTGAGAAAAATAGAATTAGATGATTTGCCCAGGTCCAAAGCTAGTACGTAAATGAAGCCTGATTTAAACTCATGAAGATGAGTCTTCCTGATTTCAATACCAATACTATATCCATTGTGTCATTTAACTCATTTAAATATAACTTTTCTCTTTGAACAGTCACCTTAACTTGTAGCCAAATTAGGCTAGAATTGGAAATGTAATGATGAATAGAACATAAATATATTATTGTTGATAGCTATTGGGAAGATTTCATATCTCAGCCAAAAGCAATGAAGATGAAATAAATTATTTTAGGTACATGCCTAAGATGGGATAGATTAAGAAGAGGGGAAGTCAAAATGTGGAGAACTAACAAATCTTGGATATGTGATGTATCCACAGTGAAACAATAGACCTCAAACTCTGAAATTCAGATTTCTTTAGCACTCAGCTCAGCAAGGCTAACAAATTTTGATATTGTGAATCCTTTTTAAAAATATATTTTGGTTGTTTCTTTTTTTTTTTTTTTTTAATGGTTGCTATCATGGTGGTTAGATCAAAACTGAGGCACCAGGGATTTGTTTTTTCAATCTTACAGACTGGGGCTTAGCTGTTGCCATGGTTTCAATGAATTAGAGGGCTTTGAAGCCTACAGAGTGGTATGAAGATACAATTATGCAATACCACTGCTTTCCCATCATTTGTCTTTGAGGGCAAACTCATACATATACAAATATAGAATATTATAACATTGCTTCTCTAACTTGTAAAACTAAGGCTGTAGAGAACATAGAATTGATGGTTGGGAGGGGTCTTAGAGATCATTCAGTTCAAACCTCTCTTTATAGAAGGGGGAAATGAGGTCCAGAGAAATATAGTGACTCACCAGATGT
Source organism: Sarcophilus harrisii (assembly GCF_902635505.1). NCBI lineage: Eukaryota > Metazoa > Chordata > Mammalia > Dasyuromorphia > Dasyuridae > Sarcophilus > Sarcophilus harrisii. Next base: position 319,814,872 of record NC_045427.1, on the reverse strand, counting down.
CACATAAGTACTAAACCGCAGAGAAAGGATTGGAACTCAGAAGTGACTCCTACTGTAGTCTCTCCCCATAATTCAACACTTAGATAAAAATTCATATTCTTTTCATTTTTTTTGGTGATTTAATATTGAACAACTTTGTTTTACTGATGAAATTAAATATTTGGCCACTTTGGGCTAAAAAGTTTATCTATACAAATGATAATGCTAACAATAGCAATTCTCTACTGTAGTCATACTGTGATGCCTCATTGTGAAATAGAATTGAGCCTGAGTTAGTGAAGCGGCAATAGAGAGCAACATCTGAAACATTTTGAGTATAGGTCCCATGAAGAACTCTATTCATACTCTAAAGACCAGCTTCTTGGTCATGATCCTATCATGGGGTCATTGAATGTGGGTGGGGTGTCACAAAATCACAATTTATTATTAGTAAGTGTTTGGTTTGTATATACTAATGTCCTTGGGGTCATATAAAAATCCCTCAGGGGAAAAGGGGTCAAAAATGGAAAAAGTTTAAGATGCCCTGGTTGAAGAAATAGCCGGCCTAAGTTCTAAGCAGGTCATTGCCTGTAAAGCTAACCATTTGGTGAATAGTTTTGACAACAAAAAAAAGTCACGAAATGATTTTGGGAAGAATTGTGATATAGTTTAGTGGAAGGTGCTCTCTCATCACTACAACCATGAATTCTTGAAGTATTGAAGTAATGACAATATTATCTAGAATTTGTAAAGCACTTCATGGCTTATAAGGAGATTTTGTGTTCTTGAATTCATTAACTCCTCTTAACAACTTTGTGAGGAAAGCATTATCTCAATTTTGCAAAGTGGAAGGAAGACTAAAATAAATCTACTTATTTACCCAAGGTTAAAAATCTAGTAGTTAACAGAATCTGGATTTGAACTTACATCTTTTGATTCTAAATCCAATTCTTTTTCTGTTTTATTACACTGACTTTCCATTTAAATAGCAAGAAGAATCTTAATCCTTTATTTTCTTAAAAAGTCTTTCTAAATTTGTATTTTCATTATGGCAGATTATATGGTAATTTATATTAAATTAAATTTACATTTAATTTATATTAACTGTACTAAAAATAGTAATGTGGTAAGTGGAAATTATATATAGATATAATTTTTATATAAATATGCATGCATACATATATATGTTAGATTTATTAGTCTACATTAAGGCAACATTATGACAATAAAATATTTAAGAGCGAGAGCACTGGATTTCTCTCTTTCAGTGTCTAAATGAATATTTCATTCATATTATATGTCAATTCCATATTTATTAGGATGATCCTTGTGAGAAAATGTTAGTAGTATATAGACTGGGAAAGCAAGAATACAGCAAATCACAATTTGCTCTTACAAGTGACTACTTGGAGAAATAGTCTTGGAACAAGAAAATATTTTAGGCATTTTAGAAAGGTGAGTTGAGAGCATAGCAGGCCTGTAAAAATTACTGGAGTCTACAGATGGTATGTCTTGTTCAAAAAAATAGCAAGGGAATCAGAGTTACTGGATCCGAAAGTATGGTGGTGAGGAAGGGGAAGTATAATATGTGATATGTAAGAAGACTATAGAAGAAGGGGGTAGGTTATTAGAAGCAATGAATGCCAAAAAGTTTATATTTTAATCTGGAAGTGATAATGTACAGAATTTATTGAGTAGTTGGATGACATGCTCAGAAATAAAATATTATGTCATAATGAAATACAGTTTCTATATTCACTCTAGAAAAACAGTAAATGATCCTAATACAAAGTCAAAACTTATATGGTAAGGTTAAAATAATTAATAACACAAAAATGATTTCTACTGTTAAAAAAGTTTACTCTGGAATATCTAAGAAATAAACTGGGAAGATGAGAATAACATGTAATATCTTTAATTTAAAAATTTTAACATTAAAAAAAAAAACTTAAGTTCCAAATCTTCTCCTTCCCACCCCTCCTTCACCCTTTGAAAAGACAATTAATATAAAATTCATTATACATGTGAAGTCATAGAAAGCATTTTCTTATTAGCCGTACTGTAAAAGAAAATACCCCCCCCTCCAAAAAATGAAGAAAGTAAAAATCTGTACTCAAAGTTCATCAGTTATTATTTCCCTCAGAATGGATAGCATTTCTCATCATGGCTCCTTTGAAATTAACTTAGATTATTGTCTTAATCAGAGTAGCTAAATCTTTTCATTAGTCTTTCTCACAATAATGTTGTTACCATATACAATGTTCTCTTGGTTCTGCTCAGTTTACTTTGTATCAATTTATATAAGTCTTCTCAACTTTTTCTGAAACCCTTTCATACAGAATGTTTTTGAATGGTTTAAATATATTTCTTATTTGAGAGCAGAATTTTGACCTGTAAAACAAAAACATTGATAAAATAGAAAAAAAAATCTGATAGTTTGATCACAGATTTCACTAAAGAATAAAGAAGAAAACTAATTGTGACTGCAAATACAAGAAAATAAAAGACAATAAGGGAGAAGATAATCAAAAGCAATAACTTTTAAAGAAAATGTCATCTTTATACAAGCAAAATACATAAAACTTAAATATAAGATGAATAAAGACAAGGATTATTGATTATTCAGAAAATACTACAAGTCAAAAAACCAAAACACTATCATGTAAGATTATATGCAACAACTTCCCAGAACATTTGCATACAAAACACAAAAGTATTAATCCAAAAATCCACAGATCACCTCCAGAAAAAGAAGCAACGCTATATTGAAAATTCCAAACAATAATTCCACTGATAACAAATTCTGAAAGTGAATAGGAGAAAAACTTTCAAATATAAAGGAAAGGAAATTTTAATTATATAAGCCTCTTGTGTACCTATCAGAAATCAAAAGGAAGAATTTAATAAGATGTTTTGAAAAATGCAAGAACTCAAAATTCAGCCCATTTTCATCTATCCTGCAATTCTAAATCTAACCACACATGAAAAAGATGAATGTTTTATAGAAAAAGAGACTTTTGAAACATTTTTAAAAAGTAAAATAGATCTGAAGTTAAATCCAAAAAGGGCAAGCAATCAATGCAATCAAAGGCAAGAATACAATAATAGCATTAACAAGAAAGTCCTTTAAGAAATTTATTTCCCCCCAACGACATTTATTTTAAATTTAAATCAATTTTTGATTTGCAATATTTTCACAGCACAAGAAACATACCTGACTATAGTTGGTGGATTTTTGTTAGACATAATTATATAAATCTCGTTTTAAAAATTAATTAGTTGTTCCTTGCATGAAATATTTCTGATAGCCTTTCTTTAAGAGACTCATTCTTGAAGGATCTATCAACCATGAAAAAGAACAATTCCCTTGTACCTTATGTTTCTTCACCTATTGTGTCTGCACTATGATATGAATAAACAGAATAATTATTTAACTGTCAGCTATTGGTCTGAATTGAGTTCTCAGTGTAAAAATACTGATATTCTCTTAAATGGTTATCTTTCCTTTTAAGGTCTCATTTGCTTTAAAAGAAAATGATTTCTCAAGTAGAAATATTGTTTTCTCCCACTGAGATAAAGAGAATGGCAGTTCTTGAAAAAGATATCAAAATAGCCAGCCACTGCTGAATACATGTACAGTTTTGTGATTTTTCAGGGGGAAATTTGAAGAAAATTCAAGATAAGTCACACATGCAGTATGCCATAGTGTAGAAGGACAGAACTCTGAAAAAGGTGTACTTGAATCAAGGACAGCAGCGTGCTTATAGTTAAGCACCTACTCAGTGTGAGATAATGGTTCTGTAAAGATGGTTGCACATGCTCAGTTGCTCTGGTGATGTAATCAATCATACCAAAGTATTTAAGGACTGGGAGGACTAGGAATGAGTCTCTCAGCCACAGACACAGAGAACTCTCTCAGCAACAGACACAAAGACTTCATGCTCCAGACTCCATCTTTGACCAGCCTCATGGTGGCTCTCCTGCCTTCATCACTTCTTCACCTAAAGACCAAGGTCCGTCCAGAAATCTTCCAGAAAACTAACCTGGACATTACACCATAGAATTCTGAAATAATCATCTTTGGGTCCAAAATGACCATGCTAGTTCCTGACATAATTGCTTTCTTCATGCAACATATGTTGAACCCATTTGCATTATCTCAGAAATCTATCTTATCTGCCTGCTTGTCTGGATCTTCCATTAACACTAGGTGGATCATGCAAATGGCAGGATAGACTAATTTTCCCTTTGCCAAATATTTGTCCTAATCCAGCATAGATTATAGTGGAAAGAATAACCAATCCAACTTCAGTGACCCTCTTTGAATTAGTTTTAGCAGCAGATAATTCAAGTTCAACAGCCAACATCCAGAATTACCTTGTGCTTAAAAATATATAGGTTTTTGGTAATAAAATCTTATATTTTATTCTCTAGCATCTTGTCATGTAGCCCATTTGGCCAATTAAAGCTGAAATAAATACTATTCTCATCCTGGTTAAGGTCCACAATGGTAGTACAAATAATGACTTGATTCTCAACACTATGTTTTGTCACTATGTTTATATCTATGAGTCTACATTAAAATTTTCTACATTAAACTGAAATAAAATACCATGCTTGTTTAAAATATGCCTTTCTACCATGACACTAGTCTACATAAAAATTCAGATATTCTGTGAATAGATTATTAATTTTAATGAAATTTATTGGCTTAATGTATCTTAAGCCACTATTGGTTTGAGAAGCCCATTGGTTTCAGAAGCTTTTCCTTAGGGATAGAGATAAATACTCTGGCCCAGGTGAAGGGTGAAGTGGACTGGCAAGAAATTTGAGAGCTCTAGATCTTTCCAGTTCTTTTGAAGGATTCCCAAGCAAGAACCCCCTTTGAGTCTAACTTTGGGACTCAAGGGTCAGTCCCTTTTTGGGACTTCTCTAACTTAAGATTTCAAGCATCAAATAGCAATGAATTACTTTGGGTATTTCTAACTTTGATAAGTAAGATGAAAGAAGTCAATGTCACTTCAAGCTGTTGAATGAAAAAACTCTGAAAACATGGAGAAATTACCTAGTCTCCATTATGTCTCTTCCCCCGGCTTACTACACTAAACTATGGAGACTTTTCCTTTGGGTGAGATCCACAACACCCCTCACTCTGTCTGTCTGTCTGTCTGTCTCTGTCTCTCTCTCTCTCTCTCTCTCTCTTTTTTGATTAGCAATTAGGGTTAAGTGACTTGCCCAGGGTCAAACAACTAGGAAGTGTTAAGTGTCCTAAGGCCAGATTTGAACTAAGGTCCTTCTGACTTCAGGGCTGGTGCTCTATCCACTGCACCACCTACCTGCCCCCACAGTCCTCTCTTAATTAAACCGAGTAACTTTGCTTTCAGTGGAAGAACTTCATTTTGTATTGTTTGGCATATATTCTCCTATGTACATTTTCTCTGATTTTTATTTTGCTATGATTTGTATGAATGGGTTTCTTAGCTACTCATTAGCTACATTTCTAACAAAAAATGATATTAGATTGGAAGGAGTCAAATTTTTGATATAGAGCCTGGGGTCCCTTTTTTCTTCCAAAATAATAAAGCAATCAGTATTTATATGAAACCAGATCATATCCCCTTAACTAACAATCTTAAGTGGAGCAGATAGGTAGAACTTGCTTAGTAACACTTCTTTCTGAAGAGAGGAGAGAGTCTCTGGTATCAATTTTCTGCTTTCATTTATGGTATGAATGAAAGTCATCCTTGGAGAAGGGTGGTGCGAGATGAAGATAGAGATGTCTGTTCTGCCTCCTTTGTACCACATAAAATGACAGTCCTCTCAGAACACATGTGGTGTTCACTACCTTTCTAGTTATTGCTTGCATATCCATAACATTCAACCCCATGTTTAGACATCATGCTGTCTATATCAAATGGATTTTCAGACTTATAAGGAACAAATGTTTCTTTGGCAGAAGTAGATAACTATTCACAGAAAAAGCAAGGGATATGCTGGTTCTTTTTTTTTTTATTTAAAACATTTTTTTATTTAAAGTTTGTAGCTTCAAGTTTTATTCATCTTTCTCCACCACCCTCACTTAAGATGATAAACAATTGGATATATAGATTATACATGTGCAATTATGTAAAACATTTTTATAACAGTTATTTTGGACAAGAAGACTTGAATAAAAGAACAAATGAAAGAAAATAAGAATAGCATTTAATTCATCTTTTATTCCAACCTTGTTTTCTTTTCTGATTTACTGTCATTATTTGCATCTGATTAGATTGCTAACTCTACTGACATTTAAAATTATGTGCCAAAAAAGAGCAATAGTTTTGTTTCCTCGTTGCCTAATTCCAATTCCTTTAATTTCTTTTTCTTCCTTTATTGCTATAGCTAACATTTCTAGTAAAATATTAAATAGTACAGGTGATAACAGGCATCCTTGTTTTATCTCTGATTATACTGAGAAGGTTTCTAGCTTATTCTCATTGCAGATTATGCTTGATGTTGATTTTAGATATATAGTTGTTATCATTTTTAAGGAAAGCTCTATTTATTGCTATGTTCTCTGGTGTCTTAAATACAACAAAGGTTTTTTTCTGCATCAATTAAAATAATAATATAATATGTATTGGTTTTGTTTTTGATATGATCAATTATGCTGATAATTGTCCTAATATTGGACGAGTTCTTCATTTTTGGTACAAATTCCACCTGGTCATAGCATTTGATTCTTATGCTATATTGATGTAATATTCTTGCTTTATTTAAAAATTTGGCATTTATATTCATTAGGAAATTTGGTCTATAATTTTCTTCCTCTGTTTTAACTCTTTTTAAAATGGTATCAGCACCATATTTGTGTCTTGAAAGGAATTTGGTAAGATTCATTCCTGACATTTTTTTCAAATAGGCTTATATATAAATAAAATATATAAAAACAAATAAATGATATATAAATCCCCAGAAGCAGATGAATTTACAAGTAAATTCTATCAAACATTTTTAATTGTTCCTTAAACATGTGATAAAATTTACTTGTGAATCCATCTGATCCTGGGGATTTTTTCCTAAGAAAATCCATTGAAGGCTTGTTTAATTTTTTTTCCCCTAAGATTGGGTTACTTATTTCATTTCTTCCTCTGTTTATCTAGTTAATTTAGATTTTGTAGATATTCATCTATTTCATTTAGATTGTCAAATTTATTAGAATATGATTAGAGAAAATAACTCCTAACCATTGTCTTAATTTCATCTCCATTAATAGTGAATTTATCCCTTTCCTTTTTAATATCAGTTACTTCCTTTTTTTCTTTCCTTTTGTAAATCAAATTAACCAAAAGATTATATTTTTCATTTTTTCCATAAAACCAGGTATTAGTTTTATTTATTCATTCAATGGTTTTCTTACTTTCAATTTTATTAATCTCATCTTTGATTTTCAGGATTTCCAATCTGTTGCTTAAAGGGGGGATTTTTTATTTGTTCTTATTTTATTTTTTAGCTATATATCCAATTTATTGATATGCTTTTACTCTATGTTATTAATATAAGCATTTAGAGGTACAAATTTCACCTAAAAACTCTTTGGTTGTATCTCATAAATTTTGATATGTTGTCTCATTGTTGTCTTTTTCTTTAATGAAACTATTGGTTGTGTCTATGATTTGTTCTTTGATTCACTTTTTTATGATTAGATTATTTAATTTCCAATTAATTTTTAACTGTTCTTTCTATTGTCGATTATTGAATGTAATTTTTATTGTGTTATGATCTGAAAAGGATTCCTTTACTACTACTTTTCTATATTTAGTTGTGAGGTGTTTTATGTCCCATTACATGGTCAATTTTTGTGTAAGTGCCATGTACTGCTGATAAAATGGCATATTTTTTTCTATTCTGATTCACTTTTCTCCAGAGATCAATTCTATTTCATTTTTCTAGAACTGCATTAATCTCTTTAACCTTGTTCTTGTTTACTTCTTGCTTAGCTTTATCTACTTCTGAGAAGGGAAGGGTTATGCCCCTCACTGGGTATACTTTTATTATCTATGTATTCCTGTAATTCATTCAACTTTATCCTTCGGATGCTATATATTTGGTGCATATATGGTTGATATCGATATGATTTCATTGTCTATTGTATCTTTCAGTGAGATATAGTTTCCTTTTTTATCTCTTTTAATTAAATCTATTTTTGTTTTTGCTTTGTCTGAGATCATGATAGCTATGCCTGCTTTCTTTGCTTCATCTGAAGCATAATAGATTCTGCTCCAGGTCCTAACCTTTACCTGTTTGTATCTCTACTTCATATGTATTTCTTGTAAATAATATATTGTGTGATTCTGTTTTTTAATCTGCTTTAACTTTATGGATGTGTTCTTCCTGTTCAGAATATTTATAATTTTGATAACTATGTATTTCCCTCCATGCTAATTTTTTGCTTGTTTATCCCCTTCTCTGTTACAATGCACTCTTTCCTTCTTCCCAAGTGTTTTACTGCTAATCACATTCTTCCCCAATATATTCATCCTTCTATTGGTCTCCTCTCCCTCTTGAATTTTCCTTGTTCTTTTTTTATATTTTTAGATTACAATATAGATTTCTATGTTTAGCTCAGTGTGCATGTTATTCCCTCTTTGAGCCCAGTTTTGATGACAATAAGGTTTATGCTTTGCCTGCTACCACTATCATCCCTATCTTTCCCTTCATTGTAATAGCTCTTTTTATGCCTCTTTTATGTGGGATAATTTATCCCATTCATTCTTCCACCTTCCTTCTTCCAGTACTTTTTTCTTCTTTAATCCTTTATTTTGTTTTGGGGGAGGGTATCATCCCATCAAAATCACTTTGTAACCACACCCTTTGTCTACATACACTGCTTCTAATTTCCCTTATAACAAAAGTTGTTAAAAGTTACAAATACTATCTGGCCACATAGAAATATAAATAGTTTAACCTTATTGAATTTCTTATGTTTTCTTTTTCTCATATCTTTTTTACCTTTTTATGTTTCCTTTCAATTTTGTGTTTGACATTCAAATATTTTATTCAGCTCTAGTTTTTCTTATTATTATTCTTAGAAATGCTTGAACATCCTCTATAAATGAGTGATTATATTCAGTTTTGCTGGGTGAGTGATTCTTGGTTATAATCCTAACTCCTTTGCCTTCTGGTATATCATATTCCAAATTTTCCAGGTCTATAATATGGATGGTATTGGATCCTATGTAATCTTGATGGCAGTTTCACAATATTTGAATTTTTGGAGTTTTCATTTGTTTGTTTGACTGCTTGAAATGTTCTCCTTGATCTCTGAGCTCTGGACTTTGGCTATGATGTTCCTGGGAGTTTTCATTTGGGGATCTCTTTCAGTGAGAAGACAATTAGCAATAGTGGATTCTTTCAAATTTTTATTTTGTCCTTTGGTTCAAATATATTAGTACAGTTTTCTTTGATAATTTCTTCAAAGTTATTTTCCAGACAGTTTTTAAAATTATAGCTTTCAGGTAAAGCAATAATTCTTATATTATCTTTGCTGGATCTATTTTCTGGGTCAGCTACTTTTCCAATAAAAAATTTCAAATTTTCTCCTGATTTTTAAACTTTTTTGATTTTGTTTTATTGTGTCTTGATGTCTCTTAGAATCATTAGTTTCCATTTCTTTAATTCTAACTTAAGGTATTAATTTCATCACTGAGTTTTTGTACTTCCTTTTCTATTTGACCAATTCTAGTTGTTAGGGAGTTATTTTCCTTGGGATTTTTTGTATATTTTCCCCAATATATTGGCTATTTTCATAATTATCTTTCATTACTCTCCTTACTTTTGACAATTTTTTTCCTCTACTTCTCTAATTTGCTTGTTAAAATTCTTTTTAGCCTCTTCTAAGAATTCTTTTGGAACCTGAAATCAAATTACATTTTTCTTTTTTTTCCCTTTTGACTGAAAAACAACATATTTATATTTATTTACTTTGCATTTATTCCACATACATTTTTATGCACTTGTCTCCCTCATTAGAATATGAATTCTGCTTCATTCTTTATTTTTGAATACCAAGTGCCTAATATATAATAGATTTTATACATATATGTGTGTATATACATGAAAATTTTTGTTTTATTTTTTCAATTATATGCAATAATAACTTTTAACATTTTTTTTAAAATTGAGTTGCAAGTTTTCTTTGTTCCTTCCTTTCCTCCCTCCTTAAGAAGACAAGCAAGTTAAAATAGATTACACATGTGCATTCATGCAAAACATATTTTTATATTGGCCAAGTTGTGAAAGAAAAGATCCCCACAAACAAAAAAAAAAAAAAAAAAGAAAGAAAGAAAGAAAGAAAGGAAAGGAAATAAAAATTTCTTAAGTTATGCTTTGATCTGCATTTAGACCCTATCAGCTTTTTCTTCCTGTGGAAAAAGATGACATTTTTTAAAATTATAAATCCTTTGGAATTGTCTTGGATCATTGTCTTGCTGAGATAGCTAAGACATTTTTAGTTGATCATTGTATACCATTTTGGGGGATTTTTTTATTTAATATTTTCCCTAGTTAAATTCAAAAAAATTTTTTTTCATTTGTTTTTAAGATTTTTGGTTTTTCTTTTTTCTTTTCTTTTTTTTTTTGAAAGATTTTTGATTTCTAGTTTCTCTCCCTTATCCCCACCATTAAGAAACCACACATGTGAAGTTATGCAAAACGTGTCCATAAAAGTCAAGTTGCAAAAGAAAATATAGATCTCCCACCCTAATGAAAATAAAAATCTTCAAGAAATATTAAATTTAAAATAGAGGGATAGAGAGAGAAATAAATAATGCTTCAATATGTATTTAGACTCAATCAGTTCCTTTTCTGGTTATGGATAGGATTTTTCATCTTAAGTTCTTCAGAATAGTTGTGGATGATTGTACTACTGATAACAAAGTAATTTGCAGCAAATCATAACAAAGTAATTTCATCCTAGAACATTGCTATTACTTTATATACACTATATTTCACTTGTTCATAGAGGACGTTCCAGGTTTTTTTTTTTTTTTTTTTTTTTTCTGAGAGTTTCCTCCTCATCATTTCCCAGAAAACAATAATATTCCATTAGAGAAACTTGCTTCGAAATTTTTTTACAATTACTATTGCTAATTGTTTTCTCTCTTTACTCTGTCCCTCTTCAAAACTGTTTTTCTACTGACCAATATGCCATCTCTTTTGTCACACCCCTCTTCTCACATCCCATTCCACTCTTATTTTCCTGCAGGATTAGATAAATTTCTATGCTCCTATTGAGTATGTATGTTATGTCCTATTTGAGCTAATTCTGATAAAAGTAAAATGCATTCATTTACTCTCTCCTCCCCATTGTTCCCATCACTGTAAAAGCTATTTCTTGCCTCATTTTTATGACAGATAATTTGTACCATCACACCTCTCCATTTCCCTTTCTCCCAGTACATTCCTCTCTCAGAGCTTAAGTTCATCATTAAAAAAAAAAAAAAGATATTATATCTTCATATTTAACTCATACCCATGCCCTCTGTCTATATATACTCCTTCTAATTGTCATAATAATGAGAATATTATAGTGAGTTACAAATGTCATCCTCCCATGTGGGAATATAAACAGATAAATCTTTTTCAGTCCCATATATCACTTTCCTAATTACCCCCTTCTGCTTCTCCTGAATCCTGTTTTTAAAAATCAAATTTTTCATTAACTTCTGGTCTTTGCATTATGAATGGTTGAAAATTCTTTGTTTCATTGAATGACCATGTTTTCCCCTGAAGGATTATACTCAGTTTTGCTGAGTAAGTGATTCTTGGTTGCAATCCTAGCTCCATTGCTCTCCAGAATATCATATTCCTGATCCTTTAATGGAGAAATTGCTAGATCTTGTGTTATCCTGACTGTGGCTTCACTATATTTGAATTGTTTTTTCTAGATGTTTGCAATATTTTCTTCTTGATCTGGGAATTCTGGAATTTAGCTATAATGTTCGTACAAGTTTTTAATATAGGGTCTCAGGAGGTGATTGGTGAATTCTTTTCATTTTTCACTTGCCTTCTGTTTCTGGAATATCAGGACAAATTTTCTTGATAATTTCTTGAAAGACAATCTCCAGGCTCTTTTTTGATTATGACTTTCAGATAGACCAATAATTTTAAAATTATCTTTCCTGGATCTATTTTCCAGGTCAGTTTGTTTTTCCAATGAGATAGTTCATTTGTGCTTTCTTATATCTTGATTTGTCATAATATCATTAACTTCCATTTCCTCAATTCTACTTTTTAAGGAATTATTTTCCTCAGTGAGCTTTTGTACCTCCTTTCTCAATTGGCCAACTTTGCATTTTAGGGCATTCTTTTTTTAAAGAATGTATTTTTAAGGCATTTGCTTTTTGGAATTTTGCATCTCTTTCAATTCTTTCCCTAATTTTTTTTTTTCTCTATCTCTTTTACTTTATTATAAAACTTCCTTTTGAGCTCTTCTGTGGCCTGAGCCCAATTTTTATTTTTCTTGGAGGCTTTAGATCTAAGAGTTTTGACTTTGTTATCATTTTCTGAGTGTTTATTTTGATCCTCCTTGTCACCATAATAACTTTTCATGGTCAGAAACATTTGTTTTGTTGTCAGCTCATTTTCCTAGCTTATTACTCTGCTTTTAACTCTTTGTTGAAGTAGGGCTCAGTTTCCAGGATGAAGGGTGCACTGTCCCAAGCTTCAGGGGTTTGTGTGACTGTTTTCAGAAATCCTTTTTGGAATCTGACCATAAGTATTCTTCTCTGCTCTGGAGCTCTTAGGTGTATCCCTGCCACACTGTAGCTGTAAGATCTAATGTGTCAGCTGGAGTGGAGGCTCTACTGATGGGGCTGCACTGGGACAGTTTCCACTGACCTTTCAAGTCCTCTTTGGTGTCTCAGGGCTGAGAGATCCAGAAGTCTACAACACTGCTGCTGATTCAAAGGAACTGCCTTGCAGAAGCTGGGGGCCTAGCTAGGCAGGGCTGGGCTTGTACTGGGATTGCTCACTAGCTTTCCACTTTGATTCCACAGACCTTTTCTGATGACTTCTCAGCTCCTTTTAGATAAAAGCTACTGACTTAGATGCCAAGCAGGGGCTGGGGCTGGATACAAAGCTACATTTTCTGCTGAGCTTCTAAGTTGTGTTTGGTGGAAAATTTCTACTCCATCATTTTGAGTGTTCTGATGCTCTTAAACTTGCTTAGAGTCATTATTGAAAGGAATTTGGAGCAGTTTGGAGGAGAGGTTGGGCAAATTCCTGCCTTTGCTCCACCATCTTAACTCTGTCTCCCCCCTCCCATTTTTCTTTAACATTTTACATGCATCATTTTTTATATTATTGTCCTCTTTTAAGCTTATCCCTTAATCTTCTTTTCATTATAGCAGCTTTCTATGGTGAAGCTCTTTTTTGTTCTTTTTTTTGCTCATTTTTTTCTCCCTTTTTTTTGTGACTTGGTATTTTTATATGAAAGTATGCTCTGGTGCTGCACTATCCCAAGCTTTTTCTACTGGAGCTCTGAGTTTTACTGCTGTAGGCTATCATTCTAACTTGAAATGGGGTAGGGTCTCTCTGTTTTCCCTTTTCCCCCTCCCTGAGTATGTGATTTAGCCTCTTGCTAGGTGTCAGGTCTTGCAATTGGGTTGTTATGGTAACTGAGTTTTTCTGGTGACTGGTGCTAGAAGAAGTATTTTATTGCTATTTTTTTTTCAGATCTATTGTCCTGTTACTAGGTTGATGTAGAAATAGGGTTTCTCTGATTATCAGAAACCATCCTTGGACTGAGCTTCCCTACTGTTCAGAACTGGGGGTGAAGGCTTTAGTCATGGTTTGTACTGGGGAAGAACCTTACACAGACTGCTCACTTGCATAGGAGGGTGCTGCTTTGCAGGAAGGCAGGGTTTCCCTAGTAAACTGCCCCAGAATCTGAGCCCTGCTGCAGGTTCCTACTGTGAAGTTTGCTGTTGCTGGTGTTCTTGTACCTTCCTCCCTTACTGTCTCAGTGAAATAGACCTTTCTTGCCATGTTGATGAGCTCCTTCCCTGATATTGGATCAATTCTGAGATTGTTTTCTAAATGTTTAGAGGGTTTGGAGGGGTTCAGAAGGTTCCTTCTTCATGCCACCATGTCAGCACCAGAAGTTCCCTGGGTCTGTTACTTCTGGAAAGAGCCGCAGAATTAGTGAAGGAGAAAGAAGAAATCTACTTCCTCCTTATTCTTATCCTCCCAGATTACCTCATATCTGCTGCTTACTGGAGTGGTTGTCACCATTTTTCTGCACATGTTAGGAGTATTCACTAGGAAAGGGAAACAATCGCCATGAAAGATGGAAGGGAAAATTAGTAAAGGGGTGGGGGGGGGGAGGTCATAAGCATGTGAGGTCCACCTGGGTGTGGGCCTAGGTGCAGCCAGATAAAAGATTGCTTTCTCCATATGCACAATTGAGACAAAAGTGATATCAGCATTTAAATAGAAGTGGTAGTAGAAAAATGTGCCTGAAAAAAAAAAGTCACTTACAGGTGATTCAATGTTCTCTATGGGACTAAACTATTGGAAAAAGACATGAAAATAAAAAGAAGAGGAAAAAAGATGTGACTATGTGATATAATCTAATCAAGTTAAAGGCTAACAATGAAGGGAGAATAATGCCTATAGTCTCAAAAAGAAGACAACCTACAGGGTATCAAGTCCTGAAATAATGCCACAAATTGAGGAATAAAGCATCTTAACTGAAATAACAGTGTAACAAATTTGTCATATCAGCAGATGTCTCTTGAGTGCAAAGAACAATGGATTTTCTAACTAAAGAGACCCATGAAAAAGTTTTTGCCATTTTAGATGGAGAGAGGGAAAAGGTAATGTGAGGTAACAAGTCCTGATCATGAGATCTCAGCTGCCATCAGCAATCTGAGCAAGGAAAATCATTTTGTTCTGGCTGTTTTGTTCTCCATGCTATGAATCCCAGTGGAAGGAGACAACGATATTAGAGGCCTACATCTAGCTTGAGCCAGGTTTCCCCACAAAACAAAATCTCAGGATGGGAATAAAGTCTGAGTCAGCTCAATCTAATCTTACTATGTTGAAGGTAGCATTGTAAGGATATTACTGGAATTTTAACAATATTGGGATGACTAAGAAGATGTGGCAGTTCCTAATTGGGGGGCTTACAATAACTACAAACTGCCAGAGGTCTGCTACTTAGATCATTCATCCTATCTCAGGAGAAAAGGAGAAGTTCTGGGGGCCACTGATACAGAAGAATGGGAAGGCATAACCTTAATGAGGATATTTCTTAGAAAATGGGGAAAGTTTCCACTTGTAAACTGTAAGATTATAAGCTCCTTGACGGCAGGAGCTATCTTTATCTTTTTTCTTTTTTTGCATCATTCAACATTCTGCTTGGCACATAATAGGTGCTTAATAAATAATTATTCAACTTAAGAACTAAGAATGAACATAGGAAGAGCAAAGGTCAATGCTGAATTACAAAATCATAGATATGGGAAAATTCCTACCAAAGATAACATTCTCTATTCTGTCTGCATGAATTGGTGTTTTCAAGGGCGAGGCATGGGCAAAAACCAAGGCAGGATGCAAGATCTATAAGGCAATAATATAGAATTTATTTTAAAGAAGGAACCCAAAATAAGTACTTAGAAGCTTTAAGTTTATGAGGAATATAGAGACTAAAGAATTATTAAATAAATAGAAGGATCATGAATAAAAGAATAAAAGTCTAGGACCCTAAGACAGTTGGTGGTTTATGAATCAAAGGATACACTCTTATGTCCAGAAATTCCTCTTTGACTATAGGCTCTCACAGAATTAAGTGTTTTGGGAGACATTGCCTTATTAAGCATTGAATGATGTAGTGCTTATCTGATCCCCTGGAGATGGGTATTATGGACTCATTTCTTTCCATGTCCATCTTTCCCTCCAAATTCCTTGCCTTCTTTTGTTCAAAAGATATATAAATTCCCCATTCACAGCATATTACTTGGTAGGATGTCAGACAATCACCATGTGCATGTTTTTCTTCCATGCTTAATAAAAAACCTTATTTCACAGTACCATTTTGCTCTGGTTCTCTTCCCTTTTAGGGAAAAGAGGAATTGAAATCTCAGGAACTGGCCTTTGTGATCTCTGCTCATCTTCCCCTTTGGAGGAAAGAGTGATCTAAATTCCCTCAAGAAAGCATTTACCTTGATTGTATTAAAGATTAAAGAAGACTGAGAAAGACTTCTTGAAGAAAGTGAAACTTTACCCGAGTCTTTTTTTGCTTTGTTTTATCTTTTAGTAAATAGTACTTTTTCTTTTCCAATTACATATGAAGATAGTTTTCAGCATACTTTTCAAATAAGATTTTGAATTTCAATTTTTCTCTATTTTCCATTCCTCTTCCTCAAGATAACAAGCAATCTGCTATAAGCTATAAATGTTATATGTAATGGTATTAAAAAAAAAATTAGCCATGTTGTGAAAGAAAAAAACAGAACAAAAGGGAAAAGCCTCCTGCCCCAACATATACACAAAAGTGAAAATCATTTGCTTTGATCTATAATCAGGCTCCTTAGTTCTTTTTCTGGATGTGGATAATCTTTTCTTTTTGGGTTCATTATGGATCATTGTATTGCAGAGTTTATCATAATTGATCAATACTGTTGCCCTTATTGTGTACAATGTTCTGATTCTGCTCACTTCACTCACTATCATTTTATGTAAGTCTTTCCAGGTTTCTCTGAAATCTTTCTGCTCATCACTTCCTTTAACACAATAGTATTCCATCAAATTCTGATACCACAACTTTTTTAGGCATTTCCCAATTGAAAGACATTCTCTCAATTTCCAATTCTTTGCTATCAAAAAAGAACTGTTTAGCTAAAATTTGAAGGAAAACATAGGAGGTAGAAATGAAAAAGGAGAACATTTCAGGCATAAAAGATAGCCAAAGAAAATGTCTTGATTTGGGTACTAGTTTTGTGCAAGGAACAAGAAGAATGCAGATGATATTTGGTAGCTTTGAAGGAGAAGTGGAAAGACACTTGTGTCAGGCACACCCACTGGCAGACTATAGCAATCACTTAACCTTGAGGTGAAAAGGGCTTATGCCAAATGTATATGCAGTGAGAGAGAAGAAAAAGGAGTAAATATGAAAAATGTCAAAAAAAAAAAAGGTAGAAATAACAGAAATTGAAAACTGACTGGATGATGCAGATGAGAGAAAGTGATGAGATAAGAAAGAAATTTAGGTTCAACCTTGGAGAACTTGGAGGGTGATATTACCCACTACATTAATGGGGAAGTTAAGAAGAGGGGAGGATTTGGAAGGAAAGATAATGAATCCAGTATTTGATATCCTTAGTTTAAGATGTCCACAACACATCCTCTTTCTCTCTCTTAGATCTAATAGGCAGGTGGAGATATGAGAAAAGATAGAAATAATGGCAGGATAAATAAACAATTTTCTCACAGTGATATTAGTATTAATATGGAATATTGACATAAGGTATTCTCCTTTTGGCTCTTTCAATAGTAGAGCAGAACTAATAAATCTTAAATAAAATATTAGCAAAGAGATTACAACAAGTTATCCCCAGCATAATAAACAGTGATAAAGTAGGATTTATAACAGGAATGCAGGACTAGTTCAATATTAGGAACTATTAGCATAATTGACTATATCAATAACCAAGCTAATAAAAATCATACAATTATCTCAATAGATGCAGAAAAAAGCATTTGACAAAATCCAACATCCATTTCTATTAAAAACACTAGAGAATGTAGGAATACATGGAGTTTTCCTTAAAATTATTAGTAAAATCTATTTAAAAGCATCATCAAGAATCATTTATAATGGGGACAAACTAGAACTATTCCCAATATGATCAGGGGTGAAACAAGGTTGCCCACTATCACCATTACTATTCAATTTGAAATGATAGCTTTGAGGAATTAGAGTAGGCAATGAGGAAACCAAATTATCACTTTTTGCAGATGATAAGATGATATACTTAGAGAATCAACTTAAAAAAACTACTAGAAACAATTCTGTAACAAAGTTCCAGGATACAAAATAAATACACATAATCATCAGAATTTTTGTATTATTAACAAGGTGTAGCAGCAAGAGATACAAAGAAAATTTCCATTTAAAATTACTGTAAATAATACAAAATATTTGGAAGTCTACCTGCCAAGGCAAAGTCACTAACTATATGAACATAATTACAAAACACTTACCACACAAATAAAGTCAGATCTAATCAATTGGAAAAATATCAAGTGCTCTTGTATAGGTTGAACTAATATAATAAAAATGACAATACTATATAATCTACTTATTCAGTGCCATAAAATAAGACAGTTCATCTGGAAAAACAGAATTTCAAGTGAATTATTGAGAAAATGCAAATGAATCTATCTGTACCAAACCTAAAACTATATTATAAAGCAGCATTCATCAAAACCATTTGTTACTAGCTAAGACATAGAGTAGCAGATCAATGGAATAAGTTGGGTTCACAAGACACAATAGTCAATGTGTATAGTAATTTAATGTTTGACAAACTCAAGAACTCCAGATTCCAGGAATAAGAACTCAGTATTTGACAAAAACTGCTGGGAAATTTGGAAATTAATATGGCAGAAAATGGGTATTGACCCACACCTAAAACCCCATATGAAGAAAAGGTTGAAAGGAGTTCATGATTTAGACATAAAGTATCTAAGTATAAGTATAAACAAACATAGTATCTAAGCAAATAAGGTATATAAGCATATAGTATAAGCAAATTAGAAGAACAAAGGATATTTTACCTCTTAGATCTATGGAGAAGGAATTTGTGACTAAAGAAGAATTAGAGTACATTATGGATTGCAAAATGGCTAATTTTGATTATAGTAAGTTAAAAAAAATTTGTACAAACAAAACCAATGCTGACAAGTTTAGACAGGAAGCAATAAACTAGGGGAAAATTTTTCATCCAAGGGTTCTGATGATGGTCTCATTTCTAAAATATATAGAGAAGTGATTAAAATTTATGAGAATCTGAGCCATTCTCCAAATGATAAGTGGCCAAAGGATATGAAGAAATATTTTCAGTGAAGGAATTAAAACCATTTAGTAATATAAAAAATGCTTTAAATCACTATTGGTCTGAGTAATACAAATTGAGTCAACTCTGAGGTACCACTACACATCTCTCAGATTGACTAAGATGGTAAGAAAAGATAATGATGAATGTTGGATAGGATGTGGGAAAACTGGGACAGCAATGTTGGTGTTCACTGTTGGTGAAGTTGTGAACTGATCCAGCCATTTCAGAGAGCAATTTGGAACTCTGCCCAAAGGACTATCAAAACTGTGCATACCCTTTGACCCCGAAGTGCCATTGGGTCTGTATCCCAAGGAAATCATAAAGGAGGGAAAAGGACCTATATGTGCAAAAATGTTTGCAGCAACTCTTTTTGGTGTAGCAAAGAAGTGGAAAATGAGTAAAATAGCCCGCGAAGAAACAAAAATATCAGTTTTTGAAGATGATATGATATTATACTTAGAAAATCCTAGAGAATAAATTAAAATTATGTAAAATAATAACTAGCAAAATTGCAAACCTATATAAGTAGTAAAAATATCTATGTATTACCAACAAAGCCAGAAGTAAAAGAAAGAGCAATTCCATTTAATATAACTGTAAAAAATATAAAGCACTTTGGTGTCTATCTGCAAAGACAAACTCAGGAACTCTGGTATGAACATAATTACAAAACACCTTTCATACAAATAAAATGAGATTTAGAAATTGGAAAAATTTTTAATTGTTCAAGATAGCTAGAGCCTATTTAATAAGAATAACTATCTTTCATAAATTAATTTAATTATTCAGTGACATAATAATCAAACTACAAAAAAAAATTCTTTGATAGAGCTAGAAAAAAATAACAACAAAATTCACTTGGAAGAACACAAGGTAAAGATATCAAGGGGATTAATGAAAAAATACAAAATAAAATGGCCCAGCAATATCAAATTTCAAAGTATTTTATAAAGCAGTAATCATCACAAGTATCTGGTATTAGCTAAGAAATAGCATGGTGGAGCAATGGAATTGATTAAGTATACAACACACAGTTGTCAATAACCACAGTAACCTAGTGTTTGATAAATTTAAAGAACTAAACTTTTGAGTTAAGAACTCACTCTGTGACAAAGACTACTATGGAAAACTGAGAAACAATAGGATAAAAACTAGACATTGACTAGTATTTCACACTGTCGAAATTGGTGTATAATTTAGACATATAGGGTGACAGTGTAAGAAAATCATAAGAGCAAGGAATAATCTACCTGTCAGATCTATTGGGAAGGGAAGATATAAAGAACATTACACAATGTAAAATAGATAATTTGCTTGTATTAAATTAAAAAGTATTTTCCCTCCAAACAAAATCAATGCAACCAAGAGTACAAAAAACTAAATAAATAAAAAGCATTAAGCTGGGAAATAATCTTTACAGCAAATGTCCATGATAAAAGCCTCATTTCTCAAATTTATAGAAAACCAAACCAAATTTAAGAATGCAAGCTATTTCCAGATTGATTAATAGTCAAAGGATATGAATAGGCAGTTTTCAAATGAAGAAATCAAAACCATCTACAGACATATGAAGAAATGTTCTAAATCACTTCTGATTAGAGAAATGCAAATTAAAACAACTCTGAAGTACACCCAACATCTATCATATTGGCTAATATAATTTTAAAAGAAAATGATAAATGTTGGTGAGGATGTAGGACAATTGGGATGAAGTTGTGAACTGATCCAATCATTCTGGAGGACAATTTGGAATTATATCCAAAAGGCAATCAAACTTTGCATATCCTTTGACCCAGCAATGCCATTTTTAGGTCTGCATTTCAAAGAGATAATTTAAAAAGGGGGAAAGTACTTACATTTGCAAAAATGTTTATAGCAACCCTTTTCATCATAGGAAAATATTAGAAATTGAGGGGTTCCCTAGTAACTGAGGAATGATTGAATAAACTGTGTCATTATCAATCTAATGGAACACCTGTGCAATAAGAAAGTTCGAAGAGGCAGATTTCAGAAAAAAACTTGGAAAGATTTCTATAAGCTGATGCAAAGTGAAATGTACACAGTATTAGCAACATTGTGTGATGATCCACTATGATTAACTAAGCTATTCTCAGCAATACAATGACCCCAAATAAATATAAAATGCTCACAAAAGGAAAAGACTATTCACATCCAGATTAAAACAAAAACTTATGGCAGAGTCCATGATGCAGATCAAAGCACGGTTTTTTCACTTATGGAAATAGGTTTTACATGTTAACATAAGTATAAATTATATGAAATTGCCTACTTTTTTGGGAGGAGGAGAGGGGAGAGGAGGGAGAAAAATTTTGAACTTGAAATCTTGTAAAATTGAATTGTAAAATCTTGTAAAATAGTAAAAATGAACATGAAAAAAATGTTTTGACATGTAATTGGGAGGAAAATACTATTTAAAAAAAGAGAGAACTTCCATTTCCACGATAGCAAATCAATTGCCAAATCTTGCTAATTTTATTCCAACAAGATTTTTGTTATCTATCCCATCCCTTTTCATTTCTATTGTTCTTCCCTTAAGTCTCACCTGCAATAAGTTCCTAAAACTAGTGTTCTCAGTTATTAATGTGAGGGTGTTTTAGAGTTGGAATTTCTGGTATAAATTAACATTTCTGCTGAAGCAGAATAATTAGAGTTTTAGGGAGAGTTGTAATCTAAAGCAATTAATATTAGGGGTAGCCTTAAAATGAGGATTTGAGTTAGGAAGAGTTTAGGGTTAGGGTAGAATGATAACATTGTTAGGGTTTAGGTTTATGATTTGTGCTATGTAAGGGAATTACCGTCAAAGGTGAGGTTGTAAAGCTAAACTGTAAAATAGGATTTATGGGTATGTTTAGTGTTTGGGTAGGATTAGGATTAAGGTTATCCTCTATCATGCAAGCAAAATGTCTACTTGCTCTTCTCTCAACATACTTTTCTCCTTTTTTCCTGTTGCTTCTTCTTATAGCCAGAATGTTCTAACTACTATCCTTCCATCTCATACATAATGTGTTTTCCAAACAATTACACTTCAGAATGAATCCCATTTTCTGATTTCCTCAATAAATCTCATCCTCCAGCTTTATCTTATAGCATTTATCATGTTCTATCTTGTATTATATTCATTTATATACTTGCCACAAAAAGTATAGAAGAAAATTTATTGTAGGCAGAGAGTATTCCTTATCTTTTTATCCTATTCAGCCTCAGCACAGCACTCTTTACATATTTATCAAGCATTCAAATTTTTATTTATAAGAATTGCTTAAAAATTACACAACCAACAAATATTTTTTGAATTAACTTGAAATGGAAATTTTAATTTCATTTAATGCAGTTGTAATTTATTAAAAGTATATATAAAAATTTCCAATATGATTATGGGTTTGAAATGTTGGTCTGTTACAACTACAAATTCTCTTAGACAATCAAAAAGCATAAGTCAAAGTAAACTGCAAAGTGTCAAACAATAAGCTATCAATAAAAAAGTAGTAAGAATGATTATCCCAAATGCTAACAGATTAACATTTGTGAGTTTTAATAGATGCTTTCTAGAGAAAATGACTCAGTCTAAAGGAATATCATTAATAGTAGGAAATTCAGGCACCATATAAATAACTCACATTTAAGTAGCTCTTTAAAATTGGTTCCCTGCCAATCATACCACTTGACTGTACTCTGCTTATGGGCTTTCCGACTATTTTATTGATTACAACCCATAATTATATTCTAATAAAGACTAAGGAGTTTCTGAAGAAGTTAAATTTTTATTGCAGTTAATGTACATAAATTTGGAGGGCTACATGTCATTGGCCCAAATGCATTTTTATTGATGTTTTCAATGACAAATGGTCTGCCCTTGATCTCCAAATACAGAAAATTATGCAATTGTTATAAATTTCCACAAATGAGCCTACATAATTAGTTAACTTAGATGATGAAATAAGATAGTAAGCCAAAATATTCAACAATCAGTTTTGGAGAATACTATCATTGTTTCTCTTTGTAGCTTGCTTGTAGATTTTTTCTTTGAACTAACGAACACCAACCATAACAGTTCAAGGGAAAACAAATCTTAATACTGCCGGCTCAAGAGCCTCTAACCCAAGGAGTTCTTGTTTAATTGGCAATAAGCAGATGCACACATTTCCACTACTTCATTTTTGAGTAAAAAGCAATTCCCCCACCCCTCAGAATCCTCAAAGTGCTGTGTCGGAAGACAAATCCATATCCATCAAGTATGTTGTCTGTTAAATGTATTATTAGTCCAAACACAAGCTTGTTAATCAGCCAGAAGTTTGTCTGCTGTGGCAAAAATTGACTAGGTGACAAGAAAAACTCACTGCACATCTATGGAAAGAGAAATCATAGCTAGTTGTAGAAATACAAGTTAAGTACTAAATCACATGCTGTAAGTACATTTGTCAGAACACATCTATTGGGGTATGTGTGCGTGTGTGTGTGTGTGTGTGTGTGTACACAGAGAGCAAGCCAGAAGAAAAGAGAGTGAGACAGAGACAGACAGAGAGAGAGAGACAGAGACAAAGACAGAGAGACAGAGAGGGAGAGCAATTAGCATAGTAATCAGGAAAATATTTAATCAATTTTATGAATTCTCTAATCAATTTGATGACATCAGTCTTCCCTATGAAACAGTAAATAATCACAAGTGCCATGTTTACTACCAACAACTATGATTGCAGCTACCTCTAAGATGATTTATTTAGTCTCAGGTGCTAGATTCCTGTCAAAATTTCCCTGTTCTGAAGCCTATAAAAGCAAACTGTTAGATCAGACCAGCACTCTTTTATGTCCTTCATTATGCTGTTTTTACCTTTTCCCCTTGTATATGCTTCTGCAGTATAGGAAGAGAGAGGGGAAGTAATCTTCCCTCTTCCCTAGAGACAATGAAAACAAAGCAAGGTGCATGTTGCTGAAGTAGCCTGAGACAATTATTCCTATTTCCAGGTTCCTATCTTGTTTCTGCCTTTATGCTCCTTTTCTGAGTACAAGTTAGATAATGACCTTCCCTATTATAAGACACAATAGCAATGGAGGTATGAGAGACTTTTTGAAGATATATGCACTATCACTTTGTTTAAAAGGGTAGGTGATGGACATTGCTTATGATCCCTAGCTTCATATAGAAGAGAAGAGATTTTGAATTTCTGGGCAGCATGTACCTAGACTTTAACTTTAGAGTCCTGTGGAGTGCCAGTTTCAGGATTTGCTTCATGGGAACCCCCAAATACAAAAGCTTTGATTATTGAGTCTTCTAGAAAGACACAATTTCTTCATGCAGTAAAGGACTAGAAGAGATAAAATTTATAAAATATTTTTCATACTTTAAAGAAGTACATACATATATATATATATATGTATGTATTTACTGGCAATTATAATTAGAACCTTTGAGAACTCAAGGTCATCTTTATATCCCCATAAAGCCTGTAGGATAAAGAATAATCATGAATGACTAAAGCAATAGAATGTAATCCAAAGAAGCAGGAAAGAAATGTATTATTTGCAGATGAAGCAATATTAAAAAGTCACTTGGAGTCAGGAGGCCTAGGTTCAAAAGTAAACTCTTCTAGAATTATGGCTGCAGAAAAGTAATTTAACCCTTCAGGTTCTTAGTTGCCACTAAAGTGGGGGAAAATACTTGTACAGGCTTGTGGTTCAGAGAATCAAATGTGTATGTGTGTGAAGTGGAGTGTGTGTGTGTGTGTGTGTGTGTGTGTTCTATATAGATATACACAAATGAAAGTATTAGGAGGTAGGGTGGTAGAGTGGATAGTAAGCTAGCCTTGGACTCAGGAAAACTTGGGATCAGCCAAATAAGGCTTTTAAGGCCACATACTGGATTTGTGGGTATGAAAAAAATCATTTAAGCTCTTGCTATCTTAGCAACTCTCAAAACCTAAATTACAAGCATGTTGCTAATCAGCACCAGGGGAGGGAATTTCATATAGGGACACCCCACATTAGTGAAATCTCAGAATCAGAAATCATTTTTTCCTAAGAATTAGTTAAACACAGCTGGGATTGACTTTTAGGACTGTTACAATGAAACAAGAAAACGAATATGAAATGTATACTGAAGAATTCTGAATATTGTTGCTATTATGATGCACTGGTAGGATGAAGAATTAATTTTTTTAACAACTAATTAAAGAACAATACCACAATTGGATGTTGAAATAATTTCCAAACTAATTATTCTTCTAATGGATGGAATTATAATTGAATAATAGAAATGGAAGTTCGCTTCAAGATTTATGTCTCATAGATTTAAAGGTGTGGGGTGGAGGGAGTTTGTGTTCTTTTGAAACAAAAAAAGAGGAAGAAAAATATTATCATTTAGTTCTTGTTCATTTGTTTATTTTATAAATGTCTCTGAGTTTATTCCATAACCACTGAAGGCATTTTACATAATTGCTAAGAATGTCTATTAAGAAAACAATTATTCCAGTAAAGGGGAAGAAGGGGAAGGAAGGGGAAGTGAGTGAACCTTATTCTCATCAGTATTGCCTCAAAGAGGAAATAACATACATATTCAATATGAGTAAAGTTTACTTTTCATAAAGTTAGAAGGGGAAGAAGAAAGGAGAATTCTTTTCAGAAGTAAAATGCTTCTGAGGAGAGAGAGAAAGGAAAGAAAGAATAGAATAAACAGAGGGAAAATAGAGTTAGCAATTTTAATTATGAAAGGAATTTTGAATTAAGTTTCTCTAGTAAAATCTTCATTTCTCAAACATATAGGGAACTGAGTCAATTTTTTTTTAAATGAACTATTCCCCAATTGATAAATGACCAAAGGCCTATAAGATCATGCATACTCTTTCATCTAACAATACCACTACCAGGTATGTATCTTAAAAGAGATTTTAAAAATCAATGAAAAAGGAAACTGACCTATATATACAAAAATATTTGTAGCAGCTCTCTCCTCAGGGCAAGGAAATGAAAATTGAGGAGATGCCTATCAATTGGGGAATAGCTGAATAAATTATCATAAGTGATTATGATGGAATATTATTGTTCTACAGGAAACAATAAGTAATATGTTCTCAGAAAAATATGGAAAGCCCTTCATGAATTTAAGTAAAATGAAAGGTATTATGTACAAAGTAATAGCAATATTGTGGGATAATCAGTTGTAAATGACTTTGCTATCCTTAAGATTACAGTGACCTATGATTAATCTGAAGGATTTATAATGACAAATGCTATCAATACCCAGAGAAAGAACTTATTGTGCTTGAATTTTTATTGAGGCTTACTCTTTTTTCTCTTTATTTTTCTTGAGGGATTTTTTGAGGGAGCAGGGGAGAGCTATTGAATTTTTTGCAATATGACTTTTATAGAAATATTTTGCATCACTGTACATATACCTTTTCAATGAAGGGAGAGATAGGAAAGGAAGAAGGGAGAGAATCTGGAACTCAAATTTTAAAAACAAATATAAAAATTATTTTACATGTTACTGGGGAAAATAAAATATTTTTTTAAAAGTATACTCTATCTAATATTTGTTGGCTCCTACAGATTTTTGTTTGGGGGGGAGGAAAACAGACATTGGCTAGAAATTAGAATTAACTCAAGATCAAAAAGCAATATTTTCCTCACTTTCATGTAAGAATAATCAAACAACCAACTCTGAAAAATGCATAAATAGAATATAGAAATAAATAGAATAAAGATATTCTAATTGTAAGTTTGTTTTTTTGTTCTTTCTTATAATAATTTGACATTGATCATGAAGTTTGCTTTAAAAAATCTATTGCTGGACTGATAGATGTGAGGCAAAATAAGGGAGACAGTGATTAGAAACAAAACATGGGTGAGGAAGGATAGAGTGAAAGGAGAGAGAGAGAAAAGTATAAACAAGAGAAAATAGGATGAAGGGAAATACAAGTAAATAATTATAAGTATGAATATGAAAGGGATGGATTTGCCCATAAAACAAAAGCAAATAGCAGAGTGAATCAAAAAGAAGAATCATATATATAATTAACACAAAACACATTTGAGGCAGAGAAACACATACAGAGTAAAGGTAAAAGAGTGAAGTAAAATATATTATTTTAGCTGAAGTTAAAAAAGAAAAAGCAAGAGTAGCAGTCCTGATCTCAGACAAAGCAAAATCAAAAATAGGTCTAATTGAAAGAGACAAGGAAGGAAACTATATGTTACTAAAAGATATCATAGACAATGAAGTAATATCAATACTAAGTATATATGCATAAAATAACTTAAGGAGGTGAATAGAATTTTAGAAAAGTTAGATATGCTAGATCTCTGGAGATAATTAAGTGGGGTTAAAAAAGAATGTATCTTTTTTTTCCCTTTTTGATACCTATACAAAAATTGACTATGTATTATGGTATGAAATTCTCACAATCAAATGAATAATGGGAGAAATATTAAATGTATATTTTCCAGATCATCAAGCAACAAAAATTAGATTTGATAAAGAGTGATTAAAAGATAGACTAAAAATTAATTGAAATCTAAATAATCTAATCCTAAAGAATGAATGGGTCAAACAACAAAGCATACTAACAATATAGTTAACTAAATAACTAAATAATAACAATATATTTCATTAATATTTCCATCAAAGACAGCAACAATCATGAGACAAGCAGGCAAAACAGTACGTAGGAAAAATTTTATACCTCTAAAAGTTTATATCAATAAAATAGAGAAAAAAAAACAGTTCAATGAATTGGGCATGCAACTGAAAAAGTTTAAAAAAAATTCAAAGTAGAGATTTTATTTTATTTTTTATTTTTTAATACAAATTGCTTTATTAAACATGGTGGGAGAGAAAGATCAAAGGAAATGGGCAAAACCATGGAAAAGAAAAAAATGGAAAAAAAGAAGTGAATATAGCTTGTGCTGATTTACATTTAGTTTCCTTAGCTCTTTTTCTGAATGCAGATGGCATTTTCTGTCCAAGATCTATTGAGAATGTTTTGCATCATTGAACCACTGAGAAGAAGCCAACATTTTATAGTTGATCATTGTACATTTTTGCTGTTATTCTATACAATATATTCCTGGTTCTGCTTGTTTTACTCAACATCAATTCTTGTAACTATTATTTTTTTAAATTGGCTTGTTCACCATTTTTATAGAACAATATACTATTACCTTCATGCACCACAGCTTGTTTAGTTATTCCCCAATTAATTAGGAATCCATTCTTTTTCCAGTTCTTTGCTACCACAAAAGGCTGCTACAAACATTTTTGCACATTTGGATCCTTTCCCCTCCTTTATGATTTCCTTGGGTTAGAGACTCAATAATAGCACTGATGTATCATAGAGTATACACAGTTTTATAGTGTTATGGGCCAGAACTCTGAACTTGAAAGAAGGATTCTTACAAGGTACTAAGTCAGTGGAATTGATAAATACAATGGTTATCTAGCTTATCATGGTTATTAATACTCAATGATTGATTTAATCTTACAACAAATAATGGTTTTCCTAGTGATATAATGATTGTTTTATACTTAGAGCATATAAGCCAGGTGGGATTCAGAGCTAGAGAAGACAAGCAGACTGGAGGTGGGAGCTCAAGCTCTCAGAGCCAAGGAGAGAGAGATCTATTTCCATCTTCATCAGCCTTGTGATGGCTGGCCTGTCCTCCTACATTTTCTCCACTGAAATCAAGTCCCCTCTGAAGGCCACAAGAAAGCTAGCTGAGCACCAGGCGAAGGAAACAATAAAGACTTTTTGGACACCTGGCTATTCTTGTGGTAATAGCTATTGAAAAGAAGGCTGCCCCAAAGACCTCCAGAAAATCAAACTGAGAACATTACATTTTGGTGTCTGAACATGGGGCTAAGAACCTACATCTATGACGCAGAAATTAGGGTAAGTACAAAAACAGACAAGAAGGAAACTTTGTAAAGGGCTAAAGTAGTATTCCAGCTGAAATGGGGCAAATGTTTAGAAAGATGGAATCCTAGTGTCAACTCAACTTGAAACAAGGTAAAAACTCAAGGGTGATGTCAGAATCCTGGTGTTAACTCAATAGAATTGATACAGTGCTTATTGGTTCAC
The DNA here is from genome assembly GCF_902635505.1 of Sarcophilus harrisii. Taxonomy (NCBI): domain Eukaryota; kingdom Metazoa; phylum Chordata; class Mammalia; order Dasyuromorphia; family Dasyuridae; genus Sarcophilus; species Sarcophilus harrisii. Next base: position 319,785,696 of record NC_045427.1, on the reverse strand, counting down.
ACTTTAGAGCGAATCCTTACAAGGTGATAAGTTGCTAATACTGATGGAAACAATGCTTGTGTTCATACCTTTAGAGAGCTCATAAGTATCTAAGTACTCAATGGAGTTTACACGTTTGGGAGATTCAGGGTTTAGAAAGAGATATCTGAATTCACACCTCCCTTAGGACCAGAAAGCATGCTGGGAGATATCCCACAATCCCACTCTCGGAGAAGTAGCATAAATAGAGTACTCTGGGAGATACAGAAGCCTACTCACCTCAGTTGGAGACTGAGAAGCCACGAGTCAGAGTTGAGCTGGAGGCAATAAAGGACAAAGCTGCAAGATCTCTTGGAACCAAGCAGAGAGATAGGCCTCTGAGCTAACCGGGCTATATTGAAGGACACAATAAAAGTTCAGATCTTTTATCAGCTGGCTACAATTTTGGAGTAATTATTTATTTCAACTGAGACTAAGGCTGCCTCCAGAAAACCTTCACATTGCAGAATTTCAAAATTTTCTGGAATCATTGGATTCTCTGACACATGAAGTAAGGGACAAGAGATTGGTTTTGGACTATTTCTAGGACTTATGGACATGTATAATTCCTCATGATGATTTATATTGTTTGTTATGTAATACTTCCCATGATGATGGATTTATGTATACCTGTTTTGAGACCCTTTAGAAGTCTGCTAATCTGGTTCAATTCCCCATTTTCCTTTGGTTTTTCATCTCCCTTCCTGAGACATCAGGGATGGTGTGATCACCTCCTTTTTGGGGTTCCCACTTCCCTGAGAAGTCAGGGAGGGGGTGACCATCTATATTCTAAAACAAAAGAAACTGGGAGATGTTATGGGCCAGAACTCTGAACTTGAAACAAGGATTCGTACAAGGTGCTAAGTCAGTGGAATTGATAAAGACAATGGTTATCTAGTTTAGCATGGTTCAGTATGATTAATTTAATCTTACAACAAATAATGGTTTCCTAGTGATATAATGATTGGTTTATACTCAGTATAGAGCATATAAAGCTGGGACCTACTCAGCCAGTCGGAGACTAGGAGAGGACTGGCAACTGGAGGTAGGAGCTCAACCTCTCGAAGCCAAGGAGAGAGCCACAGAGCTAGATTCATTCATCCCATCTCATACCACCATGGTGGCAGGGCTGGCTTCCTGCACTCCCCCCACTGAGACCAAGGCCAGTCTAAAAGGTTCTCCAGAAAGCTGCCCAGCCCCAGGCAAGGAGACAATAAAAAATTTGGACTTTGGACTTAACACCTAGCTATTCTTGTGGTGATTACTATACTGAAATGAAGGCTAGTCCAGAGACCTCCAGAAAACCAATCAAGAACACTACATTATAGCCTTTTGGGCATAGTTCCAGATTGTTTTCCAGAATGGTTGTATCATTTCACAACTCCACCAACAATGTATTAGGGTCCCAGTTTTCTCACATTCCTTCATACGTTTATCAGTATCTTTTCCTGCCATTTTAGCCAATATGAGACGTGTAAGGTGGTACCTCAGAGTTCTTTTGATTTACATTTCTCTAATACTGATTTAGAGCATTAAAAAAAAATAAAACTACATATACCTTCAATGTTGTCATCTGAAAATTGTCTGTTCATATCCTTTGATCATTTGGTCTTCCAGATGAATATTGTTATTATTTATTATAGTTCTATAAAATAGCACTTTTGCAGTATGGCAGTAAACAAGTAGACCGATTTAAGCAAAATTGTTATTTTAATTATATTAACTCAGCCTAGCCATGAAAAATATATTTTCCCAATTGTTTAAATCCAATTTCATTTGTGTGAGAATTGTTTTGTCATTGTGTACCTATAGTTCTTGGGGTTGTTTTGGCAAGTAGACCCCCAAGTAATTTATTCTGTGTACAGTAATTTTAAATGAAATTTATCTTTCTATCTCTTGCTGATGAGTTTTGTCAGTAATATATAGAAATGCTGATGATTTGTGTGCATTTATTTTATATTCTCTAACTCTGCTAAAACTGTGAATTTTTTCCCGTAGGTTTTTGCATGATTTTCTGGTATTCTTTAAGTATATCACCATATCATCTGCAAAGAGTGGTAGATTTATTTCCTCATTGCCTATTCCAATTCCTTTAATTTCTTTTTTTTTCTTATTGCTGAAGCAAGAAATATATATTTCTAATATAATGTTGAATAATAATGATGATATTGAAAATCCTTCTTTCACCTTTGATCTTATTGGGAATGTATCCAGCTTCTATCCATAACAAATAATGCTTTCTGTAGATTTTAGATAGATACTGATTATTATTTTAAGGAAAGCTCCCATTGTCCCTATGCTCTCTAGTGTCTTTAATAGGAATGAATGCTGTATTTTGTCAAAAGCTTTTCCTGCATCTATTGAGATTATTCTATGATTTTGTTTTGTTATTGATATAGTCCATTATGGTAATATTTTCCCTGATTTTGAACCAGACCTGCATTCATAGTATAATTTCCTACTTGGTCATAGGGTATCATTCTGCTAATAAGTTGCTATGATCCCTTTGATAATATTTTATTTCAAATTTTTGTGGCAAAATTCATTAGGGAGATTGGGCTGTAATTTTTTTTTCTCTGTTTTGGCCCTTCCTGATTTAAGTATCAGTGCCATATTTGTGTTATAAAAAGAATTTGGCAGTACTCCTTCTTTACCTATTTTTCCAAGTACTTTATATAATAATGAAATTAATTGTTTTTAAAATATTTGGTAGAATTCACTTGTGAATCCATCTTGTCCTGGGTATTTTTTTCTTAGGGAGCTCACTAATGCCTGGTTCAATTTCTTTTGTTTTAATGAGACTATTTAAGTATTTTATTTTTTCTTCTGTTAACCTGGACAACTTATATTTTTGTAAATATTCATCCATTTCTGTTATATTGTCAGACTTGCTGCCATAGAATTGGGCAAAATAGTTCCTAATTATTGCTTCAATTTCTTTGTCATTGGTGGTAAATTCATCCCTTTCACTTTTGATGAAGCTGATTTTTTTTTCTCTTTCCTTTTTCTAGTAAAATTAAACAGAGCTTTATTTCTTTTGTGTTTTTTATAAAGCCAACTCTTAATTTTGTTTATTAGTTCAATACTTTTCTTAGTCTCTATTTTATTAATCTCTCCTTTGAGTTTCAAAATTTCTAATTTGGTATTTAATTGGGGGGTTTATTTTGCTCTTTTTCAAGCTTTTTTAGTTGCATGCCCAATTCATTGATCTTCTCTTTCTTTGTTTTATTTACGTAGCTGTTTAGAGATATAAAGTTTTCCCTAAAATCTGCTTTGTCTGCATCCCATAAGTTTTGATACATTGTCTCATTATTGTTATTTCCTTGGATGAAATTATGGATTGTTTCTGTGATTTGTTGTTTGCCACAGTCATTCTTTAGAATCAGATTACTTAATTTCCAATTGGTTTTTAGTGTATCTTTCCCTGGTCCTTTCTTGAATATAATTTTTATTTCATTGTGTCTGAAAAGGAGGCATTTACTATTTTTACCTTTGTGCATTTGATTGTAAGGTTGTAATGCCCTAATACATGGTCACTTTTTGTGTAGGTTCCATATATTGCTGAGCAAATTTTTGCACTTACTGAATTTTCCCCAGAGGTCTATCATATCTAGATTTTCCAGGATTCTATTAACCTTTCTTTCTTACTTATTTTGTTTTTAAATTTTCTGATTCTGAGAGGGAAAGGTTAAGGTTCCCCACTAGAATAGTTTTGTTGACTATTTCTTCCTGTAACTCACTTAAAATATTCTCTAAGTGCATACTTTGCTTCATATCCATTTAGTATCATACTACTTCATTATTTACTGTATCCTTTATTAAGATGTACTTTCCCTCCTTATCTCTTTTAATAAGATCTATTTTTACTTTTATTTTATCTGAGATCCAAATTTTTACCCCTGAAAACATTTTTACATTCAAGGGTTCTGATAAAGACTTCTTTTCTAAAATATGTAGAGAATTGATTCAAATATGTAAGAATTCAAGCCATTCTCCAGTTGATAAATGAACAAAGGCTATGAATAGACAATTTTCAGATAAAGAAATTGAAACCATTTCTAATTATATGAAAAGAATGTCTAAATAATTATTGATTAGAGAAATGCAAATTAAGACAACTCTGAGGTACCACTACACACTTCTCAAATTGGGCTAATATGACATGAAAAGATAATGATGAATGTTGGAGGGGGTATGAGAAAACTGGGACACTAATGTATCGTTGGTAGAATTGTGAACTGATCCAACCATTTTGGAGAGCAACTTGGAATGGTGCCCAAAGGGCTATCAAAATGTGTATACTGCTTGTTCAGAAGATGGTGGAAAGCAAATACGACTTTCTGAGACCTCCTCTGATCTTCTCTCAAACCAACCACACATTAAGCCTCTAAACTAGTCTTGGAGCCAAAGAACCCACAAATATTTGGAGTACAACACATTCCCAGAAGAAGATACATTGGAAGAACTTCAGAATAGGTCTGTTTCAAATGGGCAGGGGGGCAGTCTGCTGATCCCAGACCACAGCACAGGGAGATCTGTGCAAGAGCTGGGGTGGCGAGTCAGAGCGTTGCAGTTCCACACACCTGGGAATCTTCTGTGAGCCTCTTAAGCCATTCTGAACCGGTTGCAAGCAGGTGGTTTGGTAGATTTGCTACTAAAGACAAATTAAAAACCATTGAGGTCCAGTAGAATGCCAGACCTAGCCACCATTACCTAGCACTGGAAATAAATCAACAGAACTGCCCCAGGGCAAATTAAAGCAGCTGTCGCTCCTTTTGAATTGATCAGATCTCAAGTCTTAAAAACAAAATGAATAAAAAATAAAAAAAAATAAAAGAACTCTCACAGCTTTTATGGAAAGAGAAAACAGACCTCGAATTCTGAGGTTCCTAAAGGCCAAGCAACTCCAGATGAAGCTCCCAAGGGAGACATGAGCTGGTCACCATTTCACAAGGCTTACTTGGAGGATTGCATAAAGAATGTTAAAAGAGAATTAGAAGAAAAATGGGGAAATGAAATGATATCAGTGCAAGAAGGAATGGAAAAAGCATATAATGCCCAACAAAGATACCAATGCATTGAAAAAAGTTTGTGAAATGGAAAAAGAAGGCAATGACTAACAACAACAAAATCAATTACCCAATTACAAAAGGAGCTAAAAAAGATAACTGAAGAAAATAATACATTAAAAATTAGAATTGAACAAATGGAAGTGAAAGATTTTATTGAATTGGACTTCAAGAATCAGTCAAAAAAAAAAAAAAAGAAAAAATAGAATAAAATATAAAATATCTTCTAGGAAAAACAACTGATCTGGAAAATAGATCTAGGAGAGACAATTTAAGGATTATCGGGCTTCCTGAAAGCCATGATGAAAAACAGCATCTAGGCATTATCTTACAAGAAATCATAAAAGAAAATTGCCCTAATATTTTAGAAACAGAAGGTAAAATACCCATTGAAAGAATTCACTGATCACCTCCTGAAAGAGAGCCCAAACTTAAATCCCCCAAGGAATGTTGTAGCTAAATTTCAGAACTATTGAACCAAGGAAAAGATATTGCAAGCAGCCATAAAGAAAAAAAATTAAATACTGAGGAGCCACAATTAGGATTACCCAAAACCTAGCAGCATCTATACTAAAGGATTAAAGGGCCTGGAATCAGATATTCTGAAGGGCAAAGAAAATTGGATTATAGCCAAGAATAAACTATTTAGCTAAAATGAGCATTATCTTTCAGGGAAGAAGATGGACATCAATGATGTAGGTGAATTTCACCTATTTCTAATGAAAAGATGAGAACTGAACAAAAAATTTGATCTCTAAACACTGAACTTGAGAGAAGCATAAAAAGGTAAAAAGAAAAGAACTCTTGAGAACTATATTTCTCTTATGGGTATACTTAAAGAATGCAGATGTAATTTGATTTTATTATGACAATTTGAAAAAGAAACTAGAAGTGTAAAGGGACTGGAAATGTTTTGAAATTTTGGGGATAGAGGGATATTAATCAGTCTGGCTGTTTATTAGGATAATTCAATTTCATCTTATTTAGACCAGATTTCTTTTTGTGGCCATAATAGCCATATTGTTTTATTCAAAGTGGATCTAGGAAGGATTTACTGACTTGGCATAGAGCTGCAGGTTTGGAATTGTGGTGCCTTTTTTTTTTAATTGCTGTTTTTATTTGTAAGGATTGGTGGTATATTTGAATGACTGAGGGATATGCTGATTCTTCTTCCATTTAAGGAAAGAAACTAGAGGTGGAAAGTACTGGGAAAAGAGGAAAGAGGAGGCAAAATAAGGGAGATTACATTTCATGAAGAGGGAAAGAAAACCTATTACAACTGAGGGAAAGAAGGCAGGGGGATGAGCTTTGTGTGAATCTTACTCTCATCAGATTTGACTCCAGGGGAAAATATCAGACATATTTGGTTTCACAGAGAAACTTACCTTATAGGGAAGTGGAAGGGAAAGGGGGAAAACAAAGGGAAAGACTAATAGAAGGGGAAACAGAAGATTAGGGGAAAGGTGTAAAAAAGAGGGAGGGGCTCTAAAGGAAGAAGACAGTTTGAGAGAGGTGGTTTTCAAAAGCAAAATATGGGGGAGGAGGAGAGGGAGATAGGAAAGAAAATACAGAATTAGTCATTTTAACTGTGAATGTGAATGGGATGGACTATCGCATAAAACTGAAGCTCATAGCAGACTGGATTAAAAGCCAGAAATCTAAAATATGTTGTTTACAAGAAACACATTTAAAGCAGAGTGATATATACTGAATGAAGATAAAGGGCTGGAGTAGAATCTATTATGCTTCAGGTGAAGTAAAAAAAAAAAAAAAGCAGGGGTAGCAATCCTGATCTCAGATCATGTAAAATCAAAGATACATCTAATTAAAAGACATAAGAATGGAAACTATATTTTACTAAAAGGTATCACAGATAATAAAACAATATCAATACTAAACATATGCACCAAGTAGTATAGCATTCATTCCTAGAGGAGGTAAGAGAGATGCAAGAAAAAATAGACAGCAAAACTATACTAGTGGGAGATCTCAATCTTGCTCTCTCAGAACTAGATAAATCAAATCACAAAATAAATAAGAAAGAAGTTAATAAGGTAAACAGAATGTTAGAAAAGTTATGAATGATAGATCTTTGGAGAAAAATGAATGGAGACAGAAAGGAGTTTACTTTTTCTCAGCTGTTCATGGAACTTATACAAAAACTGACCATATGTTAGGGCATAAAAACCTCAAAATCAAATGCAGAAAGGCAAAAGTAATAAATGCATTTTTTTCAGATCACGATGCAATAAAAATCACATGTAATATAAAGCCAGGATTAAATAGACCAAAAGGTAATTGGAAATTAAATAATCTAACCCTAAAGAATGAATGGATGAAACAGTAAATCATAGATGCAGTCAATAATTTCATCCAAGAGAATGAAAATAATGAGACAATATACTAAAATTTGTGAGATGCATCCAAATTGGTAACAAGGGGAAATTTTATACTTCCTTTCACAAAATAGAGAAAGAAAAGATCAATGAATTAGGCTGACAACTAAAAAAGCTAGAAAAAGAACAATTTTTTTAAAAAAAACACAATTAAATACAAAATTTGAAATTCTGAAAATAAAAGGGGATTAATAAAACTGAAAATAAAAGACTATTGAATTAATAAATAAAACTAAGAGTTGGTTTTATGAAAAAATACCAATAAATTAGATAAATCTTTCTTTAATTTGATTAGAAAAAAGGAAAGAAAAACAAATTGTTAGTCTCAAAAATGAAAAGGAAGAACTTTACACCAATGAAGAGGAAATTAGAGCAATAATTAGGAGTTACTTTGCTCAACTATATGCCAACAAATTTGATAATCTAAATCAAATGGAGGAATATCTGCAAAAATATAGATTTCCCAGATCACGAACAGAAAAGGAAACAAATTATTTAAATAGTCCCATTTTAGAAAAAAAAATAGAACAAGCTATTAATCAACTCTCTAAGAAAAAATCCAGGGCCAGATGGATTTACATGTTCATTCTACCAAACATTCAAAGAACAATTAATTCCACTACTATATAAATTATCTGAAAAAATGGGGAAAGAAGGGATCCTACCAAATTCCTTTTATAACACAGATATGGTGCTGATAGCTAAACCAGGTAGGATGAAAACAGAGAAAGAAAATTATAGAACACTTTCCCTAATGAATACTGATGTAAAAATCTTGAATATTAGCAATAAGATTATAAAAGGTCATCCCCAGGATAATACACTGTGACCAAATAGGATTTATACCAGGAATGCAAAGGCTGGTTCAATATTAGAAAAACTATCAGCATAATCAACTATATCAATAACCCAAAGTAACAAAAATCATATGATTATCTCAGTAGATGCAGAAAAAGCATTTGCTAAAATCCAACACCCATTCCTATTAAAAAAAATTAGAGAGTATAGGAATAAATGGACTTTTCATTAAAATAATCACTAGCATCTATTTAAAAACATCAGCAAGCATCATATGTAAAGGGGACAAACTAGAATCATTCCCAATAAAATCAGGAGTGAAAGAAGGCTGCCCACTATCATCATTGCTATTCAATATTGTATTAGACATGTAAGGTTTGGCAATAAGAGAAGAAAATGAGATTAAAGGAATTAGAGTAGGTCATGAGAAAACCAAATTATCACTCTTTGCAGATGATATGATGGTATACTTAGAGAACCCCAGAGAATCAACTAAAAAACTATTAGAAATAATTCACAACTTTAGCAAAGTTGCAAGATGTAAGATTAATTCATAGAAATCATCAGTATTTTTATACATCACTAACAAAATCCAACAGCAAGAGATACAAAGAGGAATTTCATTTAAAATAACTGTTGATAATATGAAATATTTAGGAATTTATCTGCCAAGGAAAGTCAAGAACTATATGAGCAAAACTACAAAACACTTTCCACATCAATAGTCAGATTTAAACAATTTTAAAAATATCAAGTGCTTTTGGATAGATTGAGCAAATATAATAAACATGACAATACTCCCTTAAATGATCTATTTATTTAGTGCCATATCAATCAAACTCCCAAGAAACTATTTTACTGACCTAGAAAAAATTACAACTAATTTCACCTGGAAGAACAAAAGATCAAGAATTTCAAGGGAAATAATGAAAAATGTTCACAGAGGAAAATAGTCAAAGACTATAGTAATCTGGTGTTTGACAAATCCAGAGACCCCACCTTTTGGGATAAGAATTCCCTATTTGACAAAAACTGCTGGGAAAATTACAAACTAATATGACAGAAACTAGGCATTGACCCACACCTAACACTGCATACCAAGATAAGGTCGAAGTGGGTTCATGATGTAGACATAAAGAATGATATTATAAACAATTAGAAAAAACATAGGATATTTTACTTCTCAGATCTGTAGAGGAGGAAGGAATTTGTGATGAAAGAAAAACTAGAGATCATTATTGATAACAAAATAGATAATTTTGATTATATTAAGTTAAAAACTTTTGTACAAACAAAACTAATGCAGACAAGATTAGAAGGGAACCAATAAACTAGGGAAATATTTTTATATTCAAAGATTTGGATAAAGGCCTCATTTCTAAAATATATAGAGAACTGACTCAAATTTATAAGCATTCAAGCCATTCTCTAATTGATAAATGGTCAAAGGATATGAACAGACAATTTTCAGATGAAGAAATTGAAACTATTTTTAGTCATATGAAAAGGTGCTTCGAATCACTATTGATCAGAGAAATGAAAATTAAGACAGCTCTGGTATACTACTACACACCTGTCAGACTGGCTAAGATGACAGGAAAAGATAATGACCATTATTGGAGAGGACGTGGGAAAACTGGAACACTGATACATTGTTAGTGGAACTGTGAACAGATCCAACCATTCTGGAAAGAAATTAGGAACTATGCTCAAAAAGTTATCAAACTTTGGCCCAGCAGTGTTACTACTGGGCTTATATCTCAAAGAGATCTTAAAGGAGGGAAAGGGACCCACATGTGCAAAAATGTTTGTGGCAGCCTTCTTTGTAGTGTCAAGAAACAGGAATCTGTGTGGCTGCCCATCAGTTGGAGATTGGCTAAATAATTTATGGCATATGAATATTATGGGATATTATTCTTCTATAAGAAATAATTAGTAGGATGATTTCATAGAGCCCGGGAGAGACTTACATGAACTGATACTAAGTGAAATGAGAAGAACCAGGAGATCATTGTACACAGAAACAAGATTATATGAAAATCAATTCTGATGGACATGACTTTTTTCAACAATGAGATAGTTCAGACCAGTTCCAATGATCTTGTGATGAAGAGAGTGACCTATACCCAGAGAGAGGATTGTGGGAACTGAGTGTGGATCACAATATATCATTTTCACTCTTTTTATTCTTGTTTACATTTTGTTTTCTTTCTCATTTTTTCCTTTTTGACCTGATTTTATAATTTTAATATAATTTTATAATTTTTCAACATTGACCCTTGCAAAACCTTGTGTTCCAAATTTTCCCATTCCTTCTCCCCTACATGGCAAGTAAGTCAATATATGTTAAACATGTTAAAATGTGTTAAATCCTATATATATATATATATATATAGTATATGTACACATACATATATATATATACACACACACAGAACTATATACAATTATTGTGCTGCACACAAAAAATCAGGATATTATATATATACATATATTGGATTTAACACATTTTAACATGTTTAACATATAGTGGCTTACTTGCCATCTAGGGGAGAAGTGGAGAGAAGGAAGGGGAAAATTTGGAACACAAGGTTTTGCAAGGGTCAATGTTGAAAAATTATCCATGCATATGTTTTGAAAAAAAAAAAGCTTTAATAAAAATTATAATTGGCTAAATTGGAGGGAAAAAAGAAACATACGAAAGTTCAGGGACAAAATGAGGATTGGTCAAATGAAACTAATGATTGATTCCATTAGGCATGAAGAAACAAAAAAGTCAAAAGAATGAAAAAATAGAAGAAAATGTGAAATATCTCATCAGAATAACAACTGATCTGGAAAATAAAGGAGAAGTAATTTAATAACTATATAACTACTTGAAAGAAATGATCAATAAGAAGATGCTAGACATATTTCAAGAAATTACCAAGGAAATGCCTTGATATCCTATAACCAGAAGGTAAAACTGAAACTGAAGAATCCAAAGATTGTCTGTTACAAGAAATCCAAAAATGAAAACTCTCAGGAATGTTGTAGCCAAATTTCAAACCTCCAAGCTCAAGGAAAACATTTTGTAAGCAGTCAAAAAGAAACAATTCACATAGTATGAAGGCACAGTCAGAATCATACAAAATTTTGCAGATTTCACATTAAAATACTAGGGTTGCAATATGATATACAACATGGCAAAAGATTACAACCACAAATAAGCTATCCAGCAAAAATTAAAGATTCTCCTCAGAATCAGTTTAAACATATGTATTCAGTTGGATATTTAAAAAAAACTGTACAATAGAAAAATAATAAGGGAAGGGGAGAAGAGAAGTGGGGAATACACCAAAGAAAAAGAAGTTATCAGAAGCAAAGATTCTGGGGGGGCGGAGCCAAGATGGCGGAGAAGGCACACGCGACTTTCTAAGCTCTTCTCTTACCCTCTTTATCAATATAATATCAAGCCTCAAAAATAGTCTTGACTGCTACAATTCATAAAGATAAAAAGTATAACAACTCACCAGCTGAAGAAAATCTGCAGTCTCGCCAAAAAAGGTTTGTTCCGGGGCTAGGGGGGAGATCAGCGTAAACTGGGAGAGAAATTAGGATCCAAGGAGAACCTCAAACCGAAAGTAAAAGCACAGATCTCAGCACAATCTCGCAGCCCGAACCTGCAGTATGGGGCTTTTCCTTGGGGTAGTTGCAAACCTGCATGGCAGAAGGGCACAGCCCAGGTTAGCCTCTAATCTGTGCAGTGGGGGGCTTGGGTTGGGGCCATAGAGCTTTCGCAGGGCCGTTTTGTCCCGCAGAGACGTTGGGGCAGAGACTGCCGGGCAGAATTCCGGTAGAATCAGCGGTTTGTGGTCAGCTACTAATACCCACAGCTCCACAAAAGGCTCTGGCCTGGGGCAGTGACACTTTCACCCCTTAGTCTCTAGCCTCGGGCAATCACGAACCCACACAGCCCAACTGGGCACTTCAATAGCTTGGCCAGTGCTGAATGCACCTCCTGTTGGGGGAAGGGAAAACTCTCACTCAGAGCACTCCCATACCTCGGATCCGGAAACCGGTTTACATCTCTCCTGTTCTACAGAGGAAGCTGGTAACCCCCTTGCCTAGGAGGCATACCCTAAAGGCTTTAAAACATGAATAAAAAGATGAAAAGAACGATCAACAGCTTCTATGCAGAAAAAGAGCAGGTCAGCAAACCTGAAGAGACTAATAGCAAACATGCACCAGATTGTCCTCTTTTACATGATGCTCTCATAGAAGAGACCATTAAAAGTCTCAAAAGAGAGTTAGAAGATAAATAGGAAAAGGAAAGAGAAGCCTCACAAGAGAGCAACAACTTCCTGAAATACGAATTGGAAAAACTAAAAAAAATCTCAGGAAAGTAAGAATTGTGAATTGGAAAAAAATAAAGAATTCACTAGAAAGTAGGATTTGTGAATTGGAAAAGACAAAGAACTCGCAAGAAAGTAGGATCTGTGAATTGGAAAAAGAAAATAATTCACTAAAAAAAAAATTAGTGAAATGGAAAAAATTCCACAGACCAAAACAATACATGCAAAACCAATTGACATATACAGAAAGAAATAAAAAGCTAATGAAGAAAATAATTTTTAAAAATTAGAACTGAACAAATAGAACCTAATAATTCATTGAGACAGCAAGAATCAGTAAGCAAAACCAAAAAATGACAAACTGGAAAAACCATGAATTATCTACTTGCAAAACAACAGACTTGAAAATAGATCTAGAGAGATAATCTGAGGATTATTGGACTTTTCTGAAAATTATGATGAAAAAGAGCCTAGATACTATTTTACAAAAATCAGCAAAGAGAACTGCCCAGATGTAATAGAATCAGAATAAAAGGCATTGAAAGAATTCATCGAACACCTTCTGAAAGAGACCCTAAAATAAAAACCCCAAGGAATATTGTGGCCAAATTTCAGAACTATCAGATTAAGGAAAAATTTTTACAAGCAGCCCAAAAAAACCAATTTAAATACCGAGGTGCTACAATAAGGATCACCCAAGATCTGGCTGCCTCCACATTAAAGGATCGAACGGCCTGGAATCTGATATTCCAAAAGGCAAAAGAACTTGGAATGCAGCCAAGAATAAACTACCCAGCTAAGCTGAGCATTTTCTTCCAGGGAAGAAGATGGACATTTAATGAAACAAATGGAATTCATTTGTTTCTAAGGAAAAACCAGAACTAAACAAAAATGTGATCTCCAACCATAAGACTCAAGAGATGCAGAAAAGGTAAAAAGAACTCTTGAGAATTGTATTTCTGTTGTGGATATACAAAAAGAATACATGTATAATTTGACTTTACTGATATAACATAAAAAAGGGAAGTAGATATGGAAAAGGGATGATGGCAGAATAAGGTGGGAAGGAGGGATAAAAAGAGGGAAACCACATCCCACAAAGAGGCAAAGGAAACTTATCATATCTGAGGGAATTTAGAGAGGGGGAGGAACATTGTGTGAATCTTACTCTCATCAGAGTTGGCTCAAATTGAAAATAATTGACATTTGTTTTAGAGAAAATTCTCTCTCGCCTCATTAAAAAGGGGGAGAGGAAAAGGGGAAAGAAAAAGAGTAAAGGGAAGGAAGGTGAAAAGATTCAAAGGGGGGGAGGGAGGGATTCTAAAGAGGGTAAGCATTGTGATACAAGTGGGGTAAAAAGGGGAAAGAGGGTTGGGGGAGGCAAGAAAAAGTAAAGCATAATCTGGGGTTATTAGGATGGCAGGAAATACAGAATTAGTAATTCTAACCGTAAATGTGAATGGGATGAACTCCCCCATAAAGAGGAGGCAGATAGCAGACTGGATCAAAAGTCAGAACTCTACAATATGTTGTTTACAAGAAACACATTTAAAGCAGGGGGATACATATAGCGTAAAGGTAAAAGGCTGGAGCAAAATCTATTATGCTTCAGGTGAAGTCAAAAAAGCAGGGTAGGCATCCTTATCTCACATCAAGCAAAAGCAAAAAATTGATCTAATTAAAAGAGATAAGGAAGGAAACTACATCCTGCTAAAGGGTAGCATAAACAACGAAGCAATATCAATATTAAACATATATGCACCAAGTGGTATGGCACTCAACTTCCTAAAGGAGAAGTTAAGAGAGTTGCAAGAAGAAATAGACAACAAAACTGTAATAGTGGGAGATCTCAACCTTGCACTCTCAGAATTAGACAAATCAAACCATAAAACAAATAAAAAGATATTAAAGAAGTAAATAGAATATTTAAAAAATTAGGTATGTTAGATCTTTGGAGAAAATTGAATGGAGATAGAAAGGAATATACTTTCTTCTCAGCAGTTCATGGAACCTATTCAAAAATTGACCATATATTAGGACATAAAGACCTCAAAATTAAATGCAAGAAAGCAGAAATAGTAAATGCTTTCTTTTCAGATCATGATGCAATAAAAACTACATTCAACAAAAAGTTAGGGGGAAATAGACCAAAAAGTAATTGGAAACTAAACAATCTCATCTTAAAGAATGATTGGGTGAAGCAGCAAATTATAGATACAATTAATAATTTCACTCAAGATAATGACAATGATGAGACATCATACCAAAATTTGTGGGATGCAGCCAAAGCGGTAATAAGAGGGAATTTTATATCCTTAGAGGCTTACTTGAATAAAACAGAGAAAGAAAAGATTAATGAATTGGTCTTGCAACTAAAAAAACTAAAAAAAGACCAAATTAAAAACCCCCAATCAAATACTAAATTTGTAATTCTAAAATTAAAAGGAGAAATTAAAACTACTGAAAGTAAAAAAAAAAAATCTATTGAACTAATTAATAAAACTAAGACTTGGTTCTATGAAAAAACCAATAAACATAATAAACCATTGGTAAATCTGATTAGAAAAAGGAGGGAGGAAAATGAAATTAGTAGTCTTAAAAATGAAAAGGGAGAACTTTCCACCAAGGAAGAGGAAATTAGAGAAATAATAAGGAGTTATTTTGCTCAACTTTATGCCAATAAATTTGATAACCTAAGTGAAATGGATGACTACCTCCAAAAATATAGACTTCCTAGACTAACAGAAGAGGAAGTAATTGCTTGAATAGTCCCATTTCAGGAAACGAAATAGAACAGG
The DNA here is from genome assembly GCF_902635505.1 of Sarcophilus harrisii. Taxonomy (NCBI): domain Eukaryota; kingdom Metazoa; phylum Chordata; class Mammalia; order Dasyuromorphia; family Dasyuridae; genus Sarcophilus; species Sarcophilus harrisii. The sequence goes on along the minus strand of NC_045427.1, from coordinate 319,770,283 downwards.
CAATTAAACAACTCCCTAAGAAAAAATCCCCAGGACCAGATGGATTTATATGTGAATTCTACCAAACATTTAAAGAACAATTGGCCCCAATGCTATATAAATTATTTGATAAAATAGGGAATGAAGGAGTCCTACCAAATTCCTTCTATGACACAGATATTGTACTGATAACTAAACCAGGTAGGTTGAAAACAGAGAAAGAAAATTATAGACCAATCTCCCTAATGAATATTGATGCTAAAATCTTAAAAAAGATATTAAGAAAAAGACTACACAAAGTCATCCCCAGGATAATACACTATGATCAAGTAGGATTTATACCAGGAATGCAGGGTTGGTTCAATATTAGAAAACTATCAATACACTGGCCATATTAATAACCAAATTAACAAAAACCACATGATCATCTCAATCGAAGCAGAAAAGCATTTGACAAAATCCAACATCCATTCCTATTAAAAACACTTGAGAGTATAGGAATAAATGGACTTTTCCTTAAAATAATCAGCAGCATCTATTTAAAATCATCAGTAAGCATCATATGTAATGGAGACAAACTGCAACCATTCCCAATAAGATCTGGAGTGAAACAAGGTTGGCCACTATTACCGTTACTATTTCATATTGTATTAGAAACACAAGCTTTGGCAATAAGAGCTGAGAAAGAGATTAAAGGAATAAGAATAGGCAATGAGGAAACCAAATTATCACTCTTTGCCAATGATATGATGGTATACTTAGAGAACCCCAGAGATTCTACTAAAAAGTTATTAGAAATAATCCACAACTTTAGCAAAGTTGCTGGTTATAAAATAAATCCACATAAGTCATCAGCATTCTTATATATCACTAACAAAATCCAACAGTCAGAGTTACAAAGAAAAATTCCATTTAAAGTAACTACTGATAATATAAAATATTTAGGAATCTATCTGCCAAGGGAAAATCAGAAACTTTATGAGCAAAATTACAGACCACTTTTCACACAAATTAAGTCTGATCTAACCAATTGGAAAAATATTAAATGCTCTTTGATAGGGCGAGCAAATACAATAAAGATGACAATATTACCTAAACTAATCCACTTATTTAGTGCTATACTAATCAGATTCCCAAAAAACTATTTTAATGACCTAGAAAAAAATAACAACAAAATTCATATGGAAAACCAAAAGGTCAAGAATTTCAAGGCAATTAATGAAAAAAAAATCAAATGAAGGTGGCTTAGCTGTACCAGATCTAAAATTATATTATAGAGCAGCAGTTACCAAAACGATTTGGTATTGGCTAAGGAATAGATTAGTTGATCAGTGGAATAGATTAGGTTCAAGGGACAAAACAGTCAACAACTATAGTAACCTAGTCTTTGACAAACCCAAAGACCCTAGCTTTTGGGAGAAGAACTTACTGTTTGACAAAATTGTGGAAAATTGAAACTAATATGGAGAAACTAGGCATTGATCCACACTTAACACCGTACACCAAGATAAGGTCAAAATGGATTCATGACCTAGGCATAAAAAATGAAATTATTAATAAATTAGAGGAAGACAGGATAGTTTACCTCTCAGACCTGTGGAAGGGGAGGGAATTTATGACCAAAGAAGAACTAGAGATCATTACTGATCACAAAATAGAAGATTTTGACTATACCAAACTGAAATTACAAACAAAACTAATGCAGACAAGATTAGAAGGGAAGCAATAAACTGGGAAAATATTTTTACAGTCAAAGGTTCTGATAAAGGCCTCATTTCCAAAATATATAGAGAATTAACTCTAATTTATAAAAAATCAAGCCATTCTCCAATTGAAAATGGTCAAAGGATATGAACAGACAATTCTCAGATGAAGAAATTGAAACTATTTCTAGTCATATGAAAAGATGCTCCAAGTCATTATTAATCAGAGAAATGCAAATTAAGACAACTCTAAGATACTACACACCGTCAGATTGGCTAAGATGACAGGAAAAATAATGATGATTGTTGGAGGGATGCTAGAAAACTGGGACATTGATGATTGTTGGTGGAGTTGTGAAGAATCCAACCATTGTGGAGAGGTAGTTTGGAACTATGCTCAAAAAGTTATCAAACTGTGATACCTTTGATCCAGCAGTGTTACTACTGGGCTTATATCCCAAAGAGATACTAAAGAAGGAAAGGGACATGTATGTGCACGAATGTTTGTGGCAGCCCTCTTTTTAGTGGCTAGAAACTGGAAACTGAGTGTATCCCCATCAGTTGGAGAATGGCTGAATAAATTGTGGCATATGAATATTATGGAATATTATTGTTCTGTAAGAAATGACCAACAGGATGATTTCAGAGAGGCCTGGAGAGACTTAATGAACTGATGCTGAGGAAATGAGCAGGACCAGGAGATCATTATGTACTTCAACAATATTACTATATGATACTAGTTCTGATGGACCTGGCCATCCTCAGCAAGGATCAACCAAATCATTTCCAATGGAGCAGTAATGAACTGAACCAGCTATGCCCAGAGAAAGAACTCTGGGAGATGACTGAAAACCACTACATTGAATTCCCAATCCCTATATCTATGCCCACCTGCATTTTTTATTTCCTTCACAAGCTAATTGTACAATATTTCAGAGTCTGATTCTTTTCATACAGCAAAATAATGGTTTGGTCATGTATACTTATTGTGTATCTAATTTATATTTTAATATATTTAACATCTACTGGTCATCCTGCCATCTGGGGAAGTGGGTGGGGGGTAAGAGGTGAAAAATTGGAACAAGAGGTTTGGCAATTGTTAATGCTGTAAAGTTACCCATACGTATAACCTGTAAATAAAAGGCTATTAAATAAAAATAATAATAATAATAAGAAGAAGAAGCAAAGATTCTAATTTCCAACCTATTCTGCTATTCCTTTTCATTTTTATGAATAAGTTCATCCCATTCACATTCATGGTTATGGTTACTAATTATGATTATTAACTAAGGGTATTTACCACAATCCTATTTTTTATTCCTTATCCTTCTTTCTTTTTTACCTTGTTCCTCTTCAAAAATCTATTTCATTCCTGATCACTGTCATAATTTATCTGCCCTCCTTTTTATTACTTCTCATTCCTTTTTCTTGTCTTCATCCCCCTCTTATGTCCCTGTGTTTAAGACAGATTTCTCTGATCAACGGAATATGTACATATATTCTTCCTTCTTTGAACCAGTTGGGATGAGAATGAGGTTCGGGTATTTCCTGCCACCAGCATTCCCATTCCCCCTTTTGTTGTAAAAGATCTTTTTTATGGTAAAAAAAAAAAACAAAAAGCTTTCCCAACTCTACTTTTCCATTCCTCCCAAGGCATCCCTCTTTTTCACCCCTTCATTTAAAAAAATCATCACAACATAGTCAACTCACACTTATACCTTCTATGTCAATTCCTTATAGCTGTTCTAATAATGACAAAGATCTTAGGAATTAATATATATCACCTTTCAATGTAAATATATAGACAGTTTAATCCTATTATTTCCTTTATGATTTCTCTTTCATGTTTACCTCTTTATGCTTCTCTTGAGTCTTGTGTATCAATGTCAAATTTTCTGTTCAGCTCTGATCTTTTCATCAGAAATGATTAAAAGTCCTCAATTTCATTAAATATCCATTTTCCTCCAGAAGAAAAAAAATCATTTTTTCTTGGTAGTGTAATATTCTTCTCTAAAATATAATGTTCTCTGGGAGCAGGTTTCTTGGGGGACTTCTAGAAGCAGCCTTCCTTTCAGTTCAGTAATTACCCCAAATGCAGCCAGCTGTTAAAGTCCAAATCCTTTATTATTTCCTTCAAAGTCTTGTCTCTTTTCCTAGGGCCCAGTTAGCTTTCTTAGAGGTCTATCACTCTCCTTGGTTCTAAGAGCTCCTGCCACTAGTCCTTTGCCTCTGCCAGCTTCAGCCTCCAGCCAGCACAAAGGTGGAAGATGGAATGAATCTGTCTCTGCCTCTGAGAGCTTCTAGTGGGCTTCCTCTTTCTGGCTCTGACAGCTCCTCCCTATATATTCCACCATTATTTGTTGTAGGATTAAATCAATGCTAAACTAGATTTAACCACTGTTTCCTCGATTCCACTTACTTATCACCTTGTAAGAATCCTAACAAGGTAGGTTATTCTTGGTTGCAATTTGAGCTCCTTTGATTTTTGGGATATCATATTCCAAGTCCTCTGGTGCTTTAATGTAGATTTTGAATCTATATAATACAATTCTTTCTTCCTGCTTGCTCATTCATATACACATGCATATATACATGTGCATACACATGCATATATACCATATGTTTATGTATGCATTTATATATGTATATATATTATGATTTCCAGCTTTCTGGAAAGCAGGAAAATATATATGCACATAGACATACCCACATTTAGACATCTATGTAGGAATATATGTATTCATATATATTGGACCTAGTCTGCTTTATATCTGCAAGGAGACTGGAATTTTCATATTTTTGGAGAGTAGAAAATAGATTTGATTGATCATGTTTCACTAGTCTTTCTTTTCAAAGGGGGATATGGATCAACATTATATCTATTAGAGATATTAGAGGAATATAAATTTTGATCATTAAAACCTCTCAAGTATCTTGGGGTTTCTGGGCTAGATTTCTTAAGGATCATATTGCAAGCCAAGCCCACTTGGTATTTGTTTTGGCTCTGATTGCCTCAGGGAGAATGTAGAAAGCAGCAATTGCTTCTGTTTTGGCCAGAACCTCTAAGGGTTTTCCCCTTGAGGATTGATTCTTTTTGTTTTAAACTATGTAATAAAGGTCATCCTTTGCATCATTTCTTTCTAACCTACCTACACTTATTAAAGACCTTAATTTAAAAAGTCAAGTTTTCCTACCGTATTGAAAGCCATCTTCAATCATCCTGATCTTCTACATTAGACCCAGATCCCTTTTGAGGGGAAAGTGAGGCCAGTAACTTTGCACAGCCCTTCCTCCCTCAAATCCAATTCATTTGCATATCATGGCATCATCTCCCTGATGTCATGGTTATTCATTCAAGAATGAAGGACAAACAACAAGTAGCTATTTACTCTAAATTTGTTTTTGTCCTGAAAGTTTCTGCCATTGTTTCTGCTGTTGGCTTCACTACTTTTGCCAAAGCCCATTGATGGTGCTGCTGCCTTATACTTCAGGTCTGCTCCCACCTTATGCCACAGAACTCTCCTATTGTTAATTTATCTTAGGCTAGAAGGCATTTCACACTATCCTTTGGTTGGTTCTATCACTCCAGAATTGGATCTGAAGGAATATTTTCAACTTGTTTTAGAGGGGAATGTTGACAGATGTTAGCTGGTTTGCTATCCTTACTCTGCCATCTTATCAAGTATCACCAAAAACTGTCTCTGAATTGAACATTTTTTGTCTCTCTCCTGATATATCAGTATTTGAAAAGGCAAATCACAGGCATCATGTATTATATCTGTTTCCTCTTCTCTCTTTATTTTTTGAATTTTGTAACTATACTTACTAACTTTTTGTTATTTGTAAAAAAGGTGAGTCTGTGATAATCAGACTTTCTCAAAACTACAAGTTACAAGTCTGATGTAGCAACTCTCTGAAAATTTGTTCCATGAACTTTGGTATAATTAAAAACTCAAATTATATGAATTATAAGGAAATCACTTTTTAAATTTTACCATTGAAATGTAAAACTATTATGTGATGTGTTCAGATATATTTCAGGTATTTCAGATAAGGAAATAAAATAAAGAAATGTATTTTTGATGGGGCACATTTACAAGACAGTTAAATAATCATGCGTTGTAGTTCTTTTGTTTCCATAGTTTAGCCTTGTAAAGCAACCAAACATACCCATTTATTTTTGAAAGGATTTCCTGGCACAAATATTTGCAAAAGAACAACAATAAATGGACAACAATAAACCAAGTAAGTGGAAATAAATAAGACCAGGTTTAACAGAAAAAACTATTTTCATTTAACCAGAAAAACCTAGAGCAAAAATATTATCTACCTGTGTATCAACCTGACTTGAAATCCCTAGATACATTTCTCTGTTACAAGACACTTCTATCAAGATTACATTGATCCAAAACCATCATAGATAGTTAATGTGGGAGTTAAATGCTTTGAACTTAGTAAAAACAGAAAGCAGATGAGTCATGCCTCTGTTTCATGGAGGAGCACGCATCATTACATTTTTTGATTCATGATCCCATTTCTTACTTCGACAAGTGAAAATAACTCAAAGCCTAACAGAATTTAATTTAGTTTCACACTTTAAAAATAGGGTCAAAGAATGCTTTGGGAAATGCTTAAAGGTTTGGTTTTCTTTGATCAGAAAAAGAAAACCAATATAGGACAGAGGGATATGACATGAACATGAAACCTAAAATAACTTGATTTTTAAAATTCTTTAGGAATCTTCAAAAAAATCTATAGAGGAACTACTGATTTCTTATTATGAAAGAAGTTATTTGTTCCCTCCTAAATTTTTCATTTTTTCCATCAAAAATATCTTTGTCCTCCATTTAGAAATGAGAATTGAGAAAATATTGGGCTTGGACCATTGCAATGTAGTGAACAGTGTGTTTATTTGGAGTGAGAGAACCTTGGTTCAGCCCTTGGTTATACTACTTATTACTTATATGACCTTGGGCAAATCAATTATTTTCTCTGGGTTTCAATCTACTCATAAGTAAAGTGTTAAGCTTAATCTAAATGATTTCTAAAGTCCCTTTCACTTATAAATCTCTCATCTTGCCCTTAAAGAGAATTGTGCTAGGTCTGCCCCTATTGGGCAAATAACTTTTCTTTTCTGTGTCTCAGTTTTCTACTCTATAAATTAAAACTGTTGAACTCAATAACGTCTGAGATTCCATTCCAGATAAATTCTATACCTCTGTGAAAAAAAATTCCAAGAAGAATAACCACAATCAGCAATCAGAAATTAAACCCACGAACTCAAATTCCTATATACAAAAACTTTTTTCCTCCCATTTTCCATCTAACTGCACTTCTGAATTATCCATCATTTCCTTTGTGACAAATTAGATAATGGAAGGAAGCAAGTTTGATCCCCAAGATATCACTGAGACTTAATGGGACTCACAACTGGAATATGATTCTACAAAGAATCATCTTATTCAAGAGTAATAGTATAGAAAAATGGGCAGCACTGTATATTAAGAAAATATAGGGCTGGAATGAAACACAGGAAACTAAACAAGGAAGAATGATGAAAATTAAATGAGGATTAATAGAGGAAAAATTTTTTTAAATATTGCTTTTTTCTAAGTGAGGATCAATAGAGGAAAAAATAAAAAGAATATTGCCTTTAGAAATATTAGAGCACCTAGACTGAAGGAGAAAATAAATAATGAATTCAGTAAATAAATCATAAACTTGTTGTGGAAGTATGACTTCATTGCAAGAAACAACTTCACCTATTCAAACTTCTATTTCTTTTCAAAGTAAAGTGACTGATAGAATCTTGATTTGCCTTAATGATAAGTTCACTCATTCTTCAGAAAAAAAGTAACAAAAGAAATAGCTATTTTAGACTTTATTTGAACCAATGCAGAAAAAAAATGATTGATCAAATTGAAATGATGGTAACTTTGAGGGCCATTTAGTAGTTGCATTAGAAAACTATTGATTGAAAAAGAAAGAAACTCCAATTATACATCCCAAATTTTGGCAGCTCAAGGTTTAAAGAAAGAATGAGTAAAAGATAATAATAGGGGAATCAGTCCAATATGAATAAAAATTTTTATTTAACATTTTTGTCCCAGTTACATGTAAACCAAGTTTTAACATTTATTTTTAAAACTTTGAGTTCCAGATTTTCTCCCTTCCTCCCTTCCTCACCCTACCCTCCCACCCCCCACCCCCACACTGAGAAGGCACATATGAAGTTAATGAATGAAATTCTTAAGAAAAAAATAAAGGAAAGGATTCCAGGAGCAGAGGGTGCTGATGAGATGTCAGTTCAAGGGCTGAAGTAATCTTCCAGGAACTGGAAGTCCTTAGGGCATGATGGAGAAGTCAAGAGGAGAGTAGCTGGGGAGATGGAGGTAGAGTAGAATGAAGAAATAAATGGAAACCATGATAAAAGAAGATTATTTGAAGAACTGCAGATATTTATATAACACTGCTTCACTTGACACCTACTGTCTGAGGACCAAGAATATTACATTTCACCTTGTTTCCAGTATTTTCTGGTATCCTTAAGGAAGATTGTAGGAAAGATTTCTAGGCGCTCTGCCACTGGCTCCACCTCCCACTCAGGATATGCCCTCAAGTATAGAAGATGGTCTCCTATACCCTAAATATATTTGCCACTGGTAGCAGGATTAGCTTTTACAAAACACTAAGTATTTCAAAGGGGTAATAATAAATATTCAAACTTATTCTCCAGTATATGAGAATTAATTCCTTCTCTCTTTGTGCCTAATCTTTAAAGAAGCGATTAGGTTCATAACTGAGCTCACTTCTTACATAGCACAAAGTTCTAGTTCTAACTTTAAAGATTTCCTTAGGCTACTCCCAGACACCTTGTCTTCTCTAGGCTACTATGTTGAGCTGACAAACTGTACCATACTACTTATAATCCTGATTTCAAGGTTTTAATCACTCAAATTCTTTTAATCAATAGAGCAATCATCACTGGCATTTGAAATCGAGAAAAACAAAGAGTACATAATAGAGATAATAGGCCCATTTCTCTTTGAAATAGCAAAAGTAAAGAAGTTCATAATGACTAGGTGAACTGTGATCTTCATGCTCTGGAAGCAGATGAAAAAAGGACAGAAGAAAATGAAATACCATCTCCACCTGGTCAGTTTTAAAGACATAGCCTATTCTGACTACACAACCAATACAACACTCCCAGCCATGTGATAGGAAAAGAAAGGATGTAGGATGCCTCCATACTAAGAGATTTGGACTCATCTATGGATTTAGGAATAAAAGCTTTTTTTCAAAGAGATGAAAAACTGTCATACGCTCTTAGAATTCTTTGCTCTATTTCAACCCAAAGAACAGAATTTGGAATACAGTATGGAAGGTGTAGAGAATTGATACCTAGAAAATCTTCTTAGTTATTGTAGTAATGCAAAAGGGAAGCAGTGAGTTCTTTCTCACTGGAGGTTTTGAAGCAGTTGCTGGATGGTCAGTCACCAGGTATATTGTTGAGGAGATTGTTGGGCAAATTGAGTAGGTATCCTCTCATGTGTTTTGGTTACCTTAGAATTGAGCATTCAGAAATCCACACATGTTTGTGATTAAACAATAAAAAATATTTGCTATTTAAATCCTATTTACATAAATTATATATTATGTAATATATAACAAAATATTTATGTAATAAAGATAACTAATATTTGTTATATAAAGAAGAATATTTGATAGATGCTGCTGTAACACATAAAAAAAAGATAAAAAGGTGCCTTAGAATGTCATATCTGATGATAGGATCACATGTCTATTGCCAAAAAAGATATCTGGTTCACTCCCGCCCATTTTTCAGATGAGGAAATTAAAACTCAGGGAGTTGAAAGTGACTTTTCTATTCTCACACAGGTAGTATCAGAGACAGAACTTAACCCATGACCTCTAAATCTAGAGATAGTGCTCTTTTAACTGTACCATGGCTGGTAATATGTTGTTTAAAATTATTACAATTATTTTGATTTCTAGGCAATATGCTAGTAGATTTGAAAGTAAAGAATCTGACCATCATCCCTCTTTACTTTTCAACAAGCATGAAAAGCTAAAAACAAATTCTCTTTATTTATCGAGAAAATGTAATTCTCATTCTTTAGAGAGAATAGTAGCTCATAAAGGAAATCTCCTCTTAACTATTTTCATTCAAATTTCTTTTCCCAAGAAAGACAGTTGAAAAGAATGATTAGACTGGATTTGCTGAGCTAAAACTAGAAAAGTGATTATGAAAGATTAGGACAGCACAAAGGTGCTGGTGCAACCAGTCATGAAACAGTAAAAATTACATTGAAGTGTGTATATTATCTATTGAATCTTCAAATCACATGCCTGAAAGAGGACTGAAATAAATCATTATGCATCTAAGGGCAAGAAAAGAAAAAAAAATACAAGGGTGGAAAGGGGGTGTTAATTCTTTTTGCTCGCTGTTCTAAATGAAAAAGAATTGCTAGACTAAATGAAACTCTATTTTCTTTCAACTGTAGCAAAATACAAAGGTAGTAAAAAGCATTACATGATCAGGCAAACGTTTTCCCCTTCCAAAACTAGTCTCAGCAAAATAATAGGCCCATGTTGGAGCAAATAAGAGTTTATAATCTGGATAGATGAGGAAAGATCAAAGCATTGGCTAATATTTTCTATTTTCCAACATTTTTAGAAAATGGCATAGATAACAATCATGCATTCCTATAATGGACCAAATATGATAGATTTCTTAGAATATTTATTTATCCTTGTAAGTTTGCAAGTTACATTACATCTGGTGATGAGAAAGGGGGGAAAGGGGAAAAGGTGCATAAATAGGGGGGGGGGAAGAAAATTTGATTAAAAAAAAAGATGATCCCAAACATCATTTTCTTTGGAAACATGGTATTGGAAAAACCTTTGAGATATTTTATGGTACAATAAGAATGGTATTAGATTTGACTTTCAAATCCCAGATCTTATTTTTGTGTATTCTTGAACCTCTTAGATTCCCAGTTTCCTACACTTGCAAAATTACATGGTTGGACTAGAATGTGAGCTCCAAACCTGGGGAAAATATTTTGTCTCATTATTATTGGGTTTTTTGGTAATCCAATGTATTTTATATTATGCATTTAAAACTATTATTTTAAGGATTACATGGGCTTCACCAGATAGTCAAAAGGGTCAAGGATACAAAACAGTTTAAGAATGTCTGGACTAGTTGATCTTTAAGGTTCTTTGCAGCTCTAATTATAATTGTTGTTGCTTGTTCTTCCTTTTCAAAGAAGGTCAATAACATCATGGGGGTGATGCCTTAATTTGCACAAGAATTGAATTTAAAGGAGACAGAGTTCCACAAAGTTGTCAGAATCATGGAAGCTCAATAGCGAGACCAAAGTCAGAACAACTGGCAATGAATGGTTCACAGTGCAATAGGTGATCTTGACCTTTTTGATGTCTGACCAAACTAAATGTTCCAGTGACTGCTTCAACCATCTTTATGGCTGTTTGGAACAAATTCATATGAAATTCTAAATAACGCTTCACATGCTTGGGGTAGACATATCCCTAAATCACCAATGTAGCTGATGCCTGTCTGTTATTCTCAACTTGGGTTAGCCTGACTTCCAAGATGTGTTAGTTACTGGGATATGGCTATTGTTTATACTACAGCTTCTTGGAGCCACAGGTGAAAGTGGGATGAAAGTAAACACCAAAGATGGATAAGCTGAAAAAGAATAGGCAAAACTTCACACTAGAAGTTCTAGTCCTCTCTGAATACTCTATAATTGTATAATATAATGAAATTGTCTCATTTTGTAGTTGGGAAAATTTTGTATTCATTCTGTATCCATACCTATAAAAGTCTATCTTACAATGTTTCTCCATTATCAAACCTACTTATATTTTCATGTTTATATCCTGCAAAATACAATAACCCTTCTGTTTATCAGTCTCCTCAATTCCCATAATCTTCATTTTATGATCCTTGGTTAAAACATATATTTTTATTTGCTTCATCACTTCCAAGTGCTCCACCTTCACTATAACTGGAATTCTGCTATCTAAAGATGTGATCCATGGGGCGAAATAACCATAATTTTGTCCTGAGATCACTCTGTGACTTTTCTTCTCTTAGCCTAATATTTGGCATAAGGGTATAATTATGGCAAAGAATTTCAGTTATACAGACATTTGCTGGGGCTCACTTTCTTTCTCCCTGTCCTTTCTTTTTTGTTTCCCTGCCCCCCCAAAAAAGCTGTTAATACTTTCTTAGCTCACCTTAATAATATGTTCATCTTTCAATGGGGAAATTCAATTCTGGATCTGATTCTCATCAACAGAACTGATAGTGGGGAGGAAATGATGGAAACCCTAGGTAGGGCAAGGCAATTAATCCATCCCAGAGTTTCTGATAGAGACAGAAAGGAAATCTGGTCATAATCTTAAATGCATTTTAGATTTTGGGAAAAGAATATTTCAAATGGATCAAAAGAAAGATAGGATAAAAATAAATAAAATAATTCCTGGGAAGTCATCACAATAAAGATAAGAAATGCTTAAGATAGAAATTCTCAAAGAAAGTTTCCTTTAACAACAACAACAAAAAAAAAAATTTCCAATGAAGAAGAAGAGTTGTATTTGCATGAAAAGAATTCACTTATGTAAATATCCAGGGAACTTGCTATTAAGCTGCCATTTAAATAAGGAAAAGTACAGAAAACAAAAATGGGGAGGTTTTTTTTTTAACCTATGTGGTAATTAAAAAGAGAAACACAGAAAAAAAATGTGACTTTTACTTAAATTAGATAGAATAATGATTAATGAAAACAGAGTGAAAGCAGAGCTGCTTATTTTTTTCCTACAAAGGAGAAACACTTTCATGAGAAAGAACAGAATAAAAATAAAAAACAGGTTAAGTTGATAGCAAGATAGACTGAATAACCACTTATGTAATGGGAATTATGGAGTTGTGCTAGCATCAAAATATACCAGCTCACAAAAGCTGATTTTATTATGAACTACTACAGTTCAAAATCATTAAATATTGTAAGTTAGTACTTAATTATTGTTTTGTCCATTAATTAGACTTAAGAAAATGATCAAGAAAATATTAACAAGAAAGAGTAAAGTATATCTTAAGACATTTTTGAAAAACAATTGTTAAATATTTACCAGCATACCTTTCTGGGGATATCATCCATATGTAGATTAGTCTAGATGGCCACTGATATAACCTCCAAGTTTCTTTATTATTCTGTGATTCTGCAATTTTTGCCACAACCTTCAGGCACTCCATCATTCACTATCATTTCACTCCATCATCCCATCATTTGCTATCACCCTTGCTTTGGACTTAATTCTTTCCCTTCAAAATCTAGAGCCAATCCTTAACTAATTCAACTTTTTAGAGTTTTCTGCCTTAAATTCCTTTTTTTCCTTTGTCATTATTCACCCCTTTCTATTCTTCACCCTCTCCCAATTATTCCCATTATTCACCTTACCCTTTTCTACTTTCATGTTGCCAAATCAAGAGGTAAGGTAATCATACACTTACCTTATTAGGATCCATTATAAATTTTCATTATGTGATCTCAACTGTAATGTCAATATTGTATTTCAATAATTTTCTTCTTTCCTAATTATTTCCCTCTCTTACTTCCTTCAGCAGTTGTTCCAAACTTTATTATCTTTCATGAAACCATCTAGCCTATGCCCTCTGACTCATGCCTCCAAAACAAACATCACCAAAAATCTCCTCCCCCTAAACAACAAACAAAAATAGATGATTTATTGTAAGTCACCTTCTTATTAATCCTACATTCCAAATCACCTCAAAGTCATCACCCATTTCCTCATTTTTTTTTACTCTCAGAAGAGAACTCTCCTTCTAATTATTTTTCCAGATTTTCCCTTAAGCCATCCCCTCTCTCTTCCTAATTTTTAGTCTTTCATTATCCATCACTTCTTTCACTATTCCTTATGAAACAACCATCACACATACACATATCTATCTCTTTTCATGTCTTTAAGTCTAACTGGAGACCACATGACAATGCAGGAAGAAACATTATTCAGACTCATAGCTCAAGTGGGATAATAATATGCACAATGCTTTGTAAAACCTTTATGTTTTTAGTGATGATGATAATAATATTTAAGGTTCTCTAGAGAATAAGACAATTTTAAGTTTAATCTTCATTATTAATATTTTTACATTATCTTCTTAAATCTACAAATCAACAAAACAATGAATTTCTTGCCTATCAGTATCTAAGGTGTAAATGTCCACACTAAATTTTTTACAATCAGATTTTTGTGATGGTTTTTCTTGGAGGCATCCTTAGTCTCAGTTGAAATAAATAATTACTCCAATAATCGCAGCCACTTGGAAAAAATGCAAACGTTTATTTCTCCTTCCAAATTTAGCCCGGTTAGTTGAGGCCTATCTCTCTGCCTGGCTCCAAGAGATCTTGCAGCTTTGTCCTTGGCTTCTGCCTCTGCTTTCTTCAGCCTCCAGTCAGCTCCGACTCATGGCTTCTCAATCTCCAGTCTGTGGCGAGTAGTCTTTTCTTCCAGAGTGTTCTGTCTCAGAGCCCTGTTGATGTTCTGGAGAAATTCTTCCTAGCTCCAAGAGCTTCCTCCATATATATCATCTCCCAAAGGTTAACTCCTCCTTCTAGAGGCAGGGATTATGGGTTATCTCCCAGAGTGCTCTCTGGTCCTCAGAATTTCAAGGGAGGTGTGAATTCAGACTAAGCCAGCCCTGAATTCTCGTGTGAACTCCATTGAGTACTTAGATACTTATGAACTCTCTAAAGGTGTGAACACAAGCATTGTTCAATCAGTTCCACTTAGTAGCTTGTTTCAAGTTCTGGCCCAAAATAACTCTAAGATTAAATTAACTCCAATGTCTTTAACACTTTGAAAAAAAATGTCTTAACACTTTAGTAAAGATTCCAACAAGATTTCATGATCTAGTTCATGTTGAAAGGCTCTCTATCTCTTGTTTTGTCATGAACTCTTCCCTTCCCCACAGATCTGACAGCTAGACTATTCTTTGGTCTTCTAATTTGCTTATGGTGTCACCATTTATATCTAAATCAGGCACACATTATGACCTTATCTTGGTATAGAATGTGAAACATTGATCTATACCTAATTTGTGTCATTCTTTTCCAGTTTTCCCAAGTGTTTTTCCAAATATGAGTTTTTATTTCACAAACTGGAATGTTGGCTTTATGAAAAACTTTGTTCTTTTGGTCATTGACTACTGTGTTGTGCGCTCCTAACTACTCGAATTTATCACCACTCTATGGGTAGCTGAGCTATTATAATAAAAATGACAATTTTGCTTAAACTCTTTTATGTATTTAGTATCATATAAATTCATCTACCATAAAGTTATTTCATAGAACTAGAAAAAATAGCAACAAAATTCATTTGAGAGAAGAAAAGATGAAGAATATTGAGAGAATTAATGAGGAAAATATAAGACAAAGTACCTTAGCATCAACAGATCTTAAGCTATATTATGAAGTAATAATCATCAAAACTATCTGATACTGACTAAGAAATAGAATTCATTGTTTGACAAAATCAGCTGGGAAAATTGGAAATTAGTATGGCAAAAACTAGGCATTGACCCACACTTAACACAGTATACCAAGATAAGGTCAAAATGGGTTCATGATTTAGGCATAAAGAATGAGATTATAAATAAATTAGAAGAACATAGGATAGTTTGCCTCTCAGACGTGGACAGGAAGAAATTTGTGACCAAAGAAGAACTAGAGATCATTATTGATCACAAAATAGAAAATTTTGATTATATCAAATTAAAAAGCTTTTGTACAAACAAAACTAATGCAGACAAGATTAGAACGGAAGAAATAAACTTAGAAAACATTTTTACAGTCAAAGATTCTGATGAAGGCCTCATTTCCAAAATAAATAGACAATTGACTCTAATATATAAGAAATCAAGCCATTCTCCAATTGATAAATAGTCAAAGGATATGAACAATTTTCAAATGATGAAATTGAAACTATTTCTAGTCATATGAAAAGATGTTCCAAATCATTATTGATCAGAGAAATGCAAATTAAGACAACTTTGAGATACCACTACGCACCTCTCAGATTGGCTAGGATGACAGGAAAAGATAATGCTCAATATTGGAAGGGATGTGGGAAAACTGGGACACTGTTACATTGTTGGTGGAATTGTGAATGTATCCAGCCATTCTGGAGAGCAATTTGGAACTAAGCTCAAAAAGATATCAAACTGTACATACCCTTTGATCCAGCAGTGTTACTACTGGGCTTATATCCCAAAGAGATCTTAGAGAAGGGAAAGGGACCTGTATGTGCCAACATGTTTGTGGCAGCCCTTTTTGTAGTGGCTAAAAACTGGAAACTGAATGGATGCTCATCAATTGGAGAATGGCTGAATAAATTGTGATATATGAATATCATGGAATATTATTGTTCTATAATAAGTGACCAGTAGGATGATTTCAGAAAAGATTGGAGAGACTTACATGAACTAATTCTGAGTGAAATGAGCAGGACCAGGAGATCATTATACAGTTCAACAACAATACTATATGATGATCAATTCTGATGGATATGGCTCTCTTCAACAATGAGATAAACCAAATCAGTTCCATTTGTTCAATAATGAAAAGAACCAGCTATATTCAGTGAAAGAACCACAACATAGCATTTCCACTCCTTCTGTTTTTGTCTGCTTGCATTTTTTATTTTCTTCTCAGGTAATTTTATCTTATTTCTAAGTCTGATTTTTCTTGTGCAGCAAAATAACTGTATGTGTATATATATATATATATATATATATATATGTGTGTGTGTGTGTGTGTGTGTGTGTGTATATACACATATATTGTGTTTAACATATACTTTAACATATTTAAAATGTATTGGTCTATGTGTCATATAGGAGAGGCGGTGGGAGGAAGGAGGGGAAAAGTTAGAACAGAAGGCTTTGCAGGGATCAATGCTGAAAAATTACTCATGCATATATCTTGTAAATAAAAAGCTATAATAAAAATATTTTAAAAAAGAAGTATGAGGAGAAAGAAGAAAGAAAAGGGAAGGGCTGGATAGAAGATAGGGCAGAAAAGGGTAAAAGAATTGGGAGGGTGATAGAAGGTAGAGCAGATAGTAGGTGGGGGGTGTTAAAAACAAAACACTAATAAGGAAGGAAAGGGTGGAAAGAGAGAACAAAAATATATACAGAGAAGAAAGTATGATGGAGGAAAATACAGAGTTGATAATCATAACTATGAAACATAAAACAGAAACAAATATCAGAGTGGATTGAAAAACAGAATCCTACAACATGTTGTTTGCAAGAAATACATTTGAAACACAGAGCTAAAGGCAAAAGGCTATAGGTCACCCGATTATGCTTCAGTTTAAATAAAAAAAGAAAAAAAAAAGCAGGGATAGCAATTCTGATCTCAAGAAAAAGTAAAAATAAATCTAATTTTAAAAGATAAGGAAGGAAACTACATCTTGTTAAAGGGTACCTAAACAGTGAAGTAGTAACAGTATAAAATGTATACATCCAAATGGTAGAGTATATGAATTCCTAGAGAAGATATTATTCTAGTTATGGGAAGAAATAGACTGCAACACTATACGAGTGTGGGACCTCAACTTTCCCCTCTCAGAATTAGATAAATCTAGCCACAAAATAAGAAAGAAACTGGTTAATAGAAACCTAGAAAATTTAGATATGATAGACCTTTGGAGAAAACTTAATAAGGACAGAAAGAAATACACCTTTTTCTCAGGAATATATGGAACCTACACAAAAATTGACTATGTATTTAGGGCACAAAAACCTCACAATCAAATGCTGAAAGGCAGAAATTGTAAATGCTTCTTTTTCAGACTACAATGCAATAAAAAATTATACTCAATAAAAGGCCAGGGAAAGATAGACTAAAAATCAGTTGGGAATTAAATAATCTAATTCCAAAGAATGAGTGGATCAAACAATAAATCACAGAAACAAGCCATAATTTCATCCAAGAAAATGATAATAATGAGACCATGTACCAAAACTTATGGGATTCAGACAAAGCAGATCTTACAGAATTTTTATATCTCTAAATAGCTATATAAATAAAATAAAGAAAGAAATCAATGAATTGGGCATGCAACTAAAAAAACTTGAAAAAGAACAAATTAAAAACTCCCAATTAAATACCAAATTAGAAATTTTGGAACTCAAAGGAATTAATAAAATAGAGACAAGAAAACTATTGAATTAACAAATAACACTGAGATGGTTTTATGAAAAAACCAACAAAATAAACCTTTGGTTAATTTGATTAGAAAAAGGAAAGAAAAAGTAATTTACCAGCATCACAAATGAAAATAGTGAACTTATCATCAATGAAAAAGAAATTAAAGAAATAATTAGGAGCTATTTTTGCCCAATGTATGCCAGTAAGTCTGACAATCTAATTGAAATAGATGAATAATAACAAAACTATAAGTAGCCCAGATAAACAGAAGAGGAAATAAATTACTTAAATATTCCCATTCTAGAAAAAGAAATTCAGCAGGACCAGATGGATTTATAAGTGAATTCTACCAAACATTTAATGAACAATTAATTCCAGTATTATGTAAACTATTTGGAAAAATAGGAAAAGAATGAGTCCTGCCAAATTCCTTTTATGACACAAATATGGGACTAATACCTAAACCAAAAAGAGCTGAAACAGAGAAATAAAATAGCAGAGTAATCTTCCTAATGAATATTGATGGAAAAATGTTAAATGAAAGAGATTACAGCAATTTATCAACAGTATAATTTATCAATTATGACTAAGTGGGAATGCAAGGCTGATTCATTATCAGGAAAAACTGCCATAATCAACTATATCAATTAAAAGACCAACATAAATAATATAATCTTAGCAGATGTAGAAAAAGCTTTTGACAAAATATAGCACCCATTCCTATTAAAAATACTAGAGAGAATAGGGATAAAGGAGGTTTTCCTAAAACTAATAGGAAGCAATATTTATAATAGAGAGAAGCTGGACACATTCCCAATAAGATCTGAGGTGAAACAAGAATGCCCAATTATTCATTATTGTACCAGATGTGTTGGTTTTAGCAATAAGAAAAGAAAAAAAAATTAAAGGAATTAGAATAGACAAAAAAGAGATAAAACTATCTCTCTCTGCAGATGACATGATGATCTATTTAGAGAATCCTAGAAAAACATTCAAAAACCTATTTGAAACAATCAACAGCTTTAGCAAAGTTGCAGTATAAAAAATAAGGCCACACAAATCATCAGCATTTCTATATATTACTGACAAAATTCAGCAGCAGGATTTAGAAAGAGAAATTCTATTTAAAAAACTGTAGACAAAATGAAATATGTGGGTGTCTAACTGCCAAGACAAATCTAGGAACTATAGGAATACAATTTACAAAACACTTCTTACACAAATAAAGTCAGATCCAAGCAATTGGGAAAATATCAAATGCTCATAGGTAGGGGAAGCTAATATAATAAAAATAACAATAATACTAACATTGCCCTACTTGTTTAGTGCCCTGCCAATAAAACTGCCAAAAATGATTTTGTAGAACTAGAAAAAATAATGACAAAAGTCATCCGGAAGATTATCAAGGGAATTAATGAAAAAGAAAAATACAAAGAATGGTGGCAGTGTTTGTGATAGACTTCTCATGTCTCAAATATGTAAAGAACTGTGTCAAATTTGTAATACAAGTCATTCCCCAATTGATAAATGGCCAAAGGACATGAACAATTTTCAGATAAAGAAATTAAAGCCATCTATAGTCATGTGAAAAAAATGCTCTAGAAATGCAAATTAAAACAACTTTGAGATGCTACCTCATGACTATTAGGTTACCTAAAATGACAGGAAAAGAAAATGATAAATGTTGAAGGGATTGTGGGAAAACTGGAACACTAATACATTGTTGGTGGAGTTGTGAAATGATCCAACCATTTTGGAGAGCAAATTGCCCAAAGGGCTATCAAATTGTGCATACCCTAGACTCTGCGGTGGCAGAATACTAAGGGATTTTGTTGATTTACAATCATGCAGACAGAACTGGAAGGGGCAAGAATTGTATTTTGGAAGGAGAAGCACACAGAAAGGTCGATTTTAGTTCTATATAGACAAAAGAGTAACTGAACTTTTTGCTCTTAAAAAAAGAGATTAAAAATGAATAATCCTGGAAATCAAAGAGAATAGAATGAGAGAAACTTTAGGGAGTGATCACACATGAACAAATTTCATATTTGCATGTTTTGACATTGACACACACACACACACACACACACACATCCCTCATACATAGTAAAAAAATCAAACCATAGAACACAAATAAATTTCGCAAAAGGAAAAAAAAACCTTCCTATCTCAATATTATAATAATACCTGTTTTTTATATAGTGCCTAAAAGTTTACATATGCTTTGCAAATGTATTTCCTCTGAGTGTAAAAGCAACCCTTGAAGTAGGTGCTATTATCTCTATTTTACAGCCAAGTAAACTGAGGTAGACACTTAAGCAATTTACTCAGGTTAGATTTCAACCTAAATCTTTCCCACACTAGGTCCAGTGTTCTATCCTTTATACCATCTAACTATAATTTTACCCCATACCTTTTTCTTTACGTTTATCCTTCTCAATTCCATTATAATTATTGCACTTGTGCCTTCAATGTTCTATATGGAAGCAGATTGCTCAAAACATGAATGAAAAGAATGAACTAATTATTAAAAAACAACATCATGACTTACTCTGTATATCATATCCTCATATTGCTTTCACAAAGTAGCCTATTTAATGGTGAATGGACTGTGCACATCAATATTTATTTGTTTTAATAGCTGCTTCTCTCCTCAATAGAGTCTGGAGTTGCATAGGCAATAAGGAAAAAGAAGGTATCTGAATATCTTTTAAAACTGCAACAGTACGAACTCCCTTAGACTCCTGTAAATGGTCTTCTCTTTCTTGTCTTTAGTTCTCAAATCTTCAAGTAAATGCAAACTTTTAGTTAGTATGAATCAAACACAATTCATATGTGCCATGCTTAGCCAATATAAGACTGATGAATATTTTATTGACCAGATAAATGCATACTTATTATCATATAATTGGATAATGGTCTAAAGGATTTTTTTCATTTGCAAACACAATTTCCAAGACTTGGGACCTAAATCAAATTCTTATTAATATCAAGATCACACTGATTGTCCAGTATGCATGCCTGCTCAGAAACAATTTTTTGATTCTGTAAAGTTGATTCTGAAACAGATGCCACTCAAGTCTCAGAATCTAAGAATTTAAAAACTCAAGAAGTAGTGTTGTTAGGAGATGCTATCTCAAAATATATCACAGCAGAAATGCCAAACTGCATTGCAGTGTACATTAACATGATAGATCTAACCTGAATTAAATATGTCTGTGGGGTCATATGCTTCCATACTTCAAGTAGCTATGATTTCCTTACTCATGTAGAACATAAGCCCTCCACACTTTAGTACACAGCTTATTGAGTTACTGCTCCCCAGATGCTTCAATTCATATTTAATTTTTTTCTTGATAATCCTTCAAAAGATGGCCCATTCATCAAGTAATTTTTTTAAAAAAGTGATAGAATATTTTATTTCATGTTTATATGTTTTTATAGATGTTCTCTGTTTCTTACATTCTTACCATTTCTTATGTATCCTTCCCTTTTCCATTCCAATATCTTATGACATATAGTAATTTTTAGAGAGGAAAATGTTGGCATAACTGGCTGACATATTGAAAAAGTACAAAAGTATATGCAAAGTGTAATACCAGTGGACAGAGGTAGATTGGAAACTATCTTAACATATCTCTTTATTTAATTCCCATTTGATTTATAACTTTGTTACATTTACTTTTAATTTTTTTTTTTGGTGTATCATAGTACTTTCCACTTACATTGTTGGTTTCATCTGTATTCATCCCAGACATCATTTTTTATAACATAGAAATATTTCATTGCATAAATTAAAACAATTTGTGTAGCCATTCATTAATTCTTAACTATCACAAAAAGTACTGTTAATAAATATTTTAAAATATATGTAGACAATGTATCTTAGATACTAAATCCTTATCAGAGAAATTTGATACATTTTATTTTTTCCCAATCATTTCCCTTCTCATCCTAAATGCAATAATGTCTGTGAATAAACTTTTTGTTTCAAATAATTAAAGTTATCCATTCATTTTTTCTAATTATTTCTATTTTTGTTTGTTTAAGGATAAATTTCTTATCCGTAATTATGAGAGGTACATGAACTGTTTCTCTTCTAATTCTTTAATGCTATGATCTAATATTAAGATGGCATATCTCTTTAGAATGTATTAGGGTCTATGAGGTGCAGTATTGGTTTAAGCCTAATTTTTGTAAAACTGTTTTCCAATTTTCCTAGTTTTTTTTTTTTAATCAAATAGGGAGTTTTCCCCATAGGTGACTAATGTTTTCAACTTTATCAAATACTTGATAGAGTTATCAAGTTCTATTGTTTCTGAATCTCTCTTGCCTAGTCTATTCCATTTATCTATTCTCTATTTTAAACCAATATTTTATAATACAATTTGAGTTCTGAAAGTTCTATTCCATCTTTGTTTTTCCTTCTTTTCATGATCTTCTTTGGTATTCAGTTCTCTTGTTTTTCCAAATTGATTTTGCTATTATTTTATAGAGCTCCAAAATATCACCTTGGTAATTTGATTTCCCTAGCATTAAAAACAAAAACTAATTTTGAATATGTATATGTATATATGTATATATATATATATATATGTAGTATGGCTTAGTCATGAACATATTTCTTAAGCTCTTCAGAATTGTTTTTAAGAGTTTCATATGAAATTGATCCCTAGATACTTTGTGTATTCTGCAATTATCAGGAATGGTATTTCCTTTTCTATTACTGTTTCTTCTATTTCTCTAATATTATATAAAATGCTGTTGATTTTTGAGGATTTATTTTATAGCCTATAACTTTACTAAATTTATTAGTCTTTATTGTTATTTGTGCTGATTCTCTGGAGTTTTCCAAGTAAGAAATCATACCATCAGCAGAGAAAGAATTTCACATCCTTTTTACCTATAATTAATTATTCCTTTAATTCTTTTCTCTTGTCTTCCTATTACTGCTACTAGTTCCAAAACTATATAAAATAATAGTGAGGAAAACATTCATTCTTGATTCACTCCTGTATTTATCGGAAAAGGTTCTAGTTTATCCTTATTATGTGTGACACCGACTTTTGGATATAGATACATTTTTGGACATTAAAAAGGTTTCTCTATGTCTGTACTTTGTAACTTTTTCAGCATGAAAGAATATCAAATTTTGTCAAAGGCTTTTTCTGCATCTATTGAGAAATCATGTGGATTCATATGTTTTAGTTTTTAACATAATTATGTTGATCTTTTTTCTAATGTTGAACCATTCTTTAGTCCTGAATATTAATCCTACTTGACTACACTGAATAACTTCTTGGATGAATTGCTATATTGTGTTTGCTAGGATTTTGTTTAAAATTTTTGAGGCAATGTTCATTAATGATGTTGGCATATATTTTTCTTTCTGTATTTATCTTTCCCTGGTTTAGGCATTATAACTATATTTGTCCACAAAAGAAGTCTGGTCAAAATCGCCTTCAAGGTTTTGTTTTTTTTTTTTTTTGTTTTGTTTTTTTTTGAATAATGATTTACAAAGTATGGTGCAATTATTCTTTTAAAATTTGATAGAATTCTCTTATGTATCCCCAATAAATTGCTGGGCTTTCATTTTCTTTGTTAGTTTCTTTACAGGTATATCAGGATATTTAAGATCTCTCTCATGTCTTCTGGTAATCTGGTTATTATACATTTTTGAAGGTGTTCCTCTTTTTTTTCTCTTGAGCTTACAGTTTTGTCAATATATAACTTGCCTAATGTATTCTGATTGCTTTCATTTCTTCTGGTATTGCTTTGTTTTTACTTTGTCCATTTGATGTTTATTAATTTGTTTTTCTATTTTCTTCTTTTTAATCAAATTACTTCAGTACTTATTAATTTCATCAGTTTTTTCAAAGAACCCATTTTGGATTTTATTTATCATATCTATGCAGTTTTTTGTTCCTGATTTTCTATTTCCCTTTAAATTTCAAATTTTCTTTTTAATGCAAAATTTTATATTTATTTCTTTGTTAATTCTCTAATTTTTACATGCATATTCAGTTTATTAACCTTTTTCTGTTTTGTTATTGTATGATTATATGGATGTGATTTTTTTCTCTGAAGATTGCTCTGATTTCCAGAAATTTTGGTATATTATTTAATTACCATTTTATTTTCTATACTTATTCATTCTACAATTTTTTTATTGAGTCACTCATAATTTCTCATTTAAATTTGGATCTATTTGGATCTATAGCTTTTATTTTTAGTCACCGAGTCAATTTCTCTTTTTTATTAAATCATTATTAGTTGAGAATCATTTTTTATATTTACTTATTTTGCCACTGTACCCTAGTATATTATCATTTTGTGTGCAAAAGTTCCAGGTGTGTACATAAATTATATTTTCTTATCTAATTTAGAACATGCCATGTTTTTTAATTTTTATTATCCTAGTAATTTATCCATTCCATATTTTTCTTTTTACTTTCCCTCTCTTTTAAACTTATTCAAAATCAAGAGAGGGATAATGAAGTCTCCTGTTACTTTCAGTCATTGTATATGTCTTCTTGAAGCTCAGGTGATGTTTTCTTTGTGAATTTGAATGAACAGTCATTTGGAGTGTATCAGTTTATTACTAATACTTGCTTTTTATCTATGATTAACCTCCAGCATAATATGTTTTTCCTACTTGTCTCTTTTTTACTTTTTTGAAAGTTTGCTTTTGTTTGAGCCATGATGACCACTTTTTTTTTTTGGATTTACCAGATGCATAGTAAATTGTTTTCTATCCCCTCAATTTTTTCACTCTGCTGGGTAGGTTGGGTTGGGTTGTAATTCTTGCTCCTTTGCCCTCTAGAACATCATATTTCAAGCCCTCTAATCTTTTAATGTAGAAGCTAAATCATGTCATTCTTAGTGTGGCTCTTCTATGATACTTGAATTCTTTCTGGTTTCTTGCAAAATATTTTCCCAATCTGCTACTACAGATTGGGTTTGAGAACTCTGAAATTTGACTATTATATGCCTGGAAGTTTTCATTTGGGGACCTCTTTCAAGAGGTGATTGATGGATTCTTCCAATTTCTATTTTACTCTCTAGTTCTGTAATATGAGGGCAGTTTTCCTTAACAATTTCTTGAAAGATGTTGTCTAAACTTTTTTTTTTTGAACATTCAGGCAGGCAGTCTGATAATTTTTAAATTATCTCTCCCGCATCTATTTTTCAGTTCAGTTGTTTTTTTTTTTCAATTAAATATTGCCCATTGTCTTCTATTTTTTCATTCTTTTGTTGTTGTTTATTGATTTCTCATAAAGTCATTAACTTTCATTTGATCCCAAATCATTTCCAATGGAGCAGTGATGAACTGAACCAGTTACGCCCAGCAAAAGAATTCTGGGAGATGACTAAAAACCATTATACTGAATTCCCAATCCCTATATTTTTGCCCACCTGCATTTTTGATTTCCTTCACAGGCTAATTGTACAGTATTTCAGAGTCTGCTTCTTTTTGTACAGCAAAATAACAGTTTGGTCATGTATACTTATTGTGTATCTAATTTGTATTTTAATATATTTAACATCTACTGGTCATCCTGCCATCTGGGGAGGGGGCAGGAGGTAGGAGGGTAAAGATTGGAACAAGAGATTTGGCAATTGCCAATGCTGTAAAGTTACCCATGCATATCACCTGTAAATAAAAGGTTATTAAATTAAAAAAAAAAAACCTTTCATTTGATCAATTTTCACTTTTAAGTAATTACTCTCTTCAAAGAGCTTTTTGTACTTCCTTTTCCATTATCCAATTCTACTTTTAAAGGAGATATTTTCTTGAGTGAATTTTTGTACCCCTCTTTCCTTTTGGCCAATTCTGATTTTTAAGGCATTTTTCTCCTCATTTTTTTTTTGTACTTCCTTTACCATTTGGCCTAGTCTCCTTTTTAAGCTGTAATTTTCATTAGTATTTTTCATGATTTTCTTGCATCGCTCTCATTTCTCTTCTCAATTTTTCCTTTACCTTTTGATTTTCAAAAGGTTTTTAAGTTCTTAAATGGGCTGAAATCAATTCATATTTTTTGGAGGCTTTGGAGATATAAGTTTTGCCTTTGTTATCTTTTGAGCATATATGTTGATCTTGCTTGTCACTCTAGTAATTTTTTATGCTAAGAATTTATTTTCCGTTATATGCTCAATTTCCTGGTTTATTATTTGATTTTTAACTCTTTGTTAAGGTAGGGCTCTACTTCAGGGGTTTGTACAGCAGTTTTCAGAGATAATTCTAAGGACCTGTAAGTTTTCAGTTTTTTAAGTGGTATTATCTAAGGAGAGGTGTGTTGACGAATCACCTGGACTATGCTTTGGTGTGTGGGCAGCCACAGGCACACTTTTCAGCCTTGGAATTGTGAGTAGGAACTTTACTCCACTGTGATTGCAAGGTCTTGTGTGCTAATGTGGCTCCTCACCCTGTGACTGCCCCCTGGAACTATGACCCAAATCCACAAATGGACAAAGCAACAGAATTCTACCTCAGTGCTAGCAAAGGGCCCCTTGTAATCTCCTTCTGACAAGTTATCCAACCCCCTTAGTCTTTGGGTCGAGAACTCTGGAAGAAGAAACTGCTGCTACAGATTTAGTATCTTTCAAGGCTTACTTCAGGTGTAGCTTGAAGCACTCACTCAGGTAAGACAAACCCTTTCTGCTGAACTTTGTCTTTGTCATCTGTGGGCTGCAAGATCTGAAAACTGTCCCTGCTGCCACTGATTCAAGCACCCTGCAGCCTGTTTTTGCTTCTTTTGACTCAATCAGTGGTTGGTGCTGGCACAACCTGTGCCAGACTGCATTCCGCCCTAACCCTGGTCTTTCTTGCTGTCCTGAGATAGAAAATTGTTTGACCCCATCTTTTTGTGGATTCTGCTGCTGTAAAATTTATCAGTCATTTTTTAAAAAGTATTTGGAGGGTTTTGCAAGAGAGTACCAGTGAGTTCCTGCCTTTACTTCTTCACTTCTTTACTTTTATGTCTTTTTTTGATTGTGTTCCAAATATTTTTTTAAAAATTTCCATATAACTGGAGGAAAATGAAATATTAAATAAAAAAAGTGTTTCTTATAAGCAACAGATTATGTAGGTTTTTTCATTCGATTTATCCCTCTTTTTCCTTTTATTATTGTTTGATCTGTTCACATTTAAAGGTATGAGAATTAGATTTATATTTTTCTTCATCTAGCTCTAAATCTTTTTCAATTTATGTTTTCTCTCTCTTCTGCTATAAAGACAGAATTATATTCCTTTACTTATTTTACTTAAAGTTTTGCTTTTTTAAATTGGCCCTGTGCCCACTGGCTCTCTCCATCACTCTGTCCCTCCAACATCCTTTTACTTTTAAAGGATGTTAAACTTTTGTTACTCTTTTCCTTTCAAGGTTTGAACTGGTTGTTTTTTTCTTCCTCCATTATCCCCCTTCAATCAAGTAAAATTCTGTATACTTTCCTTTCTTTTGGCTAATCCTGTTTGTTCTTTTTAATGGCTTTTCTTTATTGTCTAATTTCTATTTCTGTTTATTATAGACACTCATTCTCTGAATCGTGATCCCTAAAATAACCTAGTCTATCTTTTTCTGTCTTTATTCTTTCTATAAAAATGACTTTTGGGGTATCCATTCTAGGCTCTTCCTTTTAGTTGCTTTCTGGTGCAACCTTGAAGAGTTTGCACTACAGATTCCTCTTATCCATTGTACTTTGCTCTCAGAACAATGTCAGTTATTATAGGTGTCAGAAAGGACACCGTTTCATGGTAGGGTCTCAATTCCCAATGTTCTATGCACTCTTTGTGGACTTTTTCTTTCCATTTGAAGAGAAATTTTCTCCTTTTGTCCAAGCTGTTTCAGTTCTCCAGGTGCCAGGTGCCAGTTCCAACTCTTCCCCTCCTAGAGCAAATAGACTTTTCAAACACCAAATCCCATGATCCTCATCTAATGTAATGTCTCTGGTATATTTTTGTTTTTTATTTTATTCGGTAGGTGATTTGTAAATTTTGTCCATTTTTACTTCATCTTCTATATTTAGAAATTTGTAGTAATTCTATTATTTTCTTGATTATAACATTAAGGATTTTTGTTTTGTTTTGCTCTATAAAATTGTTCTGAAAGATTTATTATTATTATATTTTTCTGTATTCATCCTACCTTCTAGATTCATGTTTTGCTTGCATACTAAAAATATTTTATTTTACTATTTGGCTTATTTCTTCTCATTTCCTAATATTTTCATCTATTATTCTCTCTTTTGTTTCTTGGGTGAAGTTTTACATTTCAGATAAAAGTTTTGCTATTCTGTTCATCATTTTTTTTCTGTACAGGAAATAAATTCTGCTTTCATAATTTTCATTCCTCCTTTAAATCACTCAGGAATAGTGTTTTATGATTTCATATTCTCCTAAAAATCTATAGTTTTCTGTTTCATCAAGTATGGGATAATTTTCCTTCATTTAGCAGCACCTATAGATATTTGAATTCACCACTAGATTTGGAAGACATATTTTATCCTATTGATTTATCTATTTATGTTCAAGGTCATTAAGATTTCTTCTTCCTAGAGTCTTTGGTATTTTTAGTTCTCCACCCTCACCCTCACTTATTTTCTTTAGCATTTATTTCCTGACTCCCTCACTTTATATTGTAATTTCCTCAGGAGGGGACAGGAAGTTAGATCTCAAAGTGTCTCAGCTTCCTCTCACACTTTATAATTCACACTTAACTATCCTATTTAAACCTCAATTGTCTTTTGGACCAGCAGAAATGAACCCAACTAGATTTTGTTCTTTATCTTCTCAGGTTTGATGGAGTACTCTACAACTCTCTACATGAAGGGTGTCCTGTCCTAATGACTCTAAAACTTTCTGTTCCTTAGTTCTCTGGACTTGGTAATTAAGAATCTACTGACACTGAAAATTGAGAACTTTTCAACTCTAGTGCTTCCATGTGCAGCTTCGGGCAGGTTTTTGCTCTTAATAGGCTAAGTTGGCTATAGAGGCCTGAGTGAACTTCTGCAACCTGGAGCTGGGGTCTCTACAACACTGAAAATTACTGGATCAGAAAAATGGAGTGCCTATATAGGTTTTGATGTAAGCCTATGTTGTGTCCTTGTATCTGCTCCTGTATCTTTGCTCCCTACTAACATGGGAAGGGTAGTAAGTGATCTCAGCATCAGTGAACATCAGTTCCCAATTTTAGGGAAGTTACCTTCTTTTGGATTCTTAGTTTGCTAAGCAATGGAAAGAGCTGAAGTTGCTTTACTTTTCTACATAATTTCTGTTTTGGAAATGTTTGGAAATGAGTAATTGTAGGAATCAGAGAAAATGCCTATTGTTATCTTGTTGTTCATATGACCCAGAAGTTCTTGTAGAAGAAGGAGGATGGGTCAGTTTAACTTGGAGGAAGCCCAAGTAAATAGACAATGTGATGTAGTGGAGAGATAAATAGCTTGGAAGTTAAATGAGTTCTAATGTTAGTTTTTCTACTATCTTTGTATAGCTGAGTCGTTTTCCTCTCTGGGTCAAATAAGAGAAGTTATATTCAACACTGAGAACCTTTTCATCTCAGAAATCCTGTGTATTTATGTCAGAAAGGCTCTGCAGGAGACAGGATATTTGCAGAAGATTTTTCACAGGAAGATAAAATGAACAGAAACTCTCAATTTTAGCTATCTTGGCAAGGAATGTCTGAGCCTCGCTGGCAGAATTATCAACACCTCCTCAGGACTACAGTGACTATGGCTTAAATCCAGATGGCCAAAATAGGCCCCTTTACTTTTAACAGTTGTCTAGAGACAAAAAACGAGAAACCTTAATTGATTCAAAACAACTTCCATCAGAAGCAAACCAGCGATGTTGTAATATTCAATTATAGGCAACCATTTTTGCAGGATCTTTATCAGGGCTCCCCCAGCTACAGAAAGCAAGAGTTTATCACAAATAAAAAATCCATTTTGTTAAATTTATTGTTCTCATTTTCCTGATAATTCCACTATGTGAATATAGGCCTTCTGTAGGTTACAGGGTCCAAATGGCAATAATACATCATATAGAAAATTTGCTAAGAACTTTCACATATTATCTCATTTGAATTTTGCAACTACTTTCACAAGGTAGATCTTGATGCAACAAAGTATTTTAGAGGGGGTGGAGCCAAGATGGCGGAGAAGGCACACGTGACTTTCTAAGCTCCTCTCATTCCCCTCATAACCAACTATTTAATTCAGCTTCAAAAATAGCTCTTCACTGCTTAAATTCATGAAGATCAGAAAAAGCACTACAACTTAACAGCCAAGTCAATCTGGAAGATCACCAGGAAAGGTTTGTCCTGAGAGGCCAGGAACAGACTAGCACAGGCAGCAAGAGACTAGCATCCTGAGCAGATCAGTGGCGGGGGTGATCTCTGTGGCAAGAGAAGTTATAGAGACGACTCTGGTATAGGCTGATTGCTCTGCCTTGATTACAAAGTAGTAAACTGGCAGAGAAATTAAAGCATAAAACAGAGGGTACTCTAAAAAATGCCAGAACCTAACAAGACCTGGCTGTAACTACTCAAACCCAGAAGTGACTCAGACAGACTGAAACAGCCCTGCAGCCACATGCTGCAGTTTGAGGCTTATGTGGGGGCAGTTACAAACCCTCATAGAAGGGGGGGACAGCCTGGGCAGTCTCTAATTGGCACAGTGGGGGGCTCATCCTGGGGCAATGGAAGTTCCCCAACAGGACTGTGCTTCCCAGGGCAGAGACACTTCAGGTCCCTGCAAATCCATTCACTGCTCAACTGCTAATACCCACAGCCCCAGGGCAGGATTTGGCTTGGGATAGTGAAACGCTCATTGCTCAGCATCTAGCCCCGGGGCAGTCTTTATCTCACACAGAGGGGGTTCTTTGCAGGGCATTTTCCCAGCTCTGCCCTGCAGACCTCAGTTACTTCCAGGTGGGGAACTCTTTCACAGAGCACTCCAGTACCTCTCTGCTCTTTGTAGCCCGTTGGCAGGACAGCTACCCCTATACACCTATTACTGCTCTGCAGAGGAAGCTGGTAACCTCCTGGCCCTGAAGGCAGACCCTACAGGCTTTAACAAAATGAGTAAAAAAACCAAAAGGACGATTGATAGTTTCTATTCAGAAAGAGAACAGCTTTTCCACCCTGAAGAGATTAATAGCAGACAGTCTCCAGACGATTGTTGGTCCCCAATACAAAAGGTTCTCCTAGAAGAGACTATTAAATACCTTAAAAGAGAACTAGAAGAAAAATGGGGAAAGCAAAGAGAAGCTATGCAAGAGAGTATAGAAAAGACATATAACTCACTAAAAGAAAAATTTGATAAAGTGGAAAAAGAAAACAACTTCCTGAAATATGAATTGGAAAAGGTAAAAAACTCCAAGAAATGCAGGGAAACAGAATTTGTGAATTGGAAAAAGAAAATAAAACTCACTAAAAAAAAATTCCATAGAGCAAAACGACTCAATTAAAAACTCAATTGGACATATACAAAAAGAAGTTTAAAAAAAAAAAAAAAAAAAAAAAAAAAAAAAAAAACACAAAAAAAAAAAAAAAAAAAAAAAAATTAGTGAAATGGAAAAATATTCCATAGAGCAAAACGACTCATTTAAAAACTCAATTGAACATATACCAAAAGAAGGAAAAACAAAAGCTAATGAAGAAAATAACTCATTAAAAATCAGAACTGAAGAAAAAGAAATGACTGATTCATTGAGACAGGAAGAATCAGTCAAGCAAAACCAAAAAAATGAAAGATTGGAAAAAAAATGTCAAATATTTATTTGGAAAAACAACAGATCTGGAAAATAAATCTAGGAGAGAAAACCTGAGGATCATCAGACTACCTGAAACTAATGATGAACAAAAGAGCCTAGATACTATTTTACAGGAAATCATCAAAAAGAACTGTCCAGAAATAATAGAACCAGAAGGTAAAATAAGCGTTGAAAGAATCCATTGAACACCTTCTGAAAAAGACCCTAAAATAAAGACTCCAAGGAATATTGTGGCCAAACTTCAGAATTTTCAGACTAAAGGAATAAAGACTCCAAGGAATATTGTGGCCAAACTTCAGAATTTTCAGACTAAAGGAAAAATTTTACAAGCAGCCAGGAAAAAACAGTTCAAATACCAAGGTGCCACAATTAGGGTCACACAAGATCTGGCTGCCTCAACATTAAAGGATCGAAGGGCCTGGAATTTGATATTCCAAAAGGCAAAAGAACTTGGAATGCATCCAAGATTAAACTACCCAGCTAAACTGAGCATTTTTTTCCATGGAAGAAGATGGACATTTCATGAAACAGAGGAATTCCATCTGTTTCTAAGGAAAAAACCAGACTTAAACAAAAAATTTGATCTCCAACAACAGGACTCAAGACAAGTAGAAAAAGGTAAAAGGAACTCTTGAGAACTGTATTTCTGTTGTGGATATACATAAAAACCACATGTATAATTTGATTTTACTGATATAGCATAAAAAGGGAACTAGAAATGGAAAGGGGATAGTGTCAGAAAAAGGGAAAAGGGGAGATAAAAAGAGGGAAACTACATGCGACGATGAGGCAAAGGAAACCTATCATATTTGAGGGAACTTAGAAAGGGGGAGGAACATTGTGCAAATCTTACTCTCATCAAAATTGGCTCAAAGAGGAAATAATTGCCATATTTGTTTTACAGAGAATCTTCTCTCACCTCATTAAAAAGTGGGAGAGAAAAAGGGAAAAGGAAAAAGAGTAATAAGGGAAGGGTACAAGAAAGGGGAAGCTATTGAAAGGGAGGAGGGAAGGATCCTAAAGAGGGAGAGCTGGGTGGCACAAGTGGGACCAATAAGTTTAATACTAAGGAAATGGGGAAGGAGGGCAAGAAAAAGAAAAGCATAATCTGGGATATTAGGATGGCAGGAAACACAGAATTAGTAATTTTAACTGTAAATGGGAATGGGATGAACGCTCCCATAAAGAGGAGGCAGATAGCAGACTGGATCAAAAGTCAGAACCCTACAATATGTTGTTTACAGGAAACACATTTAAAACAGGGAGATACATACAGAGTAAGGATAAAAGGCTGGAGCAGAATCTATTATGCTTCAGGTGAAGTAAAAAAAGCAGGGGTAGCCATCCTTATCTCACATCAAGCAAAAGCAAAAATTGATCTAATTAAAAGAGATAAGAAAGGAAACTATATCTTGCTAAAGGGTACTATAGACAATGAAGCAATATCAGTATTAAACATATATGCACCAAGTGGTATACCATTTAACTTCCTAAAGGGGAAGTTAAGAGAGTTCGAGAAGAAATAGACAGCAAAACTATAATAGCAGGAGATCTCAATCTTGCACTCTCAGATTTAGATAAATCAAATCACAAAACAAATAATAAAGAAATTAAAGAGGTAAATAGTATATTAGAAAAATTAGATATAATAGATCTCTGGAGAAAACTGAATGGTGACAGAAAGGAGTATACTTTCTTCTCAGCAGTTCATGGAACCTACGCAAAAACTGACCATATATTAGGACATAAAGACCTCAAAATTAAATTCAGGAAGGTAGAAATAGTAAATGCTTTCTTTTCAGATCACAATGCAATAAAAACTACATTCGACAAAAAATTAGGTGTAAATAGACCAAAAAGTAATAGGAAACTAAATAATCTCATCTTAAAGAATGATTGGGTGAAACAGCAAATTATAGACACAATTAATAATTTCACTCAAGATAATGACAATGGTGAGACATCATACCAAAATTTGTAGGATGCAGCCAAAGCGGTAATAAGGGGAAATTTTATATCCTTAGAGGCTTACTTGAATAAAATAGAGAAAGAGAAGGTCAATGAATTGGGCTTGCAACTTAAAAAGCTAGAAAAAGACCAAATTAAAAAACCCCAATCAATTAGTAACTTGACATTACAAAATTAAAAGGAGAAATTAATAATATTGAAAGTAAAAAAAAAAACTATTGAACTAATAAATAAACAAAGAGTTGGTTTTATGAAAAAACCAATAAAATTAATAAACCTTTGGTAAATCTGATTAGAAAAAGGAGAGAGGAAAATCAAATTGGTAGTCTTAAAAATGAAAGGGGAGAACTTTCCACCAACGAAGAGGAAATTAAAGAAATAATAAGGGGTTACTTTGCCCAACTTTATGCCAATAATTTGATAACCTAAGGAAATGGTGATTACTTCCAAAAAATATATTCCCAGATTATCAGAGGAGGAAGTAAATAGTTTAAATAGTCCCATTTCAGAAAAAAGAAATAGAACAAATATTAATCAACCCTAAGAAAATCCGGACCAGTAGATTTAATGGGAATTTAAAACATTCAAAGAACAATTAGTCCAATGTTTATAAACATTGAAAAAATAGGGGATGAAGGAGTCCACCAAATTATTTTTAGACACAGAATGGTATGATACCTAACCGGTAGGTTGAATACAGAAAAGAAAAATTATAGACCAATCCCTTAAGAAATTGATGCTAAAATCTTAAATAAAATATTAGCAAAAACAGAAAATCATCCCCAAGATAATACACCACGATCAAGTAAGATTTATACCAGGAATGCAGGACTGGTTCAATATTAGGAAAATTATCTGTATAATTGGCTATATTAACAACCAAAATAATAAAAACCATATGATTATCTCAATAGATGCAGAAAAAGCATCTCCAACATCCATTCCTATTAAAAACACTTGAGAGTACAGGAAAAATGGACTTTTCCTAAAAATAATCAGAGATCCATTTAAACCAGCAGTAAGCATCGTATGTAATGGGGAAAACTGCAACCATTTAAATAAGATCAGAGGAAAAAGGTTGGCCACTATCACCGTTATATTTAATATTGTATTGAAAATGCTAGCTTTGGAATAAGAATTGAGAAAAGATTAAAGGGAATAAAAATAGGAAAGGAAAAAATTATACTTTTGTAGATAATGGATACTTAGAAAACCCCAAAGATTTTTTTAAAATTTATTAAAAAATAATCCATGATTTAGAAAGTTTTTTATAAATAAACCCAAAATCATCAGACTTATATATCACTAAAAAATCCAGCTGTCAGAGTTCAAAGAAAATTCCATTTAAAGTAACTACTGATTGTATAAAATATTTAGGAATCTATCGAAGGGAAAATGAGAAACTTTGGAAAAAACACAAAACACTTTCCCAAAATTAAGTCTGATCTAACCAATTGAAAATATTAAATGCTCGGATTGAAAAATATAATGTGAAATTACCTGAACTAATCTATTTATTTAGCGCTATACCAATCAGACCCCCAAAACATTTTGATGACCTAGAAAAAATAAAAAAAAGTTCATATGGAAAAAAAAAGGTCAAGAATTCAAGGAATTAAAAAAAAGTAAATGAAGGTGGTTTTAGCTGTACCAGATCTAAAATTATATTATAGAAAATTACCAAAAAATTTGGTATTGGCTAAGTAATAGATTGTTGATCAGTGGAATAGTTAGGTTAAGGGAAAAAAATAACAAATATAAAACCTGTCTTTGAAAACCCAAAGACCCCAGCTTTTACAAGAACTTACTGTTTGATAAAATTTGGAAAATTGGAACCAATATGGCAGAAACTAGGATTGATCCACACTTAACACGTACACCAAGATAAGGTCAAATGGGTCATGACCAGGATAAAGAATGAAATTATTAATAAATTAGAGGAAGAAGGATAGTTTACCCTCCGACCTTGGGGGAAGGACTTTAGACCAAAGCAGAACTAGAGATCATTACGATCACAAAATAGAACATTTTATTTATACCAAACTGAAAAGTTTTTGTAAAAACAAAACTAATGGACAAGATTAAAGGGAAAAACTGGGAAAAATATTTTTACAGTCAAAGGTTCTGATAAAGGCCCATTTAAAAATATATAGAGAATTAACTCTAATTTATAAAAATCAAGCCATTCTCCAATTGAAAAATGGTCAAAGGATATGAAAGACAATTCAGATGAAGAAATTGAAACTATTTCTAGTCATATGAAAAGATGCCCAAATCATTATTAATGAGAAATGCAAATTAAGACAACCTAAGATTTACCACACACCTTCAGATTTATTAAGATGACAGGAAAAAATAATGATGATTGTTGAGGGGAGGGGAAAATGGGACATTGATGCATTGTTGGTGGATTGTGAATGAACCAACCATTCTGGAGAGTAGTTTGGAACTATGCTCAAAAGTTATCAAACTGTGATACCCTTGATCCAGAGTGTTACTACTGGGATTATATCCCAAAGAGATACTAAAGGGGAAAGGGACCATGTGCACGGAATGTTTGTGGCCCTGTTTGTAGTGGTTGAAATTGAAATGAATGGATGTCCATCGTGGAGAATGGCTGAATAAATTGTAAATGAATACTATGGAATATTACTATTCTGTAAGAAATGACCAACAGGATGATTTTTGAAAGGCCTGGAGAGACTTAACGAACTGATTGAGGAAAGAGCAGGACCAGGAGATCATTATATACTTAACATCAAATTAAAATGACCAGTTCTGATCGACCTCCATATCCTCAGAACGAGACCAACCAAATCATTTCCAAGGAGCGTTAACTGAACTACTAGCCCAGAGAAAGAACTCTGGGAGATGACTAAAAACCATTAATTGAATTCTAATCCCTATTTATGCCCACCGCATTTTGATTTCCTTCCAAAGTAATTGTAAATATTTGAGTCTGATTTTTTGTACAGCAAAAAAGTTTTGTTCATGTATACTTATTTGTATCTAATTTATTTTAATGTATTTAAATCTATTCATCCTGCCACTAGTGGAGGGGTGGGGGAGGGTAAAATTGAACAAGAGGTTTAGCAATTGTTAATGCTTAAATTTCCCATATATAACCCGTAAATGTATTAAATAAAAGGAAAAAGAATTTAAGGGAATTAATGAAAAAACAATCAAATGAAAGTGGCCAGTGTATAGATGTAAAATTATATTATAAAGCAGAGTTACTAAAACCATCTGGTATTTAAGAAATAATAATTGATCAATGGAATAGGTTATTAAAGGACAAAAACAGCCAATAACTTTTAATTACTGGTGTTTGAAAACCCAAAGACCCCAGTTTTGGGGATAAGAAGTATTATTTGACAATAATTGCCGGGAAAATTAAATTATATGGAGAAAACTAGGCATTGACCCACATTTAACACCGAACAAGATAAGGTCAAAATAGGTTCAAGGGATCTAGGAAAAAATGAATTTATAATAAATTGGGTGGATAGTTTGACTTCAGACCTTGGGAAGATGAAAATTTAGACCAAAGAAGAACAAGATCACTATTGACTACAAAATATAAAATTTGATTATATCAAATTGAAAAGTTTTTGAACAAACAAAACCAATGAGGAAGATTAGAAGGAAAAATAAACTGGGAAAACATTTTTATACTAAAG
The DNA here is from genome assembly GCF_902635505.1 of Sarcophilus harrisii. NCBI lineage: Eukaryota > Metazoa > Chordata > Mammalia > Dasyuromorphia > Dasyuridae > Sarcophilus > Sarcophilus harrisii. The sequence goes on along the minus strand of NC_045427.1, from coordinate 319,732,890 downwards.
GTTTGATATAGGCCTCATTTCCAAAATATATATAATTGACTGCAATTTATAAGAAACCAAGCCATTCTCCAATTGATAAATGGAAAGGATAGAAAGACAATTCTCAGACGAAGAAATTGAAACCTTTTCAGCAATGAAAATTTGCTAAGTCATTATTAATCAGAGAACTGCAATTTTAAACAACCTTTAAAAATACAAGTTTTCTAGAAAGAAGAGAAAGATAATGCGGAATGTTGAGGGGATTGGAAAACTGGGAACTGATACTTTGGGGTGGAAGGGAAACATCCAGCCATCCCAAAGAATTTGGACCTATGCCCCAAAAGTTATCAAATCTACCCTTTTGATCCCACAGTGTTTCAACTATACCAAAAGAGATTAAAGAAGGGAAAGGGGACCTGTATTGGCCAAAATGTTTGGGCAGCCCTGTTTGTGTGGTGAAGTGAAATGAATGAACCCCATCAATTGGGAGAATGGCTGATCAAATTGTGGTATAGAATGTTAGGAATATTATTTTTTCTGGAAGAAATGACCAGCATGATGAATACAGGGAGGGATTGGGAATATATGAACTGATGCTGGAGGAAATGAGCAGAACCAGGAATTTATCCCTCAACAATGATACTGTATGAGGATGTATTCTGATGGAAGTGGATTTCTTCAACAAAAGAAGATCTAACTCAGTTTCAATTATCAAGGATGAACAAAGAGCTACACCCAAAGAAAGAACACTGGGAAATGAATGTAAACCGTTTGATCTTTGTTTTTCCTCCCGGGTTTTTTACCTTCTGAATCCAATTTCTTTGAGCGAGAACTGTTGGTTCTGCCATATTTACAAGAAATATGTAACCCTTTTAACATGTATAGTAGCCATCTGGGGAGGAGGTGGAGGGAGGGAGGGGAAAAATCGGAACAGAAGTGAGTTCAAGGGATAATGTTGTAAAAAATTACACTGGCATGGGTTCTGTCAATAAAAAGTTACTTTAAAAAAAAGCATTTTAAAATTTATTTTAATTTTCCCCAGTTAAATGTAAAAATGACATGTTGAGGAGTTATATATGTGTATTCTTTTTTTTCATATTTTCTTATGAATCAAGTTTAGAAAGAAAAATCAGAACAGAAGGAAAAAAAACATGAAAAAAAAGAAAACAAGAAAAAGAAAAACAAGAAAGTGAACATAGCATGTTTTGACTTTCTTTTAATCTCCATACTTCTCTCTGTGGATGTGGATGGTGTTTTCCAGCCAAAGTTTATTGGGACTTGCTTGGATCATTGAAGAACTGAAAAGAATCAAGTCTGTCAGTAGATCATTAGAGCATTTTCTTGTTACAATGCACAATGTATTCCTGGTTCTACTTGTTTTGCTTAGTATCAGTTCATGTAAATCTTTCCAGGCCTTTCTAAAACCAGCTTGACAAAGCATTTAGTAAATATCTATTAATGTTTACAGTCATAGGGTATTTATCTTGAGGGAGCAACTCCTGATTCCTCATGACCTGGATTTTATATACAAACCAAAAGGAAGTTACCAGTGGTACAAACTTAAAACTCCACAACTCAATTCCTCCAAAGCCTTAGGTCAACTAAGTCTTTAAGATAGTTTCAATATCTTTCAAGAAAAAACTAAGCAAGAAAATAATGTCCACAGTAACAATAAGATTATGTGGTAATCAACTGTGATCAATTTGGCTCTTTTTCAATAGACTTGGCATAGAAAGTGCCCCCCATTTCCAAAGAAAGAATGATGAAGATTGAATGTGGACCAAAGCATGGTTTTTCACCTTCTTGTTGTTGCTGTTTGTTTGCTTGTTTTTTTTTTTTAACCTTTCTTTTTTTTTTCTCCCTTTAGATCTTTTTTTTTTGCACAACATGACAAATGGAAATATGTTTATAAGAACTGCATGTGTTTAACCTATATTGGATTGTTTGCTGTCTAGGAGAGGAAGGAAGAATGAGGGAAAGAGAAAAACTCGGAAGACAAAGTTTGCAAAGGTGAATGTTGAAAACTGGTTTTGTATGTATTTGGAAAAAATTAAATACTTGTAATGTTTTCTTTTTCTGTTTCCTGGAGGTCTTTGGGAGTAGCCTTCGTTTCAGTTCAATAATCACCAAAAGTGTAGTCAGGTGTTAAAGTCCAAATCCTTTCTTGTCTCTTTCAAAATCTTGTCTCCTTTCCTGGGGCCTGGTTAACTTTCTTAAAGGTTTATCTTTCTCTTTGGTTCTGAAAGCTTGAGCTCCTGCCTGTCTTCTCTGGCTTCTGAATTTCCCGAATTGAATCCCGGCTAAGCCTCCTAGCTTATATGCTCTACACTGAGTATAAACCAATCATTATATCACTAGGAAACCATTATTTGTGGTAGGATTAAGTCAATCATACTGAACCATGCTAAATTAGATATCAATTTCCTATCTTTTCCTCTATCTCTATCAATTCCACTGACTTGTACCTTGTAAGAATCCTTTGTTTCAAGTTCAGAGTGCTGGCCATAACAAATGCTATTTAAAAAGAAAGAAAAACTAGATCAACCTGAATGAGGTAAATAATATTACTAACATTAACTTTCTCTTTTCCAAAGACCAGTAGGCTTATATAAGTACTTTCTGACATGTCTTTTTTTTTCTCATGTTATAATTTTATTACTGATTGGGACTTTGAATTTTCAAAGCAGTCTTTTATCATTCCTTTTAGGCATTTAGGGATATCTGTCATCCTTTCCTAAAAGATAGGAGAGCTGAATCATGAAAAAGGCTTGATTTCTACAAAGTTGGATTATCCCCAGTAAAGACTCAACTTGGAACTAAGCATTATGAGACTGAATCAAGTGCTCTTTGCCATATGATTATTTCATAACTCAGGTGGTTCAATAGATAGAATGCCAGCCCAGGGTCAGGAAGACATCTCCATGAGTTAAAATTATCTTCAGACACTTATTGGCTGTGTGACCCTGTAAGTCATTTAACCTTGTTTGTCTTACTTTTCTCATCTGTAAAATGAGCTAGAGAAGGAAATGGCAAAATGAATAATCACTTAGTAATTTTGCTAAGAAAACCCCGAATGAGGTCATGGGAAGTCAAACATAATTGAAAATGACTGATCAACAACAACATACTACAACTCAGGTTGGTACAAGATCTCAGCATGCATGCTCAACCTATCATACTGGTAGTTCTATTTTGTTTTTATTTAGTCTATCATGTCCACCTCAAGTCTGACCCCATTTGAGATTTTCTTATCAAAGTTACTTAAAGGTTTGGCAATTGTTAATGCTGTAAAGTTACCCATGCATATATCCTGTAAATAAAAGGCTATTAAATTAAAAAACAAACAAACAAAAAAAAAAAAAAAACCAAAGTTACTTAAGAGTTTTCTCATTCTTCTCTAATTCATTTTTAAGATGAGCAAACTGAAGCAAACAAGGCTTAGTGACTTGCCCAGCCTCATACAGCTCCTGAAGCCACCTTTGAGCTTAAGCTCTCCTTACTACAGGCCCACCACTACACCCCATTTTGCCACCTATCTCCTCTACTTCTATTTAACTTAGTTAATTATTTGAAACTTTTCCCATCTTCCATTTAAGGACATCCATACCTCCAAATAGTCATATTATACCAGCACCAGATCATTAATTTGAATAAATACATGTCTTATGCCACTGTTTAAAAAAATAAATTTGCTTTCTAGTTCCTTTGTAATATATATGGGCAGGTGTTTGACTGATTTTATAATGAGCATATTTCTATTTCAAAGTCATTTCTGAAAGCTAGTAAGAAAGCAGTTTCTAGTGATGATTAATTAAAAAAATTTTCTTGCTTCCTGAACTAAATGAACACACACACACACACACACACACACACACACAGCCCAAATCAATAAGAAAACTGGGCCGCAGGTTTTATGATTCTGGAATATTTTCTTTTTTTATTAGCCAGTTGTTCTAGTCCCCTTATTCCTATCTTGTCATTTATCTTTTCTACAGGTTGCATTCATTATATAGTGAAAAATAAAATCAAGATACAACAGAGATCTATAATATTACATAACCCTTTTTTTCCTGTTCTCCTATTAGAAATGCACAATTTATCCTGTATTTATGAAGTTCAGAATAAGATAAATAAATTTAGGCAAAAAGAAAGAAAAATAAAATCCATTATCTTTGTCAAGAACATATCTCTGTAGATTTTTTTCCACTTAATAGTATTTTTTCAATTATATGTAAAGATAGTTTTCAACATTCATTTATATAATACTGTGTGTCCAAAAAAGATAACTCCTCAGATCCCAATCTATTATCCACATGATAAAGTGTATTATAAGAGTGGAGAATAGAGTGGTACATACCTGCGACTCTGCAAGGTATTGAAATCATGACAGAAGCTATAAAGCTTTGTCAGCAGCCCTGAAACACCAACTAAGTTGCCATAAGTGATATCACTTTTTAAGTTAGTACATGGCTAATATGCTATAATTATTGAGGTGAACTAAGAAATAGGTGAGTCTTGCAGGTTGGCCATTTTCAGAAAGATTGTAATAATTAGCTTAACCAAAGCACAGTGGAATGAGTGATACTCTTTGAAGTGCCAAACAAAGGCAAACTATAGTGGGAAAAAAAGTCAGAAATATCAATACCATTTCTCCTGCTGAAAACAGATTGGGGCAGATGGCAGTATCATTTAAGGCAAAAAAAGATATGAGCTTTCATAAAATGGACTGAAGATACGGATTGTTTTAATACTCCAATATTACATAATAAAAATGCGAAACAGATTTCACTAGCTATAGTCAGGAGTTTACTGTGTGAACAGTAAACTCAAGTCCAAGTTGAACAATAATGTATTGCAAATAAATGCGATTAAATCTTAAGAAATAACTTTATTCTTAAACCCAAATTATAAAATAAAGATAAAAATTAAAGAGTTACATTAAATTTAAAAAGGGAAAAGTTGAATTTCCTGAAGCTTTTGAAAATCTACATGTGCCATAACTCCAGAAATATTTGTTACCTAATAATGAAATAGATTGAAAAAATATTTCCAGTATCTCAAATTATTTTGAAAAGGAGATTGTCATAGTTAAACTAGAATTTTATTAACTTTTTTTAGACTTTGATAGTCAAAATCCAATTAATAGGTAAATTATACCAAAATCAATTAACACAAAATCTAGTCTCTGTGACAATCATTGTGAATGAATACATTTTACAGAGAATCTAAACATTTCAGATTATTTCTAGTTATTTTCATGGTGAACCCCACATAATAACCTAGGAAAACTCCTAGATACCAACTTAAATAAACCATCAAAGACCTGTGGAAAGACATTGGAAGATGGCATTAACATCAAGACAATGCATGCAATGACAAATGTGAACACATTATTACACAAAAACACTGTAGAACATAACAACAAAAGTGGATCCAAAATTCTTGATACCCTTAATCAATATTTTGAAGTAAAAACCTTTTATTGAAGTGAAAACAAAAAAATTAAAGTGACACAAAGAATCAAAATAGCACAAGAACAAAATGATTCAACATATATTTAAGAACTATACTGCAGAGGGGAAGCTAGGTGATATGGATAGAGTATCAGCCCTGAAATCAGGAGGACCTGAGTTCAAATCTGGTCTTAGACACTTAACACTTCCTAGCTGTGTGACCCTGGGCAAATCATTTAATCCCAGTTGCCTCAACAAAAAATAAATAAATAAATAAATAAACTATACTGCAGAGATTCGAGAAGCAATGAAATTAGAAGAGAACAAGAATTCCATAAAAAAAAAAAAAGATCTGAAATGTTTTTGTCATCTATACAGTCAAAACAATTCTCACATAACAAAGTCACAAGTTATGTCAAAAGCAAAACAGAAAATTTTTCATTGCACTAATATAATAAATGACAAAACAGTTATATCAAAGGAGCTTCTTTGCAAAACTGGAAAGATGCAAGTGCAGACAATACCTAAAATTATTACCTCAAACTCTATGGTTGCACATATACTTCTAGTAAAGGATTTTGCCACCTTCCTCATTGATGAAAGTCTGATCCCATCTTTATTACCAGAAGGCATCCAGGAATCTACTACAAAAATATTACAATACTAGTGACTTCCTAATATAGAATAATTAAAAATTTATGCACTTTCTACATCAAAATCCATAAGTATTTATTGAAAGAATATTGCCTGAGGAGGAAAAAGAATGCCATAAAATCCCTAACAAATTCAGTAATCATTGTACAAGCCACCTGAAAAAGCTATGACATTTATACTGCCTTTATTGATTATTGTAAAACTTTGAGTTACTTATTTGGGAATAGTTAAGTAGGGTAAATATATAAAACATAAGCAAAGATAGTGAGAAAGATAGAATATTTATATATTGCCATATGAAAAACTGTTCTTTATTTAAAACATGGCACTAAAATAATAAGTGCAAGAAGAGGAAGGAGAATGTTTAAGCCTGTAATGATTCTGCCTTATCTTAAACTTATTATAAGTCCTGAATAGAAGTGAATGTGACTTCAAAATCAGAGGATACTGTAACAAAAATATTATTATTCACTTTACATACATGGATAAATGACATCATCATATGGCTCCACAAAAATAACAATAAACATTTCCTATACTTCATGAAATCATTTTCTGATGATATCAAAATGTTTTTTTAGATTTGATAAGTGCCAAAATCCTTAAAATATGCCTAGCTAAAAACAGGTTTTGAGCTTCAATTGGAAGGTCAAATTGATCTAATTGGCAAAGGCCAATTTTATATATACATTAATCTTTTCTAGGCAAGTCACATTGAGTATAACACAATCAAAAAGAAAACATAGATCTCAGAATCTATCTAGAAAACCCAAATATCCTTGTACAAGTAAACCTAACACTGAAGCATCATTATAGACAAAATTATTACATAAAGCCCAAAGAATATACTATTGATCCAACAAAATTTAAGAATTTTTAACAGACATTTCTACACATAAATGCACATAATCTTAAAATCTTGTGCTAAAAAAAGTTTCCAAAATACATAGACCTATAGGAATAAATTAAAATCCATAGTAGAACAAAATGAAGTATATGACATACCTGTCATAATTTCTGCCCTTGAAATCATCCTGAAGATAACTTCAATGTCATTATAGAAAATAAGTTTATATCCTAATATTATTTTTCAATTTAAAAAGTTACTTTAAACACTAAGAAATAATCCACAGAATATTAAATATATAAGAATAGTATCAGAAAAATGACTTGTCTTCAAATGATTCTCATCTAAATCCTATCAAAAAGGATGATAAAACTGAGATATTGATAATAAGTATAATTTGCATAGTTCTTAAAGTTTTCCTTGAATTTTACTTACATGATTTAATCTGAATCTCATTACAACCTTGTGAGTTAATTACTATAGCAAAGTTTTGAGCACTGTTAAAAAAAAAAAATGAATCCCATGACGTTGTTGCACTATTCCCATTTGTACTGCAAATTTCCATTAGACTGGAACCAATTTCCATATTGTATATAATTACAATTATGAACAGTGCAACTTTAAACAAATTTAACCATTTCACAGGAGGTATTATCATCTGTATTTACAGGTGAGGGAGCCAGTGCTCAAAATAAGTTATTCAGTGTCTAATAAAAATTTTATTATTTACATAAATCTCTGAATAATAGGTCATAGTTGATGTTTCTTTGAAGCTATATTCTTTTTTAGAAGCAAATACACAGGTTAAATTTATCCACAATTTTGTGTAAATTGAGTATCCCACCTACAAATCTTGGACTTTAAAATCCATCTTTGATTTAATAGTTTGATATTGGTGATATCAATCTTTGGCCTATGTATGGGTCTCTGCAATTTTATTGTGGTTATGGATATTGTCCTGCACTAGTGAAGTGATGGATAGCAGGATTGCTAACTCAATTTTACATCAGCTTCTTACCCATCTAACATCAGCCCTTCATAAATATGAATAATTTCTGACTGCTTGGCAGCGCTCACACCAGTTACGGAGTGGTTTCTGTTTGAAATTATGTATGATTGCAGACTCTTTTGAAAACTGTATCAGTTTTATTGTTTCTATAACTGAATTATGTTTTCATATCTCTTACACTTCTGCAGTCTGTATTGCTTAGCAACAAATTTCAAGGAGTTAGAAGTAGAGCGTACCTCATTAGCATACCATGTTCAACCCCTGCTCAGAGCACTACCTGAATAATTTTGTTTTTACCTTCTGACTGTTGGATTTCATGAATTTCATTGAGATCAACTGAGTTATTCTTTAAAATTCTTTTTTGAATAAATTGGAATTTATGCAAATCCATAATTGCTAGCACTTAAAGTCTTTATTATACAGCATTAGGCACTAACTACCTGGCATAGATATTGATTCACCAACAGGGACTTCACAATTCCATCAGGAAAGTCTTGAGTAGAAATTACCTTTTAATAAAGTTAAATCAAATACCATTTAGGAGACATTTCTGTAAATGAATTAATTATACCCAACTATTTTATTATATTATGCTTTATTTCTGAGGATGAAACTGTCAGTAAGATGGGCATTTTTGGTTCTGCCACTTAGGTAAAGATTTATTGGGAGACATTTTCTCTTCTAATTTCCCTGGTGACCAACAGTATATATTTCAAAGACAGGAGGATTCATTGGAAGTCTATGACAAAAAAAAAAAAAAAAAAGATCTTTGGTATATCAAACTTACTGGACTTACTGTAGTGTAAATGTTCTAGATTGAAATCTTCCTTCGGACATTATCAACAAATCACTAAAGAACTATTTCAGTTTATATTGCTTAGCAATAACTGTCCAGGAACAAAAATCAATTGTGATAAATTAATAGATTTTATGAAAACTTTATCACATGTATAAATCCCTCATAATATTTAGAGCACCTATCTCAAAGGGTTGTTGCGAGGACAAATAGAATTATCGATTAAAACTTAAATTAAAATATCATTTCTTATAGTACTAGCTGTATGACCATGAACAAGCCACTAACCTTTCTGATCCTTTATTTCCTCATTTGAAAGATAGAAATGATTGTACCTAATTCATAAGAGTTATATGAGGCTCAAATTAGATAATTATTTAAAGTGCTTTACACTGTTTCAAGTACTATCAAAGTATCTACTACTTTCCATAATTAATTGCTCTATAAGTATTGAATCTGTGGTTGTGGCCTCATTAGCACTACACTTTAATCAAATGAGTGTACTTCCTAGATGCAATTCTAAAAATAACTAGCCAACCGTATATTCCTTCTCTTTTATTCATCCACTAGCACAACTAGTATATTGATGGAATATGGTCACATGTCTTACTTCAGAGGTCATACTATCATCTAAGTTAAAAGGAACTTAAGAAAACATTTAATCCAAACCTAAGATCAGACAATGATATCATGAAGGAAGAACAATCACGGGAAAGGGGAATAAATGCCAAGTTTTGAATTAAAGAACCTGGATTCAAATCCTAGGTCTATCATTGGTTTGTTCCTCTGTAAATCTCTTAACTGCTTTAGAACTCAGCTTTCTCTTTTGAAGAATGAGGAGATGAGAACCCATGACACTTAAGGACCCATCTACATCTAAATCTATCACACCTAATTTTATACTTGAGAAACCAGTAGGCCAAAGAGGCAAAATGATTTGTACAAAGTCACACAAGTAACAAATAGCAGAACCAAGATGTTTAACTTAATATTTCTTGTACCAAATTTAGCTTTCCATTTACTACACTACTTATTCAATCAAAGCAATTGATACCTTTTATTACCTACAGAGTGCAGAATACTGTTCTATACAATACTGTATCCATTTGATGTTATTTACAGTTTAGTTAAAGACACATGGCCAGTGTGCAGGAAACTACAATATAATGCTTTGTCTTGAATCTCACTCAGAGACTCAAAATAAAGTGTTTTATGTGAGGCATGAAAAGGGAATACTACTATTAAAAATCCATCAATAAAAAGAGGACATTTGAACTACACTTTAAAGGAAGAGTGATTAAGAAATTCAACAGGGGGAGAAAAGCAAATAGAATATTTGAAAAGAACACCTAGAGAAAATGAAGAGATAAAAAAGGAATTGGGGAAGCAAACCATGAGCCTGGCATAAAGGGATGATATAGTAGGGATATAGGCCTTTAATTATCTAGATATCAGTTTTTGCTATTTTTTTTTCTCTTCTTGTTTATTATCTTTAGCTTTCCTCACCAACTTCAGCTCATTCTGAGCTTTGGTACTCTGGGCACTACTCTTAGAAAACTGTTTCATCAGCTGTCTTTGTTTTCAATTCTTGTACATACCCTTTTTAAAATTTTTTTTTTGATAAGTTCTCTGAGAATCATCAAAATGGTTTCTTTAAGTAATAATTGATTTTCATCCTTTATTGTTTCTCTTCTTGTCTTCAGAATTTCATTTTTGATATGATCCTATTCTTTTCTCTTCTGACTTCCATCAGATTTCTGAACCCTTTGAAATCTGTCCTACAATGTAAATAAATACATATCAGATTGTTCTTATCTTTCTTTTCCTTCTCTTTCATAATTCTAAAATGAATTGTCACTTCCTTCTAAAATTTCCATAATTTTCAACTAGAAGCTCGATATTGGTAAAAATTATGTTCAAAATAGAATGATATACTGAACCCTTTGAAGGGTGAATTTATTGCTGAGGAAATTTTAAAAAAAAAGATTTTGTTTAAAGATAATAAAGGAAAAAATTAATTTTTTTTCTCCTTGGAGATTTTTAGTCATTTTTTTATTTTTAAAAATAGCATTTTTATTATTCTCCCAGATAAACGAGAAGAATTATTTTGTATTTATTTTTACAAGATTTTGATTTCTAAATTTTTTCTCCCTTGCTCCTCTCTTCTTTCTTCTTCCAAAGAAGGTAGACAGTTTGATATGGTTTATATATGTTCTATCATGCAGAACAGATTTCCATATTAGTCATACTTGTAAATCAAAAGGGGGGGAAACCATGAGAAAGAATAAATCAAGTGGAAAAAATATACTATGATCTTCATTCAGAGTCCATCAGTTCTTTCCTGGTTATGGGTAGCTTTTTCATTTATTAATCCTTTGTACAGTCTTGGATCATTGTATTGCTGAGAAAAATACAGTGGATCATTATACAATGTTGCGGAAACTGTGTCCAATGTTTTCCTGGTTCCACTCATTTCACTTTGCATCAGTTCATGTAAATCTCTCCTGGTTTTTCTGAAATCTGACTATTCAGCATTTCTTATTGCACAATAGTATCCCATTAGAGGTATATACCACATCTTGTTCAGCCATTCCCCAATTGATGAGCATTGCTTCAATTTCCAGTATTTTGATACCACAAAAAGGGCTGCTCTAAATATTTGTGTAGACGTATGTCCTTCCCCCCTTTTTTATAATTTCTTTGGGATACAGATGCAGTAGTGGTATTGCTGGATCAAAGACTATGCACAATTAAATGCCCTTTTGGCTTAGGCCCAAATTGCTCTCCAGAATGGCTGAATCAACTCACAACTCCAACCATGCATTATTGTCCCAATTTTCCTACATCCTCTCCAATATTTTTCATTTTCTCCAATATATCATTTATCATTTTATTTATTTATTATCACTTTATATATTTTTTCCTTTTCCTTTTTCTTTTTTCTTTTTTGCCATGTTAATCAATCTGATCTGTGTGAGGAGGTATATATCTCAAAGTTGTTTAATTTCCATTTATCTCATCAAAAATTATTTAGAGCATTTCTTCATATACCTATAGGTGGTTTTAATTTTTTATCTGAAAACTGCCTATTCATATCAATGGACCATTTATCTGTAGGAAAATAGCCTGTATTCTTATAAATTGTTATATATTTGAGAGACTGGTTGTAAAGATTATTTCCTAACTTGCTGCTTTTCTTCTATTTTTGATTGCATTGATTTTATTTATACAAATGTTTTAATTTAATATAATCAAAATTATCTATTGTTCATTTTGTAATCCTCTCTATCTTTTGTTTGATCAAGAATTTTTACCCTTCCTATAGGTCTCATAAGTAAACTATTCCTGGCTCTTCTAATTTGTTTATGGTGTCTTTATAACTAAATTATGTACCTATTTAGAACTTATCTTGGTATACAGTTTAAGATGTTTATGTATACTTAGTTTTTGCCCTATTGTTTTCAAAATTTTCCAGTAGATTTTAATCAATTGGTGAGTGCTTATTCCAAAAAACTGGAGTCTGCATTTATCAAACATTGGGTTATTTTTGTCATTGATTACTGAACCTTGCATACCTAATTTAGATCCACCTCTCTATTACTTAACCAGTCACATATAGTTTTGATGGTTATATAATTTTATGATGTAGTTTGAGATTATTATTAGGTATTATTAGGCCATCTTCCTGCAAATTTTTTTCATTAATTCTATTGATATTCTTGACCTTTTGTTTTTCCAAATTAATTTTGTTGTTATTTTTTCTAGGTCTACCAGATAGTTTTTGAGTAGTTTGAGCATTTGTCATTTTTATTATATTGGCTCAGTCTACCCATAACCAATGATACTTTTCCAATTATTTAGGTCTGATTTTATTTGTGTGAAAAGTATTTTGTAGTTGTGTTCATATAGTTCCTGAGTTTGTCTTGGCAGATAAATTCCTGAGTATTTTATATTGTTTAAATTTATTTTAAATGAAATTTCTATTATTTTCTGCTGGACTTTGTTGGTCATATAAAGCAATGCTGATTTTTGTGAGTTTATCTTATGTTTTGCAGCTTTGCTAAAAGTTGTTAATTATTTCAAATAAATTTTATTTGATGATCTAGGGTTCTCTAAGTATACCATAATATTATCTGCAGTTAATGATAGTTTTCTTTTTTCATTGCTTATTCTAATTCCCTCAAATTCTTTTTCTTCTTTTATTGCTAAAGCTAACATTTTTAATATTATATTGAATAACAGTCATGATAATGGGCATTTTTGTTTCACTTGTGGAGCTTTTTATGATTGTACTGAGGTAAAAAATAGAATCAAGAAAGGGATAGAACCACGTTTTAAGAGAAATTATTCATTTATTTTTCTTTATTAAGCAAATTAATATTAACTAATAAATTAAATTTATTATTTATCTAAAGATTGTTTTCTGGCATATGATCAACTTATTAACAAATGAACATCAATCCTCTTCACAAATGAAGCATGAACAACTATGTCCTAAACACTGTGGTAAATGCTATGGATAGGCAAAACAAAAATACCAAAAAGAATAGCCCCAATTTCAAAGAGTATACATATTAATTGCTATATACAAATAAAAATGGAAAATTTATTTAAAAATATATATGAAAGGTAAAAACATTAGCAGCTTTGGTGATCTGGACAAACCCCTTGAAGAAAATGGAATTTGAGCTGAGTATTGCAGGAATCCAGAAAAAAAACAAAGGCAAAGGTGAGAAATAGAGGATTCTGTGGCGGAGCCAAGATGGCAGAGAAGGCACACGCAACTTTCTAAGCTCTTCTCTTACCCTCTTTATCAATATTATATCGAGCCTCAAAAATAGTCTTGACTGCTACAATTCGTAAAGATAAGAAGTAGAACAACTCACCTCCCGAAGAAAATCTGCAGTCTCGCCAAAAAAAAAATTGGTTCCGGGGCCAGGGGGGAGATCAGCGCAGACTGGGAGAAAAATTAGGTTCCGAGGAGAGCCTCAAACCGAAAGTGAAAGCACAGATCTCAGCACAAGCGAGCAGCCCCAACCGCAGTATTGATTTTCCTAGGCTGTGATCCAATGCAGGAGTGACGCCCCAAAGTTAGCCTCCAATTCGCAGTGGGAGCTCGCGGGGATAGAGTTTTTCAGGCCGATTTGCATGGCAGAGACGTGCAGAGTTTGCAGCGGTTGGCCTGCAGTCACTGCCAATTTCACAGTCCCAAGAGGCCCTGGCCTAAGAGTGACACCTTTCACCCTTAGCCTCCTAGTGAGGCAATCGCTAACCACAAGCCTAACTGGGCACTTAATAGCTTGGCTAGTGCTGAATCCTTCCTGTTGGAGAAAACTCATTCGAGCACTCCCATACCTGAGCCAGAAATCGGTTACATCTTCCTGCTCTGCAGAGGAAGTTAAACCCTTGCCTAGAGACCCCCCAAAGGCTTTAAAACATGATAAAAGATGAAAGAACATCGACAGTTTATGCAGAAAAGAGCAGGTCACAAACCTAAGAGACCTAAACAGCAAAATGCATAGACTGTCCTTTCCCATGATGTTCAGAAGAGACCATTAAAAGTCTCAAAAGAGAAGAGAAAATGGGGAAAGGAAAGAGAAGCCTTAAAGACAGCAAAACAACTTCCTAATAGAATTGAAAAAGTAAAAATTCAGGAAGTAGGGAAACAAATTGGTGAATTGAAAAATATAAAAACTAGGAAAGTAAGAAAGAATTGAAAATAAAAGAATTCACTAGAAAGTAGGATTTGTGAATTGAAAAGACAAGAACTTTAAGAAAGTAGGATCGAATTGAAAAGAAAAAATTTCACTAAAAATTAGTGAAAGAAAAAATTCCAAGACCAAAACAATACATTTAAAAAATTAATTGACATATACAGAAAGTTAATAAAAAAGCTAATGAAGAAAATAATTCTTTAAAATTAGAAATGAACAAATAGAAACTAATGATTCATTGAGACAGCAAGAATCAGCAAGCAAAAACAAAAACAGACAAACTGAAAACCATGAATTATCTTACTTCAAAATGACAGATTGGAAAATAATAGAGAGATAATCTGAGGATTATTGACTTTCCAAAAACATGATGAAAAAAGACTAGATACTATTTTACAAGAAATCATCAAAGAGAACTGCCAGATGTAATAGAATGGAAGGAAATACATTAAAGAATCATACAACTCTGAAAGAACCCTAAAATAAACCCCAATAATAATGGGCCAAATTTCAGAACATCAGATGAAGGAAACATTTTACAAGCAGCAAAAAAAAAAAAAAATTAAATACCGAGGTGCCAAAAGGATCACCCAAGATCTGGGCTCCTACAATTAAAGGAAAGAACGGCCTGAAATAGATATTCCAAAAGCAACAAGAACCTGGAGCAGCCAAGAATAACTACCAGCTTGAGCTTCTCCAGGGAAGAAGATGGATATTTAATGAACAAATGAATTATTTGTTTCCTGAAAAAACCAGAACTAAACAAAAATTTGATCTCCGATAGAACCCAAGAGATGCAAAAGGAAAAAGAACTCCTTGAGAATTTTTGTTGTGATATAAAAAAACTTATAATTTGATTGTACTGATAGAACATAAAAAGGGAAGTTAGATATGGAAAAGGGATGGATGGAGAATAAGGTGGGAAGGAGGGATAAAAGGGCAAACCATATCCCACAAAGAGGCAAAGGAAATTTATCATTCTGAGGGAACTTAGAGAGGGAACATTTGTGGAATCTACTCTCAGAGTTGGCTCAAAGAAAAATAATTGACATTTGTTTTAGAGAAAATTCTTCCCCATTAAAACGGGGAGAGGAAAAGGAAAAGAAAAAGAGTAATAAGGGAAGGAAGGGGAAAGACCAAAGGGGAGGAGGATTATAAAGAGGATAAGCATCGTGATACAAAGGGGTTAAAGTTAAAAGAAGGGTTGGGGAGGCAAGAATATAAATAAATCTGGGGTTATTAGGATGGCAGGAAAAAGGATTTAGTAATTTAACAAATGAATGGGATGAACCCCATAAAGAGGAGGAATAGAACTGGATCAAAAGTCAGAACTCTCAATATGTTGGTTAAAGAAACATTTAAACAGGATATAAGTAAGGTAAAGGCTGGAGCAAAATCCAATGTTCCAGGTGAAGTCAAAAAAAGGGTAGCCATCCTATCTCAGATCAAGCAAAAGTAAAATTGATTAATTAAAAGAGAAAAAGGAAGGAAACTACATCCTGCAAAGGTAGCATAAACAACGAAGCAAATCAAATTAAAACATATATACACCAAGTATGGCATCCAACTTCCAAAGAGAAGTAAGAGAGTAAGAAGAAATAGACACAAAACTGTAATAGTAGGAGATCTCAACCTTGCACTCTAGAATTAGAAAACAAACCACAAAACAAATAAGAAAGAAATTAAAGAATAAATAGAATATTAGAAAAATTAGGTATGTTGATCTTTGAGAAAATTGAAAAATAGAAAGGAATAACTTTCTTTCTCAGCAGTTATGGAACCTATTCAAAATTGACATAATAGAATAAAGACCAAATTAAACAAGAAAGCAGAAATGTAAATGCTTTTTTCAGAATCATGATGCAATAAAAACTCAAATAAAGTTGGGGAAATAGACCAAAAGTAATTGAAACTAAACAATCCCATGTTAAAGAATGATTAAGTGAAGCAAGCAACTTATACATACAATTAATAACACTAAGATAATGACAATGATGAGATATCATACCAAATTTGTGGATGTAGCCAAAGGTAATAAGAGGGAATTTTATATCCTTAGAGATATAAATAAACAGAAAAGAAAGATTAATGAATTGGGTTCAACTAAAAAACTAAAAAAGACCAAATTAAAAACCCCCAATCAAATACTAAATTTGAAATTGAAAATAAAAGGAGAAATTAAACTAAAGTAAAAAAAAAACTATTGAACTAATTAATAAACTAAGATTTTCTATGAAAAGCCATAAATAGATAAGCCTTTGAAATCTGATTAGAAAAGAGAGAGGAAAATGAAATTACTAGTCTTAAAATGAAAAGGGAAACTTTCCACCAATGAAGAGAAATTAAGAATAATAAGAGTTATTTTGCTCAACTTATGCATAAATTTGATAACCTATGAAAATGGATGCTACCAAAATATAGACTTCCAGACTAACAGAGGAGGAAGAATTGTTTGAATAGTCCCATTTCAGAAAAGAACTGAACAGGCAATTAAACAACTCCCAAGAAAACCTAGAGCAGATGATTTCAATGAATTTTACCAAACATTAAAGAACAATTTGGCCGAATGCTATATAAATTATTTGATAAAATAGGAATGAAGGAGTCCTACCAATCCTTCTATGAACAGACATGGTACTGATACCTAAACCAGGTAGGCTGAAAACAGAGAAAGAAAATTAGACCAACTCCATTGAATATTGATGCTAAAAATCTTAAAAAGATATTAGCAAAAAGACACAGAAAATCATCGCCAAGATAATCCACTATGATCAAGTAGGATTTATACCAGAATGCAGGGCGGTTCAATATTAGAAAACTATCAATATAATTGGCCATTAAATAACCAAATTAACAAAAAACATATGATCAGCTCAATAGATGCAGAAAGCATTTGATAAAATCCAACATCCATTCCCTATTAAAAACACTTGAGAGTATAGGAATAAATGGATTCTTTCCTTAAAATAATCAGCAGCATCATTTAAAACCATCAGTAAGCATCATATAATGAGACAAACGCAACCATTCCTAATAAGATCTGGAGGAAACAAGGTCCCACCATCACCGTTACATTTAATATTGTATTAGAAACGCACCTTTAGCAAAGAGTGAGAAAGAGATTAGGAAAAGAATAAATGAGGAAAAATTATAACTCTGCCGATGACATGATGGTATACTTAGAGAACCCCAGAGATTCTACTAAAAAGTTATTAGAAATAATCCACAACTTTAGCAAAGTTGTGGTTTAAAAAACACATAAGTCATCAGCATTCTTATATATCACTAACAAAATCCAACAGTCAGAGTTACAAAGAGAAATTCCATTTAAAATAACTACTGATAGTGGAATAGATTGGGTTCAAGGGATAAAACAGTCAACAAATATAGCAACCTAGTCTTTGACAAACCCAAAGATCCCAGCTTTTGGGATAAGAACTTACTGTTTGATAAAAATTGCTGGAAAATTGGAAACCAATATGGAGAAACTAGGATTGATCCATACTTAACGCCGACACCAAGATAAGGTCAAAATGGGTTCATGACCTAGGCAAAGAATGAAATTATTAATAAATTAGAGGAACATAGGATAGTTTACCCTAAGACCTGTGGAAGGGGAAGGTCTTATGACCAAAGCAGAACCAGAGATCATTACTGATCACAAAATAGAAAATTTCTGATTATACAAACTGAAAAGTTTTGTACAAACAAAACTAATGCAGACAAGATTAGAAGGGGCAAAAACTGGAAAAATATTTTACAGTCAAAGGTTCTGATAAAGGCCTCATTTCAAATATATAAGAGAATTAACCTAATTTATAAAAATCAAGCCATTCTCCAACTGAAAAATGGTCAAAGGATATGAACAGACAATTCTCAGATGAAGAAATTAAACTATTTCTAGTCATATGAAAAGATGCTCCAAGTCATTATTAATCAGAGAAATGCAAATTGACAACTCTGGATACTACTACACCCGTGATTGGCTAAGATGACAGGAAAAATAATGATGATTGTTGAGGGATGTAAAAACTGGACATTGTATTGTTGTGGATTGTGAAGAATCCAACCATTTTGGAGAGTTTGAACTATGCTCAAAAAGTTATCCAACTGTGCATACCCTTTGATCCAGATGTTACTTACTGGGATTATATCCCAAAGAGATTATAAAAAGGAAAGGAACTGTATGAGAATGTTTGTGGCAGCCCTTTTGTAGTGGCTAGAAACTGGAAACTGAATGGATGTTCCATCAGTTGAGAATGGCTGGAATAAATTGTGGTATATGAAAATTATGGAATATTACTGTTCTGTAAGAAATACCAAAGGATGATTTCAGAAGGCCTGAGAGACTACACGAACTGATGCGGAGTGAAATGAGCAGGACCAGGAGACATTATATACTCAACAATACTAGATATGACCGTCTCTGATGGACCAGGCCATCCGGGCAACGAGATCAACCAAATCATTTCTAATGGCAGTAATGAATGAACTAGCTATACCCAGAAAAAGAACTCTGGAGATGACTAAAAACCATTACATTGAATTCCAATTTCCCATATTTATGCACACCTGCATTTTTGATTTCCTCACAAGTTAATGACAATAATTCAGTCTGATCTTTGTAAAGCAAAACAATGTTTGGTCATGTTACTTAGTATCTAATTATATTTAAAACATCTACTGGTCATCCTGCCATTTAGGGAGGGGTTGGGGGTAAGAGGAAAATTGAACAAGAGTTTGGCAATTGTTAATGCTGTAAAGTACCATGTAATATCCTGTAAATAAAACTATTAATAAAAAAAAATAAAATAAAGTAAATTACTGATAATATAAAATATTTAGGAATCTATCTGCCAAGGAAAATAGAAACTTATGAGTAAAATTACAGACCACTTTTCACACAAATTAAGTCTGATTAACCAATTGAAAATAAAATGCCTTGATAGGGCGAGAATATAATAAAGATGACAATATTACCAAACTAATTATTTATTTAGTGCTATACCAATCAGAGTCCCAAAACTATTTTAATGACTTAGAAAAAATATCAACAAAGTTCATATGGAAAACAAAGGTCAAGAATTTCAAGGAATTAATGAAAATCAAATGAAGGTGGCTTAGCTTACAGATCTAAAATTTATTATAGAGCAGCAGTTACCAAAACTATTTGGTATTGGCTAAGGAAATGATTAGTTGGATCAGTGGAATAGATTAGGCAGAATAAACAGTCAACAAATATAGCAACCTAGTTTTGATAAACCCAAAGATCCCAGCTTTTGGATAAGAACTTACTGTTTGATAAAAATTGCTGGGAAAATTGGAAACTAATATGGTGAAACTAGGCAATGATCTTACTTAACGCGAACCAAGATAAGGTCAAAATGGGTTCATGACCGGGCATAAGAATGAAATTATTAATAAATTAGAGGAACACAGGATAGTTTTACCTCTAGAACTGTGGAAGGTCTTAGACCAAAAACTAGAGATCATTACTGATCACAAAATAGAAAATTTTGATTATACCAACTGAAAAGTTTTGTACAAACAAAACTAATTAAGACAAGATTAGAAGGGAAGCAATAACGGAAAATATTTTTACAGTCAAGGTTCTATAAAGGCCTATTTCCAAAAATATAGAGAATTAACTTTAATTTATAAAAATCGCTATTCTCCAATTGAAAAATGGTCAAAGGATATGAACAAGAATTCTCAGATGAAGAAATTGAATCTATTCTAGTCATATGAAAAGATGCTCCAAGTCATTATTAATAAGAATGCAAATTAAGAAACTCTAAGATACCATTACACACCTGTCAGATTTGGCTGATGACAGGAAAAATAATGATGATTGTTGAGGGGAGGGAAAACTGGGAAATTGATTCATTGTTTGGATTGTGAACGAATCCAAACATTTGAGGGTAGTTTGGAACTATGCTCAAAAAAGTTATCCAACTGTGCATACCCTTGATCCAGTAAAGTTACTACTGATTATATCCCAAAGAGATTATAAAGAAGGAAAGGACCTGATGCAAAATGTTTGTGGCAGCCCTTTTGAGTGGTTAGAAACCGAAACTGAAATGGATGTCCATCAGTTGGAGAATGGTAATAAATTGTGTATATGAAAATTATGGAATATTACTGTTCTGTAAGAAATGACCAACAGGATGATTTCAGAAAGCCTGGAGAATTAAGAACTGATTGATGAAATGAGAGACCAGGAGATATTATATACTAACAACAATACTAGATGATGACCAGTTCTGATGGATCAGGCCATCCTCAGCAACAAGATCAACCAAATCATTTCAATGGAGCAGTAATGAACTGAACCAAGATATACCAGAAAAGAACTCTGGGAGATGACTAAAACCATTACATTGAATTTCAATCCCTATATTTATGCACACCTGCATTTTTGATTTCCTTCAAAGCTAATTGTACAATAATTCAGAGTCTGATTCTTTTTGTACAGCAAAATAATGTTTTGTCATGTATACTTATTTGTATCTAAGTTATATTTTAATATATTAACATCTACTGGCATCCTGCCATTAGGGAGGTGGGGGGTAAGAGGTGAAAATTGGAACAAGAGGTTTGGCAATTGTTAATGCTGTAAAGTTACCCATGGTTATCCTGTAAATAAAAGGCTATTAAATTTAAAAAAAAAAAAAAAAAAAGAATATCAGAGGGGCAGAGTGGCTATTCACTTGCAATCCTTTTTTTTTTCATTTTATAATACGCATATTTCTCTATTTATCATAAATATTCACAATCTCTTTGGGTTCTTTACTGGTTTTATGTTATATAGCTTCTCTTCATCCATTATGCAACTTCCATTGTTATTTGTGTGAGATTACTTTTTAATTATATGGAGACAATTGTATTTCATATTTTACTGCCATTCGATAATGTAAATAAAATTTTAGTATTTTAAGGAAAAAAAGAAAAAAGATGCTCCAAGTCATTATTAATCAGAGAAATGCAAATTAAAACAACTCTAAGATACCACTACACACCTGTCAGATTGGCTAAGATGACAGGAAAATAAATGATTGTTGAGGGATGGGAAAACTTGGACATTGATGCATTGTTGGTGGAGTTGTAATGAATCCAACCATTGTGGAAGTAGTTTGGAACTATGCTCAAAAGTTATCCAACTGTGCATACCTTGATCCAGAGTGTTATACTGGGATTTAATCCAAAGAGATTTATAAAGAAGAAAGGGACCTATAAAAACGAATGTTTGTACTCCTTTGTAGTGGAAAACTGAAACTGAAATGTGTCCATCAGTTGAGAAATGGTGAATAAATTATGGTATATGAATATTATGGAATATATGTCTGTAAGAAATGACCAACAGGATAATTTCAGAAAGCCTGGAGACTTACACGAACTGATGCTGGAGGAAAAAAACCGAGACATTAATACGTCAAAACAATACTTTATATACTGTTTGATGGACCGGCCATCCCACAAGAGATCAACCAAATCATTTCCAAAAAGAGCAGTAATGAACTGAACTACTATGCCCAGAAAAAGAACCTGGGAGTGACTAAAACCATTACATTGAATTCAATCCCTATATTTATACCCCATTTTTGATTTCCTTCGTTTAATTGTACAATATTTCAGAGTTATTCTTTTAAGCAAAATAACGGGTCATGTATACTTATTGTGTACTAATTTATATTTTTATATTTAAATTTATGGTCATCCCATCTAGTGGGGGGGGGGAAAGAGGTGAAAAAATTACCAAGAGTTTTGGCAATTGTTAATGCTGTAAAGTTACCCATGGATATATCCTGTAAATAAAAGGCTATTAAAAAAAAAAAAGTATAAAAAAATTCAAAAAAAAAAAAAAAAGAGAAATAGAGGATTCTAGCCATGGGAGATAACTAATGCTAGACATAGAAAAATGGAAAGTCATATGTGAAAGCTTCAATTGGGCACAAATGCCCAAAAATCGAGACATTTATATTTACTCCTGGGTTTGATATGAAATCATTGGAGCTCCTTGAGCAAGAGAAGATGGGGCAGAGTAACGATGGTTAAACCTACTGAAAAGAATAGAGAGAGATTTTAGGACAGTATGATCAGTTAAAGTGCTTTTGTGGTAGTTTAAGTGAGAGGTGGCAAAGCCCTGATGAATGTTGGAGTGATATAAATGGAGAAAGATATTGAAAAAGTAGCAACAATGATGTTTGACAATGGATCGAATATGTAAGGCTGGAGGATGAGAATAAAAAGATGTTGCATTTGACTTTAAGTTTTCATGTTTGAAAAAAATAAACAAAAACAAATAAAAAATAAATTTTTAAAAATTAAAAAAATATATATTTCAGGTTGGATGATGAAGGGATAGTAGTATCCTTTGCAGAAATAAGAAAGTTGGGAAGAGAAGAAAACTTAGGATATGAGGAGGAAGGAAGATAATGAACTTTGCTTTGCATATAGTTAGTTTGATATATCTATGAAAGATCTAATTTGAAATGTCTAAGGTTGTTGGATATGTGTGACTCTAGCACAAGAGAGACATTGAGGCTGAATACATAGATGTAGGGGTCATTTTCATAAAAATAATACTTGATCATGGGAACTGATAAAATCACCAAGTGAGATGTGACAGAAAGAAAAGAAGATGCAAGACAGAACCATAAGGGACACACACACTTAAAAGGTGTAACATAGATGAAGATCCAGTAAAAAAGAGATATAGAAAGAACAGCCAGATGAACAGAAGGAGATCAACAGGGAACAGTATCATCAAAACTTAGAAAGGATAAATCATTGAGGTGAATAAAAGTGCTAAATGCTATAAAAAAGACTATTGGATCAGGTTGAGAAAAGGTATTGGTTTGGGTAATTGAGAAACCTTGGGAATTTTGGAGAAGAGAATGTCACTTGAATGATAATAGTCACAAGGCAAACTTCAGAATGTTTAGAAGAGAGTGGGAAGAAATAGAATGGAATAATCTAGTAGAGATTGATTTTTTCTAGTCCTTAAACTGACAAGGGAAAGAGAAAGTCAAGTTGGATCTAGTGGGATCAAGTGACGTTTGGTTTTGCTTTGTTTTGTTTTCCCTGGGTGTAATAAAATCTTTTTTTAATAGCTTTTTATTTTTCAAAGTACATGCAAAGATAGTTTTCAATATCTACCCTTGCAAAACCTTGCCTTCCAAATTTTTATCCTTCCCACTTCAGCTCTCCCCCTCCCCTAGACATCCAATAATCCAACAGAAGTTAAATATGTACAATTCTTCTTTGAACATATTTTGACATTTGTCATGCTGCACTAAAATAATCAGATCAAAATGGAGAAAAATGAGAAAGAAAAAAAAACGACAAGCAAACAAACAATAACAATAAGAGGTGAAATTCTATGCTGTGATACAGAGTTCTCTCTCTAGATGTGGATGACTCTCTCCATGAGAAGTCTATTGGAATTGCCTTGAATCACCTCATTGTTGAAAAGAATCAAGTCAATCACAGTTGCTCATCATATAATCTTGATTTTATTGAGTCAAAATCAATTAGCATAATTAAATTAAAAACCTATTCAGTTCATTCTAAGCCTTTTTTAAATCATTTATATGCTAAGCTAGCTGTGAACAGAATGAGACAATATTAGAGCATGGATGTTGTATAAAATGTTTTCTTGATTCTACTCACTTTACTTAGCATCAGTTTATGTATGTCTTTCCAGGCTTTTCTGAAATCAGCCTGCTTATCATTTATTATAGTATAATAATATTTCATTATATTTATATACCATAATGTATTCAGCCATTCACCAACTGATAGGCATTCACTCAGTTTCCAGTTCCTTGCCACTATAAAAAGGGCTACTACAAACATTTTTTTCACATGTGGGTCCTTTTCCTTTTTTATAATCTCTTCGGGATATAGCTTCAATAGAGACAATGTTGGATCAAAAGGTATGCAGAGTTTTGAAAGTTCTTTGGGCATAGTTCCAAAATGCTTGCTAGAATGGTTAGATCATTCCACAACTAATGCATCCACTGCATTAGTCTCCCAGTTTTCCTGAATCTCTTTCAACATTTATCATTATCTTTTCCTGTCATCTTATTCAATCTGAGAAGAATGAAGAAGTACCTCAGAGTTGTCTATATTTACATTTCTCTATTCGATAGTCACTTAGGGCATTTTTTCATATGACTTGAAATGATTTTAATGTTTTCATCTGAAAATTGTCTTTTCATCTCCTTTGACCAGTTATTAATTGGGAAATAGCTTGTATTCTTATAAATTTAAGTCAATTATTTATGTATTTTAGAAATGAAGCCTTCGTCAGAAACATTGGATATAACCCCCCCCCAGTTTTCTTTTTCCCTTCTAATCTAGACTACATTGGTTTTGTTTATACAGAATATTTTTAATTTAATATAATCAAAATAATCCACTTTGCATTTTGTAATGTTCTCTATATCTTTGGCCATAAATTCCTTACTTCTCCACAGATCTGAGAGGTAGACTATCCCTTGTCCTCCTAATTTACTAATAATATCACCTTTTATGTCTAAATCATTAACCCATTTTGACCTCCTTTTGGAATAGGAGATTGCTGTTGGTCCATGACTAGTTTCTGCCATAATATTTTCCAGTTTTCCCAGCATTTTTTTGTCATATACTGAGTTCTTGTCCCAAAAGCTAGAGTCTTTGTGTTTATCAAACAAAAACTATTACTATAGTCATTGAATATTGTCTTGTGACTCTAACCTATTCATTGAGCCACTACTCTATTTCTTAGCCAGTTTTGATGACCATTGCTTTTAATATAGCTTTAGGTCTGGTACAGTGAGGCCATCTTTCTTTGCATTTTTTAAACTAATTTCCTTAAAATTCTTGATCTTTTGTTCTTCCAGATGAACTTTGTTATTATTTTTTCTAACTCCATAAAGTATTTTTTTCAAAAATTTAATTGGTTTAATTGGTTGATTATTTTATAAGTTCATTAATTTAGATAGAATTGTCATTTTTATTATATTAGCTTAGCTTATATATTATCTCAACCTATCCATGAGCACTTGATATTCTTCCAGTTGTTGAGGTCTAAGTTTATTTGTGGGAAAAATGTTTTGTAATTGTGTTCATATCCCTGGCTTAGACTTGGAAGGTAGACTCCCAAATATCTTATCTTATTGACAGTTATCTAAAGTGGAATTTCTCTTTCTATCTCTTGCTGCTGGACTTTGTTGCTAACATATAAAAATGTCAATGATTTATGTGAGCTTATTATATATCCTGCAACTTTGCTAAAGTTATTAACTGTTTCTAGTAGTTCTTTGATTTTTTTAAGTGAATTCTCTAGGATTCTTTAAATATATCATCATGTCTGAAAAGAGTGATGATGTTTTCCTCATTATCTACTCTAATTCCTTCAACTTCTTTTTTTTCCTTTATTGATTTTAGATAGATATTACTTACTGTTTTTATTAAAAAAAAAAAACTCTATTCCTATATTCTCTAAGTGCTTTTAACAGAAAGGGGTGCTGTGTTTCATCAAATGCTTCTTTTTTGTGTCTATTGATATAATCGTATGACTTCTTTTAGTTTGACTTATTGATATAGTTTTCCTGATATTGAACCAACCATTCCTGGTATAAATCCTACTCGGTCATAGTGTGTTATCCTGATGACAGATGGGTGTAATTTCCTTGCTAATATTTTATTTAATATTTTTGCATCAATATTCATTAGGGAGATTGGTCTATAATTTTCTTTCTATTCTTTGGCTCTTCCTGCTTTAGGTATCACTATCATATCTGTGTCATGAAAGGAATTTGGTAGGATTCCTTCTTCCCCTATTTTTTCAAATAGTTTATATGGTATTGGAATTAATTGTCTTTACATGTTTGGTAGAATTCATTTGTAAATCCAACTGGCCCTGGAGATTTTTTCTTACAGAGTTCATTAATAACTTGTTCAATTTCTTTTTCTAAAATGGGACTATATAATTAATTCATTTCCTCATCTGATAATCTACTCAGTCTATAATTTTGTGAGTATTCATAATTGTTTCCCTGATTGATTCAGATTGAATGCAAATAGCAGTCATTTTTGTTTTGACCAGAAATCCTGAGGGTCTTCCCCAGATTGATTGATTCATTTATTTATATATTTAGAATTATTTTGGGGGTTAGGTGAAAGAGGAGATCTTTGCCTCAATTGCTACTTAGTCTTAATCACTGAATGAGTACAACCTCAGTCAAACTGAGACCCTTTATTTAAAAAGGCCAAGGGCTTCCATTTCATCCAGGGCTATCTTCAGGCATCTTGATATATATCTTGCCACTGGACCCAGAGAGTTCTGGGGTAGGTGACCTTGCTCAGCCATCCCTCAATTAAATAGAATTCACTTGCATATCATGGAAACACCTCTCTGATATGATGGTCTTTTTATTTTTTTTTGGGGGGGGGTGTAATGAGTAGGTTTATGTGGGAGAAAAGACACAAGATTGGGTATCACAGAGTTATAAATTATCATTTATCTTCCAAAATTCCAATTGTTTGATCAAATTCTCCTTCATGTCAAATCAGGGATTTCAGACAAGAACTATCATGGCTCAACTAAATGTTATTGCTATAATTTACATAGATTTTAATAAATTATTTGACCAAATCTTCAATTTTATTGTGAAGAAAATGTAGTTATGTGAATTTTATCATTATAGAATTAGGTAGATTCTATACTGGTTGAATGGTCAACTGTAGTGTTCTGATTATCTTTCTGGAGGTCTTTCAGAAGGGCCTTGGCCTCAGTGTAGGAAATGAAGGAGGACAGGACAGCCACCACAGTGGTGGGAGATGGAGTGAATGTCTCCTTGACTCGGATACCTTGAGCTCCAGCCTCCAGTCCACTGTCTATTCCCAGTCTGTCTCCAAGTCCTTTCTAGGTCTGACTCTGGCCTCTTAAATACTCTATTATAATTAAATCCATTCATCATACTGAGTATCAACCAATCACTATATCATTAGGGAACCATTATTTGTTGTAAGATCAATTCAATCATACTGAACAAGAGAACTATTAATCACCATGCTAAACTAGACAACCATTGTATTATCAATTACACTGAGTTAACACCTTATAAGAATCCTTGTTTCAAGTACAGAGTTCTGGCCCATTATAGTTAACTATTAAAAAAAAATTATCCTTAATGGTTCTATATCAATTTTAAAGGACTCCAATGGAGTGCGAACCTGAATTTATGTTTATCTCTATCTGTTTTAACATATTTTTTTTTGTCAGTGACTTGAACAAAAGAATAGTTAGCATACTTATCAAATCTTCAGAAATCACAAGCTGAGAGGAATGATTATCATATTGGATGACAGAGTATTAAAAAAACTGAGGGAAGATAAATTCTACTGAAGATAAATACAAAGTCATACTAGATTTTTTTGAAAAATTGATTTGATAAATACAAAATAGGGAAGACATGTCTACATAGTAGTTCACCTATAAATGATCTGAAGATTTTAGCCAATGAATCCAATGTATCAACAAATAGACATTCCAAAATATCTATTTTCGCTCTGTTGAGAGAAGACTATAATATTACTATCCTTTTTTTTAACCGTGCTTGGAACACATCTGGAGAATTTTCTCAGTTGTGGAATCCATATTTTAGGCAGGACAATGACCTTAGTAAGCTTAAAGTTTTTTAACAAAAAAGGAAACCAAAATGAAAAATAGCTTAAAGTTCATGCTGTATTAAGATCAATGAAGGGAATTGGGATACCTAAAGCAAAGATAATTTAAAAACAAAATGAAAGCTGTCATCAAGCATTAAAAGATTTGTCATATGAAAGTAGGATAAGAGTAGTTTTTCCAATTGGTCTTAGATGGTAGAAAGAGGAAAAATGAGTAAAATGGACACAAAAGACAAATTTCAGTTTTTTTGTAAAAAAAAAAAATCAAATCAAATTAGATCCTGGCAACTGGAAATAAAAGTAGCATTGACTTTATTGAAGAGAAGCAAAAACAGAATGGCTTCTTATCAGGCATGTTGAAAGGAGAGTATTGGAGCCCCATTTAAGAAAAAGAAATAGAACAAGCTATTAATCAACTGTCTAAAAAAAAATCCCCAGGACCACATTTACATGTGAATTCTACCAAACATTTAAAGAACAATTAACTCCAATACTATATAAACTATTTGAAAAAATAGGGAATGAAGGAGTCCTACCAAATTCCTTTTATGACACATATATGGTACTGATACCTAAACCAGGTAGGTTGAAAACAGAGAAAGAAAATTATAGACCAATCTCCCTAATGAATATTTGTAGAGGCCTGAAACTCTTGAGTCAATGCACTGAGGTCAGGACAGCCGAGCACTTGAGGCTAACTACCAATTGGACAATACTCTATGGGCATATGTAGGAAAATGGTCCTTCCCACTATCCTGTGCTACCTCAATGATGGGTGTATACAGAGGATTGTAGGAGAGACTAGGAGGTGGAGGAAGACTAGCCAGAGTCACTTTTTGTGGTGGACAAGGAAGAAGGCGGTTGTGCAGGCCATACTTCCATCCCCTTCACT
The DNA here is from genome assembly GCF_902635505.1 of Sarcophilus harrisii. Lineage (NCBI taxonomy): Eukaryota > Metazoa > Chordata > Mammalia > Dasyuromorphia > Dasyuridae > Sarcophilus > Sarcophilus harrisii. Next base: position 319,703,869 of record NC_045427.1, on the reverse strand, counting down.
TCTATCCTTAAAGACCAAGAATAAAGACTAAGGACTTTTGCTTATCCTGACTCTGGCTGATTCTAAGGTATGCTGGGTGCTAGTGCAGTCATCAAAAATATTGATGCTAAAATCTTAAATAAGATATTAGCAAAAAGACTACAGAAAATCATCCCTAGAATAATATACCATGACTAAGTAGGATTTATACCAGGAATGTAGGGCTGGTTCAATATTAGGAAAATTATTAGTATAATTGACCATATCAATAACCAAATTAACAAAAACCATATGATCATCTTAATAGATGCAAAAAAAGCATTTGATAAAATCCAACATCCATTCCTATTAAAAAAAAAAAAAACAGCAACTTGAGAGTAAAGGAATAAATGGACTTTTCCTTAAAATAATCAGTAGCATCTATTTAAAACCATCAGTAAGCATCATATGTAATGGGGATAAACTGAAACCATTCCAAATAAGATCAGGAGTGAAACAAGGTTGCCCACTATCACCATTATTATTCAATATTGAATTAGAAATGCTTGCTAAGCTAATTGTACAGTATTTCAGAGTCTGATTCTTTTTGTACAGCAAAATAATGTTTTGGTCATGTATACTTATTGCGTATCTAATTTATATTTTAATATATTTAACATCTACTGGTCATCCTGCCATCTAGGGGTGGGGGTGGGGGGGGTAAGAGGTAAAAAATTGGAACAATAGGTTTGGCAATTGTTAATGCTGTAAAGTTACCCATGCATATATCCTGTAAATAAAAGGCTATTAAATTAAAAAAAAAAAGAAAAGATTAAATGAATTAGAGCAGGTAATGAGGAAACCAAATCACTCTTTGCTGATGATATGATGATATACTTAGAGAACCCAGAGATTCTACTAAAAAGCTATTAGAAATAATCCACACCTTTAGCAAAGTTGCAGGATACAAAATAAACCCACATAAGTCATCAGCATTCTTATATATCACTAACAAAATCCAACAATTAGAGTTACAAAGAGAAATTCCATTTAAAGTAACTACCAATAGTATAAAATATTTAGAAATCTATCTGCCAAGGGAAAATCAGGAACTATATGAGCAAAACTACAAAATACTTTCCACACAAATGAAGTCAGATCTAACCAATTGGAAAAATATTAAATGGTCTTGGATAGGGTGAGCAAGAATAATAAAGATGACAATACTATATAAACTAATCTATTTATTTAGCGCTATACCAATCAGACTCCCCAAAACCTATTTTAATGACCTAGGAAAAATGACAACAAAGTTCATTTGGAAAAACAAAAGGTCAAGAATTTCAAGGTAACTAATGAAAAAAAAATCAAATGAAGGTAGCCTAGCTGTACCAGATCTAAAATTATATTATAAAGCAGTGGTTACCAAAACCATTTGGTATTGGCTAAGAAATAGACTAGTTGATCAGTGGAATAGGTTAGGTTCAAAGGAGAAAACAGTCAATAACTTTAATAATCTAGTGTTTGACAAACCCAAAGACCCTAGCTTTTGGGATAAGAATTCACTATTTGACAAAAATTGCTGGGATAATTGGAAACTAATATGGCAGAAACTAGGCATTGATCCACACTTAACACCGTACACCAAGATAAGGTCAAAATGGGTTCATGACCAAGGCATAAAGAATGAGATTATAAATAAATTAGAAGAACATAGGATAGTTTACCTCTCACACCTGTGAAAGAGGAAAAAAATTATGACCAAAGAAGAACTAGAGTTCATTATTGATCACAAACTAGAAAATTTTGATTATATCAAATTGAAAAGTTTTTGTACAAACAAAACTAATGCAGACAAGATTAGAAGGGAAGCAATAAACTGGGAAAACATTTTTACAGTCAAAGGTTCTGATAAAGGCCTTATTTCCAAAATATATAGAGAATTGACTCTAATTTATAAGAAATCAAGCCATTCTCCAATTGATAAATGGTCAAAGGATATGAACAGACAATTCTCAGACGAAGAAATTGAAACTATTTCTAGTCATATGAAAATTTGCTCCGTCATTATTAATCAGAGAACTGCAAATTAACACAACTCTGAAATACCACCACACACCATCAGATTGGCTAGAATGACAGAGAAAGATAATGCGGAATGTTGGAGGGGATATAGGAAAACTGGGACACTGATACATTGTTGGTGGAATTGTGAATACATCCAGCTATTCTGGAGAGTGATTTGGAACTATGCTCAAGCAGTTATCAAACTGTGCATACCTTTTGATCCAGCAGTTTTTCTACTGGGATTATATCTCAAAGAGATCTTAAAAGAGGGAAAGGGACTTGTATGCACAAGAATGTTTGTGGCAGCTCTCTTTGTAGAGACAAGAAACTGGAAACTGAGTGGATGCCCATCAATTGGAGAATGACTGAATAAACTGTGGTATATGAATATTAGGAATATTAATGTTCTGTAAGAAATGACCAGCAGGACGATTTCAGAAACTTCAGAGACTTACGTGAACTCATGCTGAGTGAAATGAGCAGGACCACGAGATCATTATATACTTCAACAGCAATGTTACATGATGATGAATTCTGATGGACGTAGCCCACTTCAACAATGAGATGAACCAAATCAGTTCCAATAGAGCAATAATGAATTGAACCAGCTACACCCAGCAAAAGAAGTCTGGTAAATGAGTATGAACCACTTCATAGAATTCTAATCCCTCTATTTTTGTCTGCCTGCATTTTTTATTTCCTTCACAGGTTAATTGTACACTATTTCAAACTCTGATTCTTTTTGTACAGCAAAATAACTCTATGGACATGTAAACATGTGTTGTATTTAAGTTATACTTTAACATATTTAACATGTATTAGTTAACCTGACATCTGGTGGGGGGGGATGAGGGAAGGAGGAGAAAAATTGGAACAAAAGGTTTTGCAATTGTCAATGCTGAAAAATTACTCATGCATATAACTTGTAAATAACAAGCAAAAATAAATAGATAGATAGATAGATAAAACATTTTAAAAGGGAGGGGTATTGGATTATATTGTCTCTAAGGATCCTTCAAAATCTGAAATTAAATCATTTTAGGCATGGATAATGGAAAAAGAAAAGTCAGAGGGATGGGAACTCTGGGGCACAAAGTTTAGCTTTTTAAAATTGGTTAATGTCCAATTGCATGGAGAAGAGTAATATGAGATGAAGTTTCAGTGTGTCAGAACTCTTCATAACCTCTCCCCTAATTCCTTTCTCTCTCTTTCTTTCTCTCTCTCTCTCTCTCTCTCTCCACAATGTCATAGTTTATGCTTATTGACTGATTGACTGAAGCAAGAATGTTTGAATTTTACTAATGTAGTAGCGATAAAGAGAGGTGCTGTGAACAAGAAAAAGGATCCCTAAAATTTTTTCTTTCCTCCAGTCCATTTAATGAAATTACAGCATTGAAGAGATAGATGAAAGACATAATGAAATAGTATGGACCATAGTGAAATTTGTTTAGTATGTACCATGTGTTCATCTTTTATCTCTCATTAAAGTGTCAACTCTTTAAAATAAGAGATTATTTCAGCTTTGTCTTTGCTCCCCCAATGTCTGGCATAGTTCCTGGCATGTAGTTGATGCTTAATAAAAGCTTATGCATTAATTGATTGATTGATATCATGGGGAAGAATTTTCCTTCACCCAATGAAATCTTAGTGGGAAGGAGTGGGGATTACCCTGAAGAAATTTCATCTTTCTCATGGACTTGATTTTTTCAAGTAAATGAATTGTTTTGGAAACAATCATGTTATAAAAGAAAGGCTGATCAAGAAGAACTCCATGAAAGAGAGTATAGATATGTTGATAAAAGTTCAGAATACTTTGGAAATTTTATTTATTAATGAGTTAAACAAGAATTTGAAATCATTCTCTAGTTTCAAAGTTGAATATGTTTATGCTTCCAAGCATAGTTATTATCTTCTATTAATATATTATGCACCTATTCAAATTTAAAATTATCTTGTATATCTTAATTATCTTAAATAGTTCAATTAATTCCTACCTAGCCCAGGATACCTCTATCTCTCTTATCTCTACCCATAAAACAAGAAAATTTTAAACTATGTGTGTGTACCCACACACATACACACACGTTTTCTGTGTGTATAAATAAAAAAAAGTTTAAAACTTTCTTTTTTTTACAACTCAGTTTTTACATGCCTCAGGCAAGTTGTATCTATGAGAGATTAAAAAAGACTTTTTAATTGTTGAATTAAGAAGGTTATTGGTGATTCCAACAAGAATTAATTAAAAGTCATATTTGAAACATCATAAGATATGAACACATTGAACTGAGAAGCTATTTGATGATCAAAATTGTTAAATACAAAATATTCAATGCTGACTTCCTTTATTAAATTAGGCATATAACTCCTACTCTAAAAAAATGCAATTGTTCCTAAACTTGGAGATGCTGCCATCCTTAATGATTAATTTATTGTGGCATGTTTTTATAAAGCTAAATGTTTCTTTTGACAGAACAATTTATCACCTAAAAACACCCAGTTGTTTTTGTTGGCAAATATTAACAACAGTCTGTTCTTTTCTTATCCCATTATTTCCTATTTTTAATGTAAAGGGGACTAATGACAATAAAATGAACTGGTCACAACAACTTTCCTCATTTTTTGATTAGTTTTGTCCTTAAATTTATCACAGAAACCAAAGTCAGTAATAAACAATATTATCTGAGCCAGTCACTTAACCTTACTTGCCTCACAAAATACATACATACATACACACATACATATATACGTACATAATGTATATGATAATAATTGGAATCCTTGCCTTGCCACTGATCTCATTTAAAGGGTTTCCTCTTGAATTTAGATAAACAAAATTTACTATATTGAGGAAAGATTCATTTGTTTATGATTGTTCATGTTTTTCATAGAAATATGTATAGGATTTCATCAAAAGCTGATGCAGCATTTATTGATATAGTAATACTGTTTTATATTATCAATTTTTATATTATCAACAAGGTTATTATATTCACAATCTTCCTAATGTTGAACCAATCCTGAATACCTGTATAAACCAAACCTGGTCATTGTATCTAATCTTTCTAAAATGCTATAATGGCCTACTTGCTAATACTGTATTTAATACTGTTGTAGCAATATTCATTAGAAATGTTTATCTGTACTTGTCTTTTTCTATTTCTGTTTTAAGTATCAAGATCATATTTGTATCATGGAAAAAGACTGGAAAAGCATACTCTTTTATTATTGTGAACAGTTTATGTAGCATTAGAGTTAATTGTTCTGTGAATGTTTCATGTCATATACTTGTATGTTGTCTGATTCTGAAGATGTTTAGTTTTTCCCATTGGTAGTGCACTTATGATTTATTGCATTACTTTTTCTCATACTGAATAATTTAAATAATCTGTTTCTTTTTTTGTTAATCAGTGTATTTTATATTTTTTAAAATATGTATCTATTTCCTCTAAATTATCAAATTTGTTACCATAAAATTATGCAAGACACATAATTCCCTTCTTTTCCTCTTCAATTATGACATTTCCATTTTTAATTTGATTATTGGTTTGCCAATTTTAACTTTTTTTTCTCATTTTCCTTAGTAATCTCTCAAGATTTTAGGAATTTTGATTTTGTAATTTAACTAAGGATACTTAATTTGTTATTGTTCACTTGTTTTAAATTGCAAGTCCATTCATTGATTTGTTCTTTTGGTGAGGTAAGTATTTAGAGATATACCTTTTTTTTCCCTTTAGCCCAGACTAGAGTACTTTTTCAAAGGACTTTAGAGGTATAATTCTGGACACCACCTTTGAGGCTCCCTTTTATCACTGGATTCTGTGACCTTCTCCTACTGTAGCTTTGCCCAGAGTCCTTTTCCCAGCTACTGGACTGAAGAGCTTCTACAGTGCCAGATACCTATCACACCTATCTTTGAGAATATTCTAGTTGAATTTTATCTAAGGACTTTCTCCTATAAATAGGACACTAAGGTATCAGAAGACCCACTCTGAATGCCCATAAATAAGTTGCTTCCTCTAGTTGGGTTCTCTAGCATGGAGATTAAGGGAAGACTAGGTTCTAGTTCAGTTGGGCTAGATTTAGGTTCTATGTGACTAGATTCAGGTCTGTGTGGCTTAGATTAGCAGTATTGCACTAGACCTATCTTAAAAGATTAGTGGCTGCTTTTTCTCATGTAGGACTTGGAAAGATTTGACTGGAAGTTGGTTGGGTTAGGCTTGGTACGTTTTTGGATTTGGGCAGAGAATGACCCTGTAGGCTGCCCCCAAGCTCAGCTTCTATAGTCAACAGGCCTCAAAGAAAATTGAACTTGAGCTCTATTTACTGCTAGTTTCAAGATGGGAGGGCTGGATGTTCTCAAGACTTTGGAGGCTCCCTGAGCTCTGTCCTCTGACTTCCTCCATTTACCCAGTTTGTCCTGCAATTTCTATAGCATTTCATTTACCTCAGGATACATTTCTTGTTGGATGGGAAAAATCTAGAGGTGATTCTATTACCTGGTGAGTGGTGCATCTTTAAGCCCTCCTGGAGTACTTGTTTAAGGAGAACTGGATCTCCAAAGTGCTATCAGGACTTGCCCACAGGTTGTTTTTTTTCTTGCTATGTCATTTCAGAGTGAGCAAAGAGTTTGAGTAAGAGTGAATGAGCTTATTTTATCTTCCGTCATTATTTTCCAACTTCTTCCATTCAATCTGTTTAATTTCATTGTAGCTCATTTAAAAAAATATGTGGACCTGATAATTTGGAAAAAAATATTATTTTTAGGCATATTGCTCTTTGAAAACTTGAAAAATAATTATGCAATTAACTTATTGGCCATTTGTTGAAAAATAATCTTTTTTTAAAAAAAGATTTTTAAAAAAAAAATCTCAATGCCATATTAATGCTTAATTTTTAGTTTTAGAGTTTGAACAGCACTTTCTTTACCTTATCTCATTTGTTAATAATAGCTGACTATGTAGTATTTGAAGGTTTTCAATTTATATCTTTTTACTAAAATTTTGTTTGCTTTAGTAATAATTAAAAAGAAACATCTGAATGTATTAATCAATATTTTAAAATTATTTATAATTTACTGAAAACATGAATATCAACCTTAATAAGAAGCAACAAAAACATCCTGTTTCCTTGTCCTCTTCTGAATCTTCTGTGCATATTTGTCTAAATCGGGCACTTTTTTTTTTTTTTTTACAATTGTAGTGTTATGCCTGAGAAACTGAGGCAGGACAGAGATTAGAGAGTTTTCAATATTTTATTAATTGGACAGTATAATTGACTGGACAGGACTCTTGTCTCAAATTATCCAGTCAGACAGAGATAAAAATGTACTGGGACCAAGGAATGCATGTTGGTCCCAGGGCTAGAGGAGACTGTCATCTCAAAGAATCCAGCATGTTGCATCGAGCATCCAGCCTCCAGCCATGAATAGGAGAAACCCAACTTCTTAAATACCTTTTAGAAACAAAGAAAATGGAAAGGGCTCGAAAGTTTCTGTCAAGATGGGGAGGCCAGGATATCTGAATACACAGAGATAAAGATGTCAGTGAGATATCTTGTAAATTCTTATAGACAGAAAGAGTCAGGAGGTCTACTCCCTTGTTTATCTTGCTAACAATGTATAATCCTAGGGCAAATGGTTCCCAATCTTAATGGACCAGAAGGGGGGTTACAACTTAAGGGAGAAATACAGGGAAACTGATCCAGGACAGTTGAAGAGAACTGTGACATAACAGTAGTTAGTGTATGAATCAATGTAATTTTTTTTTTCATGTAATAGTTTAGACTTTATAAAAGTTAGGAAGACAAGGTTCCTTCAGGTTGTGTCTCGCTCAAAGTCACATGTAATAAAGGCAGGGCTTTCATTCTTTCCAGTATACTATGCAGTCTGTTTTTTTTTTAATGAGATATTTTTTTGGACACTGAAAGAATTATAATGCTTTCCAAAATGATCACATTTTGCAATCAATTCTCTTTATATGGAATTAAAGAGGAAAGGAAGAGAATAAAGAAGCTGGGGAGGAGTTGGAGAAAGATGTAAGTAAGATAAGACCTCTAGTGAAGTTTCTTCAGTAGTGAAGTTCTTCTAGTGAAGTTTCTTCATTCTCAGCTTTGTAACTCTGGGGGAGGTAAATGCGAAAGGGGAATTACAATAGTTCCCTTTAGATTGGATATTTCCAAATTTGGAGAAAGAAAATGCAAAATGAGTATTTGTAGAAAATAAGTGTTCTGATAGGCCTGTTGTGATAGATAGCCATGAATAATTAGGATAATGAAGGATTGATATTGTCTTGCTTTCATTAGTTGAAAAGATTGTGAGCTCTCTTATCAGTAATGATAAAATGAGGCTGGGGAGTGGGGGGGGGGGGGTTATAAAAGCTTTGTTCTTTGTTCAATTCCTAGCCTACCTTGGCTGTAACTGTTTGAGCAATGGAGGCTATGCCCTTTCACATGAGAAAGAATAAAGACCTTTTCTGATCTCCAATTTAGACTCCAAAATTTTGATTTTGGTAGCTTTCTATTCCACACAAAGGGTAAGCAAAAGAGGAGGGAGAGGGTGAGAAAGAGGAAAAGAAGGGGGAGAGGGAGAGGAAGGGAGAAATAGAGAGACTGATCCTGACTGGTTCTCATTGCCTCAATGCTAGTAGATTATATCTCACCCTCCCCAGAATTCTTCAGTACCCTTCAGGGGATTGGGGTTATGTCTAGACTCTCTGCAAATGACTCCAGCTGCCACTGATGGTGTTCCCCCAACTGCATTCCAATTCACTTTAGCCATTAACACTCAGATTAGTTTTCATGTTTGTTTCTTGCTTTGTTTTGTTTTGTTTTCACTGAAACAATTGGGTTAAGTGACTTGGCTAGGGTCACACAGGTAGGAAGCATTAAGTGTCTGAGGTCACATTTGAACCAGGTTTTCCTGACTTCGAGGCTGGTATGCTATCCACTGCACCACTTAGCTGCCCCTCAAATTGGTTTTTATATAAAAAAAATTACTTCAAAATGTATAATCACACATGTATAAATTTATTCTTTCAATACAGGGAAGGTATAGTTCTACACACACACTTTTGCACCACCTCAATTTCTGTTTTCTGGGAAGGGGAGAAGAATTAGGTTCATAGTTTAGCTGCTTTTCCATAAAAGCAACCCTAATTCCAACTCCAAAAGACCCTTTGGGCTCAGGATGGCTAGCTACACCAATCCAACTGCAATCTTGATCCTACAATTATCACAGTTTGAACTCTGGGGTCCTGTGAGAATACCTCTAACAACTAAAACTGAGGACATCACAAAACAGAAATATTTCCAGATCCATTTCTTTTAGCTGGGATAAAAAATGAGCAGGGGATGGAAACTGGTCATGCCTAAACAAATTTAGTTGCACGCATCTATCTATCCATACACACATCCATACGTACATACATACACATACATATGTACCCACATCCATACATTACCACACATGTATACACATACATTAATTTACATATATGTGCAGATAATGTATAATGCATATAATAGAACCCTAGATCTTTGATAGGAATAAGTTAGCAGGGAATGACATCAGGAGAGATGCTGCACTATAGGAAACAATCAAAGCAGGAAGCCTAACTACTCCTTGAAGCTAGGAAGGGAAGGAAGGGGAAAAGATTAAAAGGGGGGGAGGGAGGGATTCTAAAGAGAGTAAGCATCATGATACAAGTGGGGTACATAAGTTCAAAAAGGGGGAAAGAGGGTTGGGGGAGGCAAGAAAAAGTAAAGCATAATCTGGGGTTATTAGGATGGCAGGAAATACAGAATTAGTAATTCTAACCATAAATGCGAATGGGATGAACTCCCCCATAAAGAGGAGGCAGATAGCAGACTGGATCAAAAGTCAGAACCCTACAATATGTTGTTTAAAAGAAACACATTTAAAGCAGGGAGATACATATAGAGTAAAGGTAAAAGGCTGGAGCAAAATCTATTATACTTCAGGTGAAGTCAAAAAAGCAGGGGTAGCCATCCTTATCTCAGATCAAGCAAAAACAAAAATTGATCTAATTAAAAGAGATAAGGAAGGAAACTACATCCTGCTAAAGGGTAGCATAAACAATGAAGCAATATCAATATTAAACATATATGCACCAAGTGGTATGGTATTCAGCTTCCTAAAAGAGAAGTTAAGAGAGTTGCAAGAAGAAATAGACAACAAAACTGTAATAGTGGGAGATCTCAACCTTGCACTCTCAGAATTAGACAAATCAAACCACAAAACAAATAAGAAAGAAATTAAAGAAGTAAATAGAATATTAGAAAAATTAGGTATGTTAGATCTTTGGAGAAAATTGAATGGATATAGAAAGGAATATACTTTCTTCTCAGCAGTTCATGGAACCTATTCAAAAACTGACCATATATTAGGACATAAAGACCTCAAAATTAAATGCAAGAAAGCAGAAATAATAAATGCTTTCTTTTCAGATCATGATGCAATAAAAACTACATTCAACAAAAAGTTAGGGGTAAATAAACCAAAAAGTAATTGGAAACTAAACAATCTCATCTTAAATAGTGATGGGGTGAAGCAGCAACTTATAGATACAATTAATAATTTCACTCAAGATAATGACAATGATGAGACATCGTACCAAAATTTGTGGGATGCAGCCAAAGCGGTAATAAGAGGGAATTTTATATCCTTAGAGGCTTACCTGAATAAAACAGAGAAAGAAAAGATTAATGAATTGGGCTTGAAACTAAAAAAACTAAAAAAAAGACCAAATTGAAAACCCCCAATCAAATACTAAATTTGAAATTCTAAAATTAAAAGGAGAAATTAAAACTATTGAAAGTAAAAAAAACTATTGAACTAATTAATAAAACTAAGAGTTAGTTCTATGAAAAAGCCAATAAAATAGATAAGCCTTTGGTAAATCTGATTAGAAAAAGGAGGGAGGAAAATGAAATTAGTAGTCTTAATGAAAAGGGAGAACTTTCCACCAATGAAGAGGAAATTAGAGAAATAATAAGGAGTTATTTTGCTCAACTTTATGCTAATAAATTTGATAACCTAAGTGAAATGGATGACTACCTCCAAAAATATAGACTTCCTAGACTAACAGAAGAGGAAGTAAATTGCTTGAATTGTCCCATTTCAGGAAAAGAAATAGAACAGGCAATTAAACAACTCCCTAAGAAAAAATCCCCAGGACCAGATGGATTTACATGTGAATTCTACCAAACATTTAAAGAACAATTGGCCCCAATGCTATATAAATTATTTGATAAAATAGGGAATGAAGGAGTCCTACCAAATTCCTTCTATGACACAGACATGGTACTGATACCTAAAACAAGTAGGTTGAAAACAGAGAAAGAAAATTATAGACCAATCTCCCTAATGAATATTGGCTAAAATCTTAAATAAGATATTAGCAAAAAGACTACAGAAAATCATCCCCAGGAAAATACACTATGATCAAGTAGGATTTATACCAGGAATGCAGGGCTGGTCTCAAAAATAGGAAAACTATCAATATAATTGGCCATGTTAATAACGAAATTAACAAAAACCATATGATCATCTCAATAGATGCAGAAAACGCATTTGACAAAATCCAACATACATTCCTATTAAAAACACTTGAGAGTATAGGAATAAATGGACTTTTCCTTAAAATAATCAGCAGCATCTATTTAAAACCATCAGTAAGCATCATATGTAATGGAGACAAACTGCAACCATTCCCAATAAGATCTAGAGTGAAACAAGGTTGCCCACTATCACCGTTACTATTTAATATTGTATTAGAAACGCTAGCTTTGGCAATAAGAGCTGAGAAAGAGATTAAAAGAATAAGAATAGGCAATGAGGAAACCAAATTATCACTCTTTGCCAATGATATGATGGTATACTTAGAGAACCCCAGAGATTCTACTAAAAAGTTATTAGAAATAATCCACAACTTTAGCAAAGTTTCTGGTTATAAAATAAACCCACATAAGTCATCAGCATTCTTATTTATCACTAACAAAATCCAACAGTCAGAGTTACAAAGAAAAATTCCATTTAAAGTAACTACTGATAATATAAAATATTTGGGAATCTATCTGCCAAGGGAAAATCAGAAACTTTATGAGCAAAATTACAGATCACTTTTCACACAAATTAAGTCTGATCTAACCAATTGGAAAAATATTAAATGCTCTTGGATAGGGCGAGCAAATATAATAAAGATGACAATATTACCCAAATTAATCTACTTATTTAGCGCTATACCAATCAGACTCCCAAAAAACTATTTTAAAGACCTAGAAAAAATAACAACAAAATTCACGTGGAAAAAGAAAAGGTCAAGAATTTCAAGGGAATTAATGAAAAAAAAAAATCAAATGAAGGTGGCTTAGATGTACCAGATCTAAAATTATATTATAGAGCAGCAGTTACCAAAACCATTTGGTATTGGCTAAGGAATAGATTAGTTGATCAGTGGAATAGGTTAGGTTCAAGGGACAAAACAGTCAACAACTATAGCAACCTAGTCTTTGACAAACCCAAAGACCCCAGCTTTGGGGATAAGAATTTACTGTTTGACAAAAATTGCTGGGATAATTGGAATTAATATGGCAGAAACTAGGCATTGATCCACACTTAACACCGTACACCAAGATAAGGTCAAAATGGGTTCATGACCTAGGCATAAAGAATGAAATTATTAATAAATTCGAGGAACACAGGATAGTTTACCTCTCAGACCTGTGGAAGGGGAAGGAATTTATGACCAAAGAAGAACTAGAGATCATTACTGATCACAAAATAGAAAATTTCGACTATACCAAACTGAAAAGTTTTTGTACAAACAAAACTAATGCAGACAAGATTAGAAGGGAAACAATAAACTGGGAAAATATTTTTACAGTCAACAGTTCTGATAAAGGCCTCATTTCCAAAATATATAGAGAATTAACTCTAATTTATAAAAAATCAAGCCATTCTCCAATTGAAAAGTGGTCAAAGGTTATGAACAGACAATTCTCAGATGAAGAAATTGAAACTATTTCTAGTCATATGAAAAGATGCTCCAAGTCATTATTAATCAGAGAAATGCAAATTAAGACAACTCTAAGATACCACTACACACCTGTCAGATTGGCTAAGATGACAAGAAAAAATAATGATGATTGTTGGAAGGGATGCGGGAAAACTGGGACATTGATGCATTGTTGGTGGAGTTGTGAATGAATCCAACCATTCTGGAGAGTAGTTTGGAACTATGCTCAAAAAGTTATCAAACTGTGCATACCCTTTGATCCAGCAGTGTTACTACTGGGATTATATCTCAAAGAGATACTAAAGAAGGGCAAGGGACCTGTATGTGCACGAATGTTTGTGGCAGCCCTCTTTGTAGAGACAAGAAACTGGAAACTGAGTGGATGCCCATCAGTTGGAGAATGGCTGAATAAATTTTAGTATATGAATATTATGGAATATTATTGTTCTGTAAGAAATGACCAACAGGATGATTTCAGAAAGGCCTGGAGAGTCTTACATGAACTGATGCTGAGTGAAATGAGCAAGACCAGGAGATCATTATATTCTTCTAAAACAATACTATATGATGACCAGTTCTGATGGACCTGGCCATCCTCAGCAATGAGATCAACCAAATCATTTCCAATGGAACAGTAATGAACTGAACCAGCTACGCCCAGACAAAGAACTCTGGGACATGACTAAAAACCATTACATTGAATTTCCAATCCCTATATTTATGCCCACCTGCATTTTTTATTTCCCTCACAAGCTAATTGTACAATATTTCAGAGTCTGATTCTTTTTGTACAGTAAAATAACGGTTTGGTCATGTATACTTATTGTGTATCTAATTTATATTTTAATATATTTAACATCTACTGGTCATCCTGCCATCTGGCGGAGGGGGTGGGGGGTAAGAGGTGAAAAATTGGAACAAGAGATTTGGCAATTGTTAATGCTGTAAAGTTACCCATACATATAACCTGTAAATAAAAGGCTATTTTAAATAAATAAATGTCTGCTTTAAATTCAAGGTGATAGATTTTAGACTCTGAAAGGAACTTTGGAACAACCTTCTTCAACCCACTCATTTACAGATAAGTAAACTGAGGCCAAGAAAGGTGACTACCCATGATCACACAGCTAAAATGTTACAGAGCTGGTAGCAAATACTTTGTTCTTTCCATTACATTGTTGTGAATTAAATCTAAGAACGAAAATTATATAGTTCTCACTAAATGAATAGATTCTAAGATAAAAAAAATAAGAAATTACTCTTAACTACAACCAATTGATCAGCTTGTAAGACTTTGAATGGCTTCTAAAATTTTTTCTTTGTTTTTAATGAAAATCAGTCTTGTGGATTCCTAAAAAATTGCAAAATTACAAAAGATTTTACATGTTCTACTAGTATTGTTTTCATAAGTTTCTTAACCAGTGAATAAACATTTCTTCCAAACTGATTGATTGAATCTTGAATTTAGGAAGTGAAGTCACTCATTTCTTTTCTATGATCTCTTTATATCCAATAAATCAAATGTCAGATAATTTTATATACATATATTCAACAATGAGATGATTCAGAGCAATTCCAATAATCTTGTGATGATGAGAGGTATCTACACCCAGAGAAAGGACTGTGGAGACTGAGTGTTGATCACAACAACATAGTATTTTTTTCTCTTTTTTTTTTTTTTTTTTTGCTTGTTTGCATTTTGTTTTCTTTCTTATTTTTTTTCTTTTTTGATGTAATTTTTCTTGTGTAGCATGATAATTGTGGAAATATGTAAAGAATAATTATACATCTTTAACATATTGGATTACTTGCCATCTAGGGAAAGGGTTGATCATAAGGGAGGGAAAATATTTGGAATGCAAGATTTTACAAAGGAATTGTAAAATTATCTATAGGTATGTTTTGAAATTTAAAAGCTTTAATAATAAAAATAAGTTTTTCCTTATAGATAACCAAAAAGCTTACATTTTGTTCTATTATCAATTAAAGTAAACCATACAACAATGAAAGAGGATTGTAGTCCCATATCACTGGTAAAAACTGACCAAAAAATTAAATAAAGTTCTAAAAAAAGAAAAGCCTACAAAAACATATCTCCAAAACAATTTTTTTACATTTCTTTTTAAACCCTGAGTTCCAGATTCTTTCCTCTCCTCCCCATCCTACCCTTTATTGTATGACATATTTCCATTAAAGGGATGTTGTGAAAGATAACTTAGATTTCTTCCCCCCACCAAAAAAAAAAAAAAACCTCAAGAAAAATAAAGTTAAAAAAGAAAAATATGCTTCAATGTCACATATTATTTCTAAATCTGGATTTTGGGGGTTGGGGAGAGAACATTTCATCTTAAAATCCTTGTAGCTTTTAAAATTTATTCCAAGATTTAAAGAAAAAAATCCCATGTAACACAATTAGCTTAATACATAATCTGTGCATGTGAACTTTTTTTGAAAATGCCTCCTTGTTTCTTGTTTTTTAATATATATATATTTAGTGGTCTCTTTTTGCTTATCTACTTTCTGATATTTTTTAATATTGTTGCTATGAAAGAACATTCCTATTGGATACTGACTTATTTGGCATTGATTAAAAATAAAAATGCATGTAAAGATCATAAAGTAAAAACTCTATACAATAATGAATTAAAAGAATTAAGCAATATCAACATAATTTTTAAGAGTCAGTACTAAATATTGGATATACTTTATTAATTTAAAATTTGGGGATTTTAAAAAGAAATATAAAAGTCCTTTCTATAACATGTTTCAAAGTATATATCTACAAAGAACATGAAACTATCTTAACTTTAAAAATCACAGAAATGCTCCAGGTAATAAATAAAATAAAAAAAGTTATTATGAAATAATAAATTGAGGTTTCAGGTAATAGATAAAATAAATAATTATAAAATAAATTCCAAATATCAACTTGGAAAATTTATTATTATGGAATAATAAATAATTATAACTAGTTTACAAATACCATGAGAATAGTAAAAGAGCAAAATGATGCATAGAAAATATAGAGGCAAAGACAGATTACCTACTATATAGCTTTCTTTATGGCTGGCACATGCATAAGAGAACTTGGTGCTTGGAAGCACATAAAAGTCCTGGAAACCTAAATATAGCATATTAATTTCTACTGGTATTCTAAGAATTACAGAGTCCTCATAAGTTGATTCTCAGATACTTGACTTCCACTGAATCTGAATACAAAGATTCATCATAAAATGCTAAGATAATATTAGCCACACCCAGGAGCCTTGCAACACAGTAATATACTTAGAGGAAATAGGTAGGACATACCTTTCTGTTTCAATTCCTAAAGGAGAGGATTCCCAAAATAGCATAAAATGCATGCATAGATTGAGGAGGAGAAAGGGAACAAGTATATATTAAGTACCTATGATGTGCCAAGCATTGTGTTGTGTCTTACATGATAGTCCTGTTTCATAATAAGGAAATTGAGGCAGGCAAAGGTTAAATTATTTGCTTAGGGTCACACAATTACCAGGTGTTTGAGGTCACATTTGAACTCAGGTCTTCTTGACTTCAAGTTGATGTTAGGGAAAGATTCCATTCCATAGGAGGAGGAAGACAGAGACCCTGCAACACTGATGACATGGAGAAACTACCACATGGATAGAGACAGAGAGGAGGAAGAACAGTGTTGGGGCAAGGGAATAACTCATCTGTCTGCCAAATGATAATTTCCTCGTTTAAGTAATTAGTTTCCCTCACTGAGTCCTAAGCTTTATTATTTCTACATTACTAAAGGACAATTAGATCAGCTAAGAGGTCCAGTGGATAGAGTTCTAGATCTGGAATCAAGAAACCTAAGCTCAAATCGGGTCTCAGACACTAATTGTGTGACCCCTGAGCAAGCCATTTAGCCCAGTATGCCTGTGTTCCTCATTTGTAAAATAAGCTGGAGAAATAAATTGTAAACCATTCCAATATCTTTGTCATGAAAGGTCAAAATGGGGTCACAAAGCGTCAAAGATGACTAAAATGAAGGAACAACAAAACCCAAAAATGGACAGTTAAGTATTATGCCGTCATTTTCCTCCAAATATTGTTGTTCAATCATGTCAGTCTTGTCTAATTCTTCATGACTCCATTTGTCATTTCCTTGTGCAAAATACTGGAGTGATGTGGATTTCCTTATCCAGCTCACTTTACAGAAAAAAACAGAGGCAAACAGGGTTAAAAATATGTATTTAAGGCCAGATTTTAAGTCTGCATGATGAATCTTTCTAACTGTTACTAGGCTCAGAATTCTGTCCAATTTACTGCCCACCCTCTAAATATGGCACCCTCTAAATTCAAGCTAGACCCTATTTGTGTTGCCTTACTTTTAGCACTAGATAACAGCAAGTTAAACTGTTATTATTTTAGTGATACTTAGAAAATTTAGGAAATCACTATCTAAAACCAATGCTCTTTAAAATAATAATATTAAAAATAGAAAAGAAAACAGAAAGTGCCACATTCTATATAAAGAAACAATGGATATGATATTTTTACAATGATATCTATCAGATATTTTCATAAAGTTTTCTTTGCCTCCTTCAAGAACTAGAATCATGGTCTATTTTCTCCATGAAAGTTCAGTGAATAGAAATTAGGAGCTTTTTTTGACTTTAATAATTATATCTGTCTATATATTGTCAAATGCCCAGGTAACAGAGTCAGCAAGAATAAAAATAATCATCTATTTTTTTTGCCTCGTCTTTGAAACATAGTTCTTTATTCTTGGAAAACTTGATAGATTTTACGTGGAAGTTATGATACAGATTGAAAGATTATATCATTTCATTTCCAAAAGATGTTATTATTCTAAATTAAATATTAACAACATGATACCTTTAAGACTTAGTGCCTTTGTGTTCATTAAAGTAGTTTGAGCCATCAGTAAGCATTTTCTCAATACTCATTTCTCTTTGTATATGCTTAACTTTTGACCTAGTTATCATTGCACCAGTTTTTTTCTGTGACTTTTTTTGGAAAAAAAGTGTAATGGTTTCTGTTTCATTTAATTTTGAGCCCAAATTGTTACATCAGATCCACCCACTCACTAGCAGATTGCATTGGGGAAAGGGCATATGGTATTTTAAAACTGTAAAATCATTACATATGTTCTTTAATCAAAGACTTATTTTTATATTTATTATTTGCTTTTTTTTTCTTTTGTGGTGCTACTGATAAAAAAAAAAATAAGGGATTAACTAAGTTTACTATTTTTAAAACTGACCTAATATGTGGTAATAATATATTTTTGATGCATTAATTCTAGAGCTTAATTGTTAAAATCCTAGCAATCTTTAATTATGCAGTGTGGTATAGTGGAAAGGGGACTGATCTGAGAACTAAGAAACCCAGAATATCTGGATAGCTTTGCCATTATTTTGAGATTTCGGATTAGAAAACATAAAAGGAACAAAAAAGCCAACAAATAGGCTGTGCCCTCTCCTGGTATTTATACATTCTCCAGAAATTTAGAATAATGTTCTAGAACTTCATGGGAGGATGTGGACAAGAGTCACATAAAAATAGAAAAGACATAGGAAGAACTATCTGAATTCTTAACTCTATATGGGTTAAAAACTAGTCACTATGTGCTAAGTAAGCATAGTAAGAATAAAAATACTACTTCCTTGGAGAATATGATTTCTAGAGATTAAGCATTGTCTCTGTGAATATAGATGTATCTGCACCCTCACATTGAAATACTATTAATGGACTTTCAGAGAAGCATCATGTGATAATTCATGCTAGCAAAATGATATTCCATTCTATTATTTTATCATATATTCCATTATCTTATCATCACACTTCTAATTCAGCTAGTCCCTAAATGATTAGTAGGTATTTTGTTTTCTATTCTTTGCTGCTCCTAAAATGTTGTTATAATTATTTGTGTAAAAATAAACCCTGTTTCTTTGTCTTTGATCTACGTTGACTACATGCCTTGAGTGGAAATATTGAGTCAAGCAGAGTTGTTTAGTTGTTTCAATCATGTCTGATTTTTTATGACCTCATTTGGGGTTTTCTTGGCAAAGATACAGGAGAGATCTGCTGTTTCAGCTCATTTTATAAATAAGGAAACTGAAGCAAAATGGGTTAAGTGACTTATGCAGACCTGTCATTCTATCCATTATATCACCCAGCTGCCTCTCAAACATAGTATCAAGGTGAAAAACAGTATCAAAATATATTATCATAAGTCAAATAGAGTTTTTTGACTTCATAATATTAAATTGTTTTCCAGAATCATTGCCCCAATTCACAGCTATACTAACAACACATATATGTACGTACCTTCTTATGGGCAACTAGATGGCAAATTGAGTAGAATGCCAGTCCTGGAGTCAGAAAGACTCATCTTCCTGAGTTCAAATGTGGCCTTGGACATATACTAACTAGCTTTGTGATCCTTAAGTCACTTAATCTTTGCTTTAGTTCTATATATGTCTATAATATGAACCAAAGAAGGAATATCAAATCACTCCAGTATCTTTGCCAATAAAACCCCACATGGGTTCTTGGAGAGAAAAATATGACTGAAATAATAACAATCTGCTAATATATCTTTCTTTTTACATTCTGTCATCCTTTTTGAGTTTAGTGGTTTAAACATTTTGATTTGTTTCTCTTATTATTAGTGATGAAGTATTTTACATGGTTTTTAGTGGCTTACATTTCTTTTATTAAAACATTTCTTTATGTAATGTGAACACTTGTCTATTTAGGAATAAATATTATTATTATCATTTTAGTTATCTTCATGTTATATAAATGAGATATTTAGTAGAGATATTTGTTGTAAAGATATTTTCCCCCAAATTGGTATAATTAAGGAGAAAATTCTATGTGGCTAAAAGTCTGATCTCAAAGACATGAAGACTTGGTCTAAGTTGGCCTATCTGTATAACAAGCTAACTATGGGGCTCTAGGCAAATTACTTAACCTCTTAGTAATCAAGGAAGCTCTCTAAGTTTATAAATTGAAAAGAAGCTGGTGACCAGTTTTGGAGTGAAAATTTCCTCACTGGAAGTATCTTATATGGCAAAGATACTGGAGTGATTTGATATTCCTTCTTTGGTTCATTTTATAGACAGATATAGAACTGAAGCAAAGATTAAGTGACTTAAGGATCATAAAGCTAGTATATGTCCAAGGCCACATTTGAACTCAGGAAGATGAGTCTTTCTGACTTATATGAAATCATAGATCCAGTCCCTATTCTACTTTGGTTTGTATGAAAATATTATATAATGTTATGTAATTAAACTTATCTATTTTATTATTAAAGATCACACTGAATTTTATTTGGTTAAGAATTTCTTCCTATTCATTGTTGTGTTTTATTTTTTAATTTATTTTATTTGAAAAAAAAGAATAAGAAAAAAAAAGAAAAACAGAAAACGAATATAAAACAAAATAAAGCAAAGCAAAAGAGGACATTGCCATATGCCTTGCAGAACAAGAGGGAAAATTTAAAATATTTGACAATAAATTACCAGATCAAGAAAATATATATTGGGACAACTAGGTGGCACAATGGACAGCACACCAGCCCTGAAGTCAAAAGGAACTGAGTTCAAATTTGCTCTCAGACACTTAACACTTCCTAGCTGTGTGACCCTGGGCAAGTACTTCACTTAACCCCAGTTGCCCCAGGGGAAAAAGAAAGAAAGAAAGTATATATCTTAGTAGAAGAAATTACAGTCATGCATGTCCATTTTTCTTTACTTCCTTGTCAATTGTTCTTGTTCTCTCTTACAGACCTTATTTTATTTTTATTTTATTTTCCCCCCTTTTTGTCTCCCATAACACCTCTAAGCAAACTATAGTTAAGAAAAGACATATTTATGTATACATATATAGACACACACACACACACACACACACACACACACACACATATTTTTCCTATACCTGCAGATTCTTTGTTTTAATTCTGTTCCTTAACTTACTTTGCTGGATCCCTCCCATATTTTTTTCCCTCACTCTTTACATCACTATTCACCCATTCTTCCCTCCTTTTTTCTTTATAGATTTTGGAGGGTGCTATCTCCTTCATAGTATATATGTAGTGTTGCCTATTAAACCCATTCCTGACGTGAATGAGTTTTCAAAACTATGAGTCTTTCTCTTCCCTCGAATGTCCTGTATCTATTCCTACTCTGCACCTCGTTTGTAAAACATAATAACTATTTTTACCTTAACTCTGCCAATTTTTCTTTTGAGCTACCCTGTTGTTGATATGAATCTTAAACATATACTATACATTTCCTATGTAAAAAAAATAAACAATTTGTCTATGTTTAAACAATTTGTCTATATTGAGTTTCTTGAAATTTATCTTTGATATTGCCATAGTAATGCAGGAAATAATCCAAGAAAATTGTCCTGGAGTGATTTTAACTTGAGGGGAAAGTTTCTAGAAATAGAAAAAATCCACCAAACACCACTTCAGTGAGATCTTTTGTGGAAAACACACAGGTATATTATTGTGAAACTCTGAAACCCCCTAGATCAAAGAAAAATTTTTTCAATTTTTCAAGAAACAAGAAAAATACTATTGAAATTAGAATTGTACAGGACTTATCAGCAGCTACAATAAAAGACTGCAAGTCTTGGAATCACATCTATTGACAATCAAAAAAACTGGCCAAGGACTTCCGGCCAAGATGGCGGTGAGAAAGCACACAGCTGTGTAAGCTCCGCATTTTCTCTTAGAATCCATCTCATTACAAGCCTCTGAATTAATGCCTGACTGAAAAAAAAAAAAAAAAAAAAAACACAAAGTTACCAAGAGAAGACATCCTTGAGATTCACCAGGAAAGGTCTGATTTTGCTTGAGGGCGGGACGGTTTTAGATCAGGCACAGGTTGAGGGCAGCGGCAGCAAGAGCTCGGCAGGCAGCTCACAGCTGAGCAGACCAGAGGGGGTTGGGGTGTTATCTCAGCCGTCTCTGTGGGGAGAGCTTCACTACAGGATTGGATACTTTGCCCTGGCAGCAAGTCAGTAGCCCAGCAGAGAAGCTAAAAACACCAGGGGTGAAGAATACAACCCCAAACAGCTGGAGTTCCTTGAGACCGGCCACCCCTCCCCCACAGCGTCTCAGCACGCTCTCAGAGTCTCAGAGCACAGGTGCAACACAGTCCTGCTAGTGCCTCGCTGCTGCCCCCTCAGTCTGTAGAGGAGCTCGTAACACCACCCAGCCCTCCCCAAAAAAGCAGATTCCATTTGGGGTTTTTTCCTTTTTTTCTTTGCTAGTTTGTCTCTGATTCTTCTCTGACAAAATGAGCAAAAAGTTAAAAAGGACTTTAACGATTGACAGCTTTTATACAGAGAACAGACTCTAAACCCTGAGGAGACTAAAAACAGATTATCTTCAGGTGAATCCCCACAGGAGGAGATCATCTGTTCCTCAGCACAGATGAATCTCATAGAAGAATTAAAAGGCTCTCACAAGAGAGCTAGAAGAAAATGGGAAAAGGAGAGGAGGCTTCAAGAGAGAATGGAGAACTCATTCCACTCATTTAAAGACAGAGTGGATAAAGAAAACAAATCAAAAAATAAGATTATGAAAAGAAACAGAAAAAGGCTCTCTAAAAATAAAAATTGCGAAAAAAAACATTCCAAGAAAAATTTGGACAATTAAAAAAAATAAGTGAAAACACCTTGAAAAGAAGAAAAAAAAAGAAATGGGGACCCTCGAGAACAAGAAAAATCGTCACAAACCAAAAAACCAAGAAAAAAAAAACCCAGAAAACAACAACCAAAACGGGTCAAAAACTCCCAAAAGCCCAAACCCCAAAAAAGCAAAAAAAAAACACAAACCTAACCCGCCCTCCAAAAACACCCACCCCCCAAAAAAAAAAAAACCATTTTCCTCCTCCCCAAAAAAATTAAACCCAAAAAAAAAAACCCCGGGCCCCAGCCCTCAACAAAAAAACCACCAGAGACCCAAAAAACTTCAAGAAAAACCAAAAATCACCCTCCCCACAATTTAAAAAAATTAAAAACCCAAAAACTTTAGAAAAAAAAAAACCCCAAAAAAAAAACATCTTTTCCAAAAAAAAAACCTTAAAAAAATTTTATATTTTGGAAAAAAAACCAAAATAAATTCCCATGAAAACTTCCAAAAAAAAAAAAAAAAAAAAAAAAAAACAATTTTCAAAAAAAAAAAAATAATAACCTTGCCAAAAGAAAAGTAAAAAAACATTTAAAAATTAAAAAAAGCCACAAAAAACACCCTAAAAAAAAAAAAAAAAAACCATAAAAAGCCACCCCGAAAAAAAAAACCCCCCTTGAACCCCAAAAAAAGAAAAAAAACAAAAAAAACCAAAAAAACCCAAAGAAAAACAAAAACAAAAAAATCAAAGAGAAAAAAAAAAAAACTGCAAAAAACCTAAAAATTTAAACCAAAAAAAAAGAAAAAAAAAAAAGGCAAAATATTAACAAAAGCCTAGAACCCCATGAAACAAAAAACTCCCACCAAAAAACCTTTTCCAAAAAATTTGAAAAAATCCCCACAGCTTTTTCAAAAACCAAAACAAAGAAAACCACATACAAAAAAAAAAAATAAAACCTCTAATAAACCCGAAATCCAAAAAAGGGGGCCCTTTCCAAAACAAAAACCATACTAAAAAAAAAAAAAAAATTTTACTAAAAATGAAGGAAAAAATTTGCATCAAATGGCCCCTTCCAAAAAAGAAAGGAAAAAAAAAAAAAACAAGCAGAAATCCCAAAACCTAGAAAAATATAAAACAAAAAATAAAAAAATAAAAACCAAAAAAAAAATAAGAAAAAAAAAAAAAAAAAAAAAAATACAAAAAACAAAAAACCCTAAAAAACCCCCCATAAAAAAAAACCCCAAATGAAGCCAAAACCAAAAATAATTTTACAAAAACAAACCAAAACACTAAAAAAAAAGGGCAAACCAAAAATGCCATAATCAAAAAATTAATGAAACCAATCACAAACAAAATACCCCAAAAAAAAAAAAAACACTATACCCGAAAAGCCAAAATAGAGCAAAAAAACATTCCTTTACACTAAAAAAGAAATTTTCAAAAAAAATATAGCAAAAACAAAAATCCCCAAAACCACCCCCGTTAAAAAACAAAAAAAAAAAAAAGAAATAAAATTAGGTTAAAAAGTGGTTCTGAAAAAAAAACCCAAAAAAAACAAAAACCATCCAAAACCAATTTAAAAAAAAAATCAATAAATTTAAAACAAAAAACTTTTCACCACAAAAAATAAAAATGCAAACCACAAAAAAAATTTCCCAAAAAAGCAAAAAAACCTTACCAAAAAATGAAAAGAAAAAGCATTTAAATCCCCAAAAAAAAGCAAAAAACAAACCCTTTCCCAAAAAAAAAACCCCAGAACCAAATGGCAAAAATAAAAAAAACAATGAACTAATGCCCAAAAAACAAAACAAAACCCCCTTTTAAACAAAAAAAGAAAAAAGAAAGGGAAAAAACAGAAAAAATAAAAAAGTTCTAGAAAACCCAAATACACTTAAAAAAAAAAAAAAAACCCAATCCTCCCAAAAAAAAAACCGAAAATTTAAAAAAAACCCTTTATTAAAAATTTTGCTTCCAAACACCAAATTCCTAGGAAAAAAAAAAGCCCTTCCCGTACTTTTAAATCCCTTCCCTAAAAAAAGAAAACCTTAAAAATAAAAAAAAACCCCCCAAAACAAATCAAAACAAAAAACCTTTTCCCCAGCCATTAAAAAGAAAAATTTCCCCACCTCCCCAAAGCAAAACACAAACCAAGCAAAAAAAAAAAAAAAAGCCAAAACCCGCAAAAGCAAAATCTTTAACACCCAAAAAGAAAACCCCTAAACCATTTGCCAAAAAATTTAAAAACCCCAACCATTTCTTTAAAAAATCCAAACCATAAAACCCACCCCCCAAAACATTTTAAAAAAACCCCTCAAAAAAACTTAAAAAGCCCAAAATTTTCAAAAATATCCAACAAAAAACCATCTTTAAACCTGCAAAAAAACTCCCCTTTTTTCCCCATCAAACCCACTTTTCCCAACAAAAAAAAAGCCCCAAAAAAAAAAAGAAAAAAAAAAAAAATTTCAAGAAACCCTCAAATTGGGAAAAAATGTAAAAAAAACCCCCCCTAAAAACCATCTCCTTTATAAATAAACCAAATAAAAACCCTTTAAAAAAAAAATTTAAAAAAAAGAAAACAAAAAAAAAAAAAAAAAAAATTCAACCCCAAAAAAAAAAAAAAATCCAAAAATTTAAAAAAAAGCAAAAAAAAAAAAAATCAAGCCCCCGGTAAATGACCCAAAAAAAAAACCTCCCCACTTCAATAGCCCACTTTAAAAAAAAAAAAAAAACCAAAAAATCTTAAAAAAAAAGAAAATTTCCAAAAAAAGAAAAAAAACAAAAAATTACACTCCTTTTAATTTAAAGGAAAAAGGTTTAATCCAAAAAAGGAAATTTCCCAAAAAAAAAAGAAAAATGAAAAATTTCCCATTTAAAAAAAAAGAAAAAAAAAAACAAACCAAAAAAAAAAGCTCCCAAGCAAATAAGGAAAAAAAAAATTTAAAAAAAAAAACCACTTAAAAATCTAAAAAACCCCCTAAACCCAAAAAAAAATACCACCCATTTCCCCCCAAAGCAAAAAAAATGGGAAAAGCCATAAAACCCAAAAAAGAAAAAAAACCATGCAAACAGGAAAAAAAGCCCCCCCGGGCAAAACCCCAAAAAAAAAACAAAAACCAAAATACCCAAAAAACCCCAAAAAATTTTACCAAACCCAAAAAAAAACTTCAAATATAAAACAAAAAAAATTTTTGACCTAGAAAAAAAAAAAAACTTATAAAAAAACCCAAAATTTGGGTTTAAAAAAAATCAAACGGTTAGCCGCAAAAAAAGCAGCAAACCAAAACTATTTTTTAAAAAAAATTGTCATAAAGTAGTTTCAAAATAAACATCAAAACCATCCTAATCTTTAACCCCCAAAATCCCTTTTGGAAAAAACTTACTTTTGAAAAAACAAAATTGAAACTTATGGCAAAGAGATTTATCCACATTAACACCGTACACCAAAAAAATAAAAAGGTTAACCTAAAAAGAAAAAAAAAAATTAAGGAAAAAATAGTTTACCTCTCAACCTTGGGAAAAATTTTCCAAAAAAACTAAATATATCACAAAAAGAAAAAAACTAACCAAACAAAATTTTGTACAAACAAAAACTAATGCAGACAAGATTAGAAGGAAAATAAACTGGGAAAATATTTTTACAGTCAAAGGTTTGATAAAACCTCATTTCCAAAAATATAAAAAGAATTAACTCAATTTATAAAAAAATCAACCATTTCATGAAAAATGGTGAAAGGATACTCGGGAAAGAAATTGAAACATTTTTAGTCATATGAAAAGATCTCCAAGTCATTATTAATCAGATAAATCAAATTAAAACAACCTAAGATAACTACACACCTGTCAGATTTAAGATGAAAAGAAAAAAATATGATTGTTGGATGGATGGGAAAACTGGGACATTGATGCATTGTTGGTGGGGTGAATGAATCCAACCATTCAAGTAGTTTGGAACTATGTCAAAAGTTTATAAACCAATATCCCTTTGAGTATGTTACTAGGATTATTAAAAATTATAAAAGAAGGGAAAGGGCCGTATGGGAATTTTTGGAGCCCTTTTGTAGTGGCTAAAAACTGGAAACTGAATGGATGTCCACGTTGGAAATGCTGAATAAATTGTGGTTATGAATATTATGGAATATTACTTTCTGTAAGAAATGACCAACAGGATGATTTCAGAAAGGCCTGGAGGACTTACACGAACTGATGCTGGTGAAATAGCAGGACCAGGAGATCATTTATATACTTCAACAACAATATATTATGAATTTGATGGACCAGGCCATTCAGCAAAGATCACAAATATTTCCAATGGAAGTAATGAACTGAACCACTATGCCAGAAAAGAACTCTGGGGATGACAAAACCATTACATTGAATTCCCAATCCCTATATTTATACCTGCATTTTGATTTCCTTCCAGTAATTTTAAAATATTTCAGAGTCGTTTTTTGTACAACAAAATAACGTTTTGTTATGTATATTATTGTTATCTAATTTATATTTAATATATTTAACATCTCTTCATCCTGCCATCTGGGGAGGGGTGGGGGTAAGAGGTAAAAAAATTAAAAGAGGTTTTAATTGTTAATTGTAAGTTCCCATTATATATCCTAAAAAAGGTATTAAATTAAAAAAAAAAAAACTATATTATAAAGCACAGTCACTAAAACCTTTGGATTTAAGAAATAAATTAGTTATCAGTGGAACAGGTTAGTTCACAAGACAGAAAATCAACTAGCTGTTTATTTTGATAAAAAATCTTCACTTTTGGGATAAAACTTTATTTGACAAAAAACTTTGGGATAAGGGGTTTGTTGGCAGTGGCATGGACTCACACTTAACACCAATACAAGAAAGATCAAATGGGTCCAATTTAGACAAAGAATGAGATTAAAAATAGGAACATAGGAAGTTTATCCTCAGACTTGTGGAAAGAAAGAAATTTGTGACAAAGATGAACTAGAACCATTATTGATCACAAAAATAGAAAATTTTGATTACATCAAATTAAAAAGCTTCTGTACAAACAAAACTAATGAAACAAGATTAGAAGGAAGCCAAATGGGAAAACATCTTCACAGTTAAAGGTTCTATAAATCCTCATTTCCAAAAATATAGAAACTGACTCTAATTTAAAGCCCCATTCTCCAATTGATAAATAGTCAAAGGATATGAACAGACAATTTTCAGGTATGTTGAAATCATTACCACTATATGAAAGTTTCCAAATTTATTAATCAGAAAATCAAATTAAGACAACTCTGAATAACTACACACCTGCGATTCTAAGATGCAGGAAAAAATATGATTTTGAGATGGGAAAACGGGAACTGATACATTTTGGTGAGTTTAAAAATCCAACCATTCTGGAGAAGCAATCTGGATATCCCAAAACTTATCAAACTGTGCATACCTTTGATCCAGAGTTTTTATGGCTTTAACCCCAAGGGATACTAAAAAAGGAAAGGGACCAATGTGCCTTTTTGGAGCCCTGTTTGTAATTTTAAAGTGAAACAGTGGATGCCCATCAATTGAAATGGTTGGTAAAGTGGTATATAATTTATGGAATATTTTTCGGTAAGAAAGCCAAAGATGAATACAAAAACTTGGAAAATTACATGAACATTAAGTAAATACAGAACAAAAGTTATTATATACTCAACAACGATACAATAAGATGTAAGCTGATGGAAGTGGATTTCTTTGACAAAAAGACCTAATTCATTTCATTGATCAATGATGGACAGAAGCGCTCACCCAAAAAAAATCACTGGAAATGAATTAAACTTTTGCATTTTTTTTTCTTCCCGGGTTATTTCTACCTTCAATCAAAGTCTCCCACAACAAAAAACTTTTGGATCTCACATTTGTATCTGAATATACTGGTTTCAATATATGGACTCTTGCCATCTGGGGGTAGGGGGGGAAAAATCGAACAAAGGAGTCAAGGGATAATTAAAAAAAACCTGGCATGGATTCCGTCAATAAAAAGTTACTATAATAAAAAAAAAGAAAGTATATATAATAAATACTATTTTTTAATATTAAAAAACTGGCCAAAAATATCATAGCAATCAAAATTATCTATAATATTAAATGAGAAAAAAATGGACATTCAACAAACAAATTATCAAAACTTTTTCATCCTCAAACTTGAATTAAAGAAAATTTAAATATAAACCACATCAAAGGTCAATTTTTATCATTTTTCTAAAGTATTTTTTCATTCTTCTAAAAGTTTTAAAAAAAATAATCTTTTTTTTTTATTTATTCTTCATTGTATTGCATATCAAATGGAAAGACAACATGAGTAATAGCCTTGGAAATATCTTCCCTGTCATTTGTACAAAAAGAATTATTCTTTTAAAAATGGATTTTTTTTTAAACCATTTATGTCTGTCTTTAAATACTATAGTTCATTTTAAAATAAACCTTTACAAATCATAAATTATTTTATAAAAATCTAACTAAAAATAATTTATACATTTTACCTAGTATACACAAACTAAATTTTTATGCCCCAATTCTGGATCCATTTAGAATTTACGGTCTAAGTCACTAATTATAAAACAAATTATCTAATTTGCATTAATCAAGTTCTCTAGTTCACTAATTTCCAAATTAAGTTCCCAAATTCCACCTTTAAAAGTATATTAAGGAAAGCCAACAAGGAAACCACAAGAAACAACCCCACTCAGGCGGAACAGATTCATTCCATCTTCCACCTTTGTGCTGGCTGGAGGCTGAAGCTGGCAGAGGCAAGGGATTAGCAGCAGGTGCTCTTGTAACCAAGGAAGAGAAGCCTAAGCTAACCAGGAAAGGAAGGAAAGACGGATGGAACAATAAAGGATTTGGTTTAACCCTGGATGCAGAATGTTATCACTGAATTGAAACAAAGGCTGCTCCTAGAAGCCACCCAAGAAATCTGCTCCCAGAGAACCTTATATTTTAGGGAAAAGAATACAACAATTCTTATCTTTAACATAAACACAAGTACCCAAATCTATCTCTGGTTAGTAGACCCTTGAGTAAGTAAGCTGTTTAGTTTCCATGTTCATCCTGAATGAAACAAATATGGCATAATAAAACAGGATCTTATGATTTTTACATGAATCTTTTTTATTTCTACAAAGGCTACTTTGATTAATATCGATACTTGTAGATGATTAGTCAATATTTTCATTTTAATTTTGCTAATAATATGAGACAGAGCAGCTAGATGGTACAGTGGTAGAAACCAGGGTCATTAAGTGTGAGTTAAATCTTTAGAACTTCCTATTAGAATCATCAAGTCACACCTTGTTGCCTGTTTCCTATCTCAAAAGGCAAAAAAATGGCAAACCACTTCGGAATTTTCCAGAAAATCAACTGGGAATATAGATCCAAAAAAAAATGACCAACAAAAAAAATCATTTATATTTAGTTCTTTTACACACTTGAGATTGCTGTGGTGAATTGTTTAAGATCTTGCTGTAGATTTAATTTCTGTCAAACTTCTTCCTAGTTTTCCTAGAAGTCCTGTGACAATGTAATAAGGCAAATGTTAAGTTAAACAGTAATTAATATAATTATGAGTATATTTTATTACATTTTCCCATGAAAAGCATCAATCAGAATTACAAAGTGTTTCAGTTACATATCCTAGTTTTGGGGGTGATTTTTAGAACTTTGCTAAAAAGTCCATTAGACACATTATTAAATGTTTCTACTAATATCCAATTTAGCATGAGTTTAAAATAATCTCTTGTGTTTCTGATTCTAATTGAAATATAATTAAGCAGAAGATTATAGATCATTTTAAAAATGATTTAAATAGTTAATTTGGCTTGTTTTAAATAAAGGCTTTAATAGATTCTTAAAATCCATTGAATTCACAAAAGAAGTTTTAAGAAATCCTTTCCTAAATGGATTTTTAGGAATGGACAATGAAGCTTACCTACCTTCTCTCAGTAGAAAGTTAGAGATTTATAGAAGCAGAATTTGCATATGTCATAAAAATTGTTTATATGTAACTATTTGCTTTATTATAAAGGAAGATCTCAATTCCAAGTATGAGTAAAAGTAATCAGATATTCTGTAATTTTATAAAATGCATCACTAAAACTTATTATTAAACAAATATTAATTTGCTTTAGAGTTGATTTCCCCAAATAAAAGACCCATTTCAAAATTGACCAATGATTTTCATATTACTCATAAAATATTCTCTTGTGGGCATTGTGAAATGTTACTAATGTTTTGATCATAAAGAGATGAGTTCCTGACAAGCATAAAAGAGAAGAAATTTATGTTAATTTTCTATTTAAGATGTGGGGGGTCTCAAGATGGACTGAAATTAAATTTATGTCTTATGTGAAATTGGATCTTTTCTAATAGTAGATATTTGTAGAGCATTTTCAATTTTGTCAAATAAATGCTTTACATATTTTTGAACCTCAAAACAACTTTTTGAGCTACATATAGATATTATTATCCTAATTTGATAATGAAGAAATGATACTTGGACTATGAAAAGCAAAATTTGAATACAACTTTTTATCCACTGTATCTTTTAGGTAACAATGCTTAGCATCCAAAGATTTGTCTGTTTCTTCTTCAGCTTTGATTTCAATTCAGATTCCCTTCATTTTCTCAAGAGAGGTTCAAGCACCTCTAATTGCAGAAGAATGGATTCAGTTTTAGGGAAAATGCCTCAGCATGTTAGTTTTTTTTTTTTTTTTCAAGAACAGTCTATTTGAAACAATTTCCTTACCAGCTGGAAAACTCCAATCTCTCAGGCAATTGAACACCATTTTAAACATAAGCTAGCTAGAGCCAAATGCCAGTGCTAATATGTGAGGTATTCACACAGGGAAAAAAGGCAGGCCAATATTAGTAACCATTAGATACGCAGATGACCATGTAACTATCATATTAACCTGTTCATTTAGAACAGGACACATTCTGCTTGAGAGAAATTCAGTCAAAGCACATCATGAAAGGAGATTTGGGCCTTCTTGGTGCACAAAATACTATAGTAAGGCTAAACTGTTTATTATGAAAATTAGAAGAAATGAATTAAGGGAATGAAATCAAAGACTTTTTATAGGCAAACTTGGGCAAAGTAATCTTAGCCAAAACAGGGATATTTAGCAGAACATCTGGCATCTAAGAAGTACTTTAAAATGTTGATTTAAGTAACAAGAAGATTATGTAATGATCAATTGTGATGGACTTAGCTCTTTTCAACAATGAGATGATTCACAGCAATTCCAATAAACTTGTGATGGAAACTGCCATCCCTATGCAGAGAATAAATTTTGAAGACTGATGTAAAAGCACAGTGCTTTCACCTTATTGTTGCTGTTGTTTATTTGTTTTTTTTTCTTTTTTTTTCTTGAGTTGTTTTCCATTTTGTTTGTTTTTTGTTTGCTTGGCATAATGAATATGGAAATATGTTTAGAAGGATTGCACACATTTAATTTATATCAGATTGCTTGAAGTCTTGAGGAGGGGGAGATGGGAGAGAAGAGGAAGAAAATTCAAATATACCCTTCTTTGTATATATATATATATATATATATATATATATATATATAGTATTAGCTATTTAACCCATTCCAGATGTCAGTACATTTTCAGAACTAGGAGCCTTCCTTTCCCCTCTAATGCCTCTGTATTTATTCTTCCTTTGCATCTCATTTGTATATCATAATATATTTTTACTTTAATTCTGCCGCAATCTTTTTGAGCTACCATATTGTTGATGTCAATCTTAAACATATGGTATACATTTCTCATGTAAAAAAAATGAACTATTTACCCATGATGAGTTCCTTGAAATTGATCTATGTTATTTGCTCTTATATGTTAGATTTTCTCTTGTTAGGGTTTCGTTATTAGAAAGTCCTGAAAATCTGCAAGTTCACTGAATGTCCATTTTTTTCTCATTCAATATTATAGCTAGCTTTTCTGGATATGATATTTTTAGCTGTAGGTCTAGCTCTTTTAATTGTGGGTAGATGTGATTCCAGGACCTGCAGTCTTTTATTGTGGCTGCTATGTCCTGTACAATTCTAATTGTAGCTCTAGCATATTTGAATTGCTTTTTTCTTGCGAAATTTTATTTCTGATCTAGGAGTTTCAAAATTTGGTAATAATATGCCTATGCATTGTCTACAAAGGATCTTTTTGAGATGATGAATGATGGATTTTTTTTCTTATTTTGACTTTTTCCTGATGTTCTATCATTCTAGGATAGTTTTCTTGAATTATTTCTTCCATTATTGTGTCAAAGTTTTTTGGGTTTTTTTTTTTTTTTTTTGGTCACCACATTCAGGCAGTCCAATTATTCTTATATTTTCTCTTTTTGATCTATTCTCCAAATGTGTTGTTCTTCTTATTAGATGTTTCACTTTCTGTTCTATTTTTTCATTCTTTAGAATCTATTTTCTTATTTTTTGTTCTCTCATAGGTTCACTGGCTTCCCCTTGCCCAATTCTAATTTTCAAAGAATTATTTTGATCTTTGAGACTCTGTATCTCCTTTTCTAGTTGATTAACTTTTTTTTTCAAAATCTTGTTTTTCTTGGATAATATTTTTAAAAAGTTTTTCCTCATCTCTCATTTGATTGTTAAGTTTTTTTTTGTTTTTGTTTTTGTTTTTTTTTTAGTTCTTCTATAAATGCTTTATGGATATTTCATGTTATTCTTTGGGGTAGAAGAAGCTCTTTTTATTTCAGTGTCCTCCTTGGGTAGGTGTGGCCAGGTCCATGAGATTCTGGCATTTTAAGGTTCACTATTTCCTTTTGTCTTTGTGTTGGATGTTTTATAACTTCTCTGCTGATCTACTGCATGCAACCAGAGCATAATAGTTAACACTTCTGTAGATTCCTCCCTATAGATTCTCTAGCTGCAGAGCTCCCACCACTCCAGGACTGCACAGCCTGCACTGGTGTCTTTGCTCGGCCTGCTTGTGCTTGACCCACCTGCCTCCTTGCCCAATTGAAACAGACCTTTTCTAGCAATCTTCAAAATTATCTTCTGCTGGCAATTTGTTACACTCCCAATATTCATGGATTTTGCCAGTCCAGAACTAATTCAAAGGCTGGATTTGCTAATTAGTCTGAGCATTGTGGGAGAAGGTCAGACAGAACCATGTGTCCTCTCTGCCATCTTGACTCTGCTGGGAAATACAAATTGAAAGAATCAATTGATCACCTCTGGAAAGAGATTTCAGGAGAAAAAGTAAGGAACATTGTTGTGAAACTCCAGAATTAATCTCAAGGAAAAAACTGCAAGCTGCCTGACAAAAACAATTCAAATATCAAGGAGTAACAGTCAGGATTACCCAGGATCTGGTGGCTTCTACAATAAAGGACCAGAGGGCCTGTAATACCATATTCTGAAAGGCAAATGACCTGGGGTTACAATCAAGAAATAACTACTCCATGAGATTCATCATCATCTTTCAGGAGAGGAGATGGAACTTCAATGAAGTAAGAGACTTTCCATCATTTCTATTGAAAAAACCAGAACTAAACAGAAATTTTAATTTACAAACACAAGGCTCAAGAGAACCATAGAAAAATAACTGGGAAATATATATATATATATATATATATATATATATATATATGTAAATGGATTCTGACATGATGATATCACAGAAAAAGACATTAATAAGAGTTAGGAAAAGGTTTGTACTAGAAAAAGAGGAAAGAGGAGGTGTAATGAGACAATTAGTTCACACCAAGAGACTCAAAAGACCTATTATATTGGAAGGAAAAAGACAGGGGGATGATCATTGTTTGAAGTTTAATCTCATCAGGAAGCATTAAGAGGGAATAATTTAATCACTCAGTTGGGTATAGAAATTTATCTAATTATTTAAAGAAGTAAGAGAAGAAAGAAGAAAAGAAAAGGGAGGGCCATGATAGAAGTGAGGACAGAAACAGTAGGGGAGAAGGTGAGAGAAAAGGGGAAAGATTGACAGAAGATAAAGTAGTGGGTGGAGTGAGTTAAAAAATACTATAAGAGAAGGGAGAAGGGTAATAGGAGATATATATGGTAGTGGGTAAGGTGAATTAAAAAAAAAACACACACACAACTAAGGAAAGGGTAGAAAGAGAGAATAAAAGTATATACAGGGGAGAAAATCAGATGAAGGGAACAACAGAGGGGGTAATCATGACTGTGAATGTGAATGGGAGGAACTACTTGATAAAGCTGAAACAAATAGCAGAGTGGATAAAAAAAAAAAAAGATTCCTACAATATATTGTTTACAAGAAGCACATTTGATACTGAGAGACACATACAGAGTAAAGACAAAAGGATGGAACAGAATTTGTTATGCTTCAGCTATAAATTTAAAAAAAGCAGGGATAGCAAATTCAGAACTTGGATAAAACAAAAATAAAAAAAATAGATCTTATTAAAAGATATAAGGAGGGAAAGTACATCTTGATAAGGAGTAGAGTGAATAATGAAGTAGTAATTATACTAAATGTGTATGCACCAACTGATAGAGTAGGCAAATTCCTAGAGAAGATTTTTAAATCAGTTACAGGAAGAAATAGACAACAAAACTATCTTGGGAGGCCTCAACCTTCCCCTCTCAGAATCAGACAAATATAATCACAAAATAAATAAGAAATATGTTAGGGATAATTCTAGAAAACCTAGATATGATAGAACTCTGGAAAAAATTGAATAGGGACAGAAAGGAATACACCTTTTTTCTAGGCAGTACATAGCACTTACACAAAAACTGAACTTACCACCAAGTTCAAAAAGTCAGAAATAGTAAATGCGTCCTTGTCAGACCACAATGCAATATATATATATATATATATATATATATATATATATATATATATATATATATTCAATAAAGGCCAGGGAAAGATACACTGAATACCAATTGGAAATTAAATAATCTGTTTCTAAAGAATAAATAGGTCAAACAAGAAACCACAGAAACAATTTGATTCAAGAAAATGACAATAATGAGAGAATGCAGCCTATGGGATGCAGCCAAAGCAGGGCTTAGGGGAAATTTAATACCTTTAAATAGCTACAAAAATAAAATAGAGAAAGAGGAGATCAATAAATTAGGCATGCAACTAAAATACTAGAAAAAGAAAATTAAAAACCCCCAATTAAAAACCAAATTAGAAATTTTGAAACTCAAAGTACAGATTAATAAAATAGACTCAGAAAACAATTACTAAAAACAAAACCTAAGAGTTAGTTTTATGAAAAAATAACTAACAAAATAGATAAACCTCTGCTTAATTTGAAAAGAAAAAGGAAAGAAAAAAAAATCACCCACATCAAAACTGAAAGGGATGAACTTACCACCAATGAAAAAAAAAATCAAAGCAATAATTAGAAGCTATTTTGCCCAATGTATGTCAGCAAGTTTGACAATATAACCAAAAGGGATGAATATTTACAAAATTATAAATTGCCTGGGTTAACAGAAGAGGAAATAAAGTACTTAAATAATCCCATTTCAGAAAAAGACATTTAACAAGTCATTAATGAACTCCCTAAGAAAAATTTTCCAGAACCAGATGAATTCACAAGTGAATTCTACCAAATATTTAAAGAACAATTAATTCCAGTACTATGTATAAATTATTTGGAAAAATAGGTAAAGAAGGAGTACTGCCAAATTCTTTCTATGGCACAGACACCTAAATCAGGAAGGGCCAAAACAGAGAAAAGAAAATTACAGACCAATCTCCCTAATGAATAATGATGCAAAAATTTTACGTTAAATACTAGCAGAAAGATTACAGTAACTTATCAGCAGGATAATACACTATGACCAAATAGGAGGTTGGCTCAATATCAGGAAAACTATTACCATAATTGACCATATCAATAACAAAACCAACAGAAATCATAGGATAATCTCAATAGATCCAGAAAAAGCTATTGACAATATACAACACCCATTCTTATTTAAAATACTAGAAAGCATAGGGATAAAAGGAGTTTTCCTTAAACAATAAGCTGTATTTCCTTAAAACAATAAGCAATAATATATCTAAAACCTACATCAAGCATTATTTGTAATGGAGAGAAGCTGGACACTTTCCCAATAAGATCAAGGGTGAAACAAAGATGTTCATTATCACCACTATTATTCAACAGTATTCTAGAAATGATGGTTTTAGTCATAAGATAAGAAAAGAAAAAGAAATTAAAGAAATTAGAATAGACAATGAGGAAATAAAACTATCACTCTTTGCAGATGGTATGATGATATACTTAAAGAATCCTAGAAAATCATCCAAAAACCTACTGGAAATAATTCATAACTTTAGCATAATTGCAGGATATAAAATAAACCCACACAAATCATCAACATCTCTATGTATTACTGACAAAACCCATCAGAAAGAGATAAAAAGAGAAATTCCATTTAAAATTACTATAGACAAAATAAAATAGTTGGGGAGGGTGGGGGCTCTACCTACAAATTCAAACACAAGAATTATATGAACACAATGACAAAACACTTCTCACACAACTAAAATCAGATCTAAACAATTGGAAAATATGTTTTTCATGGGTAGGCTGAGCTAATAAAATAAAAATGACAATTCTGCCTAAATTGATTTATTTGTTCAGTGCCATACCAATCAAACTGCTAAAACATTATTCTATAGAACAAAAAAAAAAAAAAAAAACAAAACAAAAAAAAAAAAAAAACAAGAACAACAAAATTCATCTGGAAGAACAAAAAGTCAAGAATATCAAGGGAATTAATGGAAAAAAAAATAGAAAGGATGGTGATTTAGCAGTACCAAACCTAAAACTATATTATAAAGCAGCAGTAATTGAAATCATTTGGTCCTGGCTAAGAAATAGACTGATGGATCAGTGAAATATATTGGATACATGTCACAATAATCAAAAACTATATCAATCTAGTATTTAATAAAGCCCAAAATTCCAGCTTCTGAACTCACCATTTAAAAAAAAAATTGCTGGGAACACTGGAAAATAATATGTGAGAAACTCAGCATAAATATACATCTCATGCCCATACCAAAATAAGGTCAAAATGGACACATGACTTGGGCATAAAGGATGATACCATAAACAAATTAGGAGAGCAAGGGAGGAATTTATGACCAAAGAAAAACTAGAGAACATTATGAAAGTCAAAATGGACATCACATTACAATAAATTAAAAAGATTTTGCCCAAATAAAACCAAGATTAAAAATAAGATTAAAAGGAAGTACAAAGCTGAGAAAAAATCTTTATAGCCAGTATTTCTGATAAAGATCTCATTTCTAAAATATATAAAGAACTGTGTCAAATTTATAATACAAGTCATTCCCTAATCATGGTGAAAGGATATGAACAGACAATTTTCAGATGACAAAATTAAACCAATTTATACTTATATGAAAAAATGCTCTCAATCACTATTGATTAGAGAAATGTAAATTAAAACAACTCTAAGGTACCACCTCACACCTCTCCGATTGGTTAAAATGACAGCAAAAGTTAATGATAAATGTTGGCGGGAATGTGGAAAAATTGGAACACTAATGCATTGTTGGTGGGGTTGTGAAATGATCCAACTATTCTGGAGAACAATCTGGAATTATAAAAGTGTGTATACCCTTTCACCCAGCAGTGGTATTACTGGGTCTGTTTCCCAAGGAAATCATAAAGGAGGAAAAATGATCTGCATGTGCAAAAAATTTTTGTAGCATCTATTTTTGTGGTATCAAAGAATTGTAAAAGAAGTGGATGCTCATCAATTGGGGAATGGATGAACAAATTGTGGTTCCTGAAAATAATGGAATATTATTGTTCTATTAAAAAAATGATATATTAACTGATTTTCAAAAGCCTAGAAAGATTTACATGAACTAATGCTGACTAAACAAGCAGAACCAATAATACATTGTACACAATAGCAGCAAGAATGTTCAATGATCAACTATGAAAGATGTGGTTCTTTTCAGTGGTTCAGTGGTGACAGTGACTTTGGACAGAAAATGCCATCTGCATACAGAAAAAGATCTAAAGAGATTGAATGTAAATAAACACCTGCTCTGTTCACTTCTTTTTTCCATCTTTAAAAAAATCTCTCATGGTTTTTCCCATTTGCTTTGATTTTTCTCTCCCAACATAATTCATAAAGCAATGTGTATTTAAAATAAACTTACTACAATAAAAAGAATAAGTATTTTCTTTTGCCTTTCTTGTGGTGGATCAATGGAATGAATAGATTAGATACAAATTACAGTATGATAAATGATAAATGACTATAGTAATCTAGCCTTTGAAAACCCAAATATCCAAGATTTTGGTTATTTGACAAAAACTTTTGGGAAAACTCGAAAACATTATGTCATAAATTTTATAGAGACCAATACTTCACATCATATACCAAAATAAGATAAAAATGAATGCATAATTTAAATATAAAGGCTGATGCCATAAGAAAATTAAGAGAACATGAATAATTTATATCAGTTTTATGGATAAAAGAAGAATTTAGCAATAAAGAAGATAAAGAGAACATTACATAAATAAAATAAAATAGATAATTTTGCTTATATCAATTTAGGAAGTTTTTGGACAAACAAAACCAATACAACCAAAATTATAAGCAAAGCAGAAAACTGGAGGGGGTGGGAATTAAGGGAGGAATTTGCAGCAAATATTTCTGATAAAGGCCTTCTTTCTCAACTATATAGAGAATTGAGTCAAATTTATAAAAATGTCATTCCCCAATTGAAAAATTCTCAAAGAATATTTTTAGATGAGGAAATAAAGTTATCAATAGTCATGAAAAAATTATCTAAATCACTATAGATCAGAGAAATGCAAATTCAAACCACTCTTGGGTACTATCCTCTCACTTACCAGTGCAGCTAAACAAAAACACAAAAAAGACAAAAAAAAAAAAAAAAAGGAAAATGTTGAATATTGGAGGGAATGTGGGAAATCTGGGCACTAATACACTATTGATGAAGTATGAATTGATACAACTATTCTGAAGAGCAATTTAGAACTATGTCCAAAGAACTATAAAATTATGTCTGCTTCCTTGATCCAGCAATACCAATGTTAGATCTACATCCCAAAGACAGGATGAACTCAACAAAGTGAGTCTTGGCCAGCTTTCTATCCTGGCCAAATAAAAGGGGGTTGGGGTTGGGGGCATGAACATACTTGTACAAAAAATATTTATAGAAGCTCTTTTGTGACAGCTAAAAATTGGACATCAAAGAAATTCCCATCAATTGGAGAATGGTTAAAGAAGCTGTGTTATATGATTTAATGCAATATCATTGTACTATAGGAAATGATCAGCAGATATATATTAGAAAAACCTGGAATGATGTTATGTGAATTGATGCATTGTGAAGTAAACAAAACCAGGAAAATAATATACACAGTAAATTTTGTACAATGAAGAACTGTGAATAACAGTTAATCTCAACAATACACTGATCTAACACAATCCCAAAAGATTAATGATGAAATATACCATTCACCTCCAAAGAAAGAACTAATGTTGATTGAATAGAGATTGAAGAATACTATTTTTTACTTTCTTTTTTTTTTAGATTCAAATCTTCTTTTACAAAACAACTTACATAGAAATATTTTACATTCTTGCAAACGTATAACTTATATCTAATTGCTTGCATTGACAAGATCCAGGAGGGGAGAGAGGAAGGAAAGTATAGAATTTGGAACTCAAATTTTTTTTTAAAAGAATATAACTTTTATTTTCCCCCTGAGGCAATTGGGGTTAAGTGACTTACCCAGGGTCACACAGCTGAGAAATGTTAAGTGTCTGAAGTCACATTTGAACTCAGGTCCTCTTGATTTCAGGGCTGGTGCTCAATCCACTGTGCCGCCTAACTGCCCTAAGAATATAACCTTAGAAGATGAATCAATGTTGAGGCATTGGGTGATAAAGGCCATGCACTACAATGTCTGTTATGTAAATAGAGAGAAGGCGTTTAGATGAGAGGTGTTTCAAACTTAGAAAAGAAAAGACATGACAAGAGATTGCCATGTGTAAGAAGTCAGTAGATTCACAAGAGGGAACATTTGGGACAAATATAATGAGTTTTATATTAGAAATGCTGAATTTGAGAAGCTCATGGAAGTTTTGATTTGAGATGCTCAAAAGGTAGTTGATGATGTATGACTACACCTCAAGAGGAACACTAAAACTGCATGTATAAATAAATGCGTGAATCACCGGCATACAGATGAGAAGTAGAATCTATGTGAGCTGACAAACTCACCAAGTGAAATAATATAGAAGAAAAAGAGAAAGAAGTCCAAGATCAAGTAGGGGAGAAGAGGAGGGGAGCAGTTATAATTATGGTTTATTTAAATAGAATGTAAGGGTACCTAGGTGGTACAAAGGCTAGAGAGTTGGCTAAGACTCACTTTCCTGAGTTCAAATTTAGTTTCAGGCACTTAGCTAATTTTTTAACCCTGCCTCAGTCTGTCATCTGTAAAATGAACTGGAGAAGGAAATGTCAAAGCACTCCACTATCTTTACCAAGAAAACTCCAAATGTCATGAAGAGCCAGATACAACTGAGAACAACTCATACATATAAGTGTGATATTTGTGATCACTTGAGTCCTTTAGCTTTGAAAATATCCTATTTCATTTCTTTTTTTAAACTTCACCTAAATGTAGGATAATATTGGATTATTCAAATTGACTGTTGAAAAATTATGTTATTAAAATTTAATTATTATGTTCCTTGAAGTTTCAAGTCTAATTTTTTTTCTCATAGTAATGGTCTATAAATTTCATTGATTAGGCTTTTCTTTTGGTTTTATTCCAAATTTCTGAACAATCTATCCATTTATCTATCTATCTACATACTTGTTATGTATAGAAAAGTCTATTACCCTTAAAAATATCTCTTTTCATCTTGTCTTCAGTCAAGTAATTTACCTCTTATAAAGTTCAGGTGCTATTTTAATGTTCATATTTTGCTTCCCTTCTGCCTAATTTTCTTCTTTTTTAAATTTTTTTTGGTTGCCAAGGCAATTGAGATTGACTTGACCAGGGTCACACAACTTAGTTATGTGTCTGAGGCCAGATTTGAACTCAGGTTCCCCTGGTGCTGGTGCTCTATCTACTGTGATACCTAGCTGCCCCTACCTAATTTTCTTCTACTTCTATATATTTATATTTTTAAAGTTTTATTGATCGTTCTTTTAGAGCCTCTGTTACCTTGGAAAAAAATATGTTGTGTTTTCTAAATTCAGTTCTCCTTTACTTATATATTTTTTCAATGTTGTATTAAAAACTCCAGTTTCTGACCCAATTTTATCATTTAATTTTTAGAATTTTATTTTTCTTTTGAACCAATTCTGGGGTTTGCTACATTTAATCCATTATTTCTATAATATATACTGAATTTTTAAAATTATTATTAAGAATTTAGTTTCCAGGAGATGAATATATTTGTCAGCAACAAGATTATATGATATGTGTGTGTATGTGTGTGTGTGTGTGTGTGTGTGTGTGTGTGTATATTAATTCTGATGGACAAGGCTCTTTTCAACAATGAGATGATTCAGGCCAGTTCCAATGATCTGGTGAAGAGAGTCATCTATACCCAGAGAAAGGACTATGAGAGAATCATAACATAGTATTTTCACTCTTTTTGTTGTGGTTTGCTTGATTTTATTTTCTTTCTCATTTTTTTCCCTTTTTGATCAGATTTTTCTTGGACAGCAAGATAATTGTATAAACATGTATGCCTATATTAGATTTAACATATATTTTATTATGTTTAACATATATTAGATTACTTACCGTCTAGGGGAGGAGATGAGGGAAGGGAGGAAAATGGAACCCAAGATTTTTCAAGGGTCAGTGTTGAAAAATTATCCTTGCTTATGTTTTGAAAATAAAAAAAACTTCAATAAAATAATTTGGTTTCATTTCTATCATGATAGAATATTTGTTCGTATTTGTTGTCCCACAGTTCTCTTTTATTGTCCTGACTCAGTTTCCCTAATTGTCCTGCCTCAGTTTCTGTAATGGTTCTGTCTCAGTTTCCCTAAATTGTTCTGACTCAGTTTCCCTGAATCATTCTGCCTCAATCCCTTTAGTTGCAAACCCTTCTCTCTGGTTCATTAAGACTGATATAACTCAAGGCTACTTACTCTAAGGTTATAAATTGTCAATGTGTAAACTCAAGATAAGTGGAGTTCAGACTTCCTGGCTCCTAACTCCTCCTAAGTCATCAAGAATTTATGGTCCTACCCCCCACCCTGTCAGAATCAGATTGATAGTCTGTTCCTGCTCTCAGTACTCTGACTCTGCCCCTGCCTCAGTCTACCCCTGTAGCTGAGCCACATGTTTATATAGCTCACATTAGTTGCTGGATGCTTTGGACATTAGCTCTGGGGGCCCCAGTACAATCTCTCTCTCTCTCAGAAATCCAAAAAAAATTAAAAAACTTTCTATTCTTTATCTTGACTCAGTTTCTCCAGCATAACATATTGTTCTTTTAGTCTTTGAATTTTTATTCTATGAACTTTACCTCATAAAGGTATTATGTCTTTATAGCCAATAAGCAATAAATCGTATATATTTCTAAAATATTAAAGACAATCAAATATTTTAATGGAATCCACATATTTCTTTAACAATATAAGAAAGTTGCCACCCTCACCTCTGATAGCCCCAGAAATTATCTAGCTTTCAACATTCTTGTAGTGGATTGTAAAACCATCTTCTTCCTTATTTACCTCTTTCCTCAAAACCTTTAATTTCATTTTTTGTAATTATAAGGTCTTAGTAACTCTACAGGAAAAAAAAATAAAGATGCAATAAAGAAACTGTTTATAT
Organism: Sarcophilus harrisii; assembly: GCF_902635505.1. Lineage (NCBI taxonomy): Eukaryota > Metazoa > Chordata > Mammalia > Dasyuromorphia > Dasyuridae > Sarcophilus > Sarcophilus harrisii. The sequence continues at coordinate 319,660,295 of NC_045427.1, read as the reverse complement.
CTCCTCACATTCTCTTTTGATCTTTGTTGGCATCTACTGATCTTTACATATTTTAATCTCTTTGTAAATTACTCTTTTCTAAAACTTTGATTTCAAATCATTTTTAGCATAAGACTGAAACAAAAATAGTCATATTTTGAAATTGATTGGCCATCATTTTTAACATTTATTTAAGCATGAAATAAGTGAATCACTTGATTCTTTTTAGCCTTACTCATTGACTTCAAATGGTGTTGGTCTGCTTTAAATAATCATTTGGTAGTTGTCACATAAATACTGAACAATTCACACTTTTTTTCTGTAATTATCAGCTGATCAAGGTTCACAGTCTACTCAGAAAGAGATGTTGAAGGGAAGTATGATTCTATCAATGTACAGAAAGCAAATGATATAGATTTAAAACTTTGTATATCTGAGTTTAGGATGGTAGAAAATACCTAATCCTAAAACTAAATGCTTGAAATTACAATTTGTAGAACCCTAAACCGCTTTCCAAAATTTAATTGCCTGAGGATAACAGAATGGTTTAAAAAAAAAAAGGGGAGAGAAAAAAAAAAGTGAAACTTAAATCTGATTACCTAAATCTTTTAGCAATTGCAAATTCCCTTTAGACATAGAGTTGATTTTGAAGTATATTTTAGTAGTAAATTTCAAATAACACTGAAATATGTATAATGTATAACAACATGTTCTTCATTATACCATTTAGTCATTTAGATATACTTACATAATAAACAATGGGGGGGGGGGGATTAAGTATCCTGTTTTCTTTGTCAATTTTAATAGGTAGCATTTACATAGCATTTTAAAGTTCACAGAGCTATTCTATGAGCTAGATACTTTCATTATCCAAATTTGACAGATAATCCAATTGAAGCCAAGATAAATTAAGTAATTTGATGCCGACCTTCCTGTTAATGCCAGTGGCAAGTTTCAAACTCAGGTTTTCCATGAATCTAAGTCCAATGTTCTTCCACATAGCCTAACTCAGGTCTGAGGAACCTTTTTTCCTGCCAATAGCCATTTGGACATTTATAACATGATTTTCAGGCCACACAAAATTATCAACTTAAAAAACTCAAGCAGTGGGAAGTTGCTGTTCCCTACAGTTGTCTTGGCAGGGTGAGATCAAATGATTTAATGGGTCTTATATAATCTGTGGGAAAGATGTTCCCCAACCCTATTAGAAAGAGGAAAGTGAGTCAGAAGCTGTCTTTCCTTTTCAAACAACAAAATCCCTACCCCCTTAGCTACCGCCACTGGCATGCAACAAGAGAAGTATCAGAGGATAAAAAGATGTATTCTTCATCATATCAATTTGCCAAATCCTTTGAACTGTTTTTTAATACTTTTTCCTTAAAATGATCACTATGAAGGCTCAACATTTCAATGGACATGCTATTTACACCCACTGTGCAGCTTTTCCTTCTTATATACCTAGAGATTTATCAGGCATTATTGCTTTTTTATATGTATATGATATTTAATCATAAGACATAAAACAGATTAAAAAATGGAATATATAAACCTCTGAAGTGTTATAAATGAGACCAAATTGTTCCTCAAATAGCTGCTCTAGTTTGCACTGCAAATAGCAATTGGTATATGTCTCTAAAGTGTTTTTCTTTTATTTTTTTTGTAAATTTACTTATGTTTAGTTTTTTTTTAATTTTTAACACACATTGCTTTATGTAGTATATAAAAACTTGTCTTATGAAGAAAGGATTAGACTAGTTCCATTTGATTCTAGAGGCCAGATAACTTGTCAGAAATTATACATTATAGCAGGTTTTTCTTTTATTTGTGGGTTAAAGTATGCCTAAGGTCCTTATAACTAAAATTTTTGTAATCTATATACCTGATTTTTATCTTCTTTAGGACCTAATGTTCATCATGTTAGTGTTATATATTTATCACTCAAGTTACTCCAAATAATAAGTCCAAATTTTGTTAGTGTGAGCATTACCTCTATTTACATAAAATATAATCCTTCTGCAGTATAGGAGATAGTCTTGGAAAATTGCCGAAACCAATTTATGACTGTTTCCAGGTTTGTGATGCCAGTACTCTGTGAACTTAAGTAAGACTGAACAACTGACACAAAGTTGGACCTATGCTCAAAATCTTTAATTAGGAGGACCTGTCAGAGTTTGAGCTGCACTAGCATAGCGTTCATGAAGACAAGGTCACTTTGACAGCATAATGAAGCTGGGATAAGATTTTGATAGATTATGTATTATATTATAATCTTTATAGATAGCTATAATAATTTATATTTATCTATATTTCTATATATAAATCTATATATCTATAGATCTAGATATATCTAGATATCTATATATCTATAAATCTATATATATATCGATATATAGATATAATCTATATATCTATATATAAATAACATTTATATATAATCTATAGATTATAATATAAGTATAATAGATTAATGCATTAATCTATTATATATTAAGTAACCTATAATAGATTTTGATAGTATGATATAAAGGAACTAGAGAAAGATATGTTGAATGGTTGTGGGTAGTTCTTCATTCTCAAAGTGACCACAGTGACATCGTTGTTAACAGTAAGCAAATAGAGTACATGTCCAGCTGTGACTGATCAGACCAAGACAGCCTCAGAATACTCTACCACAAGTCAAGCACAATTAACTTGATCATCACACATTTCCTTAAAGCTTCTGCAATCCTGCTTTGTTCATAAATCACAGCACCTTCTCTGAAATGGATACACCATGTTGTGAAGTTCTGCAACAGGATTTCCCCCATGTCAAACAACTGATTTCAAGTTCTTCAGAGTCACTTCAAGAGAGTCTTTGTATTCTTTCTTCAAACTACCACATAAACACCGACTTTGCATGATTTCTCTATGAAGTCATCTTTTAGTCAAAGGCACATTTGGCATTCAAACAATGTGGCCAAGGTCCCTGTGTTGAAAGCCCATCACTTCCCAGCTGTGTTACAATGTACAAATCACCTAACTTTTCTAAACTTCAGTTTCTATATCTGTAAAATGGCAATAATACTTACCTCAAAAGGTTGTTTAAGGATCAGTGTTTTGGATGAGCCAGGCATTGTGCTAAGTTTTGGAGATACAAGGAGAGGCAAATAAGTAATTATAAATGGTGAATTGGTTTCAAGGCCCAAATTTTTCCAAGGCTCAACTATTTTAACTCAAATTATGAATTTACATTTTTCTCTTTGAAATTTTCTATTTACTCAGAGCAGATACAAATGTGTGTTTGTGTATGGGGGAAGTTGTGGATGTGGGTGTATGTATTTCCCTTGAAGATAACATATAGTGACATAGACCTTTAATATATACATATATATGTATACACACACACACACACAAGTAGTTTCAACATTCACCCTTGTAAAACCTTGTGTTCTAATTTTTTTCCTTCTCTTCTCCTCATCCCTTCCCCTAGTTATCAAGAAATTCAATATATGTTAAACATCTGGAGTTCTTCTATGCATATTTCCAAAATTATCATGCTGCACAAGAAAAATCAGATCAAAAAGGAAAAAAAAAATGAGAAAGAGAACAAAATGCCATCAAACAACAAAAAAGAGAAAATGCCATATTGTGATCCATACTCAGTCCCCACAGTGCTCTCTTTAGGTGCAGATGGCTCTCTCCATCATAAGATCATTGGAACTGGCACGAATCACTGCACTGTTGAAAAGAGCCATGCCCATCAGAATTGAGCATCACATAATCTTGTAATTGTTGTGGACAATGTTTTCTTGGTTCTACTCACTTCACTTAGCATCAATTCAAGTAAGCCTCTCCAGACTTTTCTGAAATTATAGAACAATAATATTCTATAACATTCCTATACAATAATTTATTTAGTCATTCCCCAACTGATGGGCATCACTCAGTTTTCAGTTCCTTGCTACTACACAAAGGACTGCTGATATAGACCTTTTTAAAATCATAGTTTCAAAGCTAATGAACATTAGGATATATTGAGTTTATTCTCATTTCAAATATGAAGAATCTGAGTCCCCAAGAGGTTAAATATTACACTATATAAATATAAAATAAATAAATATATTTAAATTCACTTGTAATCCAAGAACTAGACATCCATTTAAAAATAGATGTTTAAAAGTAGCAAAATCTTTACAAAAAAGATAGTTTTGTTCCTCATTCTAGCTTATGTTAGTAGGTATCCCCAGATCATATGGGTAATAAGACTATAAGAAGAGTTTCTCTAACAATCATAGCAATTTATCACCCTTGTATATTTGCTTTACAAGAAGACCTACTTTGTAACTGCTTATGGTAAACAGAGGCCCCAGATCTCTAGATCATATCTACTCTTCAAGATAAATGTTCTCTTGGATCACATTACATAAATATTTGATGTTTAAAACTATGGCACCTGACAGGTTTGGCATAAGATATTCTATTTCATCTCCCTGGCCCTTTCAAACACTACTTTCTAAATAGACATATATTTAAATAGTAGGAGTCATCAAATTCAGCATTTCTATTACTTACTGTGAAGTAGTTTCAAGCAGGAGTCTGAAAGACCACACTTAATGGATTATGATATCTTTAAGCCCACTTAGACAATTTGGAAAACTCTTAATTTACCCTTTGTTTTGAGGTAATGTGTACTTGAGACTTGGAATATGCTTTAGGAATTATAACAGAAACTCCAGTGGACAAGGAGAAATCTAAAAGTAAAAGTATAAGAGAATCAAAGAAAAGGACCCTTTGATGGCTTGATAAGCAAAATTATTCATTGTTATTAAAATCATGAATTTCATCCCAGGTTTGAAGATTCACTGATCTAAAATTATGCATCATGTTTCCTTCAAATCTTTGACTATTAATCTTACACTTCCATTTTCCCTTCTTTTCCCTGTTCTACTTTCCTGTATTTTCAATTTTTTTAGTTCAGACTATGTCTCCTCCCTATTGGAGCCAGTGGTCACTCACCCCAATCCCATTGCTTTGATTTATTTAGTTTCCAACCTGAGTTGGTTCATCTATCCTTGGGAAGGCTGATGGCCTTTGGATCCTTAAGGCTAATAATGTTAGTATCAGATTTAATGAAGATACTTCATAGCCTTTAGCCCTGTGGCAAAAAATTCCTGAGTTTAAATAATATATAAATCTCAATCTCCCATGTATTTGAGATTACAAATATTTGCCAATGTGTCCAAATTTCTCCTTTTTCTTAAAAACCAGAAATAGTATCTGATATAATTTTAACAAAGAAAATGTTTGTAATTTTCAGATTTGTTTATTGGATTTCATTATGTCTATTAATAAATATTTATGAATTGCTTACTGTTAGATACTGTTTTAAGCACTGGGGATACAGAAACAAAAACAGAACCTGTGCCACAAGAAACTCACATTCTAATGGGGAAGACAATATGAAAATAACTGAGTTCAAACAAGATATAGACAGAATAAAATGAAGATCGTTAATAGAGAGAAGAGGCTCAAATTAAGAGGAAGGAAGAAAGATTTAATTTTAGCTGGGAGTTGAAGGAAGCGAGGAAGGAGAGAATTCTGGGCATGAGATTAAAATGCCAAGAGCAGGGAGATGTAATATCTTTTGTTAGAAACAAAAAGGAAGCCAGTTTCACTGGATCACAAAGAATATGGTATAATATAAGGTAAACCAAGCCTGGAAATATAAGTAAGAAAGGTGGAGGGGACATTAGAATTTTAATGAAATAATATTATTTTAATATTTAGTATAAATTTTTTAGTATAAAAACTTTTTATTTTTGTATAAAACTGATAAGGAATAACTAGAATTTATTAAGGGGAGTAACATGATCAGACTTAAATGGTAGCTGAGTAGAGGATGGATTGGAGCAGTGTGGTGGCAAGGGAGAGCAACCAGAAGGCTATTTCAATATTTCAAATTTGAAGTGATGAGGATCTGTACCTTGGTGATAGTATCAGAAGAGAGAATAAGGAGTACATAAGAGACATTATAAAAATAAAATTGTCAAATCTTGCTTGGAATATGAAGAAAAAAGAAAGAGGATTCAAGGTTGACATTTAGATTTAGAGTTTGGGAGACTAGGAAGATTATCATACCCTTTTAACAATAATAGAAAAATTAGGGAAAGAAGAGGATTTTGGTGCAGGAGGGAAAGAATTCAATTTTGAATTTGAGATCTGAGATATTCAATAGCTAGATAGAATAAGTCCAATAGAAAAACAATACTGGAGACACCCTATACCAACACTAATGGCAAAGTTCAGCTTTGTGAGGAGGAGAGAGAAGGCTGATCATTTGGTAAAACACAGTGCCTGGATTGGCCCAAAGTTGCTGGAGACTTATGAAGAGATTCCTGACAATAAAACTAAGGAGACAATAGGGAACAGTATCCTTGGAAAATGAATATTTAAAACAAGATTAGCAGCAAAGTTAGTGGCCAATAATAGTATGAAAACAACCAGATTGTGGAATGGAAAGAAATTATATTTGTGGATACTTCTAAGATGTTTCTGATGAGAACACTTTAAAGATCCGTCACTACTTCAATACGTTCTCTCCTGGTTCTAATGCTATCATCGTGGTGCTTCCACTCAGTCATTAAACTAAGGAGGAGCAAGTTGCAGTAATAAGATGCAGGAAAATTTTAGTTCCAAAGCCAAAAAATACATGACTCTTTTATTCATCTGGAAGGATGATTTGGAAGGTACTGATTTGAATCAACACATATAAACTACAAAAGAAGTTTTGAAAGACCTTATAGGATAGTTTGATGGAAAATACTGTGGAATCAAAAATTATTCAACTTCAAAGGAGCGCAGGAGTCCCAGCTAACAAAATTTCTAATCTTAGTTGAGCAATGTCAACATATTAGGAAACATCCTATTTTTTAAAGCAAAGGCCCAACAAAAAGGCTGTGTTCTGAGTTTGGTATAACAAAAATCCTTTGCATTTATCCTCTGGATGATCTTAGCCACAGCAAAATCCCAGAATTGTTTCTTGTCATGAAGTTCCAGACTTATCAAAGGTTGAAGTTTATTGTTTGTGATATCATTGTATTTCTAAATTCCTGGGACTATAATTTACTTTTGTTTTGAGCTTTGATTACAGGAATAATTATCTGAATTGTCATAAATCCAATGGTAGAAAATAGCATATTCTACAGAATGGGAAAAACTAAAGGTGAATGTCTATACCTTGGAAAAATATGGGAGACAAACTTGACATGGACTACATAGGATTCTCCTTGCTTTATTTCTGCACTGTACTATTTCCTTTCTGAAAAGGAAATTTCTTCAACTGGTGAATCCTGAGCCTTGCTTTTAGTACACTATGACTAACTACATATATATGTTCATACTTGCACCTTAGAACAATAATTCAGAGATGTTCCAGCATCAATCTATTACTTAATAGATTTAGCATGTTACTTTAAAAACTTATTGACAACCTTGTATAAAAAGTAAAAGAGAGTCATAGTTATAATAATGTCATGCACATAACAGAAGGAAAAACTCCCTTACTTTAATTCCATGTAATCACACTGTACTAAAAGCAAGGCTCAGGATTTAAACTACTTCTGACTCCAGGGTTGGTTCTCTGCACCACTTAACTGCCTTATAAAACCTAGACTGAGAGAATTCAGGAGAATAGGGCAATTATATCAAAGGCTTAGAAGAAAATAAAAAAAAATGAAGAAGAAAAGACCATTAGATTTGGAAATTAAAACATGATAAGTTAATCTGAGAGAGCAGTTTTAATTGAAGAATTAAAGAAGTTAGATTGTAGAAAGTTAAGACAAGAGAAGATATAGGAAGTGACAGCACTTATTCAAGATGAACTCTCTCAAGTTATTTAGCTAAAAGAGGGAAGAGAGATATGGAATGATAGCTGATAGTAATTCATTTATCTAGTGAGGGTTTTTTGAGAATGGAGGAAATGGAACTTGAGTTGATACCCATCAGTTGGACAATGGTTGAATAAGTTATGGTATATGGATGTTATGGAATATTATTGTTCTATAAGAAACTATCAGCAGGATGATATCAGAGAGACCTGAAGAAATTTGCATGGACTAATGCTAAGTGAAATGAGCAGAACCAGGAGATCATTGTAGACAGCAACAACAAAATTAACTGATGATCAGTTCTGATAGATATGACTCTTTTCAACAATGTGATGATTCAGGTTAGTTCCAATGATCTTGTGATGAAGAGAGCTATCTACATCCAGAGAGAGGACTGTGGGATCTGAGTGTGGATCATAACATATAGCATTTTCATTCTTTTTGATGTTGTTTGCTAGCATTTTGTTTTATTTCTCTTTTTTTTTCTTTTTGATCTGATTTTTTCTTGTGAAGCAAAATAATTGTATAAATATGTACACATATATTGGATTTAACATATTTTAACATATTTAATATATTGGATTATTTGCCATCTAGGGGAGGGGTGGAGAAGAGGGGAAAATTTGGAACAGATGAATTGGATTTAAGTGAGGAAGGGTTGTGAAAGATAATTTGCCTCACTTTCCCCTCCAGAGCTATTTGTGTCCAATGGAAAGAATATAGATCAAGGTGAATGGAAATGGCCCTGGATGAAATAGGACACCTTGGGCTTTTTAAGCTAAGGTCTTCAATAGGTCTCAATTTGATTGCAATAAGTTTTGAATAAGTCTTTGAACTCCACGTCAAGTTGAAGTCCATCTCTGATGAGTTGTGAATTAATATTCATGGTACATTACTAGTGTAAATTTTCTGATGACTAATACTGAAAGTTCATTGTTGTCTAACTAGCACCACTGGTAAACCTGAGACTATAATAATCTGTTGCTATAAAGTGGTCACTCAGTGGTCAAAAGATCGTCAATGTTTCTATTTCTCTTCATTTTCCCCGAAGAGATTTTTATGTCATACAGAAATGAGCATCAACCCTGCCAACCCTAACAACTTAGCTCCACCATCTTCTACTTAAAAATAAATAAATAAATAAATAGAAGGAATGAAAGAAGAGGGGGGAAAGCAAAAGAAATTCTGTTACCGATTAAATAAGTCACAGTATATCTTTGTGATTAATGTGGTAATGCCCAATCAAAATTAATTTCAAGAAAGTCTATAACTCGCCCCCTCCCGAGGCAATTGGGGTTAAATGACTTGCCCAGGGTCACACAGTTAAGAAATGTTAAGTGTCTGAGACCAGATTTGAACTCAGGTCCTCCTGACTTCAGGACCTGAAGTCACCATCTAGCTGCCCCAACAAGTTTTAATATATATGACTGGATTAATGTTATCAAATAGAGATCCTCATAGATAGTTCTCAATCAATGTTTTTTTTTTAATAATTAACATTCATTATTTGTTTATTTATTGTTGTTTATTATGTGAACAGCAGCCTGGAATAATGCTAATCTGAGCAAGGGAAAGCTAGATTCAAAACTTACCTCTGAAGCTTACTAAAAGGTTAAAGAGACATAGTTTCTTGATAATTTAATCATTTTGTTAATAAGACAGGCAGGCTATTTATAAAAGGATGGTCATGTGGCTATCTCTTTTAAACTCACACTTTATATACCCTTTAAAACAGTAAGAGGTCCATAAACAGCACTCAAATCTAATTGATTAATATGATTGAAAATGAGCTACATCAAAATGAAAGGCTGGGTATCTTTTGAATAGGTAAAGCTTCTAAATATCATCTTCTAGCTTTAGGCTTTCATAATTCAAAGAATAGGCTGAGAATGACCCCTGAACATATATATATATATATATATATTCAGACCACACCACTCCCAGGCTTCAAATATCTAGACAAAAGATTCTGTTTCCACCCAAGCTTGGGCAGAACACAATGAGCTTCAGCACTATAGATTAAATTCCTTGCAAAAGTTTGGGTGATCTTGATGGTGTAACCCACATCAGGAGAGTTAATGCAACTTTATTTTCAGTAAAATAAAACTGAACTTAAAGTCGGGGCTTTGGAAGAAGGGGGTGGAGCTCTGAATCTCCACCAAATATTAGTTGTTAGTAATCATTTCTCATATAGATATATGGATAGGCTTCAGTTTCTTTGTCAGTAATATGAGAATACCATCGGCAGAGTTACAGAGTTCATTGTTTTATGCCTGTGAAACCAGGACAATCTACCAGTGCCATGCCAGGAAATTGAATTACTTCCATTTGAATTGTCTTAGAAAGAGTCTGAAAATCACCTGTCTATATAAGATACTAAATACTGAGGTTCTTTCTCTAACTACATTGCCAAGCATTCCAAGTCTACTTCAGAGAGCACAGCTCCTTTGAGCTGGCCACATTGTTCAAATGACTAAAGTATGCCTGCTAAAAAGATTACTTTATAAGAATTCTCACAGGACAAGTAATTACAAGGTAATCATTAAAAGCAATACAAGGACATTCTCAAGGTCTCTGTAGAACTATAGAATTGATTGTATGACATGGGAGTCCCTGACACGGGATCATCTAGCATGGTCATTCAGAAAAGATGCTGTGCTCTAAGAGCAAAGTAGAATTGAAAATGAAATGTGAGATACACAAAACTAGAGAGTCCACTCCAAATGTTCATAGGGATTATTTGTGTCTGACCTGTGGAGCTTATATTGGTCTGATCAGCCACGGTTGGCACATTGTAACTCAACTCTAGCGTGGTGATGTCATTTTGATCCTCTTTGAGAACAAAGGACAACAACCAACCAATAGTGTTCATGGATACTCAAAAGAGACAACATATTTCAAGCACTTTGCAAACCTTAAAAAACTATACACTCTAAAAATTGATAATGTCATCAGAGCTCCTAAAGTAGGAAATAAAATAGGTTTATGACTAAGTAAATTAATTTAGAGAGTTGCCTCAGATTTATTATAAACTACTTAAAAGCATTTTTTCTACTTTTAGTAGGATAAGCATCCTCTCAAGTACCACAATCATTTTTTTTTAACTTAATTTTTTTTTCACTTTGACCCTATTGGAATTTCAACAAATTCCAAATTGGTGGTATTGAAAATAGTTTCACTGTTTTCTGATCATTGATAGACTTAGTTATACATGAGCAATATTACTGAAATATGTGCTCCCTCTAAAGCAGGAGTTCTTAACATTTTATGTGTCTTAAACTCCTTTTTGACTGTCTGATGAAGTCTGTAGAAACTTCTCAAAATAATGTTTTTAGATGCTTAAAATAAAATTCACTGTATTATAGAGGAAATCAATTATTTAAAAATAGTCATCAAAATATTTAGAAAAAAGCTAATTTATGGAACTTCTGAAATCTATCTATAGAGTCCTAGGGTAGACACTCCCAGGTTAAAAATATTTACTTTAATGGCACCAAGAAATTCCTTCATGGTCTTTCTTTCCTTCATGTCTTCAGAATATGGGTTAGACTAGGTGACTAGGATGTAACACATACTGAATAGGGTAGTGATTTAGATGTTGGAAAACTATGACAAAAGGGAATGCTCCAAAATATCCTCTACTCAATAGACAATAGTATAAGCAGCAAAGGTTGAATAGAACGGCTGACACCGCATGGATTCACATTCTATAACATTCTATAACTTATTCATATAAGTGAATATATTTTCACTTATTCTGTTCTTCACTTTGGTTCATTTCTTAATAAATGATGGAGGAGGATAAAAGGATAAGAATAGTTTTAGCAATTAGTTTTAGGAACTAATAGTACTACAGATAATGAAAAGAATACTAGATCTGTAATTAGAAGATCTGAGTTCAAATTTAAATTCTGCTATTTACTAGTGTGACTTTAGATGAATCACTAAACCCATCTTGATGAGATACATATGTTCACAAATGATGAGGTTCCATAACAATTCACATGTGAAGAATTCACAAGGACCTTTTCCTTGCCAAAAGATATATTTATTTATGAGAAGAGGTTGTAGACAAAATGAAGAAATAAAATAGACATCACGAGTGATAAATATGAAATAGATTTGGGAGAGAATATAGTGATCAAGGAAAGGGTTTTTAACAATTAACAATGGAAAAGATAAGTTCCCTAGTGTAACTCACAGTTAATTAGGAAAAAGGAGAATATTTTATGAAGTGGGAATATGCCATTGACCAGCTGGGCTAAATCCATAAAGGAACACTTGAAGAGTCAGTTGGGGCAGCTAGATGATATAGTGTATAAAGCAAAGACCCTAGAGTCAGGAGGATCTGGGTTTAAATTCAGTCTCAGACACTTAATGCCAACTGTGTAAGCCTGGGCAAGTTATTTATCTTGATGAGATCAGGCTAACCCAAAAGGAATTCAGCAAAGATGGCCTAGGCCATGGATAGATTTATAGGGAAAATTTAATCTCAGGAGTTTGACATTAATAAGTTTGTTTTCTGATTGGATACAGTAAGGTCAGGTTAACTAAGACTTCCATATTAGTAGGACTGTAAGACAGAGCTGATTCCCACTTCCCTTCCTACTTACCTCAGGGATTAATCAGTATATTTCTGTAGATGGAAATTAGTTGTGTAACCATCAGCAAATTCCTAGAGTCGCAGTTTCCTGATTTATAAAATAGGAATAATAGCATTCATATTACCTATATCATAGAGTAATAAAGAAAATGCTTCTTTGTAAACCTTAAGTTGAGATATAAATATAAAGTCTTAATTTAAAATAACTTTAAAATAAAGTCTTAACTAACATAGTAGAAGGAAGAAGGGGAGATCTTAAAACTTAATCTGAAGAAATTATTTTTGCCCAGGGAAGAAAAATATGTTATTCCCATCCTGATCAAAAATAATAATAATAAAAAAACATTATCTGTATAGTGGCATGTGAAGAGAGCTGACTTTGAAGCCAGGAAGATCAGAGTTCACTTCTAACACATACTAACTGGATGACCCTGTGTAAGTCATTAATTCCTCAGCAACCCTCTAAGAGTATAAATTGAGGAGAAAATGCTAACATTCACTGTTAGAAATAATTTTATTACCTAATAGTTATCTGAAGCAAAGGAAATCATAGGTCCACTCCATATACTTAATATGCTGATCTTAGTCAATTTCTTCTCAATAACTCACAAATTCTAGAATTAGATAGCAAAAAGACAAATTCATAAGCAGCACATGGAAAGATGAATCTTAGAACATATAGCAACAATGCTACCATTTCAAAACCCTGAAAGGGGTTTAAAATAATCAATATAACTTTAACTTGGAAAGTTCAGCCTCTGCTTTAGTGCAATTTATTTATTCTATTTAACTTAGTCTTAAAAAATTATTTAGGTGAAGGTTAAGTCTATATTCTTACAACTATAAATATAACCAGGAGTGATTTAAACAAATTCTTTCCATAGCAACCTGGAACAACCTGAGTGTTTTCCTTTATCTCTAAAAGATAAAAACACTTTCCTCTAATAAGTTAGTCCTGAATGATTGTATGAGTATCTCACAAGCCTCCTCCATGACCTTGGCTGACATACAATAAATAAATGGTAAAGGTATTTTTGTTTCCAGAAGCCTATTCCCTCTTGTCCCATGTCCTAGTAAAATGAAGGCCCATGTCACAAAATACCTTGTAGAATGAAGAAAGATCTCAATATGTCTTTTCTTTTCTATCATTTCAGAAAATAGTTCTAAGAAAAAGTAACCACACTGGGGCTTGATTGTCTTTATTCATAACAAATTGTAGCAGGTGAAAACATGCCAGCACAAAGTTCTTTGGATTAGTTATACAGTATGTTTAAAGTTGAAAACAAAGGACAGTTGTTATTAACAACAAATGATTTTTGTATAATTGAATGAAGATTAAGATGTTTAGAAACACTTGCAAGGACCTCAGAAGAAAGATATACAGAAAACCTTTGGACTCTGTTGATAGCAAAGATCCAAGGAAAGTCTAAGCATCTTGCAGCTTTGATCAGAAGGAAAACTATCTTCTCATTTTTAGTCTGTCATAATGGCTGGAGACTTGGCCCTGTAACCAGGAAACCAGATAGATCTAGGTTCAATTTCTTTCTCTCTTACATATAGGTCATTTGGCAAGTCACTTAATCTCACAGTGTCCCAGAAAAAAATTTTAATACTATACTTTTCAAAGAAGGTATCAAATTTCATTCAGATAGAACATTTCCTCACCTGGGAAGACCCTATGCAGGGAAAATTCTAAATTCAACCCTTTTCTGTATTCAAGAACAATAAGTAGCATTGGTATGATGATGTCAAATCTATAGGTCATATTTTCCATTTTTATTAAAATTCATTTTTATCTACTGCCTGGTTGTCTTTCAAGTTCTATATAACTTAATACACATCCTGAGGATAAATTTCCATTATAAATTTTAATTAATGAATAATGATTTTTTAATGGAAGTCTAAGTTCTCTGTTGCCTTTATTAGAAAGCATTAGCATCAACCCATTTCAATAATTGTTCCTCTTTAAATATTCGCTTCACAATGAAAAACCCTCTAAATTAATACAATTGTAGCAGAACTCTCTGCCCCACTGTACTCATATTAAGGGAAGCATTTTCAAAGGCTTTCTCCAAGAACTATGAAACTGTCTGCAACAGTAGCCCTTAGTGAGAGATCTGGCACATTAAGCATTGGTTATGCTGCAGAAAAAGAACATTGTATCTGAGAATATGGAAGAAGCAGAAACAACTGAAATTTAAGTGCCCTATATTTCTCTTCCTTGTTTTGGATTTGGTTCATCTGGATAGAGAGAGTAATCCTCAACTAAGAGGAATTCATATTCAGAAATGGGTAAAATACACTTGAATTGGATTATAAACCCCAAGTTATTTTCCCCAAACCAACATCCTGAGAACCAACCCTTCCAAAGTCTTTTACTGGCAGGCAAGCAAGGCAGAATGAGATGCAAATTATTTTAAGTTTTTGTCTTCACAATCTACAGTCTTGGAAAGAGTCTTGGAACTCCTCTAGTTTGGTGGTTGGTAATAAAGATCTTCCCTGTGTTTCAAAAAAAGACAAAATCAAAAACCTCTTTCATGTTCACAAAGAAACTGGCGACCAATAGATGTTTGAATCATTTTGATGAAGTTGTTGGTAGAGGAACCTGAATTTCATAGTGAAGATTTTAATATTCTCTTCATACTTTCATTCTCAATATCAGTTATTGGCTGAGAAAACTGTTACATTTTTTCATAATAAGCAACCTAGGACTAACATTATCCTCTGATTTTCCCAATTAACCCTTGGAATTTGTAATCTGAGGCCTACAGCCTTTTAAGAAAGAGGTGAGAAAAAAATGCATCATAACAATTTAATATTCTTTATACTTAGCCTTTCCTTTTGATAACTTTCCTTGCTTTGAAACTGGGTCCCCTCAGTAAGAGATCTTATCCTACCTTATGGTGGTGATTATCTAGTCATAACCCAAATTTTCATTTCTGAAAATTATACTCCAACCAGATAATTATTATTTATCCCTTCTTTATAATTCAAGGTTTTGGATTTTTAAAAATCTAATCTCCTATGTTGAACCATGTAAAGAGTGGGTAGGAAAATAATATATGCAATTTATGCCCTGAGGAAAAGTCTAAGCTAACTAACTTTCCTAACATAAAAATGTGTGTGTGTGTGTGTGTGTGTGTGTGTGTGTGTGTACACAGACATATATATGAATGAGCACTCAGGTAAAACATAATCCTTTCAAAACAGAAAGGTTCACTCTTTAGAAGATACCAATGTTCTCTAAATCCAGTGTACCCTTTACTTTACATGATGCCTTTTTTTTTGTTTTTTTGGTCTTTGTAGTTTGTTTTGCTAACATCAATACTTTCCAGTCTTCTCCCTCCAATATTCCATTCCTCCTGCTAGCATGATTTATTTAAAATTCCCTCATTTTTTATTATTATTGCTTTCTACTATATCATTCTTCTGTTTTATTTTTAAAAGAATATTTTATTGATGGGCTTTTATTAAAAAAAAAAAAAACAAAAAACTAAAGAACACCAAAAGCATCTCCCCTAAGTAAAATGAATTTTTAATTAGCAACATTTGAAAATGTATGTACCATTTTACAATTCTAGTTTGCTTTCCATCAGCCAAGAGGTAGAAAATATGCTTCACCATAAGTCTTCTGAAAACTTTATTGGTCACTATATTGGTCAGAGTTCTGAAGTCTTTCAACATTTTGTTGAACTTCTGGTGTGTTCACACAATCCTCTTTTCTTTTGATTTAGTTACATAAATTTTCTTTATTTGTACATTTTTGCATTTGAATTTTCATTCTCTTTTTCAAAGAATCAGCTATTTTGGAGAATGTCCTTGTCTTTTGATTTACATTTTTAGACTCTTAATAGATGTGTTCATTTCCTCTGTTTGAGTTATAGTGTTTGTCTCTATTTTTGTAATAACCCTTTCAAGGACAGATTTTTCTTTTCCCATGACTATTCTAGAAACTAGTTCTGACTCATCTTCTTACCCAGTGAAATATCCAGATATTCCTTTTTTTTCATACAATGTTTTTTTTTAAATATTAAAATCAATTTTTTCCTCTTCTGAATTATTATGGAGGTTCCTGAAATAATTCTATATCATTTCAAAGGAATTTGTATAATATTTTTGAAACTTTTATATTTCTGAAGGGATTATGACTTCATTGACTTTGTGATGAAGTATCTCTTCATTGACAGTACTTTTTAAATTTATTTTTATTTCTCCTCCCTAATTTTTATTTTATCAATTATTTAACTGATTTTTCTGTAACATTCTACTGTGATAGACTTCTTACTGCCTGCTATCTCTCTTTTTGTATCAGATGTTCTGTTCCCCAAAATTTTGCTTTCTGCTTTCAACTCTCTCAGGAAGATAGGATTGTATAATATCTGTGGATCTCACTGAATAAGAATGACCATTTGGTACTACTGTCAAGAGATCCTTCAAGTTGAGATTTCCCTTCAACCTCCACAATTGTGCATTTCTATCTTTACCCTATTCTGGGTCTAATTATTTTTAATTCTCTAAATTGACTCTTGGGAATCACAATAAAAAAGTTTAAAGGTATTTCTGGAACACCAATAGAGTGAGAAGCCTTTGTAATTTGATCTATTTTTCTTACTCTCTAAACTTGGAGCTGGTAACAGATTGATCTAAAGAATGTAGTCTCTCCTTTCCCCCATGCTCCCAAACTTCATGTACAAAGAGAATTAACTCTTTAAAATCTTTTCCCAAAATTGTAAGTAGCAGAAGGGTTTCAGCGCAGCATAATTTCCATGAGAGATGAACAGGTGATTTGATCTTCAGAGGGATTTTCTGTAAATTAAAAAAAAAAACACACTTATTGTAAGTTCTTTTCATTTTTTTCTTCCTGTAATTGTACCTTTTGCTACATTTGGGAGACATTTCTAATTTATTTGTTGTCATGAGGGGGAAATTGTGTCCTAGATTACTTCTCTTTTTCCTCATCTTCTTAGGATCCCCAGCCTTTCAATTTGGGAAAACCTATAATTAAAGGGTTTTACAAAATCATCCGACTTAGTATATGATGATGGTGCCCAGAGTCATTGGAATGTTCATATTATAGGTGAAAGGAATTGGCAAGAGGCAGCAGGATAGAAAAAGAGATTCTATTAACTCTCCAAGTAAGAATTTTGACACATCTAACATTCTTTAATACATTAAGAAAATTTCAATTTTCATTTTAACAGAGAAAAACATTTGCAGGCCACGCATAAATAAAAAATTTGACTTTGGCTTTTCTTTTTCTCTCTGAGAAACAGATTTCATTTCTTGCTATATTTTAATATTAATAATATAGGACATTTATTTAAATGAAACACCTTCCAAAATACTACTTTCCCGTTATGTAATAGAGACAAATATCTTGACAAGGAATAAAGAAAACCTTAGAAATGTTGTTCTACTAACTACCCAATAAAATTATTTTGACATTCAGAACTGTCTGCTATTTGAGAGATTAAAAATATCTAATTCTAAAATAACAAGATATTACATTTAAAGCTAGTCTTTATTATTCAGGGCATTATTTTTCAAACCAGTTTTTACTCACATTAACACACATACAAACATGCATACACACTCATACACACAGACTTTCATCATAGAGGAAATTTTAGGCTAGGAATATTTCTCTTTCACTTTGAGTACTTCCTTTCATTAAATATATATATATATATATATATATATATATATATATATATATATATAAATATATATATATATATATCTTGTATTCCTCTATTCAAATGTAATCTCCTTGGAGGTTGGAGTCATGATGGTAGAAAAAAGTAAATAAAATAGCCTGAGATTTTTTCAGTTTCCCTTGGAAATTTGATCAAACATCTAGAATCTATAAAAACATGGAGTAAAACCATTTTTCAGCTTAAGATAGTTTAGGAGGACTCTAGGAAAGCTCTGTCTCATTTGCATAAAGGCAGGGTTCAGCCCAGTGAAGAGAATGTCACAGACAAGAAGGAGGAGATTCTTAGCCATAGCATAGATCAGCAACTGATATCCTTTGGTTCCATCAGCAAACCAATGGCACAGCATGTTAGCTGTGAGACCTCCAGTCTCACAACAGACGTGACCTGGTAGATCTAATCCAATGAACACAACACCAGAGCCTGAGGGCCCAGAACACAAAGTTGACTCTATCACAAAAAGTTGGGACAGTGCCCCATACACCAGGAGCAGAACTCAACTTTAAAGTCACAAAATGGTCCCCCCAAAATGAATAAGAAGTAAAAAAGAAGTCAGGCCATACAAAGGTGCTATGGTGACAGGGAAGATCAAAACATAATCCTAGAAGAAGACAACATTGTCAAAATACATACATACAAAATCTCAAAGAGGACTTTAAAAATCTTTTTTTTTTTTTTAATTTAATAGCCTTTTCTTTACAGGTTATATGTATGGGTAACTTTACAGCGTTAACAATTGCCAAACCTCTTGTTCCAATTTTTCACCTCTTACCCCCCACCCCCTCCCCTAGATGGCAGGATGACCAGTAGATGTTAAATACATTAAAATATAAATTAGATACACAATAAGTATACATGACCAAAACATTATTTTGCTGTATAAAAAGAATCAGACTCTGAAATATTGTACAATTAGCTTGTCAAGGAAATCAAAAATGCATGTGGGCATAAATATAGGGATTGGGAATTCAATGTAATGGTTTTTAGTCATCTCCCAGAGTTCTTTCTCTGGGCGTAGCTGGTTCAGTTCATTACTGCTCCATTGGAAATGATCTGGTTGATCTCATTGCTGAGGATGGCCAGAGGACTTTAAAAATCAAAGAAATTATGCAAAAGAAAATTTGGAAAAGAAATAAGAAGTATGCAAAATAGAGTCAACAGCTTGAAAAAAGGAGAACAAAAATAGAAGAAAACAATACTTTAAAAATAGAAAGTCAGGGAGAATTCTGGGAGGATGGCAGCCACAAATGGAACAAATTTGTACCTCTGGGCAAACAGAAACTGTGAAAAAACAAAAAAACCTTGGAGCAGAACAGGGATCCTCCTGGTACAACATAACAAAATTAGATTAAAGACCTCAAACCAGGGTTTTACCAGTGTGAAGTATCAACATGTCTGTGCTAGTTCCACTGAAACATTGAGCAGGGAACCCTAGGGCTAGCTGGTTTTTGTTGAAGTGTCAACAGAAACCACAAAAACTTCCACCTCTCACACTGCATGTGGAAAATAGAGTTTGAGTCTGGGAAGACTGAGTAAACCTCAGCTGATTAAGAATTCCAGGCCCAGCTGTGCTACAGAGATGCAGATGTGAATGAGAAGGAGCCAATATATCTGGTAAGTGTAGAAGCAGTGAAGCAGGGATGCTACTGGCTGCAGGTTGCAGGAGAGTAGAGTTCTTGGTTTGCAGTTTCAGGTCAGAGGAAAGAGCTGAAGTGAAAGCAGAGGCACCATCCTCCCATCTCACAATTAGAAGTGCTTACATTTATATTTCTCATTTAAAAAGAAAAAGAAGAATTGGCAAAAATGAAAGAACCCAACCATAGAAACTTATTGTGGGAAAAGAGAAAACTGCCATTCATCTTCAGAGGAAGACAATGAAATTTTTTTAAGCTTCTTCTATCTCAAAGAGAAACATTAAATGACTCCTTGCCCAAGGAGAAGTTAAAGAAAAACTCAAAAAGAATTTAAAAATCAAATGAGAGACATTGAGAAAAAAAAAAAACAAACAAAAAATGCTCAAGAAAAGCAAGAAGATTCTGAAAAAAAGTTAAATAAACTACAAAAGGAGATACAGAGTTTTAAACATAATAACTCTTTGAAAATTAGAATTGAGCAAGGGGAAATTAGTGAAGCTTTAAGAGACAAAGAAATAAGAAATAATAAAACAGAACATAAAGAATGAAAAAATGGAACAAAAATGCAAAACTTCTTGTAAGAAAAACAACAGATCTGAAGAACAGATCAAGAAAAGAAAATACCTGAAATATGTGACCAAAAAAAGAATCTAGACACAATAATGCAAGGAATAATGTAAGAAAATTGTCCTGGAATGATAGAACATGAGGGGAAAGTAGAAAGAGAAAAAAAAAATCCAGTGATCACTACCTCAAAGAGATCCTTTGTGGGAAATGATATTATTGTGAAATTTCAAAACCCCCAGATCAAAGAGAAAATTTTGCAATAAGAAAAAGACATTCAAATACATGGAGCTACAAGTAGAACTACATAAGTATATAAGTATAAGATATACTAAGATAAGTATATCAGAAGCTACAGTAAAAGCTTGAAGGTCCCAGAATCATATATATCAACAATCAAAAGAACTAGAACCTCTGGCCAAAAATATCATGTCTAAGAGTGTTATCCATGTTATTGAATAAAAAAAGATGGACATTCAACAAAATCACAGATTTTCAGGACTTTCAACCAAATCTGAATTCAATAGAAAATTTAATATATAAGAAACAATAGCAAAAGTCAGTTTCAAGGAAATTAATATGGACAAATTATTTACCATATATTTAAGGTGAACATCAGAAATTGGCTAGCTCAAAAGAAAGATGGGGGCAGAGTCAAGGTAAAAATAGTAATTATATTATATAAATGAGATGCAGAGGAAGAATAAATACAGAGACATTAGAGGGTGAAGGAAGGCTCATAGTTCTGAAAACCTACTTACATTGGGAATGGGTTAAATAGACAAGACTACATATTTACCATGAAGATTACATCACCCTCCAAAATCTGTAAACAAATAGAGAGGAGGATAGTGAAGGGAGGGGAGCAAATTAAGGGAAGAAGACTAGAGAAGGCTCTATGAATGGGAAGAGATTAAGTAATAACAAGGCAAGTTAAGGGCAGTATTAAAGCAAAGAATTAGCAGGGATAAGAAAAGTGTGTGTGTGTGTGTGTGTGTATCTAATATGTATACAGAAATATATCCTTGCTTAACTATTAGCCTGTTTGGGTGAGGTGGAAAATGAAAGGGGGAAAAAAGAATAAAGTAAAAAAAGTGCACATCAAAGAACCAAAGAACAACCTATAAGGAAGTAAAGAAAAGATGGATGAATATAATTTCTTCTACTGTTATATATCCTTTGTTGAGCTGGTAATTTATTGTTACCTATTTTGAATCCTCCCAGATGTTCTTCTGGGCACATGACAGTGTTCTCTTTTGTTTTGTTTTCCTTTTCTCTTTTTCTTTTTTTAATAAAATAAATAAAAATTTATAAATAAAAAATAAGCACATAATTGGTCAAATTAGGGAAAAATACATTGAAGAAATTCTAGTTTAAAAACTAAAATTGCCCAAATGGAAAAGGAGATTAAAAACGTAACAGAAAAAAGTAATTCCTAAAAAATTAGAATTAGGAAAGGAAAGCTAATGACTCTATGAAACATCAAGAATCAGGCAAATAAAATCAAAAGAATGAAAAAAATTGAAGTGTAAAATATTTCATTGAAAAAACAAGTGATGTGGAAAATAGATCCAGGGGTGATAATTTAAAAATTATTAGATTATCTGAAAACTATGATTTAAAAAAAGAGCCTTGATAGCATCTTTCAAGAAATTATTAAGGGAAACTGCCTTGACATTCTAGAACCAGAAGTAAAATAGTCATTGAAAGAATTCATTTCCTAAAAGAAATTCCTATATGAAAACTTACAAATTCCATAATTAGCATGTGAAGGAGAAAATACTGTAAGCAGGTAGAAGGAAACAATTCAAATATCTTGGAGCCAAAGTTGAGATTATACATGATTTAGCAGTTTCTATATTAAAAGATCAGAAGACTTAAAATATGATATTCCAGAAGGAAAAGAATCTTGAATTACAAAAAAATAAATAAACAAAATAAAAATAACAATCAATTACCCACAAAACTGAGTATAATCTTTCAGGAGAAAACATGGATATTCAGTGAAATAGGAATTTTCAATTATTTCTGATGAAAAGACCAGAGGTGAACAGAAAGATTGAAATGGCAAAGCACCCAACCATAGAAACTTCTCTTACTATGGAAACAAGAAAGACTTAAGGTCATTTTCAGAGCAGAACACTGAAGTGAAAAAAAAAAAAAAAAAAAAAAAAAAAAAAGCTTCTTCTATCCCAAGAGTGGAGCATTTTAAAAATCTTAATCTCATCATATTTAACTCAAAGAGGGAATAACATACACACCAAGTGGATATAGAAGTTTATCTTACCCTGTAAGGAAGTATCAAGAAAAGGAAGAAGGAAGAAAGAAAAGGGATGGGGTGAAAATAAGATGGCGGAAAAGGAAAGCATAACTAGGAAAGAGAAAAGGAAAGAAAAGGAGGGGTTGATAGAAAGGAGGGCAGATAGAGTGAGGAAAATGGTTATATTATGCTTCAGCTGCAAATAAAAACAAAACAAAACATAAAACGCAGGGGTAGCAATCTTTATCTCAGACAAAGAAAAAGCAAAAGTTAATCTAATTAAAGGATATAAGAAAGTAAACTACACCTTGCTAAAAGGTACCATTGACAATGAAGTAATACCAATATTAAGCCTATATGCACCAAATATATAGCATGAAATTCTTAAAGAGTTAAGTGATTTCCAAGAAGGAATAGACAGCAAAACTATATTTGTAGGGGTCCTGAACCTCCCCTTTCAGAACTATTTAATCATAAAATAAATAAAAAGAAGTTAAGGAGTGAACAGAATTTTAGAAAATTTAAATATGCTAGATTCATGGAGAAAATTGAATGGGCATAAAAAGGACTATACCATTTTCTCAGTGGCATGTGGCATACATATAAGCATTACATGTGTCTTAGGGCACAAAAATCACAATCAAATGCAGAAAGACAGAAATATTAAATACTTCTATTTCAAGTCATGATGAAATTAAAACATATGTTAAAAAGGGGCCATGGAAATATAGATGAAAAACAAATTGCAAATTAAATAAATTAATCTTAAAGAATGAGTAGGTTAAACAATAAATCATAGAAATACTCAATAACTTTGACAAAGAGAATGACGATAATGAGACAACATAGCAAAATTTATAGGATACAATGAAAACTACTTAGGGGAAATTTTGTATCTCTAAATGCTTATAATCAATAAAATTGAGAAAGAGGATCAATGAATTGAGCACACAACTGAGAAAGCTAGGAAAAGAACAAATTAAAATTCACAATAAAATATCAAATTAGAAATTCTGAAAATCAAAGGAGAGATTAATTAAATTGAATATAAGAAGACTATTGAACTAGTAAATAAAACAAAATCTGGTTTTATGGTAAAAAATAAGAAAGTAGATAAAACTTTGGTTAATCTGATTTTAAAAAACAAAGAAGAAAACAAAATTATCAGTATCAAAAATGAAAAGTCTGAATTTACCTGCAATGAAGATGAATTTAAAACAATAATAAATAGCTATTTTGCCCAACTGTATGCCAATAAATCTGACAATTTAAATGAAATGGAAGAACATTTACCAAAAATATGAATTGCCCATATTAAGAGAAGAGAAAGTAAAATACTTAAATAGCTATTTTGGAAAAACAAATTGAACAAGGCATCAGTGAACTCCCTAAGAAAAAATCCTGAGAAACTAAAAGACTTAATTCTATATAAACTATTTGAAAGAATAAGTGAAGAAGGTATGAAACCAAATTCTTTTTTATGACATAAACATGGTAATGATACCTGAACTAGGAAAAGGCAAAAACAAAGAAATAAAATTACAGATAAATGTCCCTAATCAATACTAATGCAAAAAAAAAAAAAAAACCATTAAATATTAACAAAGAAATTTTAGTGATTTATCATCAGGATAGTACACTATGACCAGATAGGATTTATACCAGGCTCTTTCAGTATTAGGAAAACTATTAGAATAATGGACCATATCAATAACAAAACTACCAAAAATCATATGATTATCTTAATGATTGCAGAAAAAAAGCATTTGACAAAATACACTATTCATTCCTATTAAAAATACTTCAGATCAGAGGAAATAAATGGAATTTTTTGTAAAATGATAAGCAGCATCTATTTAAAACCATCAGCAAGCATTACATGTAATGATGATAAGCTAGAAGCCTTCTCACTAATATCAGGGATGAAACAAGAATGTCTGTTATCACCATTACTGTTCAGTTTTGTACTAGAAATGTTAACTTAAGCAATTAAAAAAAAAGAAAGAAATTGAAAGTATTGGAATAGACAATGAGGAAATAAAACAATCATTATTTGTAAATGATATGATGGTATACTTAGGGAATCCTACAGAATTAATGAAAAAACTACTTGAAATAATTAATAAATTTAGTAAAGTTGCAGGATATAAAATAACCTACATAAATCATCATCAGTCTTGATATACATCCATGCAATATGCATATTATATATATATATATATATATTTAAAATAACTTTAGATGAAACTAGGGTATTTACCAGGGTTGGGGTGGGGGTGGGGGGGGCTTCAGAGATCCACTTTGATGTCAGTCATCATTCTTGACCTTTCAGTCTTGCAGCTGTCCTGAAGGAAGGCACTTCTTTGTGGATTTGCAAAACCCAAAGTCAGGGTTTATTTCCCAGATCTTCATTTAAGACTGTCACCTTTGCCATAGTGATACCAGTCTTTTAAACTAGATAGCATGTGACTCTGTTTAATATTTTTTCTTCCCTTGTCACTATAGGTAGGTGTAACATTATTATTTAATAATCCACTGTTGGCACTGATGACCATGCTGTTTGGGATTAAAGGAATGGCTTGGGTTTCATTTTCTCAGACAGATAGCTAAATAGCTAGGTTTCAAGGAACTTTTCTTTTAAACTAAATCTATCTTTGTTTCTGCCTTCTATGACACCTGAAGATAGTTTTCTCATATTTCCTTCTTCCTTCCTTCTCTCTCTTTAAGGGTCTAAGAATATCAAGCAAAGTAATAAAAAATAAAATGCAAAGGAAGATAGCCTCATCATACCAGAGTTAAAACTATATTATAAAGAAACAACCACCAAAAGTCTTTGGAACTCACTAAAAAATTGAGTGGTAGATTAATGCAATAGGTTAGGTACACAAGATACAGTAGCTAATTATTATAATAATCTACTTTTTGATAAATTCCAAATCTCCAACTTTTGGAATAAGAATTATGACAAAAACTCGTGGGGAAAACTGGAATATAATATGTCAAAAACTAGATATTGACCAATATCTCGTAAAATATGCCAGTATTAGATCATAATGGGTATATGATTTAGACATAAAGGGTGACAGTATAATCAAATTAGGAGATCAAGAAATAACTTATCTATCAGATTTATGGAGAAGGAAAGAATTTATGATCAAACAGGAGATATGGAACATTATGAAATGCAAAATGGATTATTTGGATTACTTTAAAATTTTTTAACATACAAAAAGTCAATGCAACCAACATTAGAAAGGAAGCAGAGAAGTAGGAAACAGTTTTTATAATCAGTATTTCTGATAAAGGCCTCATTTCTTTTGCTTTTTTTTTTTAATTAATAGCCTTTTATTTACAGGTTATATGCATGGGTAACTTTACAGCATTAACAATTGCCAAACCTCTTGTTCCAATTTTTCACCTCTTACCCCCCACCCCCTCCCCCAGATGGCAGGATGACCAGTAGATGTTAAAGACATTAAAATATAAATTAGATACACAATAAGTATACATGACCAAAACGTTATTTTGCTGTACAAAAAGATTCAAACTCTGAAATATTGTACAATTAGCTTGTGAAGGAAATCAAAAATGCAGGTGGACATAAATATAGGGATTGGGAAGTCAATGTAATGGTTTTTAGTCATCTCCCAGAGTTCTTTCTCTAGGTGTAGCTGTTTCAGTTCATTACTGCTCCATTGGAAATGATTTGGTTGATCAAAGGCCTCATTTCTAAAATGTATAGAGAAATGAGTAAAACTTAAAGAAATACAAGTCATTCCCCAATTGAGAAATGGTCAAAGAAAATGAACAGGCAGTTTTCAGATGAAGAAATTAAAGATATCACATTTTTTAAAAAGCTCTAAATCACTATTAACAAAATGCAAATTAAAGAAGTCTGAGGTACCCCTTCATACCTATTAGATTGGCTAATATGACAGAAAAGGAAAGAGATAAATGTTGGAAAGGATTTGGGAAGATTGGGGTTCTACTTTACTGTTTGTAGAGTTCTGAGTTGATCCAACCATTTTGGAGAGAAATTTGGAACTATGTCCAAAGAGCAACCAAACTGTGCATACTCTTTGTTTCAGCAATACCACTACTAGGTCTGCATTCCAAAAAGAGCATTAAAAAGATGCAAAAATATTTTTAGTATCTATTTTTGGAGTTGCAAAGAATGAAGATGCCCATTAATTGCGGCGTGACTGAAATAGTTATTATCTGTGAATATAATCGAATTTTAGAAAAACATGGAAAGACTTACATGAACTCATGCTAAGTGCTGGGAACATAACCAGGAGAACCTTGTATATAGTAACAACAATATTGTGTGATGCTCAACTATGATAGACTCATGATGGAAACATAAAATATTTTGCAACTTGCAGTGGATAAAGCACCAGCCTTGACTTCAAATCTGGCCTCGGACACTTAACACTTCCTAGCTCTGTCACCCTAACTTAAGGACAAGTCACTTAATCCTAACTGTCTCAGCAAATCTAATCAAAGAAAGAAAGAAAGAAAGAAAGAAAGAAAGAAAGAAAAGAAAAAAGGAAAAAAATTGGAACTCAAAATCTTGTAAAAGTGAATGTTGAAAATTGTCTTTACATGTAGTTGGGGAAAAAAAATAAAATGCTATTAAGTGGAAGGGGATGGGGAAAGAGCATGTAACTTTTTTTGAAAGTAGGGATTGTTTTTGTACTTATATTGGCAGGGTATAGAATGTTTTCAGGGAATTCTGGTACCTTTAGCATGAGAGCTGGTGAGCCCTTTTCAGGGATGATTTCCACCTTTTATGTCCATATGATTCACTCCACTTATATCTGTGGTTCCAAAAAGCTGTAATATGTCCAGTGGCCACACACCTAGGAAACTGTTTTGGCAGATGGGTTATACCAGGTTAAAAGTATCTACAGAGTATCAGATCTTTTGATGAGTTGGAGGATGAATAAGGTGTCTGCTTCCAAAATGTAAAGAGTTCTCCCAGTGGAATGGGCAAATGAGAACAATTTGTTCCAACAGCCATGAGGGTGACTGAAGCACTTGTTCAAACATCAAAGATGCTAAGGTTATCCACTGAGTTCCAAGACATCATCAGTAATCTTGATTTTATCTTATTACTGGTCTTTTGTGACTCTGGAAAGAGAGTGAAGTCAAAATCTTCACACAATTCTGACTCATTTAAATCAAATTTATCACAAATCAAATGATATCAGCCATATTGTTTTACCATGCTTGACTACTTTAAACTCTTGTGGCAAGAAGCAAGTAAAGAAGCAGCAAGTGCAGATATACTAGGCGTTATAGTCACAACCCTGAACACAAGTGGCCTAGACTATAGAGTCATATTCTCATTGAACTGAAGTAGCAGTGCAATTTAGCAGCCCCCTAGTTATCTGAGCAGCTCTTTTAAGGACCCTCACCTGGTGTGAGAAAGGTTCTAGAAAGGTGTTTTTTAAATTATTTGCTTTTTCCAATCCTGGTCTGCTAGCCAGGGCAAGTAGAGATCTTATCTTATAATCAAAACATAAAAAAAAGTTTTAAAGAAAACTTTTGTAAAGATTATTCCATTCACCATCATATATTGGATGAACACATACTTCTGAACAACACAGAATCTAGTATAGCTGAAATATGAACTGTTTTTGTTTTGTTTTATTTTGTTTTTTGCAAGACAACTCAGAAGATATTGAATCCAAATAGCAGTTCTGCATGAAGCAAGGCTGGCAAATAAAATAAAACTGTTCTGATGTTCTAGAACCAAAGGGTAAAATAGAAATGGAAAGAATTTACCTATCACTTTCTAAAATAGATCCCAAAATGAAAGATACCAGGAATATTATAGCCAACTTTCAGAGCTCCCAAGTTAAGGAGAAAATATTTTAAACAGAGAAAAAGAAACAATTCAAATATTGTGGAGCCAAAATTAAGACAGCACAAAATTTAGCAGTTTTTACATTAAAATAAAACTGAAGGGCTTGGAACTGTTGTGCCATAGTCTCCTTGAGGTCATCCTACCATAGTCTCCTTGAGGTTGTCCTACCTCAGCTGCTCTGCCCTAAAACCCCAGGCTATAATCATTCACTCTTAAATATTTGATGAGATAAAGGTCTTGTATCGTTAAGCTATAAACACTCCTTTTAATGTTTGAACCTCTCCAGTACCTCCCTCCATTATATTATTCTAAATGCCTCCCCCAATTAGAGTATCCCCATCCAGATACCTCCTCCCATTATGTCACTGATCTTGTTATTCTATAAAAGGTTTTAATGTAACAATACTCAGGGCTGGATACTTTGAGATGAGAGTCCTATCCAGCCAATTGATTTACTCTCCAATAAATTAATAATTAAATTGCTCTCTAACCTCTACTATGCCTCAGTTTCTTTGGCATTACAGGAACATCAAATTTAGAAGGCAAAAAAACGATTACACCTAGAACCACATACCAACAAAATTTAATAAAGTAATTTAAAAGAAAAAAATGTTATTCTTGATAGAAAGCCTATAGCTGAATAGAAAATTTGATTTTCAAATATATGATTCAAGAGAAGCACAAAAAGGTAAAACAGAAAAGAGAAATCATGAGAGATTCAGAAAGGGTAAATTATTTGTTACTACATAGGAAAATTATATTTATAACTCCTAAAATCTTTTTTATTATTAGGACAGTTAAAAAAAAAAAGTATGTGGAGATAGAGAGCATGGGTGTCAGTTGAATATGATGGTATGATTATCTTTAAAAAAATAAACTAAAGGGTGAGAAAGAAAAAATGTATTAGGAGAAGAGCAAAAAAGAGAGCTGGAATAGTAAATTAAGTGACATTAAAAGGCTCTGAAAAATATTTTACAATGAAAGCAAAGTGAAAGGAAATAGAGAGAGCCTGGTATGTGAACTTTATTCTCATCATAATTGGTTGAAAGAGGGAGAAATATACACACTAAGGAAGGTGTGGAAATCTTTCTTACCATGTAGGAAAGTAGAAAGGAAGGGGATAAGAGAAAGGGTGAGGTGCTGATAAAATTAAGGACAGATTGGGAGAGGCAAAAGTCAGAAGCAAAACACTTTTAAGAATGGACAGAATGAAAGAAGAGAGAGTAGAATAAATTGGGGGAAAATAGGATGGAGGGAAATATATAGTATTCATTATTGTGAAAAAAATTTTACAGCAAGTTTCTCTGATAAAGAAATTCTTTCACAAATATACAGAAAACGGAGTCAAATTTATAGAGAAAAGAGCCACTCCTCATTTGAACAGAGTTTTCAAGGTAATCATAATTATCTGTAATTATGTGAAAAAATGCTCTAAATCACTTCTGATTAGAGAAATTTAAATTAAAGCAACTCTGAATTATCATAACCAATAAGACAGAAAAGGAAAATGATAAATGTTGGAAGAAATGTGTGAAAATTAAAACACTGTAATGCCTGAGAAACTTAGCAAGACAGAGATTAGAGACCAATTCAACAGTTTATTAAATGGAGAGATATACTGGGACCAATGGATTCATGTTTGGTCCCAGGGCTGGATCAGACTATCATCTCAAAGAGTCCAGGACTTAAGTATCAGAGGGCAAGCTTTTTTATAGGTTAACAGGAACAATGACATAATGGGGGAGGTAACTGGATGGGGATAACCTAATGGGGGGGAGACCCCTAGAATGGCACAATGGAGGGAGATTACTGATATTCTAATGACATCTAAAATAGATAAACCTTTATCCTGTCAAACATTAAGAAGGAATGTCTATAACCTAAAGATATAAAACCTTTATCTCATCAACCATTTAAGAGGGAATGATTATAGCCTGGGGTTTTGGGGCAGAGCAACTGAGGTAAATCTTTATCTCATCAAGCATTAAGAGGGAAAGGCTATGACCTGAGGCAGAGTAACTAAATAGGACAATAGGGAAACTAGGTCAGGACATCAAAAGGGAACTGTGACACAACAACACTAAGACACTTTTAGTGAATTTAAAGACTGATTCAGCAGCCATTCTGGAGAGTAAATTGGAATCATACCCAAAGGGTTATAAAACCCTGCATACTGTTTGACTCAGAAATATCATTACTAAATTTGAATCTCAAAGAGTAAAAGAAAAACAAAGATATACATGAAAATATTTATATCAACTGTTTTACTGGTGACAAAATTAGAAATTGAGGGAATGCTTCTTAACTGGAGAGTAGCTGAACAAATTGTATATGATTGTGATGAAATATTATTGTGCTATAAGAAATAGAAAGCAGGATGCTCTCACAAAAACCTGAAAAGGCTTATATTAGTTCTTATATGAACTAATGCAAAGAGAAATGAGCAGAATTAAAGAACATTTTATGTAGTAACAGCAGTATTCTATCATGACCTGCTGTGAGTAAAATTAATCTTAGCAATACAGTGATCCAAGAAAATTCCAAAGGACTTATGATGAAAGAAGTTAACCATTTCTAGAGAAAGAACTGGTGGGGCCTGAATACAGATTAAAGATATTTTTTCTTTTTTTTTATTTTATTTTATTTTTTTATTTAATAGCCTTTTATTTACAAGATATATGCATGGGTAACTTTACAGCATTAACAATTGCCAAACCTCTTGTTCCAATTTTTCACCTCTTACCCCACCACCCCCTCCCCCAGATGGCAGGATGACCAGTAGATGTTAAGTACATTAAGATATAAATTAGATACACAATAAGTATACATGACCAAAACGTTATTTTGCTGTACAAAAAGAATCAGACTCTGAAATATTGTACAATTAGCTGGTGAAGGAAATCAAAAATGCATGTGGGCATAAATATAGGGATTGGGAATTCAATATAATGGTTTTTAGTCATCTCCCAGAGTTCTTTCTCTGGGCATAGCTGGTTCAGTTCATTACTGCTCCATTGGAAATGATTTGGTTGATCTTGTTGCTGAGGATGGCCAGGTCCATCAGAACTGGTCATCATATAGTATTGTTGTTGAAGTATATAATAATCGCCTGGTCCTGCTCATTTCACTCAGCATCAGTTCGTGTAAGTCTCTCCAGGCCTTTCTGAAATCATCCTGTTAGTCATTTCTTACAGAACAATAATATTCCATAATACTCATATACCACAATTTATTCAGCCATTCTCCAACTGATGGACATCCATTCAGTTTCCAGTTTCTAGCCACTACAAAAAGGGCTGCCACAAACATTCGTGCACATACAGGTCCCTTTCCCTTCTTTATAATCTCTTTGGGATATAATCCCAGTAGTAACACTGCTGGATCAAAGGGTATGCACAGTTTGATAACTTTTGAGCATAGTTCCAAACTACTCTCCAGAATGGTTGGATTCGTTCACCAACTCCACCAACAATGCATCAATGTCCCAGTTTTCCCGCATCCCCTCCAACAATCATCATTATTTTTTCCTGTCATCTTAGCCAATCTGACAAGTGTGTAGTGGTATCTTAGAGTTGTCTTAATTTGCATTTCTCTGATTAATAATGACTTGGAGCATCTTTTCATATGACTAGAAATAGTTTCAATTTCTTCATCTGAGATATCCTTTGACCATTTTTCAATTGGAGAATGGCTTGATTTTTTATAAATTAGAGTTAATTCTTTATATATTTTGGAAATGAGGCCTTTATCAGAACCTTTGACTGTAAAAATATTTTCCCAGTTTATTGCTTCCCTTCTAATCTTGTCTGCATTAGTTTTGTTTGTACAAAAACTTTTCAGTTTGGTATAATCTAAATGTACTATTTTGTGATCAGTAATGATCTCTAGTTCTTCTTTGGTCCTAAAGACCTTCCCCTTCCACAGGTCTGAGAGGTAAACTATCCTGTCTTCCTCTAATTTATTAATAATTTCATTCTTTATGCCTAGGTCATGAACCCATTTTGACCTTATCTTGGTGTACAGTGTTAGGTGTGGATCAATGCCTAGTTCTGCCATATTAGTTTCCAATTTTCCCAGCAATTTTTATCAAACAGTAAGTTCTTGTCCCAAAAGCTGGGGTCTTTGGGTTTGTCAAAGACTAGGTTGCTATATTTGTTGACTGTTTTATCCCTTGAACCTAACCTATTCCACTGATCAACTAATCTATAAAGATACTTTTTCTTTATTTTATTTTTTTGGCATTTTTTTTGTCTCAGTTTTCTTTCACATCATTATTGTATTTTGCATGAATACACATGTATAGCATATGTGAAATTGCTTGCTTTCTCAATGGGGAGGAAAGGGAAAGAGAAAGAACTTGGAATTCAAATTTTTTGGAGAAATTGTTAAAATTGTTCTCACTTGTAATTGAGGGAAAATAAAATATTAAATTAATAAAAATAAACTAATCCAGAGAAGTTTGTCCGTCTGCCAAAAGGAATGCATGACAATGAGACTGCCACTTGCAAGAAAGCACCATGCTTTCATCAATGTGCCACACTGGTGTGCCAAGGTTCTCTTTTAATGTCCTGTCCCAATTTCCCTAATTGTCCTATTCAGTTACTCTGCCTCAGGTTATAACCATTCCCTCTTAATGTTTGATAGGATAAAGGTCTTATATGTTAGACCTTAGGCTATAATCATTCACTCTTAATGTTTGATGGGATAAAGGTTTTTATCCATTTTAGATATCATTAGAATATCAGGAGCCTCTCTAGTACCTCCCATTATGTCATCTTAGGTGCCTTCCCCCATTAGGCCATCCCCATCCAGGTACTTCCCCCATTTTGTCATTGTTTTTGTTACCCTATAAAAAATTCTTGTATCTGACATTCACTACTGGATTCTTGGAGACAATAGTCTCATTCAGCTCTGGGACCAAACATGGATCCATTTTGTCCCAGTAAATCTCTCCCATTTAAATAAATTATTAAATATACTCTCTAATTTCTATCTTGCTCAGTTTCTCCGGCATTACACCACCATGATGAATCTTGATGGAGTCAAAGAAAACTTTTATGAAAACCTAGAGATCATCATCACAAATGTGATGAAAGAAAACAAGCTTGTAATTCTGGGTGACTTTAATGCAAGGGTAGCACAGATTACCAGATATGTCAGGGAGTCCTTGAAAGAAATGAAGTTGAAAACAGCAATAGTAATGGTTACTTACAATTAAATATTTGTGCATCTCATGATTCTCTTATCACCACTGTCTTCATTTACCTAATCCAAAAAAAAATTCACATATGTATCCTTGCAGACTATGCCACAGTAACAAGAAGAGACAGTAAAGATGTGAGAATGAGGAAGACTATGTGTGGTAAAAAGTGCTAGAATAATTGTAGACATCCTCTTCAAGCCAAATATTCATATTCAACAGAAGTAGCAGACCCAAATCAAGATGAGTAAAAGAAGACTCAGTGTCAACAGATTAGAGTTCTTCTGTAAGCAGGAACAATTTGTTGTTAAATTGAAGGGAAAGCTGAGCCAACCTACAGTTGGCAATAGTAGGGCAGAAATGAAGTGGAAAGCTTTTGGAGATTTAATGTACAGTGCTTCATTTACTCATTCAGGCCAGAATACTTGCAAACACTATATTGGTTTGATGAAAATGATGGAGAAATTTAAAAGCTGCTAAGAGAAATGATTACTTCTCTCATATTAATAACCAATTATTAACATTAGAGAGTACCAAGACTTTTTCCCTGTCCTATTTCCTTATCCAATTTCTCTAGGACAGAGTTGATAGAAGACAGGATTAACATTTTCCTCATTTAGATGATTACTACTCCACCAAATAGATTAAATTTCTGATATAAGGTGAAACTCCCTTTCTGCTCAGGGTTGGATGGAGTATAAATTCTTTGAGTAGATTGTCTAAGGATGCTGGTAACTTAGGAGAAAATAATGTAATCAAGGTTCATTAGATTAGATACAGCCCCTCATTGTTTTTAGATTAGATACAGCCCCTCATCCATTTTCTTATTAATTGTTAATCAATCAGATTTAATTGCCACTCTCAGGAATAGCCCTCTTTCAAAGGTAGATAAGTAGTGAGCCCACTTTCATAATTGTCTTTGGCATTTAATGCCACAGACATTCTTTTTAAAAAAATGTTAGCATTATTAATAAAATCACTAATTACCATAAATTATGCCTCTTGACCATCACATTGTTAAATTAGGTGATAAAATTAAAAACTCCACAGGGTTTACCAAGAGGATAGTTCATCTGTCTCTTAGAGAGTATTGTTCAAATTCATCAAAAGTAAACATGCAATTGAAGCTTACAGAGATGCAGGATTCTTTGGTTCAGTAAGAAAACAGATGAAATTCAGCTTTACACTGATAATAACAACTCAAAGCACTTTTATGAAGCCCTGAAGGCTATTTATAGACCAAAAACAATGAGGTCTTTTTTTGAGTTAAATTGCCAAGCTTTCAAACTCTATTGTAGAGAGTATAATGCCAATGAATTAGCCACATCTAAATGCCAATCTATGTCTACCTAAAAGACTATTTTCTAGAGAACTCATTCAAAGTAGGGCCAAAATGGAGGTCAGAAGAAATGATTCAAGAACACTTTCGAGTCTCTATAGAACTTTAGTATTAATCATGTGACGGGAGATATTGGTAAAGGATGCTGTAACATGAATTATTTGCATCAAAGAATGTACTTTATTCTATAAGTAAAACAGAATTCTAGTACTCAAAAGAAACCTGGGAGGCATAAATTTAGTCATTTCAACTCTGATGTCCACATAAACTCTATTGTCTGATCTCTTGTGGTGGCTTCTGAGTTCATATTGATCTGATCAGCCACTTTTTAACACATTGTACCATAACTGCTAGAGAGTGATAGCATTTTGGTCCTCTTCCATAATGAAGGACAACCAACCAACTTACATTCCCAGTGACTAGTGTCTAGTGCCTGTGCTTAGTATAAAGTACCTAAACAATGAAAATCATATGATATTTACATGGTGAAGATCCTTTCACTAATCAAAGTTTGCAAATTTTCAATTTTCCCTAATAATCTTTTTTTTAATTTTAATTAATTTTTAACATTCAGTTGTAAAAATTTTAGATTATTATGGTCATTTACTACTGTGTGGGTTTATCTCATCTATTCCACTGAACCATCACACTGTTGCTTAGCCAGTACCAGCTAGTTTTGGTGACTGCTACTTTATAATATAATTTGAGATCTGGTATAAGTAGGCAACATTCCTTCACATTTTTTCTCCATTACTTTCCTTGATATTCTTGACCTTTTATTATTTCAGATGAATTTTGTTTTAATTTTTCTAGCTATATAATAAATATATGGTAGTTTGCTATAGCTTAAGCAAATTAATTTAGGTAGAATTGTCATTTTTATTATATTTTATTATATATATGTATATATTATTATATATTTATTTTATTTTATTATATGAGCAGCCATGAGTAATTGTTATTTTTCCAGAGTTGCTTGGATTTTATTTTATTATTTTTTTAATGATAATTTTTTATTGACAGAACATATGCATGGGTAATTTTTCAACATTGTCCCTTGCAATCATTTGTGTTCCAACTTTTCCCTTCCTTCCCTCCACTCTCACCCCTAGATGGCAGGCAGTCTCATACATGTTAAACATGTTAAAATATGTCTTAAATACAATATATGTATACATATTTGTACAGTTCTCTTGTTGCACAAGAAAAATTGGATTCATAAAGGTAAAAATAACCTGGGAAGAAAAACAAAAATGCAAGTAGTCCACATTCATTTCCCAGTGTTCTTTCCCTGGTTGTAACTGATTCTGTTAATCATTGCTCAATTGGAACTGAATTGGATCTTCTCATTGCCAAAGACATCCACTTCCATCAGAATTGATCCTTATATAGTATTGTTGTTGAAGTGTATAATGATCTCCTGGTTCTGCTCATTTCACTTAGCATCAGTTCATATAAGTCTCTTCAAGCCTCTCTGTATTCATCCTGCTGGTCATTTCTTACAGAACAATAATATTCCATAACATTCATATACCACAATTTATTCATCCATTCTCCAGTTGATGGGCATCCACCTAGTTTCCAGTTTCTTGCTACTATAAAAAAGGCTACCACAAACATTTTGGCACATACAGACCCCTTTCCCTGCTTTAATATCTCTTTGGAACCAGTAGTAACACTACTGGATCAAAGAGTACACACAGCTTGATAACTTTTTGAGTATAGTTCCAAATTGCTCTCCAGAATGGTTGGATCTGTTCACAACTCCACGAACAATGCATCAGTGTCCTAGTTTTCCCACATGCCCTCCAACATTCAGCATTATCTTAGCCAATCTGACAGGTATGTAGTGGTATCTCAGAGTTGTCTTAATTTGTGTTTCTCTGATCAATAGTGATTTGGAGCACCTTTTCATATGAGTAGAAATAGTTTCAATTTCATCATCTGAAAATTATCTGTTCATATCCTTTTACCATTTATCAATTTGAGAATGGTTTGGTTTCTTACGTTTGAATTAATTCTCTATATATTTGGGAAATGATGCCTTTATCAGAACCTTTAACTGTAAGAATGCTTTCCCAGTTTATTGCTTCCCTTTTAATGTTTGTTTGCATTAGTTTGTTTGTACAAAAGCTTTTTAACTTGTTATAATCAAGATTTTTTTATTTTGTGATCAATAATGATCTCTAGTTCTTCTTTGGTCACAAACTCCTTCCTCTTCCACAAGTCTGAGAGGTAAACTATCCTATGTTCTTCTAATTTATTTATTGTAATAGGATGAAGCTCAAGTTGATGCACTGAGGTCCCAAGACATGAGACTAAATAGCAATTGGACCATACTCTATTAATATGTGCTTGGAGAAAGAATCGCCCCGCCCACTCTCTGTGCAAGTTTTGATGTGTTGTATAGGAAATGACGTAGAGAGGATTTTGGTGGGTAGAGAGAGAGAAGCAGAGAGACTGCTGGTTGGGTTTGTGTCGCGACTGCTCTCACTTCATATAGCCATCCCTCTTCACCTCCACAAAGAATAAAGATAGAGGATTTTCCCTTAACCTGAATTCCTGACTCTGGCTGATTTTAAAATACGTGGTCATCACAATTTATAATCTCAGTCTTTATGCCTAAATCAAAAACCCATTTTGATCTTATCTTGGCATACAGTATTAAGTGTGGGTCCATGCCTAGTTTCTGCCACACTAATTTTCAGTTTTTCCAGCAGTTTTTGTCAAACAGTGAATTCTTATCCCAAAAGTTGAGGTCTTTAGGTTTGTCAAACACTAGATTGCTATAGTTATTCACTGTTTTGTCCTGTGAACCTAACCTATTCCACTGATCAACTAATTTATTTCTAGGCCAATAGCAAATGGTTTTGGTGATTCCTGCATTGTAATATAGTTTTACATCAGGTACAGCTAGGCCACCTTCATTTGATTTTTTTTTTTCATTACTTCCCTTGAAATTCTTGACCTTTTGTTCTTCTATATGAATTTTGTTGTTATTTTTTCTAGGTCATTAAAATAGTTTCTGGGGAGTCTGATTAGTATAGCACTAAATAAATATATTAGTTTAGGGAGTAGTGTCATCTTTATTACATTCGCTCAGCCTATCCAAGAGCACTTAATATTTTTTTCCAGTTGTTTAGATCTGACTTTATTTGTGTGAAAAGTGTTTTGTAGTTTTGCTCATATAGTTCCTGACTTTCCTTTGGCAGATAGATTCCCAAATATTTTATACTATCTACAGTTATTTTAAATGAAATTTCTCTTTGTATCTCTTGCTCTTGGATTTTGTTAGTGATGTATAAAAATGCTGAGGATTTATGTGTATCTTTATTTTGTATCTTGAAACTTTGCTAAAATTGTAGATTATTTCTAATAACTTTTTAGTAGAATCTCTGGGGTTCTCTAAGTATACCATCATATCATCTTTAAAGAGTGATAATTTGGTTTCCTCATTACCTAGCTAGCGTTTCTAATACAAAATTGAATAATAATGGTGATAGTGGGCAACCTTGTTTCACTCCTGATCTTATTAGGAGTGGTTCTAATTTATCCACATTACATGTGATGCTTACTGATGGTTTTAAATTGATGCTCCTGACTATTTTACGGAAGAGTCCATTTATTCTTGTACTCTCAAGCATTTTTAATAGGAATGCTTGTTGGATTTTGCCAAATGCTTTTTCTGCATCTCTTAAGATGATCATATGGTTTTTGTTAATTTGGTTATTAATATAGTAAATTATGCTAATAGTTTTCCTAATATTGAACCAGCCCTGCATTCCTGGTCTAAATCCTGGTTGGTCATGGTGCATTATCTTGGGGATGATTTTCTGTAATCTTTTTGCTAATATTTAATTTAAGATTTTTGCATCAATATTCATTAGGGAGATTGATCTATAATTTCCTTTCTCTGTTTTCAACCTATCTGGTTTAGGTGTCAGTACCATGTCTGTGTCATAAAAGGAATTTGGTAGGACTCCTTCAACCTCTATTTTTCCAAATAGTTTATATAGCATTGGAGTTAATTATTCTTTAAATGTTGGGTAGGATTCACATGTAAATCCATCTGGTCCTGAGGTTTTTTTTTTTCTTAGGGAGTTGATTGTTCTTGTTCTATTTCTTTTTCTAAAATGGGATTGTTTAACCAATTTACTTTTTCCTCTGTTAATCTGGGCAAGCTATATTTTTGAAGGTATTCTTCCATTTTATTTAAGTTATCTATTTTATTGGCATAACATTGGACAAAGTAACTCCTAATTATTGCTCTAATTTCCTCTTCATTGTATAATTCTCCCTTTTCATTTTTGAGACTAACAATTTGATTTTCCTCTTTCCTTTTCCTAATCAAATTAACTAAAGATTTATCTGTTTTGTTGTTTTTTTCACAAAACCAACTCTTATTTTTATTTATTAATTCAATAATTTTTTTTTTACTTTCAATTTTATTAATCTCTCCTTTTATTTTTAGAATTTCAAATTTAGTGTTTGACTTGGGGGGAGGGAGAGGGTTAATTTACTCCTTTTCTAGCTTTTTTAGTTGCAAGTCCAATTCATTGATCTCTTTCTTTATTTTATGCAAGTAGGCCTCTAGAGATATAAAATTTCCCCTTAGCACATTGGCTGCATTCCACACATTTGGTATGACATCTCATTATTGTCATTTTCTTGGGTGAGATTATTAATTGTGTCTATGATTTGCTGTTTCACCCAATCATTCTTTAGAATGAGATTATTTAGTTTCCAATTATTTTTTGGTCTATTTTCCCCTGGCTTTTTATTGAATGTAATTTTAATTGCATCATGATCTGAAAAGGATGCATTTA
Source organism: Sarcophilus harrisii (assembly GCF_902635505.1). Classification (NCBI taxonomy): domain Eukaryota; kingdom Metazoa; phylum Chordata; class Mammalia; order Dasyuromorphia; family Dasyuridae; genus Sarcophilus; species Sarcophilus harrisii. The sequence goes on along the minus strand of NC_045427.1, from coordinate 319,620,439 downwards.
CTATTTCTGTCTTTCTGTATTTGAATTAGAGGTTTTATATCCTAATATATAGTCAATTTTTGTATAGGTTCCATGAACTGCCAAGAAGAAAGTGCATTCCTTTCTGTCTCCATTTAGTTTTTTCCAAAGATCTATCATGCCTAACTTTTCTAGGCATTTACCTCTTTGTTGTCTTTTTTATTTATTTTGTGGTTTGATTTATCTAATTCTGAAAGTGCAAAGTTGGGATCTCTCACTATTACAGTTTTGCTGTCTATTTCTTCTTGCAGCTCTCTTAACTTCTCCTTTAAGAATTTAGATGCTAGAGTGAAATGAGCAGGACCAGGAGATTATTATATACTTCAACAACAATATTATATGATGACCAGTTCTGATAGACCTGGCCATCCTCAGCAATGAGATCAACCAAACCATTTCCAATGGAGCAGTAATGAACTGAACCAGCTACGCCCAGAGAAAGAACTCTGGGTGATGACTAAAAACCATTACATTGAATTCCCAATCCCTATATTTATGCCCATCTGCATTTTTGATTTCCTTCACAAGCTAATTGTACAATATTTCAGAGTCTGATTCTTTTTGTACAGCAAAATAACGGTTTGGTCATGTATACTTATTGTGTATCTAATTTATATTTTAATATATTTAACATCTACTGGTCATCCTGCCATCTGGGGGAGGGGGGGAGTAAGAGGGGAAAAATTGGAACAAGAGGTTTGGCAATTGTTAATGCTGTAAAGTTACCCATACATATAACCTGTAAATAAAAGGCTATTAAATAAAAAAAAAAAAGAAGAATTTAGATGCTAATGAGATGAACCAAATAAGTTCCAATAGAACAGTAATGAATTGAACTAGCTACACCCAGCAAAAGAACTCTGAGAGATGACTATGAACCATTACATAGAATTCCCAATCCCTATATTTTTGTCTACCTACATTTTTGATTTCCTTCACAGGCTAATAGTCCAGTATTTCAAAGTCCAATTCTTTTTCTACAGCAAAATAACTGTTAGGACATGTATACTTATACAGTATTTAATTTATACTTTAACATATTTAACATGTATTGGTCAACCTGCCATTGGTAGAGGGGATGGAGGGAAGGAGGGGAAAAATTGGAGCAAATGATTTGGCAATTGTCAATGCTGTAAAATTACCCATGCATATAACTTGTAAATAAAAAGCTATAATAATAAAAAAAAAAAAGAATTTAGATGCTGCCCCACTTGGTACAAGTATGTTTAATATGGATATTTCTTCATTATCTTTATATATCTTTAGCAAGATAAAGTGCCCTTTCTTATTTCTTTTAATTAGATCAATTTTTCCTTTTGCTTGATCTGAGATCAGGATGGCTACCCCTGCTTTTTTGACTTTACCTGAATCATAGGAGATTTTTCTCCAGTCTTTTACCTTTAATCTGTATTGCCCTGCTTCAAGTGTGTTTCCTTTAAACAACATATTGTAGGATTCTGGCTTTTAATCCAGTCTGCTAACTGCCTCTGCTTTATGGGGGAGTTTACCCCATTCACATTTATGGTTAAAATGACTAAATCTGTATTTCCTGCCATCTTGTTAATCCCAGCTTATGCTTTTCTCCTTTCCTTTCCCCTTATTTCCCTCCCTCATTAAACTTGTGAGCACCACTTGCTTCTCACAGCCCTCCCTTTTTAGTATCCCTCCCCCCACCTTCGAGTTCCTCCCCCATCTTACTCCTTTTCCTCACAATTTTTGTATTGCCTTCCACTTATATTATTCCTTCCCTTTTCACTTTTCCCCTCCCACTTTTCAATGAGGTGGGAGAAGTTTCACCATAAATTGAATATGTCTAAAATTTTTCTCTTTAAGTCAATTCTGATGACAGTAAGATGCACACTATGTTCCTCCCCCTCCCTTCTTTCCCTCAGATATAATAGGTTTCCTTTGCCTCTTCATGAGACATAGTACCTCCATTTTCCCCTTTTTCTGGTACAATTTCCTTTTCACCTCTAGCCGCTTTTTTATAATAGTAAAGCCAAATTATACATGTATTATTTATGTATATTCATAACAGAAATATAGTTCCCAAGATTTCTTTTTACTTTTTTATATTTCTCTTGAGTCCTATATTTGGAGATCAAACCTTTTGTTTAGCTCCAGTTTTTTCATCAAAAATACATGGAATTCACCTATTTCAATGAAATTCCATCTTCTTTTCTGGAAAAAAAAAATGCTCCTTTTGGCTGGGTAAGTTATTCTTGGCTGCATACCAAGTTCCTTAGCCTTGCAGAATATAGATTTCGGGCATTTTGATCCTTTAATGTGGATGCTGCTAGATCTTATATAATCCTGATTGTGGTTCCTTTGTATTTGAAATGTTTTTTCCTAGCTGCTTGTAGTATTATTTCCTTGATGTGATAATTCTGGAATTTAGCTACAATATTTCTTGGAGTTTTGATTTGGGCATTTCTTTCAGGAAGTGATTGATGAATTCTTTCAATATCTATTTTACCCTCTGTTTTTATAACATCTGGGCAGTTGTCTTTGATGATTTCCTGAAAAATACTGTCTAGGCTCTTTTTTTCATCATAATTTTCAAGAAGTCCAATAATCCTCAGATTATGTCTTCTAGATCTATTTTCCAGGTCTGTTGTTTTCCCAAGTAGGTATTTAATTTAATATTTTTTTTCTATTTTTTTCTTTTTTTTTTTTGGTTTGGCTTGACTGATTCTTGGTGTCTCCTAGAGTCATTCATTTCCATTTGTTCAATTCTATTTTTAATGAATTATTTTCTTCATTTACTTTTTTTTTCTTTTTGTAATTGTCCAATTGAGTTTTAAAATGAGTTGTTTTATTCTATGCATTTTTTTCCATTTCTCCAATTTTATTTTTTAAGAAGCTCTTTTCGAGCTGAGAAAGAGATTAAAGGAATAAGAATAGACAATGAGGAAACCAAATTATCACTCTTTGCTGACAATATGAAGGTATACTTAGAGAACCCCAGAGATTCTACTAAAAAGTTATTAGAAATAATCCACAACTTTAGCAAAGTTGCTGGTTACAAAATAAACCCACATAAGTCATCAGCATTCTTATATATCACTAACAATATCCAACAGTCAGAGTTACAAAGAGAAATTCCATTTAAAGTAACTATTGATAATATAAAATATTTAGGAATCTATCTGCCAAGGGAAAATCAGAAACTTTATGAGCAAAATTACAGACCACTTTTCACACAAATTAAGTCTGATCTAACCAATTGGAAAAATATTAAATGCTCTTGGATAGGGCGAGCAAATATAATAAAGATGACAATATTACCTAAACTAATCTATTTATTTAGTGCTATACCAATCAGACTCCCAAAAAACTATTTTAATGACCTAGAAAAAATAACAAAATTCACATGGAAAAACAAAAGGTCAAGAATTTCAAGGGAATTGATGAAAAAAAAATCAAATGAAAGTGGCTTAGCTGTACCAGATCTAAAATTATATTATAGAGCAGCAGTTACCAAAACCATTTGGTATTGGCTAAGGAATAGATTAGTTGATCAGTGGAATAGGTTAGGTTCAAGGGACAAAACAGTCAACAACTATAGCAACCTAGTCTTTGACAAACCCAAAGACCCCAGCTTTTGGGATAAGAACTTACTGTTTGATAAAAATTGCTGGGAAAATTGGAAACTAATATGGCAGAAACTAGGCATTGATCCACACTTAACACCGTACACCAAGATAAGGTCAAAATGGGTTCATGACCTAGGCATAAAGAATGAAATTATTAATATATTCGAGGAACACAGGATAGTTTACCTCTCAGATCTGTGGAAGAGGAAGGAATTTATGACCAAAGAAGAACTAGAGATCATTACTGATCACAAAATAGAACATTTCGACTATACCAAACTGAAAAGTTTTTGTACAAACAAAATTAATGCAGACAAGATTAGAAGGGAAGCAATAAACTGGGAAAATATTTTTACAGTCAAAGGTTCTGATAAAGGCCTCATTTCCAAAATATATAGAGAATTAACTCTAATTTATAAAAAATCAAGCCATTCTCCAATTGAAAAATGGTCAAAGGATATGAACAGACAATTCTCAGATGAAGAAATTGAAACTATTTCTAGTCATATGAAAAGATGCTCCAAGTCATTATTAATCAGAGAAATGCAAATTAAGACAACTCTAAGATACCACTACACACCTGTCAGATTGGCTAAGATGACAGGAAAAAATAATGATGATTGTTGGAGGGGATGCGGGAAAACTGGGACATTGATGCATTGTTGGTGGAGTTGTGAACGAATCCAACCATTTTGGAGAGTAGTTTGGAACTATGCTCAAAAAGTTATCAAACTGTGCATACCCTTTGATCCAGCAGTGTTACTACTGGGATTATATCCCAAAGAGATTATAAAGAAGGGAAAGGGACCTGTATGTGCACGAATGTTTGTGGCAGCCCTTTTTGTAGTGGCTAGAAACTGGAAACTGAATGGATGTCCATCAGTTGGAGAATGGCTGAATAAATTGTGGTATATGAATATTATGGAATATTACTGTTCTGTAAGAAATGACCAACAGGATGATTTCAGAAAGGCCTGGAGAGACTTACACGAACTGATGCTGAGTGAAATGAGCAGGACCAGGAGATCATTATATACTTCAACAACAATACTATATGACGACCAGTCCTGATGGACCTGGCCATCCTCAGCAACGAGATCAACCAAATCATTTCCAATGGATCAATAATGAACTGAACCAGCTACGCCCAGAGAAAGAACGCTGGGAGATGACTAAAAACCATTACATTGAATTCCCAATCCCTATATTTATGCACACCTGCATTTTTGATTTCCTTCACAAGCTAATTGTACAATATTTCAGAGTCTGATTCTTTTTGTACAGCAAAATAACAGTTTGGTCATGTATACTTATTTTGTATTTAATTTATATTTTAATATATTTAACATCTACTGGTCATCCTGCCATCTGGGGGAGGGGGTGGGGAGTAAGAGGTGAAAAATTGGAACAAGAGGTTTGGCAATTGTTAATGCTGTAAAGTTACCCATGCATATAACCTGTAAATAAAAGGCTATTAAATAAAAAAAAAAAAGAAGAAGAAGAAGAAGCTCTTTACTTTATCCACTCTATCTTTAAATGAGCTACATGCTTTATCCAGACACTCTTGGCAAGCTTCCCTTTCGTTTCCCCATTTTTCTTCTAGCTCTCTTGTAAGAGCCTTTTAAATTTCTTCTATGAGAGCCTTGTGTGTGGGGACCACATCATATCCCCATCTGGGATTTCATCTAGAAACACTCTGTTTTTAGTCTCCTTAGGGTTTGAAGTCTGCTCTCTATCAGTATAGAAGCTATCTATAGTTAGAGCCAGCTTTGTCTTTTCACTCATTTTGATAAAACAACAAAAACAAAAACAAAAACAAAACAATTGTAGTCTGCTTTTGGGGCAGTATGGTGTTACCAAGCTTTCTCTACAGACAACAGGAAGTATCAGTGAAGCAGTAGTGGGACAGCAATGGCTGTGCTGGGATCACCTTCTGCACTGGGATAAGCAGTTCTGAGCTGAGATCGTGCTGAGTCATTCCAGATGCTGGGTGGGTGTGGCTTACACCCTAAGAGTCCTAAGAGACTCTAGCTTTTTGGGGTTATAGTCTTTATCCCCTTTGTTGATAGCTTCTCTGCTGCTCTATTGGCTTGCTGTCAGAGTAAAGTAGCTCAGAAGGTGGTAAAGGTCTCGCCACAAATTTTCTGCTGGCTGAGATCATACCCGACCCCACTCCAGTCTGCTCAGTGTGAGCTGCCTTCCGTGCTCTCACTGCCTGCTTGAGGTCTGGGCCTGCTCTAACCAGTCCCGCCCCGGAGCAAAAGCAGACCTTTGCTGGCAAATTTTGAGGATATCTTCTATTGGTAATGTGCTGTACTCCCAATATTTGTGGGTTTTTTCAGTCAAGCACTAATTCCAAGGCCTTTCATAAAAGAAGTAGTCTGAGGGCATGCAAGAGCTTAGATAGATGCATGTGTCCTCTCCACCCTCTTGGCTCTGACCCCCAGTTTTATTTTATTTACATGAAAACTTTTTGTAATTGTGTTTATATACTTCCTGAGTTTGTCTTTACAGGTATACTCTTAAGCATTTTATATTTTCTTCTAGTATTTTAAATGGAATTTTCCCCCCTATCTCTTTCTGCTAGTCTTTGTTGGTAATGTACAGGAATGCTGATGATTTCTTTTAAATCTTGTGGGTTTATTTTATATCCTATGACTTTTCTAAAATTTTTAATTATATCAATTAGTTCTTTGCTTGATTTTTTATATTTCTTTAGAATTCTGCATTATATCATCTGCAAACAATGAAAGTTTTGTTTCCTCTTTCCTATTCTAATTCTTTCAATTTCAGGAAGTGATAGGTAAATTCTTTCAATGTCTATTTTATTCTCTGGTTCTAGAATATAAGAACAATTTTCTTTGAAATTTCTTGAATTATGATATCCAGGTCTATGGCTTGAAGTAGTTTAATTTTTGAATGATCTTCCCTGGATCTATTTACCAGATGAATTGTTTTTCCAATGAGATGTTTCATTTTTTTTCCCTTTCTCCCCACTTAATAGTCATCCCCCTCCCCCAATTACACATATAGTTTTCAACATTCACTTTTATAAGAATTTGATTTTGAAAATTTTCTTCCTCCCTTCCTATACTCTCCCCTCTCCATGACAGCAAGGAATCTGAAATGTGTTATACATGAACTATCATGTTAGACATAGTTCCACATTAGTAATGTTGTGAAAGGAGAATCAGAACAAAAAGAATAAACCACAAGAAAGAAAAAAAGTGTATTATGCCTAAATCTGCATTTAATCTTCAAAGTTTTTTCTCTGTGCATAGTATTTTCCATCATGGATTTTGGAATTGTCTTGGATTGTAGTATTGTTGAAAAAAGTTAAGTCTATCAAAGTAGATCATTACACAATGTTGTTGATGTTGTGTACAATGTTCTCCTGGTTCTCACAAGCTTCAATTCATGTTTTCTCAGGTGAATAAGAAATGCCTTCTTATTAGTAAATTCATTTCAAATCATTTCAAGAACATGACTCTCCATGAGAACTTAGCCTTTTAATCCTATGAGACCGGGAATATGCCACATGTGTTTAGCTTCACCTCTACAATCCCAGGAACTAGCCACTCCATGGGATACAATAGGTGTCCAGGAGGGTTGGCCCCCTTCCTGACATCTACATTTATCAAGTCATATCTTGGAAGCCCATCTGGCATTTCCCTCTCCTATACTTGCATTTCAATAGATAAGCGGGTTAGCCCTTTTTCCTATATAATCAGTCCGGGTTGGGCTTCACCCACGGGGAGACATCCGCCTGGTACTAACACTTTTCCCAATTGAGCTGCAACGGGGCCCCCAGCTGTGCTCCAAGATCGGTGATGTACACTATCTCTCTCTCTCCTATCTTAGTTATAGTTTTCCTTATTCTTTGTCTTTTATGTATTATTTGCTGTATTGGTTGTTATTGTAGGCAATCTATTCCGTGTATTATGTAATTAAACTTTATGTCCACTTTAATTGAGTTATAATTTTATTTTCATTTTAATTGAGTTAAAAAAAAGGGGTTATTCAAAGGAGCATTCCGAACCTATTCTTAAATTAACAGAACTCCAGGTTTTTCTGAAATTCATTTATTCTTCATTCTTATAGCACCATAGTATTCCATTACATTTTTATATTTTAACTGTTTTTAATCAATCCCTTTTTGATAGACATCTCTTCAATTTTCAATTCTTTGCCACCTCAAAAATACATGCTACACATATATTGCAAATGGGTCCTTTTCCTTTTTTTTTTTTTTTTTTTTATGATTTCCTTGGGATACAAACCTCGTAGTGGTATTGCTGGGTCAAAGAGTATGCATAATTTTATAGCCCGTTGAGCATAATTGCAAATTGTTCTTCAGAATAGTTGCATCAACTCACAACTTCATCAGCAATGCATTAAAGTTCCAATCTTCCCAAATCCTTTCCAAACATTTATTTCTTTCCTCTTCTGTCATATTTACCAATCTGAACAACATGAGGTGCTATCTCAGACTTGTTTTAATGTGCATTTCTCTAATCAATAGTGATTTAGAGCATTTTTATATCACTATAGATAGCTTTAATTTCTTCATCAGAAAACTGCCTGTTCATATCCTTTGGCCATTTATTAACTGGAGAATGACATACTGTTATGAATCTGATGCAGTTCTCTATATATTTTATTTTATTTTATTAAATAACTTTTTATTGACAATATATATGTATGGGTAATTTTTACAACATTATCCCTTGCACTCACTTCTGTTCCGACTTTCCCCTCCCTCCCTCCACCCCCTCCATTAGATGGCAAGCGGTCTTATACATATTAAATATGTCACAGTATATCCTAGATACAATGTATGTATGCAGAACAGAACAGTTCTCTTGTTGCCAGGAAGAATTGGATTCAGAAGGTAAAAATAACCTGGGAAAAAAAACAAAAATGCAAGTAGTCCACATTCATTTCCTAGTGTTCTTTTTCTGGGTGTAGCTGATTCTGTCCATCACTAATCAATTGGAACTGAATTGGATCTTCTCTTTGTCAAAGATATCCATTTCCATCAGAATACATCTTCATACAGTATTGTTGTTGAAGTGTATCATGATCTCCTGGTTCTGCTTATTTCACTTAGCATCAGTTCATGTAAGTCTCTCCAAACCTCTCTGTATTCATCCTGCTGGTCATTTCTTACAGAACAATAATATTCCATAACATTCATATACCACAATTTACCCAACCATTCTCCAATTGATGGGCATCCATTCATTTTCCAGTTTCTAGCCACTACAAACAGGGCTGCCACAAACATTTTGGCACATACAGGTCTCTTTCCCTTCTTTATAATCTCTTTGGGGTATAAGCCCAGTAGAAACACTGCTGGATCAAAGGGTATGCACAGTTTGATAACTTTTTGAGCATAGTTCCCAAATTGCTCTCCAGAATGGCTGGATGTGTTCACAATTCCACCAACAGTATATTAGTGTCCCTGTTTTCCCACATCCCCTCCAACACTCTGTATTATCTTTCCCTGTCATTCTAACCAATCTGACAGGTGTGTAGTGATATCTCAGAGTTGTCTTAATTTTCATTCTCTATATATTTTAGAAATGGGGCCTTTATCAGAAATACAGACTGGAAAAATCATTTTCCAACTCTGATGCAAAACATTTTCAGTTAATTAAGGAGCTTGCTCAAGGTAAAAGCAGAAAGAAATTTTATTATGATCACTTGAGAAAGGATGTCTCCATCCCCACAAGCAATTGGGCAAGGAGAGGTGAGGTTATGGTGCATGTCACTTTATAATTTCATTTTAGATCTGGTACAGGTAGGCCCCCATCTTTCACTTTTTTCTTTTCATTACTTCCCTGGATATTCTTGACTTTTTATTTTTCCAGATGAATTTTGTTATTTTTTTCTAGACTTATAAAATAGTTTTTGGTGTTTTGATTGGGATGGCCCTGGATAAATTAATTTAGGTATGATTTTTATTTTTTATTATATTGGTTTGGTCCAACTATTAGCAATTAATCTTTTCCCAGTTCTCTAGATCTGACTATTTGTGTGAAGTGTTTTGTAATTGTGTCCATTTGTCTACAATGTTTTAAATGGAATTTCTCTATCTCGTATTGCTGGACTTTCTTGATAATATGGAAATGATTTATATGGGTTTATTTTATATCCTGCAACTTTGCTATGTAAAATTATTTCCAGTAGATTTTTAACTGATTCTTTAGGATTCTCTAAGTATACCATCTTATCTGCAAATCAGATAGTTTTGCTTCTTTATTGCCTGTTCTATTTTTTTCCATTTCTTTTTTTTTTTTTTTTTTTTTGGTATATTGCTAAAGCTAATGTTTCTCATGTAATGTAGAATAATAGTGGTGGTGATAAGCATTTTTGTTTCACCCCTAATCTTTTGGAAAAGCTTCTTGCTTATCCCCATTACATAAAATGCTTGCTAATGGTTTTAGATAGATACTACTTATCATTTTAAGGAAAATTCCATTTATTCCTATATTCTCTAGTGATTTTAATAGAAATGGGTACTGTATTTTATAAAAGACTTTTTATTCATCCATGGAGATCATCATATGTTTTGTTAGTTTTGTTATTAATATAATCCTTTGTTAATAGTTTTCTTAATATCGAATCAGCCCTGCATTCCTGGTATATTATCTGGTCATAATGTATTATCCTGGTGATAAATTGCTGCAATTTCTCTGAATTTTTTATTTAAAATTTTTTCTTACCAACATTCATTAGAGAAATCAGTCTGTAATTTTCTTTCTCTGATTTGTCTCTTCTTGATTTTAGGTATCAGTGCAATAGTTGTGTCATAAAAAGAATGTGGCAGGATTCCTTCACCTATTTTTCCAAATAGTTTATATAGTATTAGAATATTTCTTTAAATGTTTGGTTGAATTTGCTTCTAAATCCATCTGGCCCTGGAAATTTTTCTCTTAGGAAGCTCATTAATGGTTTATTCCATTTTCATTTTCTAAAATGGGGTTATTTGCACATTTATTTCATCTGTTAATCAGGGCAATTTATATTTTTATAAATATTTATCCATTTCACTTAAATTGTAAAATTTATTTGCACACAATTGGGCAAAATAACTGCTAATTATTGCTTTAATTTCCTCTTCATTACTGGTATTTCAGACTTTTCCTTTTTGATATTTGTGCTTTCTTCTTTTTTGTAAATCAAATTTGTAAATCAAAATTGTCTACATATTATATTTTTTAAATATAGAACCAGTTTAGGGGTAGCTAGATTGTGTAGTAAAGAGAGCACCAATTTCGGAAGTCAGGAGGAGCTGAATTCAAATCCACTCATACTTTAGGATCATATTATTTAGTTTCCAATTAATGTTTATTGTAACATGTTTTAAGAGGTGAGCCTTTAATATTTCTACCTTTCTTCATTTGATGGTGATGTTTTTATGCTCTATATTCAATTTTTATGTTGATACCATGTGCAATGAGAAAAAAAGTATATTTCTTTCTATCCCCATTCAATTTTCTTCAGAGGTCCATCATATCTAACTTTTCTAAAAATTTATTCACCTCATTAATTTATTTCTAATTTATTTTGTGGCTATATTGTCTAGTTCTGAGAGGGGAATGTTGAGGTCCCTCAGTTTGGGTATCTATTTCTTATTATAACTCACTTAACTTATTGGAGGTGAATGGGTTGAGGGGAAGAGGAGTCTTTCAACTTGTTTGTTGTTATACCAGAACCCTTGAGAGGGAAGAAGAGGAAGAAAAAGAACAGCAGGGAATATGGATTTGTCCACTTGCGTGCTGCTACAGTAGGATTGTGGATCCTCTAATGACTTAACAGTTTGTAAAGATTCCAACATCTCCCCTTTTCTTTTGATTTAGAACATAGGTGGTCATGACCTCCCTGACTTCTCAAGGAGGTGAGAACCCCAAAAAGGTGATCACACCTTCCTTGACTGCTCAAAAAAGGAGTGAAAACACCTTAAAAAGAAGGTGGTCATGTCCTCTCTGACATCTCAGGAAGGGAGATGAAAACACCAAAGGAAATAGAAAATCAAATCAGATTAGCAGGTTTCTAGAGGGGCTCACTTGAAACAAGTATGAAACAAGGTGTACATAAATCCATCAATATGGGAGGCATTACACATAATTACATATGCACATAGCAATATAACACAGGCTAGTAGTAATGTTAACAAATAATATAAATCAACATGAAGAATTTACACATGTCCATAAGTCCTAGAAATAGTCCAAAAGGAATCCATTGCACATTAATTCATGTGCCAGGAATTCAATAATTCCTGTAATTTTGAAGTAAACAATTTTTTCATAACATGAATCAACATACAAAATTATACATGTCCATAAGTCCTAAAAATAATCCAAAAGGAACCTATTGTCCATTAGTTCATGTGCCAGGAATTCAATAATTCCTGTAAGCTTTGAAGTAAACAATTTTTCATAACATGAATCAACATACAGAATTATGTGTCTCCATAAGCCCTAAAAATAGTCCTAAAAGAATCCATTGTTCATTAGTTCATGTGCCAGGAATCCAATAATTTCTGTAAGCTCTGAAGTACTATAATAGTCTCATCAACAATTTTTCATAAGGAAATCCAATGATTCTTGCTGGTTTTCAAGAACTGAAAGAGTCTCATCTTCTGTTAGGAAATCCAATGATTCATGAAGATTTTAAAAAGTTCTTTTAACAGTCTCATTGTCTGCCATGCTCTGTCAGATGTTTCTTAAATCTTCTCCTTTGTTTTGAAGAACTTGAAACAGTCTCATCTTGTGTTAGAAATCCAATGATTCCTGAAGATTTTAAAGTTATTTTAACAGTCTCATTATCAGCCATGCTCTTTCACCATCAGACGTTTCTTGAATCTTCTCCTTTGTTTTGAACAACTTGAAACAGTCTCTTCTTGTGATAGAAATCCAATAATTCCTGAAGATTTTAAAGTTATTTTAACAGTCTCATTGTCAGCCATGCTCCTTCAGTGTCAGATGTTTCTTAAGTCTTCTCCTTTGTTTAGAGGTTTTTCTCTTTTTCTGTTTCTCTCTGATGAACAAGGCAAATATGGCTCGTTGGCACCATCTGATTCCTTCTCCTCCTGTAGAGATACAAGCAAACCCTCTTCCCCAAGCAGTTAACCTATCTAATTCCCTTCTGTTTACCACTTTTGGGATTTCTCCTCATCATCTGCTAATTACATTGGAGCTATTTGCACTGGACACTGCCCTGTTGGGTTGAAAAATCTGTATTCTCTCCAACTATAATTCTGATTGCTTTTCTGTTGATTAATGACATCAGAGTTCTGAATTTCTAAAGACTCTCTGGGTGTAACCTCAGCTGCCATCATGCCCCACATGTCCTTTAATTGATACTTAGGATCTGGGCCCTGCCTCTCACTTCTCTGGGTCAATCTACATTCAGAGGCCCAGTGAAAGCCTCAGTTACATTTTGGACATGGGGTGTTGGGTTTTATTCTCTCACCCTGTCTTCTCATTCTATCTCCATATCTACAATGAGCTCTCAAATGTCCAACTTTTCCACACTGAAAACATCAACGAATTTCTCTAGAAGTCCCTTGCCAACAGGGACCCTGTCTTTCCATGTTCATCATAGTTTGAGTATAATAAGCCTTTGTGCCCACTGTGGCACAGCGTCTTATGATCTCCTCTAAAGGAGCATCTTTGTCTAGTCCTCATATAATTCTTTTGCAAATCTCATTGGCATTTTCCTTAACCAGATGTCTTGTCATTATTTCTGTAGCAGCATTATCTCCGATGGTTCTGATTACAGCTGTTTGCAAACGTCCCACAAAATCTGCAAAAGGTTCATTGGGACCTTGTTCTACTTTTGTGAAGGCTTTATTTCCATCTTTCTGTCCAGGGAGAGAATTCCAAGCTTTTATTGCAGCCTTAGAAATCTTCTCATACACTGTTATAGGATAATAAATCTGTTCTGATGACCTTCACTAGCTAGTTGGTCAAGAGTGATTTGTCCAATAGCTCCTGTTTGCCTATTGCATTGGACTTGAATCCTATATAATTCATGAAACTCCGAAAGCCACAACAAATTTTGTCCCGGTTCTAAGCATGTCCTCGCTATGGATTTCCAATCATTCAAGGTTAAGATTTCATAAGACAAATTATCTAGTAACATCTTCACATAAGAGGATGTAGCCCCATAAAGAGTGCAACCCTTTTTCAAAATCTTTAATTTTTTCCAAATTAAAAGGAGTGTATTTTCTTTCTTTTTGATCTGAAGAGTCAAGCTTCTCAATCACAGGATATGCATTTATAATATCAGGTATATTTTCTCCTTCATTCTTTACCTTAATTAATGCCTCTTCTAATCTTGTCATATTCTGCTTCACAGGAGAAGCTGACTGTGTTTCTGCCTCTCTCCCTCCCCCTTCTTCCTCTACCCATGAAGGGTTAATTGATGGAAGAGGGTCATGATCTAATTCCTCCAGCTGTGAAATGTCACACTCAAAATTGTACTTAACTCCATTCTTATCTGAAATTTCCTGCTTATCACCTAGTTTAGTTGGCACCTCTCCCTGTTGTACTTTCTTTTTCTTCATTCTAACACTTAAATAACTTCTTATACCCAGTTGTATTAAATTATATGTATTAAGTATGTCTTTAGAAATTGAGTTAGGGCCATTTTAACTATAGAATTGACAAAGATCCTCTCCTACTAATTTCCATTCATCTAGATCTAATTCTTTCTCCAAAGAGAAACAAGGACATATATTATTAACAGTTTGTAAAAATTCAGTGATCTGCTCCAAAATTATAATCAAACCTTGGCTTTCCATAACTTTGACAATGCTCTCTAAACATTTTCCTTGTACAGAAACAGAAGGCTGTTTTCTAAATATCTGTCCCATCTTAGCTGAAATCCTATTTTAACTCTTTTAACAAAATTTCTTTGTTGTACTCACCCTAATTTCTGGGTTGAGGACACTTTTCCACTGGATCAGGATCAGAGGCTTTTCCACTGAAATCAGGATCAGAGCTTTTCCACTGAAATCAGGATTTTGTCCCACGTTCAGGGAGCTAAAATGTTGGGGGTTTTTCTTCTTTAAAATAATAATAAGGTGGTTCTTTCTGGGAGAAAGCAGATTTCTCAGGGAGGTTTTCTGGAGGCAGCCTAAGTTTCAATAATTACTCCAAAATCGCAGCCAGCTGATAAAAGTTCAGATCTTTTATTGTGTCCTTCAATATAGCCCGATTAATTCAGGCCTATCTCTCTGCTTTGTTCCAAGAGCTCTTGCAGCTTTTTCCTTGGCTTCTGCCTCTGCTTTCTTCAGCCTCCAGCCAGCACCAAGTTGGAAGATGCAATGAATCTCTCTTGCCTCGAAGATAGGACTTGTGGGCTTCCTCCCAGAGTGCTCCTCTCTGACCCCAGTCAATGTTCTGGAGAAATTCTTGTAAGCTCTAAGAGCTTCCTCCATATATATCATCTCCCAAAGGTTAACTCCTCCTTCTGGAGAGAATAGGATTCTGGGTTATCTCCCAGAGTACTCTCTGGCCCTAAGAACTTCAAGGGAGGTGTGAACACAAGCATTATTGTCTATCAGTTGTACTTAGTACCTTGTTTCAAATCCCGGCCCAAAACATCTCCTTCCAAGATCAAATCAATCATTAAACCATGCCAATTAGATAATTATTGTCTCTATCAACTCTAATGGCTTAACAATTTGTAAAGATTCCAACAGTTATTGACTCTAGTCAGGTTCTGCCACAAGTCTCAGAGAGAGAACTCTTAGGAGATTCCTAGTCTCTTGGTTTTACATTATTTATTCCCTACCTAATATCTGTCAGAGTTGTGATAGCCTTTGCCCTACTCATTAATTAAATCTTTTCAGGAAAAGAAATCACTAAGATTCAATAATAAGAAAAGCATTAAGTCCCAATCGAGTTTGGGGCACAACACATACTGGACCTTGCTGCCTGCTTAGGAGAGCCTATAATCTGAATTTAGCAAATAATAAATTAACATGACAAGAAGATGACTGTGACCTCTGGGACAGAAAAAAAGATTGCTATTTTGGAATGAGGTCTTGGTATGTACAGTTATGTTGCATCCTTCCCAATGTCGGAAGCAACTAATAGGAATTGTTCTTAATACTGCAGGGGCCCAACGTGATCAGAAAAGTATATTCAAACCACACTGTCAGTCACTTATTTGTGCATTCTAAAGTACAATAATAACTTAAATGATATGACTACAGATCCCTATTAAGCAAATATTATGTATCTGGCTCCAACTTTTGTCCAGTGATAAGTCTTAACCCCAAATCCTGCCCATCATATCACTAGGTGTTTGTATCAACTCAGTACATATTCTACTGTCACTCATTCATATTACTCATTCCTGCAGTTGCTGTAGTTCTGTTGCCTGTTCAGCTATCGATTCTTGGGTTTAGAAGGAGGTGGAAAGAATAGTTTGAGACCAGAAGATCCCTGTCAAAACCTGGTGCTTCATGTTAATGTAATTAGTGTCACTGGGCATCAAACCCTGAAGCAGCCTTTAGGACAAGTGATTACTAGATTTGGGAAAGTGTGGAAGCATCAGTGTATGAACTGAAATTATTAGTGCTTCCTAGTAGCCCTGTTAGTGAGCATGCTAACTTGTGAGTGCTCTTAAAAAGCATTGATTTCTATCCTGCAGCCTCTGACACCTAAAAACATAGCCAAAAAAGCAAATGTGATTTTGTTGTATTAATAGAAGAAATGAGACAGGCTATGGTCTGCCCGTTCAAACCACAGCTAGATTACCATGTTCTATATGACAAAGTGGAAGGAAGATGACCAGGAAAAACCAGTCAAGATAACATGCATCAACTGACAAAGGAAAATTGATTGAAGAAACCAGGGATGTTCTGCAGCAAGTGAGTGTGTTTGGGAGGAGTGGGAGGGTATGAGGAGAAGGAAATAGTACAGTAGAGATAACTCTTGGTACTTAGAGTTAGGAAGATCTAAATACAAATCCAATCTCGAACATTTACTTGCTCTTATGAACCTGGGCTTAATGGGAATAATAATGGTAACTACATGCGAGGATTGTTGTGAGGATGAATGAACAAACATACAGCACTTTTCAAATCTTAAAGCTATATAAATAATAGATATTATTACTTTTGTTTTGGGGGGAGGAGAGAAAGGGGAGATAATAATATTTGAATACTTGGGGACACTTTTATCCAAAAGCTACTGAATTTGTTTATTTTACCCTAAGGGCTAGAAGTTGAAACAATGAGCTTAAATTATAAAGAATAAATTTGGGAAGAACCTCCTACCAATTAGAGCTGTGCAAAATTGAAATTAACTGTCTTGGAAGTGACATTTCTGTCCTTAGAGATCTGTTGAATGGAGTCTGGATGAGGGAGAAGGTGGAGGGAGGTGACAGTGGCAAAGAGAAATATCAAAGAAGGAATAGGTTGCACCAGGTTACCTCTGATATTCTGTGATTCTATGATCAAATCTAATTCAGTTATGCTCATTATACTTTCTGTATAATTTTCTGAAGAAACTGACTGTTCTTCATTAATGATTACACCCCTGGATATAAAATGCAATAAAAATCCTTTACTAATAATTTTTTTTAAAAAACCATCAGTCTAATAAGCCCTTTATCCTATTTATAGATTGTGGGGCAAGTTGAACAAGCAAACTCATTAAATTAGCCAGGAAACTTTATTTTAACAATGTTAAAGGGCTATTTTCACAAGTTAAATGAGATAATTTTGTTAAGAAAGCAGGTCACCTTGGACACTTACTTCAATAAAACCTCCTGCCATACACATGTGAGAAGCAGAAAGAAGGGACCAAAAAACAAAGTAACAAACAAATCTTAGGGCTATTTTTCGAATTAAAGTTCAGAACTTTGTTATCTGGAAGCTTGTTATTAGGCTACAATTATATATTTAAAATCATTTATTGTGACTGTCTCTATTTAACTTTTTGAATCTCTAAGGCATCTGTTTGTAATCTCTCCAACTCCTCTCAAAATGCTTAAGGAAGTGGTCTATTTATTACTTTATTATTATTATTATTATTTTTGTGAAGCCTAAACTCTTAATAAGCTCTTCTGGACTCCATTGTCAGTATCTCTAATCCATCCATTCTGTAACCATCTTAATTAGCATATCTTTAGACTTGTCTGGGCCCTGGTCTGTCTTCAAGTAGACCCCACCCAGCTCCTCCTTGATTCTGCCCTGGCCTCTCCCTAGCTCTTCCCCATTTGCTCCCTGGTTTCTCTCCTTATTCCCCAGATTCTCCTTTCTCCTTCTCTCCCCTGAGACTTTAAAGGTTCCTGAACTCTGAAAAAATGATACTTAATCATCTATGATGCTGTCTTGCTTACTATATTTAATTAAGCCTGTGAACTATATCACAAAATGGCCAATCTTTGTCCTGTGATAAATGTCTTGCAAGATTCACTGTCAAATTGAACCAATATGTTTTCCCATAAAATAACTTGGTATTATTTTAATACTGTACTACTTCATTATTATGGTTTTGATCAATATGTATTGGAGAAGTTTTTCCCAAAAATCTATAATGGCACAATACCTGAAGGAGACTTAATCTATGAATATTCCTCACATGGTATTTCAAAGCATTCTTCTCTTTCTAATACTATTATAAGGCAATCTCAACCTACTTTGCTTTCCCACCCTCCCCACAATTTAGTGCCTAAACATTCTTTTTTTCTTATACATCTTCTGATAGATCTTAAAAAAAATACATTCTGATATGACATTTTTAGGTGTTGAAGACAAAAAATACCATGTATTCTTAAATCTATTCCAAGTAAAACATTCATTTATTGCTTTCCTGTAGCCATTTTCTGTGCCATCTTTTCCTTCTCAGACTTTGCAAAATCTTTTTCATTTTCTGACTTGATGACCAAAGCAGGTTGGTTGGTCTATACTAATTGACACCAAGTGAGTCTATTCTAAGGATCATTATTTCTTTTTCTTCAAAACACATTCTTCAGCCAACATATCAAAATGATTAATTTTGCCTTTTCCTACAAGTACTGTACACTGATACCAGGCATTCTCTGTATTCTGCTAGATAGTGGCCCCATTTTTCACCTGTCCTTGAAATGCTGATCCAAGACCCCATGACAATCCTGTCATTAATGATCTTAGGCCAACTTTTTATCAGCTCCAGGGAAGGTTAACTTGCCTGAGCCCAGACACTATCAATTACTCTATTGAACAGGGATAGCAAAGCTAACTTTGGGGCTGCAAGGATGCTTAATAAATTCTCTAATAAAAAGCCACTTAAAGGAAGAGGCCATTTCTTCTGATTAATTTTATTTAGAAAGATACCTACCCCAGTAATAGATAAAAGAACAAGCAATTCTCACTTTTGCTTTTAGCCTCCAAAAATTTTTATTCAAAATACCTCATAATTATGATCAAATTTACTGAATTTGTGGGTGTTGATGTAAGTGATGTAGGTGTGAGAGGGAAAGAGACAAAGAGAAACCATGACAGGGATAGAAATGTAGACAGACAAAGGATATGAACAGACAATTTTCAAGTGAAGAAATTAAAGCTATTTCTAGTCATATGAAAAAATGCTCTAAATCACTATTGATTAGAGAAATGCAAATTAAGAACTTTGAGGTTCCACATCACATCACTCAGATAGACTAAGGTAACAGGAAAAGATAATGATAAATGCTGGAGGGGTTGTGGGAAAACTGGAACACTAATATATTGCTGGTGGAGTTGTAAAATGATCCAACCATTCTGGAGAATAATTTAGAATTATGCCCAAAGGGCATACTCTTTGGTCCAGCAGTGTCTACACTGAGTTTCTATACCAAAGAAATCATAAAAGAGGGAAAAGACCAAAATGTAGCAGCTCTTTCTGTAGTGGCAAGGAACTGAAAATTGAGTGAATGTCCATCCGTTAGGGAATGGATGAATAAATTATGGTATATGAAAGTAATGGAATATTACTTTTCTACAAGAAATGGTGAGCAGGCTGATTTAAGAAAACTCTGTAAAGACTTACACGAACTGATACTAAATGAAGTTAGCAGAACCAAGAGAACATTCTATACAGAAACAAGATTTTGTGATGATCAACTATCATGGACTTGGCTCTTTTAACAAGGAGATGAGTCAAGGTAATTCCAATAGACTTGATGGAAAGTACCATTCACATCCAGAAAGAGAACTATGGAGACAGAATATGGATCAAAACATAGTATTTTCACTCTGTGTGTGTGTGTGTGTGTGCATTGTTTGTTTGCTTGAGTTTTTTTTTTTTTCTTTCTCAGGTTTTTTTTTTTCACTTTTGATCTGATTTTTCTTAAACTGAATGGTGAATATGGAAATATGTTTAGAATAATTGCACATGTTTAACCTATTTTGGATTGTTTTCTGTCTTGCGGAGGGGAAAGGAGTAAGAGAGGGAGAACAAAATTGGAACACAATGTTTTGCAATGATAAATGTTGACAACTATCTTTGCATGTATATAAAGTGCTATTTACAAAAAGAAATAGACACAGCCATAGAAATACAGACAGAGAAAAACAGAGGCAGATAAAAAGGGAAGAAAGAGAGAAGAAGAAACACAGACAAAGATAGCAAGTGATGAAGGGAGAGAAGCATAGCTACAGAGCCAGAGAAACACAGAATGACACACAGAGAGAGAAAGGGAATGGAAATAGAGCCAAAGGTACAGACAGAAAAATTTGCAAGGAAAGAGAGGGCTAGAGAGAGAGAGAAAAAAAAAAAAAACAACAGATATACCCATTTTGAAAATATACAATGAAGTTTCAGATAATTTTTACTCAATTGTTGCAATTAAATTATGTATCAAGTAGATTTTGAGAAGCCTTAAGACTGATTCTTTAGGATAAGAAAGAATGCCTGTTCTCATATTTACTTCTCAAAATGGAGAACTGTGACTACAGCCCATGCTTATCTGTCACGAATTTATCTCAACTGTAAAATTCAGATTAAGTTAGAACCTTGAGAATCTAAGAATCTTGATTTCGAATTCTTCCATCATACCACATTTGTATCCTTGCTATGGTTCTAGTAATGTTACCCAGCCATTTACCAGTCAAGTTTTTAGTTTTCTCCCCAGAACTCTAATCTATATTATCCATAAAATACTCTGACCTTTTCCAAGGCTCTTCCCATAGTTTTTAACAAATTCTATGGCATGTGTTCGCAGGGGAAAATTCCAAGGAATTTATGGATTTACAATCTTCAGAATTGATATTGAAAGCAAATATCTTCTTTAGTTTTTTATACAGTATAAAACACAAATATAAATAACAAAAATAAATTAACCCCTCATCTCCAAAATGGAAAATATTCAAAAGCACACTACTAAGCAGTAGTCTTATTTTTTTTAACATGACATGTACAGATGATGGAACTGCTTCTTTTGCTTTCTGATTGATGACTTCAAGGACCATGTTTACCACATCTTTAATGATCTGTGGACGCTGAATATATTAAACATAACCTAACTAATATATTTCTCTCACCCCAGATTAGGGAAAATGTATGTTATTATTCTTTATCGATTTTTTTTGGCAGGTCAGGCAATAAGCACTTAATTAAGTGCTTGCTATTTGCTTGGCACAAACCTGGAAATACCAATAAAAGTAAAGTAAAAAATAGTCCCAGTCTTCAAGAATCTTTGTTTTAGCAGAGAACGATATAAGAAAACATATAACTTCATTTTCTTGCTTATTCTGGTTGTGTGGCCCTGAGAAAGCCACTCAGTTAGTGCCCTGGACACCTCTTTTGAGACTATAAATGGCAGACAAGACATTAGCTTGGATTGGTAGAGGAAGTTTACTCACCTGAGATTTCTTTATAATTAAACTACTCCTTAGCATTTTGACTGACAGTAGGTTTATATTAATAGTCTACATGATTTTGTCCAAGATCATATATATGACAGAGAATAGATTGCAACTCAGTTCTTTTGACTCCAAAGTCAATCTATACTCTTGCCATTGCATTACTTTGCCTCTTAAAAATAAGTCATATTACTTAGCTAGCAACAGATAGTTTATCACCACTCTCTTTTCCTATTCCCTTCTCTCTGAATATTTCATCATCCATTTTAGAAAGACCTGGAAAGATTTACATGAACTGATACTGAGTGAAAGAAAACAGAACAGGAAAAAGCAGAAGTACACAATAAGAGCAAGAATGTGCCATGCTGAACTATGGGTCTTCTCAGTGGTTCAGTGATCCAATGAAATCCCAATAGACTTTGGAAAGGAAAAGTCATCTGCATTTGGGGGGAGGGGAGGGAATATGGAGACTGAATATAAATCAACACATGTTTTGTTCACTTCTTTTTTCTTTTTTTTTCCCTCTCCCATGGTTTGTCCCTTTTGTTTTGCTTTTTCTCTCCCAGCATGATTTATAAAACAATATGTATTAAAAATAAATAAATTTTTTAAAAATAATAAAAAATAAAACAAATAGCAAGTTTGTATATAAAAAATATTTCATGAGCCATATTCTATCACAATGTTTAACTCATTTTTAACCCAGAGGGATCACATAGTGCCTTAGTTCCACAAAATCCCCTCTGTTGCTTTGTGAAATTTATATTAAATGAAAAGTTAGAAATGTAATCACAATAGTTCAGCAGCCCCAGTTAAAAAAAAATTAGAAACATTTTGGGTAAATGATTGAGGTAAAATTTGGTTATGAGAAATGTTTGTGTAAAAACATGAACAGAATGTTATAGTATCTATTAATAGATAGATACCAAGGAGGGGAACTGGAAAAGGAGCACATATTTTCTTGGGAGTAAACTTATTCTTTGAACAGGTGAGTATGAAAGAGACTTTAGACCAAGGATAGTGCTCTGAGATAGCCCTTGTGGATCTCTCTCTCTCTCTCTCACCCCCCTCTCTCCTTCTCTCACTCTCTCTTTCTCTCTCTCTCTCACCCTCCCCTCCCTCTCTCTCTTTCTCTCTCTCTCTCACCTTCCCCTCCCTCTCTCTCTTTCTCTCCCAGGCTGCCTCTCAAGCCTACTTTTCCTTGTCGTAGTGCCCATTACTCCAATGCATTGATTCCTATTTCATGTGATTCTTTTGGATCAGCTTTTGAAGTCCCTATTCCTCTCTCCCTCTTTCTGTCTCTGTCTCTATCTCTGTTTCTGTTTCTTTCTTTTTCTTTCTCTCTCTCTTTTTCCCTCATTTTCTCTTTTTTCCTCTCCCTGTCCCCTAATCCCTCATATAATTCTCTCCAGAGGAATTTAAAACTCCTATTGTAGAGAAAAAAACAACTCAGTTTTGCCATTCAGTCCTGATCCCACAATAACTTTTTTTTTTCTTCCAGAACTGAGAAATAACTATAACTCTTTGGGTTTTTAGAGACATAGTCCCCTCACCAAAAGATAGTCCATGTCTTGCTGAAATAACTGTTACATTTCTCAAAGTATTTCTCATCACTAGGAAGGGAGGACAATGACAAAATCCAGTGCTCTCATGCACTGCAGTGCATGCAGTGCAGTGCAAATGGAAAGAAGTGGAGAGTTGTAACAAGCGTAACAAGCCTGATGACATCCCAAAAGGAACCTGAGCCAGGAATATATCAAAAAGGAGTAAACCTACTGGCAAATTTTTTCTCACCAAAAGCCAAGGCTGTCATATGGAAAGTTTTAAACCTACTTTTTAAATTATAGAACCTGCTTGTAGTCTAATATACCAAAGACAGAGCAGTGTCTGTCTTCCCAGAAGAGATACAGAGATACAACATAAAAGCAAAAACCCAGGACAGATAGACCCTATTTTAGGATTCTGGAAGTGTTTAAGTTTATAGTAATAGCTAGTCCTGGGAATAAGCATTTTCTTTCTAATGCTGATGGATCAGTTTTATTAGGTCCATTGCCATTAAATAGTTATAAAATTTATGATCATCAGAAGTCTGTTGCAATGAGAATCATTGTGACACATAGTAATGGCATAGCGAATTTCATAGTCCACATTTTATAAATGAGGAAACTAAGGCTGAGAGAAATGATAACTTGTTCAAAGTAACATAGCTAGAAAGCATCTGAGGTACAATTTAAACTAAGTTCTTCCTAATTACTAGCTACTGTGCTATCTAGATGCCTCTTAATAAAACGAAAAAATGTGCAAGAACCCTTGAGGTGGGATGTATTTCTTTAGCCTGAGCAATTCTCAGTGCATGTGTATGTCTAATTGTATTCATGCATTTGTGAATATATGCATGTGTGTATGTGTGTAGAAATAGAGATTGTTATTCACTTATTTCAGTCTTATTCAACTCTTCATGACTCCATTTGGAATTTTTTTGGCAAAGATACCAGACTGTCTTGACATTTCCCTCCCCAGATCATTTTATAAATCAGGATAAAGAGGCAGAGTGGGGTGACTTGCCCAGATTCACACAACTAGTAAGTGTCTGAGGTCAAATTTGAACTTAGGAAGATGAATGTTCCTAACTTCTATCCACCTCACCCCCTACTTCCATAGATCCAAAGAGAAAAGATCTGGGCAGGTGACAAGAAATTTATTTCTATCCTTCCAAGTTAGATTCTATACAAAGAAAATGTGCTCTGGTATTTCTCTAATCTCCCTAGATTCCACAGAAACAGATTTACAACTATTATTTTTATCTCATTTGCACCAGAAATGGAATATTTCCTCTATACATCTACAGCCAAGTACTTGAGATAAAATGTTTCATGGAAATTATAGTGTATAGGTTACTTCAATCAAAGATACAAAAAGAAAATATTATTTTATGCATTAATATGACTCCTAGTTTTAAATATCTAGAACTCAAGTTTTTGATATTGTCCTAGTACTTGTTTGTCTATTAATAGCTTCTACATTTTAAGGAAAGGAAAGTCTGTGACAGTTTTCTTAGTAGGTTACATTCTTCTCCTTTCCTTTCCTCAGAAATCACTTATATTTGGATTAAATGATGCTTACAGCATTCTTGATATAATTCATTGGAAAAATGCAGAGCCTGAATATGAAGAAAATTCACTTGAAACCAGTCTTGCACCAGTCACTTACTAGGAAGTTAGTAACCTGTGCCAGCAGAAGGCAGGATTAGAAATAATGATTCTACCTGTGAAATTCTTAGGACTAAGAGAAAATGATGAAATTTTTCTGATGACTCATTATAGCAGGCTGTCAGTCAAAAAACATTTATCAAGTGCCTACTATATGCTAAGCACTCAGGATACAAAGAAAGACAAAAGACCATTCTTTCCCTCAAGCATCTACCAATCTAATGGGGCAAATGACTTATAAAAAGAAGATGAAGGCAAGAGGGCAATCAAAGCAAAATGAAATCCAGAAGAGGTCAGCCACATGAGAAAGAAAAGATTGCCTGGACAACCTCCTTAAATGGAGCTGGATCTTAAAGGAATCCTTTTGTCTCTACCCTCCAACCTCTTCCTTCTCCCAGTAGAGGGAAATGAGGCAGTTTATGTTATACTGAGCCAAGACTTTCTCCTGTAAGTTTTCTTTGAATTCATGACAGCAGAAGCTTCTTAAAGCCTCAAGCAACAAAATGTACTTTCCTGAATAAAGTATTTTAACAATATTCTTCTAGTAATGCTACAAAGCAGCAAGATATGGGATAACAGTTTACCAAAAAAAAAAAAAAAAAAAAAAAAAAAAAAAAAAAAGTAAAGTTATATGTAACTCAAAGGGCAATGGAAAGAAGTACATTGTAGGTATGAATAAAGTATAACACATCATCAGAATTGCAAAAAAAGATGTAGTGTAAAGGATATCATTATAGAGATATGGATGGAGAAGAATATGGGCTGGGTATATATCAAGAGTCAAAGATAGCTATTGGATTTTATTGAGAAAAATGAGTAAATATGTTAGCTTATTACTGATGTCCTCTCAATGACCATCTTTTGATAATACTTTTATTTTTTTTAATCGTTTATCTTCTTTTTCATATATCTTGAAATTTAAAGTTCTTCAGCAAAGAATAGAAACAGTTATAAAAGATTAAAATAGATAATTCTTATGTGAAATTGAAAAGATTTTGTATAAAGGAAATATAAAAAATGTAATAAAGGAAACTTTCAAAATTGTGAAAAGAAAATCTTTTCATCAAATACCTTTGATAAGATCTTACTACTATAGATAATTTAGAGAACTGAAAATATATTAAGAGCATTTAGGAGACTGAAAATATATAAGAGCAATAGCCATTTCCCAGGAAAAGGTAAAATAATATGAAGGGAGAAATAGCTACCAAAAGAAAAATTGCTTCAAATGACTAGGAATAAGAAGAATGAATAACCTGTAGATTTATCTAACACCCCTAAAATTAGCAAATATGAAAAGAGATTTTTAAAAATAGTGTTAAAGGATTTGGAGACAGATAGGCACAAATATATTGTTGATAGAGCTGTTAATTGGTTTAACCATTCCTGAAAGCATAATGTGAGATTAGACTATGATAGTGACTAAATGTTCAGAGATCCCATGGCCATGTGTATGTATACATGACCTTTAAAATAAATAAAAGATAAAAAGAAAAGTTCCATATACACCAAAATATTTATAGTAGTATTTTGTTGTAGTAGGAAAAATAATGGAAACAAAATATAAAGACTATCAATTGGGAATTGGCTCAATAGAATGTATTACATAATGGTCACAGAATATAATTGCATCAAACTAAATATTTAATATAAAGACTTCAGAGTAGCATGGGAAAACTTTTATGAAATGATATAAATTAAAATAATCAGAATACAGAAAACAAGATACACAATGATCACAAAACAATGTAATTAGAGGAAAACAATAACAAACAAAAACAACATTGTGCAACTATAGTTAGTAAACATTACTAGAAAAAGAGATGAGAAAATGTATCTGCCTCTTTTCTTTGAAGAATTGGTTGACTATGGGTGTAAAAGATTGCATATATTTAGGGGTTTTGTTTCTTTGACTGAAAAAAAATTGTTTTAGAAATGCTGTTAAATTAGTTCCATTTTTAAATATGTTATCTTTCTACCAATACCAATTGTTCTGGTAATAATGTACTGTAGTTGCCACAAATTTCATATTCATCCTTTTCTCTTTACTTCTCTTTCTTGTTTTAATATTATTGTTTTGTGCATTCTAAATCACTATTTCCCTTGACTGCTGTGGTTCTTCCTCTGGTAAAGGGCTTGAGTATTTTCTGCTTAAGGTAAATTCTGAATTCTTTGGTTTCCTTATTTTGCTTTATATCAGTTAAGCTTTTGGAGCTAGCCAATATTTGTCATTATCTTTTCATTTGTCCATTTTATTAATGCCTTATTTAAAAATAGGTTCAGAGTTAAATGGGACTATAGCATTTTCCTTAGTTTTATGAGTTGTAATAGGCATTTCATCCATCATCAGCTGATAATCACCCATCAACTGATAATATACATCCATATATAGATGCTGATCCTGACAATGAAAACTTCCAGTCATGGCAAAATCTTTGGGAATCCAGATTCACCTTTCCAAAACTTTGAATAAAGTGACAATGATAATAATAATAATAGACAAAAAAGAACAAGAACCTTTTTTTTTCCTTAATGTGGAAATATGTTTTACATGATAATACATGTATAAACTGCTTTCCTTTGGAAGAGGGGGGGAAGAAGGAAGAGCGGGAAGAAGAAAATTTTGGAACTCAAAATCTTGTAAAAATGAATGTTAAGAATTTTCTTGTCATGTATCTGGGGGAAAATAAAATATTATTTAATAAAAGAACAAGAATGACAATAAAAAAATGAAAGATTTTCAAGCTGCTTTTCAAACACTATTTCAGTTTCTCTTCATAACAATACTAGAAGGTATCTTCTACTATTGTTGTCTTTTTACAGACAAATAAAAGAGGTTAAAAGAGGTTAAATAGCTTGCCTAGAGTTACAAAACCAGTGGCTGTCTGAAGCTGGATTTGATCTCAGGTATTTATGATCAGATTCAGCACACAGACACTATCCCCATCTAAGGATAGGTGAAAGTTTAACTTATTTACTTAATGACAATAGTAGCAGCATTTGTTTTAATGCAGATCTTGTTCTGAGAATTATTTTAACTCTGGCTACTTTGATGTTAACAAAATTTTCAAACCTCAGGAAAGTCATTATTTAAACAAAGGCTGGATATGTACTTATTGGCTCCATTGTAGAAGGCATTCTTGTTCAGGTATAGGTTGACCTTGTTTAGAGCTATCAGTCACACATATTTATTCTTTGCATAATAAAGGATGTAAGTTTATCAATTGATAGCCTAAATACTACAAATTACTTTAATAAATATAATAATAATAATACTTTGTAATAATGAATGTAATTAATAAATTACATACATTAATGATATTTACATTTAAATGTTATTTTAACACAAAGACCTTATATATTCTAGAGATGCATTCATAGATCAAAGGGGAAAGATTAACACCCCTTTTTTTTTTCTTTACAATGCTTACAATGAAGTATCTCAGTGCTGCTTTCATACATGTGAAGCAGAAATATTTCTTTACTAAAATGATCTAAGTTTAAATCCCAGCTCTGCTACTTACTACTTGTATGAGCTTGAGAAAGCTATTTAATTTTATCGTATCTTGGATTTGTAATATGAGAGGGTTGGACTGGATGAAACTAAGTTCTCTTGAAGTTCTAAATACTGTGATTATATTATGGATTCCATAGAAACATATGTTTGCATGCACACACACACAAACAGGAAAATATTTTTGGAACAAGATGATTTCAAATAGACTTGTAATATCTTCCAAGAAATGGAAAGCAACACACCAAACTTCAACTTCCATATTTATTAGCTTATTGCCATCATTCTACTTATGTCCATAGGGCATTGTAATTCTCCCAGGAGTGAAAATGACAATAAGGAGAAAGAAGGAAGGTAGAGCCAAGATAACAGAGTACCCGGGAAAGTACAACAAACTGCCTCCTTTTTCCAACTCTAAGAAAAAATATTATATACATAACATTACAATAACATAATATCTCAATAAATCTGAGAAAAAAAATAACAAAAGTCTTTTTTCCAATCCAAGTTGTGATAGGAAGACACACAGGAATATCTGTGAACTCTAGGGAGAGGTTCAGACTAATAGTGCACAAGAGAGCATTCTAGCACAAACAAAGAATATGCACCGGATGAGAAGACAAGCTTCAAGATCTTGCATAATGGTCCTTAAATTTGTGTAAGATGCAGGAACAGGTGACAACTGGCAGTTCTGTCGCTCACTATCTAATTTTGGTCATAAATACAAAGCAGAAGGAGGAAGAGATCAGTTCCTAGTTATGATATTCCAATGTGAAAATCTGCAGTAGGTTCTAGGTTGTGTACTGAACAAGTACTAAGTTCAAAAGCTAGCATAAACTGTGTGTGTGACTTAGATAAGAGCAAATCAGGGTCTCAATTCCAGCTTCCAGATGGAGCTGAAGCCTTCAGAGGAATAAACAGAACAAAAATCTCGGACCAAAGGAAATCATGTAATTGCTATAGTGAACCAGAAAAACTTTCAAGTTGATTGATAATGTCTGAGGCCAGTAGCAATAGGGAAACAGTAGAGAGAAAGCCCACAAGTACATTATCTAGTCTCAAATTCAAGTAAAGAATTTGTAGAGCTAACACAAGGGGCCAAAAATCAGATTTTATGATTGTGGAATCATTTTGAGAGCTCTGAAAGTTTACAGGCCCCTAACCTGAGCTGTCCCTGAGATCCTGAAATAACAAAATTCTTATTACCCCTAAGAAAGTAGCATTAGGGCCAGGATACATATTTTCTCCAGAAATGCATAGAACTTGACCCTAATAGAAACTCTGATTTTAGGAAATACGCTGGAAGAAAAAGCAAATAAACATATCCCATCAAGAAAAAGTTATTATAGTGACAAGGACATTCTAAATGCATGCCCAGAGGAAGAGAATGACTGTAGAAAATTCATAACAAAGCCTCAAATAAAAACACAACTTGTATACAAATCCAACCAGATTTCTTGGAAGAGAAAAAACATAACTTTTATAAAAAGAGTTAAAAATATTTATATAAATTTATATAAAGAGGAAAAATAGAAAGTAAATGAGAGCTATGGAAAAAAGAATAGGAAAAAAAGAATTAATAATTGTAAAAATATGAGGTATAAAACCATGCCTAAGCAACACACTCTCCAAAAATTATGACTAAAATAATATAAAGTAATGACTTTGTGACATAACAAGATATATTTTTGTCAATCAGAAGGCAAGAAAAATATAAAATATAGCAAAAAAAATTCACTGATCTATAAAACAGATTGAGGAGAGAAAACTTAAAAACAAATGAATTAAGAAAAGTCATGACCAAAAAAAAAAAAAGAGCACTCAAGAATATTATATTCAAAACCAGGGATTTTATTTATTTTCATGTGTTCGTTAAGGTTAAGACAGAAATGAATGTTTTTCTAGGCAACAGAGAAGAGGCTCAGATATAGAAAAAGATTAAAGATAAAAACAAGGGAAGATGATGGTGGGAGATATCTCCCAGAGAAACTGGTAGAAACTGAAACAAGGATCTATATACAGAGATTAATTTTGGTAAAAAAAAAAAAAAAAAGTCACTTCTTTAACTGAGACCAAAGTAAATTAAGTTGCTGGGGAAGCTTACAAATACTGTGAATTGAAAAGGGGGTGAGAAGGGTATTCGCAAGCAGCCTCAATTTTTTTCATTAAAATGAGGGACAACCTTTAACTGAAAGAGTAGAAGTAAGAAAATATTATAGAAGGCTTGAAAAGAGATACAATTTGACAGTTATTGTAGGGAGTGAAATAGTTAATCAGTTAGGAAAGAAAAGAATATTTGTTTTGATGCAGTGAAAGCACAGCTGAAATGGAAAATTAATCAGTATAGTTTCATTATTTTTGACTACCTCTGTTTAACAAGTAAGTAGGAACAAAATAAATAAATAAATAAAAAGAATTGTAGAGATAATCCAGGGTTGAGATTTAGAAAGGCATGATAAAAAATAGTACAAAGGATGAAGAGATTTGAAAGTCAAAAATGCATTGAGTTGTTTCTCCAAAAGGTCAAGATGTATAAGGGAGGAGGATATAGCCAGTGAGGGGGAAATAACCTGAGAAGGACCTAAGAGGTGTGTTAATAAAAGCCAAGGAGAACAAAAATGAGTGTCTGAAACCATAAAACACAGAGAAAGATGAAATTTATAAAAAAAATTATTATCAGGACAAATTCAGAGTTTATCAAAATAAAAGTACAACACTTAAAAGTGCTGACAAAATTAAGGGTATAATGATTTCTTGTGTGTAGATTAAGTGGAATGAAAAAGTAAATCATGAGAACTGAATAGGTTTGGAAACTGGGAAATTAAGGTATTTGAGGAAATATCAATACTTATATTGAGGAATATAGAAGAAATTGGCAGGGAGCCAGGCGTTTAACTCTGATGAAGAACAAGACCTGGCAATTGGATGATGATAGCCTCCAGAAACTGCAAAAGTTAATACATTTGGATGCCATGAACTTCATGGGAAGAAAATTTATCTAGTAAAAGTATTAGTCTGGGAAGTATCAATGGAATTACTGTAGCTCCCTGCAACCAGTGAGTCTCGGGATATCTAAGAAAGAATAACTAGTAATGGAAAGCATAGTGAAAGAAGTAGTTTATTCAGGCCCAAACTAGGTTCCAGTGAAAACAATGATTCCTTATGGAGTAAGGGAGATCATATGAGTCAGGCAGATCTAGAGTGGGACATTGAAAGCCTAGAACTGAGAGTAATATTTGTGAGAGCTGGTGAGTTGGTGATTGGAAATGGAGTTTATACATTAGCAAAAATTACTGGAATAGGATAGGCAAAATGAGATGGGAATTTGCTAATCATTTGGGAATGAGTCCAGGCAGACTATCAATTAGAGAGAAACCTATTGAATGAGACGGGAGGTTTAACTGTATAGGTTCTTCTTGTTCAACTGGTGGCAGATGGTTGTGCATCTTTTGAGGTCCCATAAGGCCTGCCACTGAGTGATAAGGAGGAAGAGGTGATATGGTAGCCTGATCAGGAGGCCAAGGTACTTGTCAAGGTATAAGACCTAGAAAAAGTCTTGGGGGTCAGAAGGTGGAATAACACTTTTCCTATATATATGATAGAACACAGTACTGATGTAAGAAATGGGTGCTGCAATCCAGAGCAGAGCCTTATGAGAAGCATATAGGTGTAATTTATCTAGGTTTTTGTAGTGAGCATGAATGCATTCTCTTGGAACTGATAGTCACTGTAAAAATGAGAGGTAAGATTTAATAGAGTGACAGTTTTGTGCAAACTTTATCTACCCCCACCCCTCCCTTGACACACACATTACCACACCAGAGCTTATTTTCACTGGTTCTTGGGCTTATAACAATAGAGTCATATAAAAGATTAATATCCTGAAAAGCAACAAGTAATTTTAAAGTTAGATATTACTATTCATAATAAAAATGACTTTAAAAATCTTTTCCCCAGGTCATTTAATTCATAGGGAAATAGGAACAAGAATTTGCAATAAAATTTTAAACACACAAGGTAGAGGCTATGCTTGCCCCATTTCTGTATACTGCCTCCTAGCCAGTAATGCTAAATAAATGCCAAATTAGTATTGAAACCTTACATAGAAGAAAGCTATTTAAAAAGAAATATATATATATATATATTTGACCACTCCTAGAAAGGCTCATGAATTAATTAGATCAAATATAAGAATAAGAAAAAGAAATACATTGGAGAATATGTCCCTCCCTGCTCTAGAATTAACCTTTCCATGTTTCTTATATGACTTAGAACATGAATATAGGAATTCCTCATCATTTAGCATTCCATTTCATCTAAGTTCTGTTAGTGAATAGTAATACAACCCTTCAAGGTATTTGAATCTACAGTATTTAAAGTTATAATTATGAAAAATCTGGCAACTGTTTGTAATCCAATCAAAATATATTTTGCACACTTGAACTCCATTTCTAACTCTGATTGTTTCTTTTTTTTTTCTTTTAATAACTTTTTATTGACAGAACCCATGCCAGGGTAATTTTTTACATCATTATCCCTTGCACTCACTTCTATCCTGATTTTTCCCCTCCCTCCCTCCAGCCCCTCCCCCAGATGCCAAGCAGTCTTATACATGTTAAATAGGTTACAGTAGATCTTGGATATAATATATATGTGCAGAACCGAACAGTTCTCTTGTTGCTCAGGAAAATTGGATTTAGAAGGTATAAATAACCCGGGAAAAAGAACAAAAATACAAGCAGTTTACATTCATTTCCTAGTGTTCTTTCTTTGGATGTAGCTGCTTCTGTCCATCCTTGATCAATTGAAACTAAGTTAGATCTGATTCTGTTTCTAACCCTAATTCTACCTACAAACCTAAACTCTTAACATCAAATATGGAAATAGGGCGTGTCAACCAGAGAAGAATATTTCATGGGGACTCAGGGTAAAGGGGAAAAAAAAACAGAAAGTTCATATTTATATGCCTTTAAAATTGACCAAGAAACTTTCCTTACCACAATCATATACCATATTAGACAAATACATTTTTGAAATTTAAATATAACCCCTGTAGTTCATATTGCTAAAGAAAAGTAGCTTCTATGTTCATTCAGATTAGCTTGAATCTTGAGAATCTTTTCCTAGGTTTTACTCTGATAACACTAGAATTTTGTTCATGTCTAAGATCCCTTGTCCAAGCACTCAGACTGATGAAACATTGAAATAATCCGACTTTATTTAACTCAACCCAAAAACATACAAAAACATTTGTGTCCATGAGTAATGATCAACAGAAACAGACTCTACTGCTCCATGATAGTTGTAGTAGACATTACTAACAAGGGCAAAACTTGTGTCTAATATGTACATAGAAAAGTACTGCTAATTCATATAGTATATTTGGAGAATATAAGCACTGATTTTTTTTTAACCCTCTAGAAAGAGATAGTAAGAGCATAAACTGTATTTTAGTAGTTCCTGGTCATTTCACCAGATATGCACAAACTTACCTTACCAGAATATAGAAAGCATCTATAATTGATCAAAAAGTGTGAGAAAGTATTTTTTAATGTGTGGATTGTCTTTAATAATCCAGTTTGACCAAGAAGAAATGTTGGGGCAAATTACTCAAGAAATGATAGTTTTGGCAATAAATTTACAACTATTGCTACCATCTAAAAGAAGTCTCACATACCTCACCATTATGCCATTAAACATGTTGGGAACTTTAGAACAGAAACAATTATTTTAGTGGAGTTAATTGGTGCCTAGTAGGTTCTACACATCCAAATTCATACAAATAAAGAACCAGACACACCATATTTACTACCTTTAGACTTATACTTTGAAGTATATAAAGACAGAGATTGTATATATATATATATATATATATATATATATATATATATATTTTCAAATGGTTTATCTCTCAGCTGTTAAAAAAGATACCAAATAACTACAATTTTAACTTTGAAGAGATCTGACAAAAATGATTACTATGATATTTAAACATAACTGAAATAAACTCAAATCTCATCCTGTCATCAGCAATGAGTAAGAAATAATCTTCTACACGTAAGTCACAAAGCCATTAAACCTATAACATCTATTCATGGGCATAGACAGAAATACAAAACCTATAAATTGAAACCATTCTTACATGTCTTACGCCCTTATATGGGTAATTAAACTTGTTGCATGTCTTACAAGTTAGGGATGATATATGTAGGAGCTATGATCCCATTCTCACTGGACATTCCTTTTACATATCTCCATTTGAGCTTAATGATCTTCAACAAACACAAATATTTAAATATACAAAGGACAAAAAAGTATCATTTAAAATGATGAGCTTCTTTTTATATGATAACTTTATTTTTCAAAATACATACAAAGCTAATTTTCAGCATTCACTTTTGCAAAGCCTTGTGTTACAATTTTTTCCCTTCCTTCCTCCAACTCGAGTCTCCCTGAGACAATAATCCAGCATGTGCAATTCTTCTAAACCTATTATCATGCTACACAAGAAAAATCAATCAAAAAAGAGAAAAAAACAATCAAGGAAAAAACAACAACAAAGGTGAAAATACTGTGTTGTGATCCACATTCAGTCTCTATAGTCCTTTGTCTGCAGATGGGTCTCTCAATTACAAGTCTGTTATAATTGCCCTGAATCATCTTCTTGTTGAAAAGAGGCAACTTTATCACAATTGATTATCACATGATCTTCTTGTTGCTGTGTAAAATATTCTCTTGGTTCTATTCACTTCACTTGGCATCCGTTCATGTAAGTCATTACAAGAGTTTCTGAAATCAGACTGATCATTTCTTCTAGAACAATAATATTCCATTATATTCATATACCATAATTTATTTAACTATTCCCTAATTGATAACCATTCACTCAGTTTCCAGTTCCTTGACACTACAAAAAGGGCTACTACAAACATTTTTGCATAGGTGGGGTCTTTTCCTTTTTTTATGATCTTTTCAGGATAGACCCAGTAGGGACACTGCTACATCAAAGAGTATATACAGTTTGATAGCCCTTTAGGCAGTTCCAAATTGCTCCCTAGAATAGTTGGTTCAGTTCATAACTCCACCAACAATGTATCAGTGTCCCAGTTTTCCCATATCCCCTTCAACATTTATTATTATCTTTTTCCTGTCATCTTAAACAATCTGAGATGTGTGAAGTGGTACCTTAATGTTTTATTTTTTCCTTGTGCTGCATGATAAATGTGGAAATATGTTTAGAAGAATTGAATATGTTTAACATATTAAATTTTTATGTTGTTTTAATTTGTATTTCTCTAATCAACAGTGATTTTTAACACATTATCATATGACTAGAAATGGCTTTAATTTCTTCATTTGATAATTGTCTTTTAATCATTTATTTATTGGGTAAATATATATTATATTCTACAACTTTAACCTATTACCTTAATGCCAAGAAGCAAGAAGCATTAGTATTATTAGTATTCAAATGTCATGGTTGGTCATTGGATTTATCAGAGTTCTGAAGTTTTTCATTATTTTTCTTTATATTATTGTGTCCTTCAGATTAACCTCTGATTCTGCTCATTTTACTATGTGGTCATTTCTATGAGGTCATTGCTACTTATATTCTATTCCTCTTTGCTTCCACATATACACACAACCAGATAGAGATTTTGAAAAATAGATGACTGCAATATATAATAATAGCTGTATTATATCACACTTTAACAACCAGAGACTAGACTTGAGAGGTGCCCAAAGCAAATGTTCAAGCTAGAAACTAGCACTGATGCTCAAGTTATAACCAGAAAAACACCATTAGATCTCATTGAGATGACGGAAGCAACTGATAGCTAGTCTTTACCTTCTATTTGTGCTATTTGGGGTAGATGGTGGTAGAAACTGGACAGAGAAATTAGACTGATACCACAGATGGCTTTAAATCATAATTCTTTCCTTAACTTATCAGTCTATTATTTAGAATATAAAGAAAAAATAGGAAAATCAACTAAAAAAGTATAAATTAGCTATTAATGGGAATTTAGAATCATTAGTACAGTTATTCTTGGTTCCATTTTTTCCAGATGATAATAACTAAGCTCTAATACTTTACATATAGATGTAGGTTAATGAACCAATAATATAAAAAATAGTCAATCATTTTATATTAGTTTTATATTTTATATTTATGTTTTGTATTATATATTACATATTATTTATTGTATTACTTTATATATTTATGAATATTTTATTTTTATATTATTTGTAACAGAAAAACCTGTTATCATTAACAAGTAGATTCAAGTAATAGGACATAAAATTTAAGTATGATGATACATGTACCCAAATATCTCTGGACTACTTTCCATTCCACATTTATATCTGAATTTTTCTATCCCCATATCTTTGCTTAAGTCATTTCCTATTCCTGAAATGGATTCCTTCTTTAACCCTCCATCTCTATGTAAGCTCTTTCTTCTTTTAAAGGCAAACTCAAATTCTACCTATTCCATGATGTCTTCCCTGATGCTGATTCTAATCTATTCTTTATTCAATATATTCTCTATTCCAAATTTCTCACATTTTCCCTGCACTTTTGTATCTCTTATAGTCTCCCTTAAATCATAATCATTCATGTGTCTTTATCCATGAAAGTACTTTGAGAACAAGCCCTTTGTCTTATTCCAGTTGTATCCCCAAAACCTAACACTGTGCCTTGCACATAGCAGTTGTTGAATTAAATTAGCTGAAACTGGCTCTTGTAGCTGTCTTGATTTCAGTGTTACCAATGAATTCTCCAAAGCAAAACAAACCATTGAAAAGGCAATTTAACTGTCACACAACGTAGGAGGGAAAGCCCTTAATGGCTTTGGTGAAAGATTCATGGGTGCAGCTGCAGGGAGAATTGAGGCCTAACATATTATTCCAGTATCTGAAAACAGAATTACATCCATCAGCAGCCCTGAAAGTGGAGGTTAATTAAGGTAGGACAATTTTGAAATTATTCATTTTTCATTCTATTGGGTTTTTTTTTCCAAACTTAGCATTTTGGCATTCAGTTAAACAATTCATTAGTGTGCAATAGCTAGGGGTTGTGACCCTGAGTAAGTCATTTAACCTTATAATTTCCACAGCAACTCTTGAAAACCTTATGTTGCAGAAAAGGTACTCATCTGTATTAGCAAAAGAAGTTTCTCACTGGGAGTTCCCATTGCCAATGAAATTTTAGCTCCTTTTTGAAAAGTTAATGTATTTGCTTCAATATCTCAAAGGATAATAAAGGTCTCCCTCCTCAATGTCATTCATTCAAGCTTTATCATAGGAAAGTGGCAATATATTATGCTATATATTGATTAAAAGAGGTTTTGTGCAAATGCTTGGTAATTTGAATGTTAGTTCATTATGTTTCACTGAGAATGGACTACCTTCTAGAAGAGGTGAAACCCCATACTTTCTTTGTTTGAGATGTCTTTCCCAATTTTCTCTTGTTTGTAGTACCTTCACTCCATCAATTATCTCCAATTTATCTTGTTTGTAACTTGTAAGTACATAATTGTTTTCATGGTGTCTTCTCTATTAGACTGTGAGCTGCTGTATCCCCAGAAATTAGCACAGTTCCTGGAACATGGTGCTTTCTTTATAAATGCTTTTTAACAATTAATTTCAAGTAAGTGAGACAAATAATTATTAATTAGCAATTAGCACTATTATAGGAATACAGTTCCCCTCCCCTCCATCTATTTCGTTCTTTAAAAACTAGATCAAGGCAGACTTTGAAAGACAGGACTGATGAGATTATATTAACATTCACCTCAATGTTGCCAAAACCCACCCATCTAGGAGAATTTAGTGCTGATTAAAGTGTAAAGAAAATCTAATCTAGGATAATTCTGACCAATCGTTCAACTATATAAGTGGTCTGGATGGAAATGACTCTCTTTTTTCAAGATCAAAGTCATGGTCTCAGCTTCTCATTATAATATTCATTCTCATATTAATTGTTAACCAATTAGAATTTAATTCTATCTGTCAGAAATACCCATTCTTTCAAGAGTATAAAAACACTGAATGTTCTCCAGAGAGCTTCTTTGGTTTATGAGAGAAGGTACAGGGATTATCTGTTAGCCATAATTAATAAATTGATTATTAATTACCCAGAAACTGTTTTTTCAAATTTTTTTTTATCATAAGGAAGTTAAAAGTAAAGAGAAATATACTATATTATGTAGATTACAGAAATATAAACAAAAAGCATTTTGGAATCATTTTCTGTGTGGTCTTAGATAAAAAAGCAATGTTGCTTTAGAGGCCTCTAATGCAAAATTGAAAGAGGACTTTGTGGTCTACCAGATATCTGGTAGATTTGCTTCAGGAGCCCCAAAATAATGATGTTCTATCATATGGCCTGCTTCCAATTTCTCTGTTATAAATATGATTTTATAAAAGCATATCCATGCATATAAAAGCATTGTGTAAAAGTAAAATTTTATAAAAGCATGAGTCATTAGATTCTTCACAGTATAAGTTCAACAACTTTTCTAAGTGAAAAGTATCTCTCAGCAAATATGCTTTAGTAGATAAAGGCTGAATAAAGTTTGTTCTTCTGAGCTATTATCAAGTTGGCAGCAAAAGTTACCATGACTTGTGGAAAATTCCTCTCAGCTGTTCAGTCAGTCAACAAACATTTATTAAGCATTTACTGTGTCTGGCACTGTACTAAAAGCTGGGGAGAAAAAGAAAAGAAAAAAAAAAGGCTTTGCTTTTAAGGAGTAAACATTTTAATGGAGGAGAAAACACATAAATAACTAAGTATATACAAGACATATGCACAAAATAGATCAAAGTAATTTAAAAGGGGAAAGCATTCACATATGGAAAGAATGGGAAAGACTCCCCTACACAAAGTTAGATTTGAAAGAAGTTTTTAAGGAAGTCAAGGAAATTAAAGGCAGAGGTTAGAACTAGAGAATTTCAGGCAGGGGTGACAGCTATTACAAAGACCTGGAAGAGATGAGGATTATGTTTAAGAAACAACAAGTAAATAAATATAGGTGTAGAGTATATGGATAGGGAATCAAATATAAGAAAATATTTGGGAGAGAGAAGTGATAAACTTCTGTCTACAGGTTGAAGCATATTTTCCTCCCTTATTGTATTTTTCTTGGATTTTTTGCAACATGATTATTGTGAAAATATTTGTATATATGTTATGTATAATGAATAGTGTATTTTTTCCCTTCTCAATACATGGAAGGGATTTAGAGGAGGAGAGAATTTAAAATAAAAATTTAATTTTAAAAGTTTAAAAATTAAATTAAAATTTAAATTAATTAAATATTTTAAAAATAAAGAAAATATGTAGGAAAATAATATTTAAGGTATCTAAATGGATCACAAATGCTCTACTTTCATTTCATTATATACTCTTTCTAAAGATGGAAGGCAGAATAGAAACTTAGATCGCATTGGTCAAATGAAGTCATAAGATAAAGTAATTAGTTTACAACTTAATCTAAGGTATATTTTATACCACTTATGAGTTTATTTTGTAATACACAACATCACAAACAGCTTAGCCAAACCTTCCCAATTTTAATAGCAATTCTCACCTTCTTCAGGCTGTATTGATTTATTATTGTCATATATATATATCAGGAAATGTCTGAGGAAAAAATGTTGACGTGTTCTTATGTTGACCATATCCAAAAAAATTTGTCTCAATCTGAAATAAAGTAAATAGTTTTCCTGTTTCTGCTCATCTATTACTGAGCTATAGAATTTTCTAATCATCCCTTCCTCATTGTTCAGCCCTAGTTACATTGTAAAGCATAACCAAGGAATGTTATGATACCTGATACAGATCTTACATTTTCTGAATCCCTGTCTTAGTCCTTCAATTTTAATGTCTCTCCTCGTGTTTAATTTCTGCCTAATCATGAACTATTTCACATCTCTCTCAGTCTCTGGACCTACCATAATTTTCCTTTATGATTGGAGCCATCCTAAGGATAAATTTGTGACTGTCTGAAGATATAAAAATATTTAAACAAGAAATTGAGGGCACTTTTATGCTGCATCAAAATGAAGAAATTTTGGTAGAGGGAAAAGATGAGGGAGAATGTAACCAATTTGAAGCAATTCTTATGGATAGATAAAATTTTAGTCAAAATTAGGTTCTTCCCTTTGAGTCTTCAAGTTTATTAGTCATTGACACTTAGAAATTGGACTTCCAGTTGAACTGGAATATTGTAAATGAAAGATTAAATCTGAAAAAAAAAAAAAGAAACATTCTAAAACTGAGAGCCATAAACATACTGTTCAGATGGTTGAAACAAATAATCTACAAAGTAATGCAAATAATGATGTAGGAAAAACATTCATGGGTAATAACAAAAATGTACAACCTGTAATCAGAGAATTTTGTGAGATATTGTTCATAAGGTAAGGAGTTCCTAAGAATTTTCCATGTTGCTCAGGTTTTACTAAGTGAAGATTTTGTATCAGCATAT
Source organism: Sarcophilus harrisii (assembly GCF_902635505.1). Classification (NCBI taxonomy): domain Eukaryota; kingdom Metazoa; phylum Chordata; class Mammalia; order Dasyuromorphia; family Dasyuridae; genus Sarcophilus; species Sarcophilus harrisii. Next base: position 319,579,754 of record NC_045427.1, on the reverse strand, counting down.
TTTTTTTCCAAATATACATTCTTTCTGGTGTCACAAACTCTATTAAAGTCAACATATATAACCTTTTACTGTTTTTTATTTTTGTTTTCTTTTGTAAAGATGAATGACTTTGCTGTTTTCTTACAACTGATTTTAATTGGGATATTAGGCTAAAGTGGCTTCTTAAATAAAATCAGGGTTCACTTTAATACCGCAAATTTTCAAGAATTTATAAAGTCACAATATCTCTAAGGGTACAGTGGGAAAACTCAACAATATTATCCCGATTTCTGCTAAACTACTGTTGGAAAGCAATGTTTTTTTCAAGTCTTTTCAATCACAAAAATCTACATTTAAAAAAATCTAAGCTCTCTCTTTTTAATATTGAGTCAGCATTAATATATTTCAACAGCAGCTGTTTAATCAAAACCAGATTTTTTTAGCCTCTACTATGTGCCATGAGGGAAACAAAAAATTCAAGTCCAGGCCAAAGTGAAACTTATATTGTTGAGAATAGCACCATTCTTCCAAATTAACCACCTCAGTTTCTTCCTTGATTTTTTTCAATGCATGGAAGGAGTAAAAAGGAGAGAATTTGAAATGAAAATTTAATTTTAAAAATTTGAAAATTAAAATTAATTAATTAAAAAATTTTAAAATAAAAATATGTAGGAAGAGAATATTTAAAATATCTAAATGCATCCAAACTGTTGTCATCTTATGGCTTTTATCTTTACCACCTCTTTCAAACCTCTTGTCTTATCTACCATCCTCTTCTCTGTACTCACACATTCATCACACCAGTGTACATCCTCATCATATGCCTAGACTATTGCAATTCCATTTTAGTTGATGTCTTTGCCTCAAATCTCCCCCTCACTTCAGTCCATTCTTCATTTAGCCTCCAAAGTGCTCTTCCTAAATTCAAGTCTGATCATGTCACTGACTTAACACACACACACTGAACTCTTATATTTATATTTATCTCCAAATTCAAACTTAATATTTTTGAAAGGAAATAAAAGCCCTTCATATTCTGGTCCTTCCTACCTTTCCATAATTCCCACACTTTACTTCAGTTGCCTATAATCTAGCAACATCAGTCTACTTGCAATTCTACATAGTATTCCAGCTCTAATCTATGAGCCTTTTTTATGACTGTCCTATATCTGATAAAATATCCCATTCTGCTTCTACCCTCTGGCTTTCCTAGCTTTCTTTAAGACTTAAATCAATACCATCTTCTTCAGGAGGATGTTTTCATCACCATACTTTCCTCCCACCCAACTGCTAGGGCCTTCCTTCTGACATTATATTTACCTTATATGTATAATTTTACATGTTATTTCTCCTATTAGAAAATGAGTTCTTTGAGAGAAGGATCATGATTTTGCATTTCACTGTTTCCCAGAATTTAGCATAAAGTGTCTGGTAATTATGAGTACTTAATTTTATTTGAAAGAACAAATATAATTATGTGAATAATCATTTAACAAGCATCAAAATATGAGAAATATATAATCATGAAATTAGTAGTATTGACAATAAGAGTTCTGTGCCTGATTGTAATCAAGAAAAATTTTATGGAAGGGTTGGGGCTTGAATTTAATCAAAGTGTTTGGCTAGATATGGAATGAGAGGGGGCGGAGCCAAGATGGCGGAGAAGACACACGCGACTTTCTAAGCTCTTCTCTTACCCTCGTTACCAATATTATATCGAGCCTCAAAAATAGTCTTGACTGCTACAATTCGGAAAGATAAGAAGTAGAACAACTCACCTGCCAAAGAAAATCTGCAGTCTCGCCAAAAAAGGTTGGTTACGGGGCCAGGGGGGAGATCGGCGCAGACGGGGAGAGAAATTAGGTTCCGAGGAGAGTCTCAAACCGAGGGTGAAAGCACAGATCTCAGCACAAGCGCGCAGCCCCAACCCGCAGTAAGGGCTTTTCCTTGGGGCAGTTGTGATCCTGCACGGCAGGAGGACGCAGCCCGGGTTAGCCTCCAATCTGCGCAGTGGGGAGCTCGGCTTGGGGCCATAGAGCTTTTCCAGGGCCGATTTGCATTGGGCAGAGACACTGGGGCAGAGTTCCGGGCGGTCTGCGGTCTGCGCTCAGCTGCTAATACTCACAGTCCCACAAGAGGCTCCGGCCTGGGGCAGTGACACTTTCACCACTTAGTCTCTAGCCTAGGGCAATCGATAATCCACTCAGCCCTACTTAAGCAGTTTGATAGCTCGGCCAGTGCTGAATCCACTTCCTGTTGGGGGAAGGGAAAACTCTCACCCAGAGCACTCCCATACCTCGGAGCCGGAAATCGCTTTAAATCTTTCCCTGCTCTGCAGAGGAAGCTGGTAACCCCCTTGCCTAGGAGACCTACCCTAAAGGCTTTCAAACATGAATAAAAAGATGAAAAGAACAATCGACAGCTTCTATGCAGAAAAAGAGCAGGTCAGCAAACCTGAAGAGACCTTCAAACAGCAAAATGCATCAGACTGTCCTCCTTTACATAATGCTCTCATGAAGAGACCATTAAAAGTCTCAAAAGAGAGTTAGAAGATAAATGGGGAAAGGAAAGAGAAGCCTTACAAGAGAGCAACAACTTCCTGAAATACGAATTGGAAAAGTTAAAAAATTCCCAGGAAGTGCAAATTGGTGAATTGGAAAAAATAAAAAAATCACAGGAAAGTAAGAATTGTGAATTGGAAAAAATAAAGAATTCACTAGAAAGTAGGATCCGTGAATTGGAAAAGACAAAGAACACGCAAGAAAGTAGGATCGTGAATTGAAAAGAAAATAATTCACTAAAAAAATTAGTGAAATGGAAAAAATTCCACAGACCAAAACAATACATTCAAAACTCAATTGGACATATACAGAAAGAAGTAAAAAAAGCTAATGAAGAAAATAATTCTTTAAAAATTAGAACTGAACAAATTGAAACTAATGATGCATTGAGACAGCAAGAATCAGTCAAGCAAACCAAAAAAAAATGACAAACTGGAAAAAACCATGAATTATCTACTTGCTAAAATGACAGACTTGGAAAATAGATCTAGGAGAGATAATCTGAGGATTATTGGACTTTCCGAAAACTATGATGAAAATAAGAGCCTAGATACTATTTTACAAGAAATCATCAAAGAGAACTGCCCAGATGTAATAGAATCAGAAGGTAAAATAGGCATTGAAAGAATTCATCGAACACCTTCTGAAAGAAACCCTAAAATAAAACACCAAGGAATATTGTGGCAAAATTTCAGAACTATCAGATAAAGGAAAAAATTTTACAAGCAGCCAAAAAAAAACCATTTAAATACCGAGGTGCCACAATAAGGATCACCCAGGATCTGGCTGCCTCTACATTAAAGGAAAGAAGGGCCTGGAATATGATATTCCGAAAGGCACAAGAACTTGGGATGCAGCCAAGAATAAACTACCCAGCTAAGCTGAGCATTTTCTTCCAGGGAAGAAGATGGACATTTAATGAAACAAATGAATTCCATTTGTTTCTGAAGAAAAACCAGAATTAAACAAAAATTTGATCTCCAAGAATAGAACTCAAGAGATGCAGAAAAAGGTAAAATAACTCTTGAGAATTGTATTTCTGTTGTGGATATACAAAAAAAATACATGTAAAATTTGATAGTACTGATATAACATAAAAAAGGGAAGTAGATATGGAAAAGGGATGATGGCAGAATAAGGTGGGAAGGAGGGATAAAAAGAGGGAAACCACATCCCACAAAGAGGCTAAGGAAACTTATCATATCTGAGGGAATTTAGAGAGGGGGAGGAACATTGTGTGAATCTTACTCTCATCAGAGTTGGCTCAAAGGAAAAATAATTGACATTTGTTTTAGAGAAAATTCTCTCTCGCCTCATTAAAAACGGGGGAGAGGAAAAGGGAAAAGAAAAGAGAATAAGGGAAGGAAGGGGGAAAGACTCAAAGGGGGGGAGGGAGGGATTATAAAGAGGATAAGTATCGTGATACAAGAGGGGTACATAAGTTTAAAAGGGGGAAAGAGGGTTGGGGGAGGCAAGAATAAGTAAAGCACAATCTGGGGTTATTAGGATGGCAGGAAATACAGATTTAGTAATTCTAACCGAAAGTGAATGGGATGAACTCCCCCATAAAGAGGAGGCAGATAGCAGACTGGATCAAAAGTCAGAACCCTACAATATGTTGTTTACAAGAAACACATTTAAAGCAGGGGGATACATATAGAGTAAAGGTAAAAGGCTGGAGCAAAATCTATTATGCTTCAGGTGAAGTCAAAAAGCAGGGGTAGCCATCCTTATCTCAGATCAAGCAAAAGTAAAAATTGATCTAATTAAAAGAGATAAGGAAGGAAACTACATCCTGCTAAAGGAGCATAAAACAACGAAGCAATATCAATATTAAACATATATGCACCAAGTGGTATGGCACTCAGCTTCCTAAAGGAGAAGTTAAGAGAGTTGCAAGAAGAAATAGACAACAAAACTGTAATAGTAGGAGATCTCAACCTTGCACTCTCAGAATTAGACAAATCAAACCACAAAACAAATAAGAAAGAAATTAAAGAAGTAAACAGAATATTAGAAAAATTAGGTATGTTGGATCTTTGGAGAAAATTGAATGGAGATAGAAGGGAATATACTTTCTTCTCAGCAGTTCATGGAACCTATTCAAAAATTGACCATATATTAGGACATAAAGATCTTAAATTAAAATGCAAGAAAGCAGAAATAGTAAATGCTTTCTTTTCAGATCATGATGCAATAAAACTACATTCAACAAAAAATTAGGGGAAATAGACCAAAAGTAATTGGAAACTAAACAATTCATCTTAAAGAATGATTGGGTGAAGCAGCAAATTATAGATACAATTAATAATTTCACTCAAGATAATGACAATGATGAGACATCATACCAAAATTTGTGGGATGCAGCCAAAGTGGTAATAAGAGGGAATTTTATATCCTTAGAGGCTTACTTGAATAAAACAGAGAAAGAAAAGATTAATGAATTGGGCTTGCAACTAAAAACTAAAAAGACCAAATTAAAACCCCAATCAAATACTAAATTGGAAATTCTAAAATTAAAGGAGAAATTAAAAATATTGAAAGTAAAAAATCTATTGAACTAATTAATAAAACTAAGAGTTGGTTCCTATGAAAAGCCAATAAAATAGATAAGCCTTTGGTAAATCTGATTAGAAAAAGGAGGGAGGAAAATGAAATTAGTAGTCTTAAAAATGAAAAGGGAGAACTTTCCACCAAGTAAGAGGAAATTAGAGAAATAATAAGGAGTTATTTTGCTCAACTTTATGCCAATAAATTTGATAACCTAAATGAAATGGATGACTACCTCCAAAATATAGACTTCCCAGACTAACAGAGGAGGAAGTAAATTGCTTGAATAGTCCCATTTCAGAAAAAGAAATAGAACAGGCAATTAAACAACTCCCTAAGAAAAAATCCCTCAGGACCAGATGGATTTACATGTGAATTTTACCAAACATTTAAAGAACAATTGGCCCCAATGCTATATAAATTATTTGATAAAATAGGGAATGAAGGAGTCCTACCAAATTCTTCTATGACACAGACATGGTACTGATACTCTAAACCAGGTAGGCTGAAAACAGAGAAAGAAAAATTATAGACCAATCTCCTTAATGATATTGATGCTAAAATCTTAAATAAGATATTAGCAAAAAGACTACAGAAAATCATCTCCAAGATAATACACTATGATCAAGTAGGATTTATACCAGGAATGCAGGGCTGGTTCAATATTAGAAAACTATCAATATAATTGGCCATGTTAATAACCAAATTAACAAAAACCATATGATCATCTCAATAGATGCAGAAAAAGCATTTGATAAAATCCAACACCCATTCCTATTAAAAACACTTGAGAGTATAGGAATAAATGGACTTTTCCTTAAAAATAATCAGCAGCATCTATTTAAAACCATCAGTAAGCATTCATATGTAATGGAGACAAACTGCAAACTCATTCCCAATAAGATCTGGAGTGAAACAAGGTTGCCCACTGTCACCGTTACTATTTAATATTGTATTAGAAACGCTAGCTATAGCAATAAGAGCTGAGAAAGAGATTAAAGGAATAAGAATAGGCAAATGAGGAAGCCAAATTATCACTCTTTGCCGATGACATGATGGTATACTTAGAGAACCCCAGAGATTCTCTAATAAAAAGTTATTAGAAATAATCCACAACTTTAGCAAAGTTGCTGGTTATAAAATAAACCCACATAAGTCATCAGGCATTCTTATATATCACTAACAAAATCCAACAGTCAGAGTTACAAAGAGAAATTCCATTTAAAGTAACTACTGATAATATAAAATATTTAGAATCTATCTGCCAAGGGAAAATCAGAAACTTTATGAGCAAAATTACAGACCACTTTTCACACAAATTAAGTCTGATCTAACCAATTGAAAATATTAAATGCCTTTGGATAGGGCGAGCAAATATAATAAAGATGACAATATTACCTAAACTAATCTATTTATTTAGCGCTATACCAATCAGACTCCCAAAAAACTATTTTAATGACCTAGAAAAAATAACAACAAAGTTCATATGGAAAAACAAAAGGTCAAGAGAAGAGATATGGAATGAGAGAGATTGAGGGCATGAACAAAGGAAGAGAAATAGGAAACCACAATAAAATTTGAAAGGATATGCAATAATCCAGTTTGATAAGAATAATAATAGCTAGCATTCATATGTGTTTTTAAAGTTTACAATGATATGTGAGTGGGTGTGGATGTGGGTGTAGGGAGATGTGTATTACAGTGCCTGACCCATAATAAAGACTTAATAAATGTTGCCTATTTGACTTTTAAATTCCATTTTTTTTTGTCATTAAAGATAACATTTAACAAATGTCCCCAAAGTAAAAAGTCTAAAGAACTCAGGGTATATTACTGTCTATTAAAAGATGACTGTTATTTTTTATAATGAGATTTTCATCATTCCTTACATATCAATCACATTCAGTTGGGTGCCATAACTTGTTCAGCTATTGCCTAATTATTGAGTATCCTCTGTTTCCAATTCTTTGCCATAATTTTTTAATAAGTCATTTGAAGTATATAGTTTTACATTTTATTTTGTTTAGGATTAATCTATCTTTTAATTAACTTTTTCTATTATTTCCCCTTTGTTTTTACTTTTTCCTCTTATTTATCTGTTGAGTGAAGTATATTTTTGTACTAAATTGTGGGTTTATGTATATGAGTATAATTGTGTGTGTGTGTGTGTGTTTGTGTGTGTGTGTGTGTGTGTATGTATGATTCTTCCTTCAACTAGTTCAGATGAGATGGAAGTTCAAGTGCATCTACTTTCTCTAACTCTTCTTTTTTTTATTTATATGGACTTCTTGCATGCCTTAATTATGTAAAATGTTTCCCAATTTTTCTTCTCCCCTAGACTCCTGTTTTCCTCTTTTCTTCACTTTCCATCCTTCTTTTAAGATGATCACATCATAACAAAATCACTCCCATGCTCTCTATCTAATACCTGATGAGGAAAGAGTTATAAGATACATTTATCGTCTTCTCATATTAGAATTTAAAAATTTACCCTCATTTAATTGCTTATGATTATTTTTTCATGTTTACCTTGTTGTTTCTCTTGACTCCTATAGCAACTAAATACCTAGAAAAAGAACAAATTAAAAACCCCGAATTAAATACCAAATTGGAAATTCTGAAAATAAAAGGGGAGATTAATAAAATTGATAGTAAGAAAACTATTGAATTAATAAACAAAACTAAGAGTTGATTTTATGGAAAAAAACAAAATAGATAAACCTTTAATTGATTTGATTAGAAAAAGGAAAGAAAAAAATCAAATTGTTAGTCTCAAAAATGAAAAAGGAGAACTTTCCACCAAAGAAGAGGAAATTAGAGCAATAATTAGGAACTATTTTGCTCAAACATATGTCAATAACTCTGATGATCTAAATGAAATTGATGAATACTTACAAAAATATAGATTGCCTAAAATAACAAAAGAGGAAATAAATTACTTAAACAGTCCCATTTTAGAAAAAGAATTTGGACAAGCTATTAATCAATTGCCTAAGAAAAAATCTCCAAGTCAGATGGATTTACATGTGAATTCTACCAAACATTTAATGAACAATTAAGTTCAATACTATGCAAACTATTTGGGAAAATAGGGAAAGACGGATCCTACCAAATTCCTGTTATGACACAAATATGATGCTGATACCTAAACCCAGTAGGGTCAAAACAGAAAAAGAAAATTATAAACCAATTTCTCTAAAGACATCTTAAATAAAATATTAGCAAAGAGATTGTAGTAAGTTATCACCAGGATAATACTCTATGACCAAGTAGGATTTATATCAGGAATGCAGGGTTTGTTTAATATCAGGAAAACTATTAACATAATTGACTATATCAATAGTGAAACTAACACAAATCACATGATTATTTCAATAGATGCAGAAAAAGCATTTCACAGAATTCATGTGGCAGCCCTTTTGGTGGTGGCAAGAAACTGGAAACTGAGTGGATGCCCATCAGTTGGAGAATGGCTGAATAAATTATGGTATATGAATGTTATGAAATATTATTATTTTATAACAAACAATCAGCAGAATGATTTCAGAGAGGCCTGGAGATACTTATATGAACTGTTGCTAAGTGAAGATCATTGTATATGGCAACAGCAAGATAGATGATCAATTCTGATAGACGTGACTCTTCAGCAATGAGATGATTCAGACTGATTCCATGGTCTTGTGATGAAGAGAGCCATCTGTAACCAGTGAGAAGACTAAGGAAACTGAGGATGGATCACAACATAGTATTTTCATTCTTTTTGTTGTTGTCTGCTTGCATTTTGTTTTATTTCTCTTTTTGTTTTCCTTTTTGATCTGATTTTTCTTGTGCAGCATGATAATTGTTGCAAGGGTGAATATTGAAAATTTTCAATGCATATGCTTTCAAAATAAAAAACTTTAATAAAAAAAATAAAGTTCTCTGTTTTTCTGTCATTATAGCCACCAAATCTTGTATAAAGCTGACTTCTTAGTACTTTAATTTCCTCTTTATGGTTTCTTGCAGTACTTTTTCTTTAATAGGTAAATTCTGAATTTTTTCAATAATATTCATGGGAATTTTCATTGTGGGTTTCTTTCAGGAAGTGACTAGTGAAGGCTTTCTATTTCTCCAGTTTTAAAAGAATTACGTAGTATTGTTATTTGTTGTTATTGTTTAAGATTTTTTGAAATATGTCTAGTGACTTTTTTTGTCATGATTCTTAAATTATCTCTCTTTACTGTGTTTTCTAGGTTAATTGTTCTCGATATAAAATATTTTATATTTTCTTCTATCATGGAGATTCAAATTTTCAGACAGTTTGTTACTTGGGCAAAATTTTATGCCTCTTTTGCCATTAATTCCTTAGAAGTAAAACAATTGCTTCATCTTTTCCAAGAATTCTAACTGACTTTATATCCAAGCTACATTTTGCTTTAAGCCTTTTCTTATAAACAATTCTCTTCTGCGTCTGTGTTTTTAATGTTTCTGTCAATAGAATATTGTTGGGTTGAGATTTTTCTTTCCATTTTCTTCATTTTTAAAGAAGACTTCCAGACCTTAGAATTTATAATAGAGTAAGGCTCTGTGTATTTCTAGGAGAAAAAATATTCTGGAATGTGTTTATGTTCTTTTACTACTTTCTTAGAAGTATTTTCTGTGTTTTTATTCCATGACAACAACATAGCTTAAGCATGAGATATATAAGCTTTCAATGATCTCAAAGACATTTGATATAGGGCAAAGTAGATTTACCTTCCTGGTTTGAGCTCTTCAAGTTTCTGATATGGATTTGGGTCTTAGCAACAGGCCTCTTGGCTCACCCTAGTTGAATTTCAGGAGAGTTCTACTACATTCAGCTATCAGACAGCTAGAAGGTTTTTTAGGATGTCAGAACTACAGCTTCCTCTTTGCTCTGAGATTCATGTCATAGTTACTCTGCTACAAACTTGCTTGCAGACTGAAACAGTTCTGCTTCTGGGATTTGAGTCCATAACCATTGCTTGCTTCTGTATTTGAAGTATATTTGTACACTTCCCAAGATGACTATTGCACTCTTATTACTGTGATGTAAAGAGTCTCCCTGAAATGAAATGTTCCATGTTGCTGCATCTAATTAGATTTCTTCACCTGGATTCCTAGACTTTTCTGTCATTGTATGTCAATCTGGGCAGGCAAATTGTCTCACAGTGATATTTTTTCTTGTATTTCTTAGTCATGACTCCATCTACTTCATTTTTTAGATCTTTGTGGAGGATTTGTGGTGGCAGCAGGATGGGAAGCTCAACTATTCCCTTTTGTGATACTCTGGCATTTTCTCTCCATTTACAATCATACTCCTTATGTATCCATGCAATGGCTTAAGTAAAGTAGCATATTGAACATACTAGCACTCTAACTGCTTTTTTGTTTCTGAAAAAAAGAGATTGAAATCTATGCTTAGAACATTAAAGAAGCACAGGAAGATAAGATAAAAAAATTAGTTTAGGGCCATATTGTATACAATATTAAATAGTTATTCTTAGAGAGTTCAGGGGATCAGAGTAAATTTTCCTGGGCAATCAACCCCATTCTTCCACTTCTAATATTTTTCCATAGTATATTCTGATAAAATTAAAATCAGCATCCTGGATAATATCAAAAAAGAAAAGAAACAACAAAAGGGAAACTTGATTTTTTATTTGAGTCACTGCCCAGCTAACAGCAATATGGAACACCTAAAATTACAGAGGAAAAGATAAATTTCCATTAAAACAAATTGAAAATTTTATCTCCTGAAAGAATCTTGGGCTCAGAATTAGGAGATGGATTTAGAATCTTGTCTTTGTCACTGTTAGTGCCTATGCGATCACAAGCAAATCTTTTTTCTTCATCAATAAAACAGAAATGTTATTTTTACTGTTTCTCAAGATTGTTTTCAGGAAAAAGCTGTTCAAAAGTCAAAGAATTATGTACATGAATTGCTATACTGTATTATCATCCTCATAAACATTCTTCATCTACTTTGTTTTTACTGTGTGATTTATTAGTCCTACCTTTATTGAACAGGCCCATATTTTATTAAAGAGATCTTGCAGTGTTTTAGAGATCAAGATAATGAGCACAATCGCTTCCGTAAATAGATTCTACTAGAGAACATTACCATAGAGAGTATATTAGTTGATGTTTATATGCATGGATTTTTATATGCAGATATATAGAAAAAAATAAATATCTGTATAAATATAATTGAAATACAGTTATCAAAATATTTTTAAGAATAAGTTCAGGACTCCCAGGTTAGGAATCCCTAAGAGAAAATACTTCTTCCACATCTTCTAAATCTTCCACTTGTGTTTAGCACATGACATTCTCCAACACACTGATGATCAATCAGTCAACTAGCATTTACTATGAATTTCATTTTCTGCTTATAATTATAGCTATTAATACATTTTTGCAGTTGTGTCTATTAAAGAAAATCTTGTATAATTTTAACAATGAAGGTAGCTTATTGGAGAGTTTTTACCATTATACACACACAAATGAGGTAAAAAAAAAAAAAAAAAAGTTGATTCAACATTACTAATGTGTAATAAAATGGAACTCCCAAAGGCTCAGTCACCCTTTCATTTGCTTGTTTATTATAAGCATCAAAACCAATTGGAATAAGTCATTTTCCTCATTGATGGGGATCAATGAACTGTGCTTGTGTGAAGAATAGAGTTGGTGAGAGTTTAAGCAAAGAGATTCTCATCCTCTGGCTTCAAGTTTTGAGAAGGTAAATATTCCTTATTTGGAATATATTTGGAATATAAATATTCCAAATGTCTTTGGATTATGAAGGGAGAAAGACTCTGGGAAGAAATCAACATGTGAAGGAGTTGGTACCTTGACAACATCTCTACATCTATCTTGCTATACTAAAAACTTCAGGGAATTTTCCCTTCAGTGAGAACTGACATTCTCTTTTTTGGTGGATTCAAGTTATCTCACTCTCAAAGGAAGAACTCATTAGTTTAGACTTGCTCTGATTTTTGTTCGCTACTTTTTTTTGGATAAGTGATTTTATTTATTATTTACTATGTATGCTCATTGTGGAATTGGCATTTAGTAAAATGGGGATTATGCTTTGGATCTAAAGCTTGGTACCCTCATTCCACAACAAAGGGGAGTGATCAAAAGTTCAGTTTGAACCTAAAAATGATGTCTCTTAAAATCATAAGATTTAAGGAAGCAGATAGATGTAATTCTCTATTTCTCTGTCTCTCTTTGTGTCTCTCTGTCTGTCTCTGTCTCTGTTTTACTGTTTTTCTCTGTCTCTGTGTGGCTTTCTGTCTCTCTCTGTATCTCTTGTCTCTGTGTGTCTATCTCTGTATGTGTGTATGTGTGGCTGTCTTTGTCTCTAAGTGACTAGCCTCTGGTCCAACCTCTTGCTTCCCTTCCTAAAAAAAAAAAAAAAAAAAAAAAAAAAAAAAAAAAAAAAAAAAAAAAAAAAAAAAAAAAAAAAATCACATTTTTCTTAGAGAAAAATGGGGAAGAAAACTAAGAAAACTATAGAGATATCCATCCTTGTTTCCCTTTGATCCTATCTAGACAGATTTATATGGACACACATAATCCATATGTGCAAAATAGAACACATACATTTGTAATACAATCCCTTAGATGTTACACATAGTTTTTATTCTTTTTTTAAGGAATCACAAAAACTTCAGTGTCATAGGTCTTCTAATTATTTGCATCTGCATCCACATTCATTTTCCCTGGCCAATATAGTGAATTTGTTGGTGGCTAGTGATATTACTCAATTTTGGTAACTGCATTTAATTTGTCATTAGTTAGAATTTGTTAGTAGAATATTATAAATCCACACTTACAGCTTCACTCTATATATCTATGGTCTTTGAATTCCTCAGTGACAAGTCATTTCAAATGTAGGATCTCTAATATATAAATGGTATCATAAATTTTACTATCACTAAAGCTTCTGCTAGAAAATGCAATTTTTCTTTCACTACCAAATTTTTCTTAGTTCAATATTGATCAGACATCCTCCAAGCTGGCATATGTGAAGCAATTGACCAAGACTTTGAGAGCTTTTCTCTATCTATCTATCTATCTATCTGTCTGTCTGTCTGTCTCTAGAAGGCTTTTGTGAAATTTTAATTGTCTTTTGTTCCTTTTCTAGTTCCTGGGACTCTTCACTTAAGTACAATGCAGTTAAGTTATTTAGTAGTTTATCAATAATAACAGTTTCTAACATTTGTGAAAATAACCACCAAATACTAGAAAATTCTTTAGAACTTTTTTTTTTTTTGGTTGTGTGGGCAAATCAGGATATCTTCTATCTTCTCTGAATCAGGACTCGCTTTATTGTGAGATATGATGTGATCAACAAATCTGAGAGATTTTACAAAATTTTACAAAATATTCATTGAACAGCTAACCATTAGACAATTTTCTTCTAAAAAATACTGTATTTTTCATTCATCTTTTCTCATGGTCTCTCACTATCCTTCCAAAGATAGTGGTGTCATCAGGGCATATGACACTTATCTGTAGTTCATGTCTCCAACTACTTTTTCCACTAATCTTTGGAAAGTTAGAAATGCCTCCAGCAGGCTTTGGGGCATGAACTCAAACTAGTAAAAATTCATCTGGGAAGATGAAAGCAGTCTTCTCCTTATTGTTCTCCACCTTAAGAATCTAATAATTAGTCATTGCCTACTGTGGGAAATCACTGACTGCCTTATAGATAATCCAAGGAATTTTGAACTCTAGACATGGCACATTAGTGCATCTTTGTCTTTTTATTCAAAGTTCAATAATCTACATATGTACATCTTTTGTTGCTAACACAATGAATGCATATCATCTATTGGATTTTGATAATGCCATTAACCATTAGGTTACTGAGATAATCTCTGAGGAAATTAATCAAAATTAATAAATCTTTGTAGAAATTTCCTAGAAGAGAATTTGCTGAGTTAGAGCTTTAGAATTGCTCCTCTTGCATATACCACATTCACTTACCCAATGCAAACAGGAATGTCTTTATGTTTAGTTCTTTCTTCTAATGCTCCTTCCATTTCTTTGATATTGAGGATTCCCTAAAATTAAATTTCTCTTTATCCATTTTAGTGGTTGAAGAGTCAGTGCTCTTGTGGTAACTGCTGTCACAGTTTTAACCTATAATTAAAGGATAGTTCACCAACTCTTCCTCCCCCAAAATAGTCAAAACTCCAACAATACAACTAATCAATTCTCTCTCTTCTTTCTGTCTTTGTCCCTGTTTCTCTCTGTGTCTCTCTGTCTCTGTCTCTCCTTTACACTAATGTTATATACATAACAAACATATGTATAGATGTACAGATAAAGATTGTATTCTACTTGTGCTTTCATAGACAATTATATAAAAATACTTCATTGGCCATCAAATAAAAAGTATTAACATTAATATAAAATAAAGCAGTGCATGGGTTCAGTGCAGGGGAAGCTGAATCTCAGATAAGGCAGAATTAAAAAGCTAAAGGATTAAAAAGGAATGAAAAACAAAATAGCATTAAATTTTATAACAAGAAAAAAATTTCCTTCAAAAGAAAAATCCAAACTGGGCTGGGTTGGAAAATCCAGTTAAATGTACAATTATGTTTTTTAATATTTAATAATTATTTTTAACTGAACTACATACAATTTTACAGGTATAACAGGAAAAAATAGTAATTAACACACCATTTTATAAAATTTAGAAATAATCAAAATTAGAATTCTTCTGATATATGTATTTACATGTATAATTGTGTGAGAAATAATACAGGTAATTCCGCTTATAAAACAAACAAGCAAAGAATTAGAACAGTGTTTAAATTCACAAAGCCAAGAAAAGGGGAGGAAAATGCTCCCAAGATGACTTTCTTGCTTACAATCAGCTGGTGTCTTTATGAAATATGATTTGACTGAGGAAGGCTTTATTTCTTATACAAAAGGGATATCATTGATTCTTCTAGAGTTCATGCATCTTGATCCAGAAGGCTTGCTTTAAAGTGGAGCCTTCTCTTTGGCTACTTCCCTCTCTTTACCATTGTCCCATCCCCTTGAGGATGTACCCCCAAAGAATTTTTGTTTATGCAGGTTATGTCTATCGATACTCACTGAATTAGAAATTTAAATGTCTCCTTTGGGCCAAGAAGGGAGGTTCTTTTCTCAATTTCCCATGTTCTCTCAAACACACCTAACCACAATAGACTTTTTTTTTCTATAGCCCAGGACAAAGAAAATACACTTAAACTCTGATTTTGGGGAAGATTATATAGTT
Organism: Sarcophilus harrisii; assembly: GCF_902635505.1. Classification (NCBI taxonomy): domain Eukaryota; kingdom Metazoa; phylum Chordata; class Mammalia; order Dasyuromorphia; family Dasyuridae; genus Sarcophilus; species Sarcophilus harrisii. The sequence continues at coordinate 319,564,388 of NC_045427.1, read as the reverse complement.
ATTTTTTTCCTTAACTTAGGACACACATATTCTTTGTCATGCCAATTTGTAATATACTTCACCTTTAATTTAATAATGCTATAGGAAAATTGGGATGTGTGTGTATGTATGTGTATTACAAGTGTAAATTCAGCATGGTCTGCATCATATCTAGAAAAATGTATAGTTCCATTTGTATATCATAGTATATCCTTTGAGAAACACTGGCCCAAACAATTATGTAATCACCAGGTGGCAGTCATAGCCACTCACCTCATCCTATTCAGATTTAAAAAAAAAAAAAAGGAATCAGGACTTCAGAATACCCTGTGTGACTCTTGGTAATACAGTTAGCCTTCTGGAGCTGGAGTTTCCTTGTTTATAAAATGAAGGGATTAGATTAGATAGTCCCTGAGATCCCTTCTAGCTCTACATTTTTATATCCAAATTATGCTATGGATAGGATAGCTTTCAACATCCATCTACTAGCCAGACTCCACCATATTTCAAAATTCCTATTGAGCAATTTCAGTGAGTCCTACTTCAGTGACTTTGGCATAATGGAGTCAATTTCCCAAAGATACAGTTGTTTTTTTGTTCTTGGCATGTAATCAATAAACAAACAAATGAATGCAAAATGCATGGGAAAATAAACAACAAACAGCTATATACCAATTGCTATTATTAGATACTGAGAGTTCTCAAAAAAAAGTCTGGAAAGTTCTAGGAAATAAGCAATTCAAACCTCTTTAAAATAAAGAAATCAATACTATAAAATTCAATTTTTTTTTTCCCAATTCACATATCCAGCAGGATCAGCTTCCAGATGAAAACACAGAAACTCTGGAGGAACTTTAATGAACAGTCATATGTAATAGAATATTCCTTGCAAGATCTTGGTAGACTTATAAGAACACAGAACCTTATATGCTAAAATTAGTCTCAATCTTGGCTGTCTTGTCCTGATATTGGGAGGGTCTTCTGACTTATTTGTGTTAGTGTATTGCTTTTTTTTTTTTTTTTTTTTTTGTAGAGAATGAGTCAATTGGGGTTAAGTCACTTGCCTAGAATCACACAACTAGTAGGTATTAAATGTCTGAGGCTGGATTTGAAGTCATTTTCCTTACTCCAGCGCTGCATCATCTAGCTGCCCCTGAGGATCTTTCTTTCCCAGATTCATTCATTCATTCATTCTTTTTTTTTAATTTAGCTATTTTTTTTTTGTCTAGGTGAAAGAGGATATACTTTGCCTCCATTGCTAACTAGCCTTAATCACAAATGGATGAAGTCTCAGTCAAACAGAGACCTATCAAAAACCTTGTCATAAAAAGTCCCAGGTCTTCCATTTCATCCAGGATCATCAAGATCTACTTGATCTATATCTTGCCACTGGACCTAGATGTCTCTGGGGACAAAAGTAAGGCAAGTGACCTCATTTAAATACAATTTGCATGCCATGGCATCACCCTTCTGATACTATGGTTCTCTTCCAGAATGAAGGACAAACAACAAAACAATAACAACAACAACTGTTGTAGGAGTACCAGAATCAAGAAGTTTGCCTTCATCACGCCATATATTTCTCTGTCTCTGTCTATCTGAATCTCTCCATATCTCTATCTGTATCTCTGTCAGCCTCTCTTTGTCTTTATCAATTTCTTTCTCTCCCTGTGACACTATAGTTTGGAGGCAGCAGTTGTAAAGCTTTTTTTGAAATTTCAAGATTGTTTCAGACTCTTAAAAATTGAGGATGTACCCCCAAAGAGTTTTTGTTTATGCTAGTCATGTCTATCAATACTCACTGAAATACAAATTAAAATGTCTTAGTATTAATGCATCTCTTGGACTCCTTGAACGAGTATTAAGGACTCCCAAGGGTTTCTGAATAATGCTATGAGAACCTCTGGATTAGGGACCAAAAAGTGAGTAAACTTCCTCCACCAACACAAACCGAAAACTGTTCTACAGTTTTAAAGAGTTTCCTGGAAAACTGAGAGATTAAATAGCTTGAACAAGATCACAAAATCATTATTAATCTTCCTGACACTGAAACTAGTTTTCTAACCACACAATTGACAAAATAATCTACCTAAAGTACATTTGTGATGTCATTGCCCTGCTTGAAAACCATCAATGGCTCTTTTTATCTAAGATAGATATCTAAAATATAGTTTAGCATGGATTTTAAATCCTTCCATAATCTAACTTCAACTTAACTTTCTAGCATCATTTCATTATATTTCCCATTATACACTTTGTTTTCAAACTAAGGTACACTAGTAGCTGTATTACCTTTCTTATATCTCCATGCATTTAGATAGAACTCATTCCATTTATAGAACTTTTAAAATCTTTGTCATCTTTCAAGGCTCAATTCAAACTGCCTCCATTTTTATGAAACCTTATCCTCTCAGCTTAAATGTTCTTTCTCTAAATTTTCCTGGAACACATTCTCTGAAACTCATCTTTGCCCCATCTTGGATGATATTTACCTACATGCTTCTTGAACCTATTTTCCCTACTCCCATTCTGAAAAAAAAAAAATGCAAGTTTTTTGAAACCAGTTACTTTTTTTAAAAGAGCTGTGTGTGTGTGTGTGTGTGTGTGTGTGTGTGTGTGTTTTCTTAGAATCTAGCATGGCATCTTTCACGTTTAAGCTTCTAAATATATAGTTTTTGCAAAATATTGTAAAAAATATTCATTTTAAATAAAGATGGAAAAAATTGATTGGACAATCTTTTAATTCTATGATTCTGCTACATGCCCAAGTTCTCATAAACAGTAAATAGCAATCTCTTAAGTCAATAAAAAAAAAAGCAGTGAATCTATGAAAAATGGAGAGTAAATGATTTCTAAAGACACTTCTACTGCTAGGACCTATGGATGACAATTTCCATAAGTTCTTTCTTTCTTGTTGTACCTTTCTGCCAGTGTCTCTTCCCCCACACACAATATGCATGCTTAATTTCAGTCACCAGCTTATATCACTTCATGTATATAAGTTTCAGGTCTTATTTTAGCACCAGTTTATAGAGCAATCTTCTTCTCGGCTACCTCCCATACAACTATCCCTTGCTCTCTGGAGCAGCAGTTTGCCTTCTGCTAGGGAGGGAGAGATAGTTTTGCCTGCCTTCCAGCTATCCATTTCTTTATGATAATGAGTAAGACCATAGGAGATGATCGGTGAACTCTAAAATTACTTCCTTTCATATTTACCCATTTAATTAAATGGATATGAAAAATTAATCCCCCAACACTAGAGGAGTCTGAGAATGAAAAGTATCAAGAGTTTTATAATCATATCTCCCACCAGGCAAGTTGGCCCTTTGCTTTATTCCGCAACAGCAGATTATTGTAGCTGGTCTGACAAATGTGATTAGTATTACTCAGCCAGAGTCTTTGTACTCAATATATCATGTGCCAAAAATGGCAGAAATCAAAGGATAAGGGGCATTTCAGTGACAATTATTTCCCTGTCACATGAGCAGTTCTTTGTAATTAAAAAACCAAGCTCAATTACATGGAGAAAATTCAATGACATAAGCTTTTCCATTTTCTCTCTCTTTAGCCTTCATTGCTATTCTTCAGACTAAATAGTTTTCAAAGTGAATGTCCCCCATACTGAAAGAAGATATGTAATCCCACTAAATGCATTTTTTCCATTGTTTACATTCTTGAAATTCACAAGCCCTTTCTGATGGATCCTTTTTTGCTATGCATAAAAAAAACCCCCACAATCCTGAATGCCTCTGGTTGTTGGAAAGGAAATAATAAATAAATACATGGTCTAAAGTCACTAGTGCAAAAATGCCTATGAGAAAGAAGTTGAAAAATTATGGATCTATGTGAACATGAGAGTAAATGCTGTAATTTTTTTAAATGTATGATTGAAAAAGAAGAACAATCATGTAGGGAATGAAGGATAATCAAGGGACTACCCATTTACTTCATTGATGCCTCATTAAGACAAGAGAAAAAGAAGGAAGACTTTAGTATAATGAGTGTATCCATTGTGGTGAATATATGTTAGGATATGGACAAGAATAATTAAGATTTGACTAGAATTGATCAGTTTTGATTAAGTTCATTAAAGGGAAAATATTTGTATCATTATATCAATTATATTATAGATCCATTTAGTCACTTGAGAGAGAGAGACAGAGACAGAGACAGAGAGAGACACACAGAGACAGAAAGAAAGAGACAGAGACAGAGAGACAGAGGCAGAGACAAAGAGATAGAGATGGAGAGAGATTGAATAAGGAGTGATAAAGCTATAAGAAGCTATGAGGTGGATCTTCTTGACAAGACAAGGAGTAGGCTTATCGGGGGTACAGAAGTAACCTCCTTCATCAGATTCATTGCTTCAGCTTCCTGAAACTAACTATAGCCACCAACTATGGTATCTTCCTTTCTAGTACGGTTTGTTCCCTGTGGAGGCAACATCCACATAGCAGCTGTGTTGCCACCCACCAACATCCCAATATTGTCAGCTAGTTTAAGTAAACAGATTGTGTACAATTTGACCCCCTTCTCCCACACATAAGTGCAGGAAAGTGCTACCCAGTGCAGATTTTAGAAACTGTGATTGGGAACACCTCTTAGGAAACAGCATATTTACAGAAGGAAGGGAGGTTAAATCCAGCCCACACAGATTTTGAGGGAATAATTGGTTTACTTATAAAACTCCCCTCTTCCCATGGCCCTAGAAAGCAGTCACAATACTGACTGCATAAAAATGCTAATTAAGATATCATAACCTAACCCAGAGGGACTAAAAATAAAGAAGGAATTCTAGAAAAGGGACCCTTTTGAAATGTTGCCTAAATTGAGTAGGAAACTCATAAGTTCAAGAGCAAATGTAACATTGAAGAAAAGTCCACAGCTTCAACTTAGTAGCTTCAATCTGTACAGATGATATTAATTAAACTCCAATTATGAGTAAGAATCCATGTAAGGCACTGGTGATACAAGTTAGGTAGATTTAACAGTGGATAGATTGCTACACCCGGAGTCAAGAAGACAAGAAGTTAAAAATCAAGCCTTAGATATAACGGACTGTATGACCTTCGACAAATTATTCAGCTTCTATCTGCCTTATTTTCTTCAACTGCAAAAGGGGAATAATAATAGTACTTCGTCCCTGGAGTTTTATGTGGATCAAGTGAGAAACATTTGTAATATGCTTGGCATATATTAATTCAATAAATACTTGAAGTTTTTTGTTTTGCTTTGTTTTTTTTTTTTTAAAAAGTGAAAATTGACACAAAGAGCTTGGAATCTAGAAGGAAAGATCAAAATATGTAAATAATACACTTATTCAACAAATGTACTCCATTCATTCAACAGATATCTATGCATTATATTTATTGTAGTTCCCCCTTGGGATGCATAAAGTAGTTCTCTCCAAATATACATGCATGAACACAAGCATGCACACACATATGCACACAGAAGCAATTTTAGAGGAGGTGCAGATATCTTCTGACCGATTTTTTTTTTTGACATAGAGCTCTCTGAATATGCTAAAGTCCATTTCCTCTGAGATTACTTCCAATTTACTATATATTTATCTTGCACACTTATGATGATTTATGTTTGTCTCTCCCATTAGAATGTGAGTTCCTTGAGGTCAAGAGCAGTTTTTATCTTTCTCTGTATTTTCAGTGCTTAACACAATGTCTTGCAAATGGTAAATGTTTAATGTTGAATTTAAGTGCTTATTGATTCTACACCCTCAAAACTCTCTTCCTAGCCTAGAAGTAAAGGATGTGTGTGAAAGGGGTTATAGAGGTGAGAAGGCAGGAGGTCTTAAACCCTAAACCCTAATGCCAATCTCAAAAGCAAGTGATCTCTTAAGCAAGTCTATGTCTGCATTGTCACTACCTCCTGTTTGTATCTTCTTTCCTTCTGTATAAGGTCTCCTGAGACTTTGGAAAGAAAGAGATGTCTCTTTCTCACCTGCTTCCTGGCCATCCAAGCATCAGAGGAATTGACTGGAAGATTGCATAGAGTATTTGATGATATAGCAGTAGCACAGGCAACAGCAGAATTATACAATCTTAGTTAGAATGGGATCATGAAGGCATGTCTCCACAAAGAATCATCATTATAACATATGCAACAGTTTTTCTTAAAAGCCTTCATAGAAGAGAAATCCACTTTCTTTTGAGATAGCCCATTCTACTTTTGGATAGTCCTAATGTTTACAAAAATTTCCTGGTATCAAAACTCAATTTTTTTTCCTCAGTTTCATCCATTGTCCTTCATTTCCTCTGTGGTATCAAATAAGACAAGTTTAATATCTTTGCCACACAACAGCCTCCCACCAATCCTTAGAAAATTTGTCATAGTCCTCCTGAGTCTTGTCCAGATTGAATAACAATAGCATCTTTAAGTAATTCCTGTATGCTATCTTGGTTATCTTCTTTTAGATGTTCTCCAGTTTATAAACGATCCTCTTAACATGTTTTACCTAGTTCAAGTTGAAAAATGTGAATTTCCAGCATATCCAGTTAACAGAATTATATGGCTTCTAGAACTGTCCCGAAACTCCTAAATAGAAGTAAAGGAGATGGATAATATGAGCAATATAGGAATTGAGTTTGACACATAATCACAAAGGACAAGGAATTCAAGAGTTAGAGGATAATGTGACATTGAATTGCTTAAACTATAGTGTCAGTGTTACCTTTTTTGCATAATCAGAAAAGAAAAGGTAGTAAAGACAAAACATTACATCCTTTGATATTAACTATCTGAGTTTTTCATACTAATTGGACTAAAAACTTTGTTTTCTGTTTTGCTCCCAGCAAATATATTCCATCTAGGTTAACAAGGAGCTTTAGATTAACAAGACTGATGTTCTAATCTCTCTTTTTGGAATATCATAAACCAGGTCATCATTTTGAATGTTTGATGACTTTGAATAGGTGTTATAGTGATCTTTAGAAAGGAATAATTTGTTCTGTTTATTTGTCAATTTATTGAATATACTAGAACTAGGAGAATTATCTTCACCTAAATTATTAACGAAGAAATTCAAGGCATTTGTACTGTTCTGAACATATTTGTTATAATTCAGTTAGTTTTGTCTTTTTGTTTTAATCATGAATTGATGTATATTTCAAAATTAAAGGAGTATAAAATGATTGAGTTAAAATTTAAAGCCACTGGCTAATCATGCTATTTTATTTTATTTGTTTTAGAAGACTATATGCAACAGAAATTACAAAGGACACCCTGCTCTGGGCATGTCTGAAATAGTCATTCATATAAGCCAAGGTAGCTTTCAATCAGCATTTTGTAGAGGAAGTTTTAATCATTATCTGAGGCCACAGTATTGGAGATACACATTGTAGAAGAATGTAGAAATAAGTATGAAATCAAGGTTGTGAACCTGAGTGTCTTGAAGGATGGTGGTATTTTTAACAAAGACAGAGAAAATAGGAAGAGAGGTAGGTTGTAGAGAGAGGAGAATTGATGCCAAAGTTCTATTTTATACAGACTGATTGAGTTTGAGATGTTTATGAAAGACTGAGGAATAGATGTCCAGCAGACAGCTAGAATCAGCAGAATTGGTACTGAGAGATAAGATGAATATATTATATTTAGACATGGGAGCCATCTGAAGATAGATGATAATGAAAACTGGGCATTGAAAAAGTTCACAGAAAAACTATGTTAGAAGAAGAGAGGATTTAAAAACATAGCCCTGTGGTACTCATGAAAAAGGCATGAACATGGATGAAGATCAGCAAAGGTGAGTGAGTAGGAATGGTCAGGCAGGGAGGAAAGTATCAAGAGGCAGCAATGCCTTGAAAATTCAGCAAGTAGTGAGTTTCCTGAAGAAGTTGATTCACTTGTTGAGAGGTCAAGAAAAATAAGGGCTTAGAAAAAGGCAACTGTAATAAGCAATTACAGAACACCAGAATCTTGGAGAGCACAGTTGCAAGTCAGCAGGAAAATATAGTAAATTGTTTCTCTGAGGTGTTTGAATGTAGCAGTGTAGTAGATCACTATAAGAAAAGATTAGAAAAGAAGGGAGGCATCGGTTTGTGGGAAGCCTTAAATGTCAAGCAAAGAACCTTGAACTTTACTCAGTAGGCAAATAGCACTGAGCAGAGTAGAAATGTACATTGTCTGATAGCAGTATGAAGGATGAGTTTGAAGGAGGAGAGAGAGCAGAGAAAAAAAATTAGAAGACTATAACAGCATTTCAGGTAGAAGTCAGAAAAGCACCTTACAAGACCAGTGGACAGGAATAGAGAGAAGAGTATACATGCATGTTATAGTTATAATTAACAATTACTTAGAATTTAAAAATATTTCAGATGAGGAGAAAAAATGTTATAGATAATACCCAAATTTTATAAGATGAAATCCCAAAGGAATGGTTGTGTCACTGATAGAACTAGTAAAGCGAATGAACAGGATTTAAGAAAATGATAAGTATGAATTGTCCAACCCTTCACTTTTCCTTGAGGCTTCTGATTCAAATCACATAAAACTGACCTTACATTTTATTCAAACCTTTGAAAACACCAAAGTTTTAAAAAGGAAGAAGGTTGGTAAACCAAGAAACCTTACCATTAAAATCCAATCTCGGTGGCAAAGAGTGGAGTAGATAGAGCACAGGGTCTGGAGTCAGGAAGACTTGAATTCAAATCTAGCCACAAATATCTACTAGCTGTATGACCTTGGACAGGTCTTTAATGTTCATGGCCTCAAAAAAAAAAATTAAATTCCTTCTACAAGTTAATGAATTGTTCTCATTGCTTGGAATCTATTTTGGTTTTTGTCTTTTTTTTTTTTTTTTTTTTTTTTTTTTTTTTTGCTTAAAGAATTGGAGTTCAGTTACTTGCCCAGGGTAACACAGCTAAGAAGTACTAAGTGTCTGGGGTCAGATTTGAACTCAGTTCCTCCTGACATCAAGGCCAGTCCACTTCACCATCTGGCTGCCCTGAAATCTGTTTGTTTGTTTTTCACTGTTTATAGATATATGTCTGCCTATTTAATTATAGGAAAAAATTAAAAATTATCCAGGATGTTTTTTTTGATAAAAAGTCTGAGCTTGTGCTTTACCTACTCTCATTGAACCTGACAATAAGATAATATAAGTTTTGCTTTGGTTTGCTACTGTAACAACTGCTGTAACTTCATCTGGATCTGGAGAAATCCACATGTGGAAATTCTTCCTACTGACACAATTTGGCAATCACTTTAACAAAGTATATGACATAGACTTGAGGCAGCAGTTGTCAAGGTAAGATTAAAAAACCCCAATGTGTCCCTAAAATCCTTTAAAAGGTTTTCAAGGTTAAATCTATTTTCATAATAATACTAAGAGTTTACTTGCTTGATAACCTACTTCTTCCTTGTATGAAGCTAGATTTTCTTTATATACTTTAATCAAAACAACATTGTTCAAGAAATTTAATATAGAAAATAAGAGAATGCAGCTGTTTTCTATTAGAGCAAACCTTAGATTTGCAAAAAATAATGTCTAAACAATGCGATGCTTCTCACTATTTTTTAAAAAAATATAATTATTTTTAATAAAGTGTTTTTATATTAGAATTTATTATAATAAATTAATATTTTAAAAATTTTGCCCATTTTAACTTTAACACAAGCAATGGCATGTTGCCAAATTATTAAAAGCCAGCTTTTCAGAGAAAGACATGCATGAAGGACACAATTTTTAGAAAATTTTCTCCCTTTTTATTTTTTTTTAATTTTTTAACGTAAAACCCAATATATATAAGGAAAATTCTTTGAGATCTTTCAACAACTTTTAAAAATTGAAGGAAAACAAAGAATTCATCAAATTTGAAATCAAAAAAATTTGAGAATTGAAGACTACGGCTCCTATCCATTTTTACAACCCACCACTAGGTATACATCATCTCTGTCTCTGTCTCTGTCTTCCCTCCTCCTCCCCCCTCCCTCCCTCTCCCTCTCTCTTTCTTCCGTTTTCTCCCTCTTTCTCTCCCCCTCCCTCTCTCTCCTCTTCCCTCTTCCCCCACCTCCTCTCTCTTTCCTTCTCCTTCTCTCTTTCTTTCTCCCCTTCCCTCTCTCTCTCTCCCTCATTCCCCGACTCCAATACCATTATTTCTCCATCTACTCTCCTTTTTATAGACATGATTTAAAAAAAAGAAATAGCATTACTTCCAAAGTCATACTAAAAATGCTAACTTTGTGATATAGAAATATTTAACAATATACTTTGAACTCTGAAATAAAGTATAGTATATGAATTTAGGATTAAAATTAATGACAGGATTAATAAAAATAACGAACATTAAACTGGGCAACTCTAAATGGAAAAATTTCTTCTTCAGCTATATGATTTTTGTTTTATTGCTTTAGGGTCTGTAAATCAATAAAACTTCATCTTCATTTGTTAATGCCACTTTGCTACCAACAGAGTCTGTCTTTGTTCTGCCATCCATGATGTTTGCTGTGCACAGGTGCAGGGAGATCTGACATTCAATTCAATAGGTAGAAAAGGCTGCTTTATTCTATCCAATTGTTGGTTAACAGGCACATCCATGAGGAGTATTTTGTATCCTTGGTTTTTTCTCCTTAGAAATGCACTGGAAATACAATATCTGGCAGTCTGTGTATCTTGCAAATTTTTAGCAGGAAATCCCTAATATCTCAAAAATAAATTTTCAGTTTAATATTTTCTGTCGTTGGCAAGATATTTGGAAACAAATCCCCAGGTGTAAAGCAAAATATTGATGTTAATAACTCTATTTTAATTGAGTAATTTGACTAGTTAAGGTGCTGGTTGAAGAGAAGTAGGAAAACAAAGCAAACAGTAGTTATTTGAGAATGGGCTCTGGATTAGTGTTAAAAGCACTTTAGTGTATTCCCTCTTCTCTTTAAATTAGAAAATAAAGAGGTGGCTTGTACAAACATTGCTGAAGCAGATTCTTCAAAATATCACAGAAAGAAGATGCTAAATATGAAATCTAATGAGAACATTTTCTCTCAGAACTCAGGAGAAATATTTAATAAGCATAGTGCCTAAAATGAAGAGTTTCACATAAACAGAGGTAATGGATTCAAATAGACAGGTATGGTCAGTACAATTTCTAAAACTGGTGAGGCAAAGATGGGTACTGTGAAAGAATAAGAAATTCATGTTTATTTGTAATGCTTCTCCTTTTGAAGTTTTCATAGAAACATACATTTAGAGCAAGAAGTGACACTGGGATTTGTAGTTCTGTGATAAGCATTATATTATCCAAACCCATTTTAAAAATAAAGAAAATCATGTCCATAAAGAAGTGCCTTTCACAAGGTTATATAGGAATTTAAAAAAAAATAGGATTTGAATCCAAAACTTTTTCTTCTATCCATTGGACTATACTGCATTTTCTATTGGTAAGTTTTTAAAAGAGATAACTTCAGGAGATGGAGCTAAGATAGTCAAGTAGATGAAGCATCTCTCCCAAAAATTAAAAAAAAAACACTTGGAGTTGAATTCTGGAGTGGCAAAACCAACAAAAGGTCAGAATGAGATAGTATTCCAGCCCAAGATAAGTTAGGAGTCTGGAAAGGGAGATCTGTGCCATGGACTTGCAGACTGGTCTGGAATCTACAAGGATGAAATAATAGTGATGCAACTAGGTAGTGGCAATAGCAACCACAGTTGTAGCTTTGGGAGCTCTCAAGCCAGATGGTAAGGGGACCTGGCAACTGGTCAGAAAAAGATTACCAGGACTTCCTGTCCTAGCACTGAATATAGGATCAGACACTGTTTGGTAAATCCATTACTTATACAACTTCTGGGTCACAATTCAAGGGCAGAGTAGAGCACTTTTGGTCAAAACATAATGGGAACCATGAAGTGCAGTACTGCTTTTGATCAAAGTTCTGAGGAACAGTATAGTTACTGATTTCAAAGGATCAGGGACCTGGGGAACAAAGTCATTTCTTGTCCCAAGTGATCAGGAATTCTGACAACCAGCAATTTCTCCAGTTTCAAGGGACCCTGAAGAAAAGTACTGATTGCAATCTCAAGGGATCAAGGACAATTCTGGGTAAGAATCACAGTGAAGACCAAGTGACCATAGCTCTCCCCAGATCACTGCCTTAGAAACACTAAAAACTTCCAAACTCCTAGAAATAGTTCTAAATATAGCAATCTTGTAAAAGTCTGAGGCTTGAGACAATGACACTCCTCAATCTCTCTAACTTTTGAAACAGAACTCAATTTTAATATGAAGTTTAAAATTTAAAATAACCTGATCATAAAAATCTACTATTGTGACAGTGAAGATTAAAAAAAACAACAAAAAACAAAACTCAGAAGAAGACAATTAAGTCAAAACAGCAACTAGCAAAAACCTCAAAGAGAAAAAGGTGAATTGGACACAAGTCTAACAAGATGGTAGGAGAAAATTAGATGAAGAAATGAGATCAAAGGAAGAAAATTATAAAGAGATAAAAGTTTTGGTTAAAAAAAAAAAAAAAAAAAAAAAAGAGGCACAAAAATACCGAAAAAAATAATTCCTAGAAAAAGTAGAATTGGCCAAATGGGAAAAGAAGAACAAAAACTCACTGAAGAAAATAAGTTCCTAAAAATTAGAATTGTTTAAATGAAAATTAATGCCAGTTTAAGACATTAGAAAGCAATAAAACAAAATCAAAAGAATAAGGAAAAGGAAGGAAATGGGAAATAACTCACTGAAAAAACAACTGACATGGAAATTGATTGAGATTGAGGACCTGATATCAATTAGGGAATAGCTTATGATACAATACTGTTGTGCTATAAAAAATGATGATCAAAATGCTTTCAGAAAAAAACCTTGGGAAAACTTACATGAGTTGATATAAAGTAAAATGAGCAGAACCAGGATGGCATAGATATTGTAATGATACCAAGGGAAATGGTCCCAATATTGTAGAAATAGAGGGTAAAATGAAATTGAAAGAATCCATTGATCACCATCTGAAAGAGATACCAAAATGAAAACTCTCAGGAATAATATAACCAAATTCCACAGCTCCAAAATAAAAGAGAAAATACTTTAAGCAGTCAGAAAGAAACACTGAAGCCACAGTCAGGATAACACAAAATTTAGCAATTACCTCATTAAAGGAATGGAAAATTTAGAATATGATATTCCAGAAGTTGGGATTACAACAAGAATAATCTATTCAGGAAAACAGTATAATCCTTCAGGGAGAAATGAATAATTAAAAAGAGGATGTTCAAACATTTCTGATGAAAAAATCAGAGTTAAATAGAAAATCTCAAGACTCAAGAGAAGCATAAAAAGGTAACACAAAAGAGAAATCTTAAGAGGCTTAATAAGGTTAAACTATTTACCTTTTTTATAAGAATATAATACATGTAACTTCTAAAACCTTTTACCAATATTAGGACAGTTAGAGGAATTCTCCATAGGTAGAGGGCATAGGAGTGAACTGATTATATTGGAATGATGTAAAAAATGGATAGGTGACAAAGATGGATGCCCTGAGAAAAGAGGGAAAAGAGAGGAAAAATGAGTGAAATTATTTCACATAAAAGAGGTGTACAAGGAAGAACTTTTATAGTGGAGGGGAAATAATAGGGAGAGTACTTGGACCTTTTATCTAAATTGTTTTAAAGAAAGAACATATACACATACCTATTTATGTGTGTATATTCAATTCATTATAATCTATTTTATCCAACAAAGAAGTAGGAGAGGAAAGTGATAAAAATAAAAGGGGAGGGGGATGACAAAAGTTAGGGCAAGAGATAAGTGGCTAAAGCAAAATAGGCTTGGGGGGGAACAAGATTAAAAAAATAGGATAGAAAGAAAAAAATATGATGGAGGAAAATGTCATTTGTAATCATAACTTTGAATATAAATGAGGTGAACTTATTCATAAAACAGAAGCGCATAGCAATGTGAATTAAAAACCAGAATCTTATGTTGTGATATGGGAGTCACCTGCCAGTGGCTGCTGGAAGTCTAACTCAGACCTATAGAATGGATCTCTTCATATGAGAGGATGATAATGATACAAGGAGATTGAGAGGCAGTTGTGTTATCTGACCTTTCTCCTTGCCTCCAATTTATTTCATTCCCAATCCACAAGGAACATCTGCAAAGGCTGCTTTGTAACTTCTTCAAGTGTTATGATTTACATAGCTGTGTAGGCTCTTGGAGAATTGACCTGCCTTTTCACCCAGGCATGGTCCTTAAAATCCTTACAATATGTTGTTTAAAAGAAACACACTATAAACTTGGATCATCAGATGACACTATCTGCATTGAAAAGCAAATACAAATTGGTCATAGATTCAGAGTTTCAAAAGGATCCTGACAAAAGAATCTATACTAGGGCTAGAGAGATTTTTTTAACTATCCCATGAATGTAAGGAAAAAAAAAAACTTTTAGCAGCTAAAAGATTTTTTTTTCCCACATGCACTCTCTGATCTTGAGTGCATTTTCCCCTGGCCTTTTCATGGACTTATGGGAGATTTTTTTTTTGGGGGGGTGGGGAGAAAGGGTGGATCATCTTTTATATCAATTATTTTTACTATTCTATTTTTGCTTTTTAAGGCTGGCTGATTAAGATGATTCTTAATTTATAATTTGGAGGAAAGCATACCATTGAGGGCTTACGTGTAATTATCCAAAATATAGTTTTGACCAGTTATCACAACAGTGGGAAAGAATTCTTAATATCACTAATAATAAGAGAATGAAAATCCAAACAAATCTGATGTTTCACCTTATACTTAGAAAACTGGCAGAGATGACAAGAAATAGAATAGTCATTTGAAAAGACAGTGTGAAAAATAGGCAGATTTTAATGTGCCTACACAAGTGATGTAGCTATGAATCAGTGCAACCATTTTTGAAAGAAATTTTAAATATTCTAAACATACACACATATTCAAATAAGATATTTCAATACTTTGATCCAGAGATAACTATTATTTATATATGCCAAAGATATAATTAATAAAAATAAAGTCCCCATTATACTAGAATATTTATAGAAGCAATAATGTAATAATATAGAAGTATTCATGCAATAATGTAATAATGAATTGGAAGTAAAATAGAAGCCCATAGATTTGTAATAGCTAAACAAACTGATATTTGAATGCAGTATAATATTACTGTTATTAAAAATGATGGAATATGATGAATATAAAAAATAAATTTACATGAACCATGTAGAATAAATAAGCAGATCCAAGAAAATAGTATACATATTGATGAAAACAATAGAAATAGAAATAACAACAATCATAAAAAATAACAATAATCATAAAATTAGAATGAACATGATAGTCTCCAAAGAAGTGATATGAGGAAGCACTTCTCCCTACTCTTTTGGAGTGATCCATTGTTGTGAAACATTGTATATACTTTCAAAATTTTCAGTATATTTATCAATTTTGCTCATTTTTTCCTCCCTTCTTTTTTTGTTTAAAAATATTTGCTATATGGGATGAATCTCTGAGAATGGGGAGAAATGGAAGGAAAATTTAGGTAATATAAAAACAATATCCATGAAATTCCATATCACCTTAGAAGAACTAAAAACTTATAGAAAATTATCTCACATAAAAGAGATGAGAAAGAGCTTTTACAATGAAAGGAAATATAAGGGAAATGGCAAAGCATGCCTGAACCTTGCTATCATTAGAATTAGCTGATAGAGGGAATAATATCCATATTCATTTGAGTATAGAAAGCTATCTTACTCTACAGGAAAGTAGGAAGAGAATGGGATGAGAAAGAGGAAATGCAGCTGATAGAAGGGAGAGCAGATTGGGAAAGACTGTAGTCAGAAGTAAAAAACTTTTGTGGAGGGACAGGTGAAAGAAGAAAGACTATAGAATAAACAGAGATGAAAAGAATAGAGGAAAATATATTTCACAATCATAACTGAAAAACTTTTTGAAGCAAGTTTCATTAATAAAGACTTCATTTTTCAAGATTATAGAGAATTGAATCAAATTTATAAAAATAAAAGCCATTGCCCAATTGATAAATGGTCAAAAAGTATGAACAATAAGTTTTTAGCTGATACTTAAAAGGTAACTAGAGTATATGAAAAAATGTTTTAAATCACTATTGGTTGGAGAAATCCAAATTATAACAATTCCTAGGTATCATCTCATACTTATCAGACTGGCTAATGACAAAAAAGGAAAATGACAAATATTGGAAGGAATGTGAGAAAACTGAGGCACCAATGCATTGTTGATAAAGGTAAGAACCGACTCAACCATTATATAGAATAATTAAGTGCCATGGCTGTAAAACCATGTATATCCTCTGATCTAGCAATATCACTACTGAGTCTATATCCCCAAAGAGATTTAAAAAAAAAAGGGGGGGGGGAAACCCATATATACTATTTGTAGAATTTTATTGTATTGGTCTCAGCTTTGAATAACTATCTGGAGCTACACAAATCACATCTAGAGACAGTTTTTTATTTTTATTTTTTATTATAGCTTTTTATTGACAGAGTATATGCATAGGTAATTTTTCAGCATTGTCCCTTGAAATCACTTCTGTTCCAACCTTTCCCTTCCTTCCCTCCACTCTCCTAGATGGCAGGCAATCTCATACATATTAAACATGTTAAAGTATATCTTAAATACAATAAATAATGTGTACATATTTATACAGTTCTCTTGTTGTACAAGAAAAATCAGACTTAGAAAGGTAAAAATAATCTGGGAAGAAAAACAAAAATTCAAGCAGTCCACGTTCATTTTCCAGTGTTCTTTCTCTGGGTGTAGCTGATTCTGTCCATCACTGATCAATTGGAACTGAATTGGAACTTCTCATTGCCAAAGACAGCCATTTCTATCAGAACTGATCCTCATATAATATTGTTGTTGAAGTGTATAATGATCTCCTGCTTCTGCTCATTTCATTTAGCATCAGTTCATGTAAGTCTCTCCAAGCCTCTCTGTATTCATCCTGCTGGTCATTTTTTACAGAATAATAATATTCCATAAAATTCATACACCACAATTTATTCAGCCATTCTCCAATTGATGGCATCCATTCAATTTCCAGTTTCTAGCCACTATGAAAAGGGCTGCCAGAAACAGTTTTGCACCTACAGATCCCTTTCCCTTCTTTAATATTAGAGACTATTTTTAAAAGAAATCAACCAGGAGTTTAATTAATCACTTTTCAGAGAAAGGAATGAAGTTTGCAAACTGGAAGCTCTTCTGGGCAAAAGACTTGTATTTTATACACAAATTAAAAGTGGGAAAGGAGGAGGAAGGTGGATTACAATGCAATCATTTTCAAGACCTGTTTGCGGTATCCCATAACAAGCCCACAAAAGCAGGAAAATATAAGGTTCTCCAGTTTTCTGGAAACAGTCCTTATATGACTATTTCAGATCCCAGAGGATTATTACTACTTGATGGAGAGCAGAACCAGAGTTATGTGATGGGAACAAATTATGCCATCCAAAGATTCACTTCACTTACCATATACAGGAGAACATTGTCAAGAAGTGATTGATCAAAAAGATAATGATATATTGGACGGGAAGTAGAAAAACTGAGTTACTGATGCATTGTTAGTGGAGTTGTGAAACAATCCAACCATTCTGAAGAGCAATCTGGAACTATGCCCAAAGGGCTATAAAACTGCATATCCTTTGATCCAGTATTGCCATTACTGGTCTGTATTCCAAAGAAATCCTTAAGGAGAGAAAAGGACTCACATGTGCAAAAATGTTTGTAGCAGCTCTTTTTATGGTATCAAAGAATTGGAAAAGGAATGAATGCCCATCAATTGGAGAATGGCTGAACAAGTTGTGGTACATGAAGGTAATGAAATATTGTTTTATAAAAACTGATGAGCAAGCTGATTATAGAAAGACATGGAAAGATTTACATGAACTGATGCTGAGTGAAACAAGCAGAACGAGGAATATATTGTATACAGTAACAGAAAGAATGTGCAATGATCAACTATTGAAAGGATTGATTCTTCTCAGTTGTTCAGTGATCCAAAGCAATCCCAATAGATTTTGGACAGAAAATGCCATCTAGAAAAAGATATAAGGAGACTGAATGTAAATCAACATGTTATATTCACTACTTTGTCTGTTTTTTTTTTATCTCACCCACAGTTCTCTCCCAATGTGATTCATAAAACAATGTGTATTAAAAATGAGCTTACTACAATAAAAAAGAAATGATCGATCATTTCAAGCTACATTGTGAGACTGGTTCCACATTAAGAAAAAACAACTCTGAGAAATTTAACTTATTAGTTTTCCATTATACATATCATATCAATTAATATGAAAATGATAATTTCCTTTCACGGTACAAACATTTATAACAACTCTTTTAGAGGTAACAAAGATTTGGAAATTGAGAGCATGTCATCAACTGGGGAATGACTAAACAGTGGTGGTATATGATGTGATAAAATACCATTATAGTATAAGAAATGATAAGCAAAATGCTCTCAGAAAAACCTAGAAAGATTTACATACCTGATTCAAAGTGAAGTGAGCTGAATAAGGAGAACATTTTACACAGTAACAGCAATATTGCATGATGATCAACTGTGAATGACTTAGCTATTCTTAGCAATACAATGATCCAACACAACTATGAAAGACCTATTATGAAAAATGTTATCCCTCACTAGAGAAGGAACTGATGGAATCTGAATACAGATCAAGGCCCACTTTTTAAATGTTATTTCTCTTTGTTGCTGTTGTTGATGTTGTTCCAGGGGGAGGTGTTTCCTATGTTTTCTCTTACAAAATGATCAATATGAAAATTTATTTTCTTTGACTGCACATATATAACCCTTACAAAATTGCTTACTTTCTCAGTGAGAGAGGCAGCAAAGCAGAGAGAGAATTTGGAACTCAAAATTTCATAATCAAATGTTAAACAATTTTTTGGATGTAACTAGGGAAAAATAAAATATTAAATAGATGAAAAAAAACAATTATTTTCAAAAATATATTAAATTTTAGACTTCAAAGACTTGGAAATGTTTAACATCAGAGCTACATATACTGAAGACAATGCTGTTAAAAAATGTTCATCACGGGGAAACTCGGTGGTATAGTGAATAGAGCACCAGCCCTGAAATCAGGAGAACACCTAACACTTCCTAGCTGTATGATCCTAGGCAAGTCACTTAACCTCAATTGCCTCAGGAAAGAAAAAAAATATTCATCATGCAAATTAAGTTTAAAAGTTCATCACACATATGATTTTTTTCCTCCAGAGCCAATTTTTAAACATTTGCTTGTATACTCTTGCCTCTACCATGCCCATAGCCCATGACATTGGAATTTCTCCCAAATACTTATTTAAGAAAGAATATTGCATAATAAATTACCTCAAAGCAATAATTACTCATTATTTGAGTTTAAAGCTAATAGAGTCAGCTATCTTAAACATTTCACAATTTTGAAAAAGAATGCACATTGGCCAAAAAAGTCAGTGAACCAATTGTGTAAACATCTCTAGAGAAATCCCTTTTGTTCTCAGTTTCTTCATATGTAAAATGGGAATAATAATGGTATATACTTCACAGGACTACTGTGAAAATTAAATGAAACTATATACATACACATATTTTACAAACTTGAAGTACTATGTAAAGTTCAGTAAATTATTATTATTGGTCATCACCATCATTATTATCACTGCTATCATTATTAACAAGGAAGATATTGAACTTGCATATTACTTTTCTTCCTTTTCTGGTAGCCTGACAGAAAAAGAAAATCACTTTAATATGATCTATCCAAAGAAAGCCATTTTATTTTCTCAACATTTTTACAAAAATAAAATCCAGGACTTTTGAGCAGAAAAGTATCAGGAGCAGCTGTTTTTGACTGCAAAAATAGAGGCAAGTAGTGCTGTGCAGAAACAACAGATTTTGCCTGTGGCAAATTTATGAAATTTCCATATTGCACCAGATACAGAAGTTTCAGTTTTTCTGACAGGAGCAACCATTCTAGCTGGAAATGTAGAAAATATGTTTAATATTAAACCTGGATATATTTTGCAAAAAATAAAGATGTATTCTCTTAATTCAATTCTAGAGAGGTCAAGCTACACAGAGCTGAAAACGTGGTAATGGTAAAAGAGAGTTAGCAACCAGGTCTCATAAGCAAAAAATGAATGGGAAAGAAAACAAAACAAAAAAAAAATTCAAGAAGAATCAAGGCAGAGAGAGAGAGAGAGAGAGAGAGAGAGAGAGAGAGAGGAAAGAAAAATCGAGATTTAATTACATAAAGTTTAGAAACAGATACATTTTTAAAAGATCAAATCATAGATTCAAAAACCAAAAAGACCAGAAGATTTTTTTCTCCATGTGTTTTCTTCAGTAAAAGATGCTTTCTGAACCCTTGGTATCTCTGGTCCTTTCCATTACTGAAAGAGAAGTTATGTTGATAATTTGCTTGTTTGTTCTTTATTCAAATAGCTACAACTGTTTCATCATTCCTTGGATAGCATTATTTGAATAGTAATTTCCTAAAATATACTGAAAAGCCTGTATCAAAATCATCTTCTTTGCTATATGACTTCTTGTGTACTGAATATTCAGACAACGTATTGTGGTCTATCCACTGCATTTCCAATCAGATGCAAAATGGGGAAATCTATAAATCTGATGTCAATTCAAGTATGTATTGATATATTGATATAATTCAAATAATGTATTGACTTGAGAGAAAAGGCCATGAACAAGGCATTTAAAGACTCTATTCAACAAGATAGGATTTCCACTGTTCCTAAAGAATCCTTTGTGTATACATTCTTTTCTAACAGAATATAGGCTGGAATCATGGTTGATCATTACATTGATTGGAGATCTTTAATTATTGTTTAGCTTTGAAATATTGTTGTTATTTTCCAAATACTCCGGGTTCTGTTGACTTCACTCTGCATCTCCTTATAAAAGTTTTCATAGATTTTATTGAAAGCACCCCATAATTGTTAAAGATTAGATTAAGAACTTTAACATAGTGTATTGATAACTAAATTATGAAATTGTTAAATGGGGCAGGCGCCTCCTGGTTCTTTGGGAACTCACCAGGAAAGGCCATGATTAGCAATGAGAAATGAGCTGACAATTAGACTTTAATAAGGCACAAAGACAAATGGCAAAGAGCGTCATTGTAGAAATAGGGGATGGAATGGTAAAGGGAGACAGACAGTATGAGAAAGTGAAGAGGCGACTCAGAGAACATAATTCATATAATCTTGGATTAGAGTTGCAAGCACTAGGGAACATGGATCCTTAAAAGATGGAAAAGAGCATAGGAGGAAGGAATTACAGGTTTCATTTTTGTAAATTTTTTTTTTTTTTTTTTTTTTTTTTTTTTTTTTTTAGAAAATAGACCAATGCCTGTCTGTACAGCTTGCGTTTGGTTCATTAAATTATTGAAATCTTGTGAAAGTTATCTTCAAAATCTCAAAATCATCATTCCAAAATTATTAGCACCTTTTTTTGATGTTCTACTGGTCTGGAGCTGTGGAGGATCTTGTGGATTAGTTAGGAATTTATATTTCATAGGACAAAAACCTTGTCAAGCAATGCCCATGGGGTTTCTCCTGATGTGGCACATATTAACATGATGTGAATTTTAGTCAATATATGATATAATATGGTTTTTTTAGCTCTATTAAATTATTTTTTTGTAGTTTCATTATTATGGCACCAAAAATGTAAATTAGTTTGTTTTTGTTACATTGGCTCAACCTACCATGAGCAATTGAAAGTTTTTTCCAATTTTTTTAAGTTCTGTCTATTTGTATGAAAAGTTTTTCGGGTTTTTTTTTTTTTTTTCGGGGGGGAGCTTGCTTTTTGTTTGTTTGCTTCTTGTAATTATGTTCATATAGTTTCTGGGTTTGTCTTGACAAGTAGACATGAAAGTATTTTATATCATTTACAATTTTTTTAAATGGAATTTCTCTTTTTCTTGCTGCTGGGCTTTGTTGGTGAAGTATATATATGCTCATGATTTATATGGGTTTGTCATATATCCTGCGACTTTACTAACATTGTTAATTAGTTCAAATACTTTTAAAATAGGTTACCTAGAGTTTTGTTTCTTCATTACCTGTTCTTATTTCTTTCAATTTTTTTTCTTCTCTTGTTATAAATATTTCTAGTACTATAAACCATAATAGTGAATTTTAGTATAACTGATACTAATATCTAATAATACTAATTACTAATATAATAATACTAATAATAATGAGAATCTTTGCTTACCCCTGATCTTGTTGGGAAGATTTCTTATCATTTTAAAGAAAACTCCATTTATTCTTAAACTCACTAGTGTTTTTAAAAGAATGGACGATATATTTCATGAAAAGCTTTTTGATCATATGTTGAAATAGCCACATGATTTCTGTTTGTTTTCTTATTGATATGGTAAATTATGCTGCTAGTTTTCCTAATATTGAAGCAACTTTGCATTCCTGATACAAACCCCAACCAGGTCACAGTGTATGATCTTGGTGATATATCTTGCTAGGTTTTTGTCCTGTTTTTCTTTTTTTCAAAACCTTTGCATTGGTATTCATTGGGGAAATTAACACATAATTTTCTTTATCTGTTTTAGCTTTTCCTAATTTAGAAATAACATCAAATTTGTATCAGAGAGGGAGTATGGAAGGACTCTTTTTAAACCTATTTTTGGAAATAGTATGGATATTATTGGAGTTAATTGTTCTTTAAATGTTTGACAAAATTCACTTTTCAGTTCACCTAAGTTTAGAGATTTTTTCCTAGGGAGTTCCTTAATGGCTTATTCAATTCCTTTTTCTAGGCTAGGCTTATTTTAGGCATTCTGTTTCCTGACATGTTAATCTAAGTAACATTTTCATAAATATTTATTGATTTTACTCAGATTGTCAGATTTATTGGCATATAATTAGGTATGATATTTTCTAATGATTGCTTTAATTTCTTTTTCATTGGTGGTGATTTCACGCTTTTCATTTTTGATACTAGATATTTGGCTTTCTTCTTTATTAAAAAAAAAAGCTAACCAATGACTTATCTCTTATTAATTTTTTTTATAAAACAATCTCCAAATTTATTTATTAGCTCAATAGTTTCTTTCTTCTTCTTTTTTTTTTTTTTTTACTTTCAATATTATTAATCTCAACTTTGCTTTTCAGGATTTTCCAATTGATGAGCATCCACCCAGTTTCCAGTTTCTTGCCACTACAAAAAGGGCTGCCACAAACATTTTTGCACATGTGCATCCCTTTCCCTCCTGTAAAATCTTTTTGGGATATAAGCCCAGTAGAAACCTGCTGGATCAAAAGGTATGCACAGTTTGATAACTTTTGAGCATAGTGCCAAATTGTTCTCCAGAATAGTTAGATCAATTCACAAACTTCACCAACGATGTATTAGTGTCTCAGTTTTCCCACATCCCCTCCAACATTTTTCAATATCCTTTCCTGTCATTTTAGCCAATCTGATAGGTGTGTTATGTGGTACCTCAATGTTGTCTTAATTTGCATTTCTCTGATCAATAACCACATGTAATTTTTATGTCTATTACTCCCAATAACTCATTTAACTTCTCTTTTAAGAATGTAAATGCTGTAAAAGAGGGAAAAGGACCCACATGTGAAAACTATTTCTAGCAGCCTTTTTGTAATAACAAGGAACTAGAAATTGAGTGGATGTCCATTAGCTGAGTGTAGTGTTCTGTTCTCTAAAGTATAATCATTTTTCGGGAGCAGGTTTCTTGGGGAGCTTCTGTGAGCAGCCTTAGTTTCAGCTCAGTAATCACCTCAAATGCAGCCAGCTGTTAAAGTCCACATCCTTTATTATCTCCTTCAAAATAGCCTGGTTAGTTTTCTTAGAGGCCGATCTCTCTCCTTGGTTCCAAGAGCTCTTGCCTCTAGTCTTTTGCCTCTGCCAGCTTCACCCTCTAGCCAAAGCCCCCAGCCAGCAGAAAGGTAGAAGTCAGAATGAATCTTGACTCTACCTCCGAGAGTGGAATTGTGGGTTCTGACTTGTGAATCACTTGGACTTGTGAATCTCACACTGAATCCTGGCTCTGAATCTCCTGGAGTTTCCAGTTGGCTTGTGGGATCTCCTTATATATGATCTCTTAAAGGTGTGAACTCTCAAAGTGTGAGAGGTGTGAACTCTAATGGGTGAGCTAATGTGTGAACTCTCCCAAAGGTGTGAACTCCAAAGGTGTGAACCAAGTACATAAGCATTGTTTCTATCAATTCCAGTGACTTGTTTCAAGTGACCTTGTTTCACGTTCTGACCCATAACAGCTGGGGAATGACTAAGTAAGTTATGGTATATGAAGGTAATGGAATATTGTTGTTCTAGAAGAAATGATGAACAGACTGATTTCAGAAAAGCTTGCAAAAGCTTACATGAACTGATGCTAAGTGAAGTGAACAGAACCAAAATAACATTGTACATAATAACAAGATTATGTTGATTATTGACTGTGATGGACTTAGTTTTTTTTCAATGATGAAGTGATTCAAAATAGGTTGTTTGTTTGCTTTGCTTTTTTTTTTTTTCTTTTTGGTTTATCTTTTTTGGCCTTTTTCTTTTCTTTTATATTTGAATTTTGCTCTCAGGGTGAAAGGCGTACTGTCTCAGGTTTCTTGTTTAAGTTCAATGTTCTTGTTCCAGGGGTTACAGGTCCTGACTATTTACCTGGTGCTACGCTAATGTTGCCAGAGGACCTTTGATTCTGATGCTGTGCTGAGGTTGAGTGGGAGTAATTGGTGCTTCTCTAGGTTGTAAGAGTCTGACAGCTTATCTGATGCTGATTCAGCTTCCTAATGCTGGTGTCTAATGTGTACTGAGACTGGTGAGGTGTTTTTGAATTATCTCAGGCTACTGAAGCATGTAGTATATAGGAGTCTGGTGATTGCCTTTTTGCCCAGGGTTATGCTGAAGCACATGGCAGAGGCCTACAGCTAGACTCTGCCTTTTTCTTTAGGCATCTTTAGGGTAGGGCTAGTAATTATCTATTTACTTGCTGATACACTGAAGCACATGAAATCTGCCAAAGATTGCCTCTTTGCCTAGGGCTATGCCAAAGTACTTGGAATTCTCAAAGCTTAAATCTTTTAATTCCCCTGGCTATGCTGAGGCAAAAAGGGGTGGGGTAGTTATGGTGTTTTCCTGTACCACTGCATTTAGGTTCAGGATTTACCATTGGTTAACCAAATTGGAACTTGTTGTTTTCTGGAATGCTTCCTGTCCTGTATTGATTTTCCCTTTTACCCGAATGAGACAGACCTTTCCTGACAAATCTTCCAAGTTTCTTTGGCTCAGATATTTTTATATCTTGTCTTTTTGCTTGTTCTACTGTTCCAGGACTTGCTTGGGGGCACTATTTTATAGGTTTTGAGGTGAGTATGAGAGAGTTCTGGCAAATTACTGCTTATTCTGCTATTTTGGCTCTTAGAAGTAATAATATTCATTTTTAACACATATGGGATGGTGCAAAGGTTGATATAGTAGATACAGTATCAAGATTCAAGTTAGAAATGCTCATCTTCTTGATTTCAAATTCAGCCTCAGACATTAGTGTTATATTATCCCAAGGCAAGCAACTGAATCCTATTTGCCTCACTTCTTCATTTGTAAAATGAGCTGGAGAAGGAAATGGCAAATCACTCCTGTACCTTTGCCAAGTAAACTCCAAAATGGGGGTTAAGGAAAGTCAGAAATGACTGAAATGCCTGAATAACAACAACAGCCTTCTCAGGAAATAGGCTTAAATACAAATTTGTTGTGGAATGGCACATCCACAATAAAGCTATCATTTGTTTCCTGCCTCCTTCCTACCTTGTAAGTATCTTTACCTATATTTAAAGGTTAAATTCATTTTTAAAAAATACAAAGATTTTTTTTTCTTCACTCCCAATCTTTAGTCCTTTCTCTAACCATCATTCCTTCACTATCTAAATGAGTTAAAATCTATATAGTCCACTATACTATAAATTAGAGGAAGTAGGAAAAAAAAGCATTATTAATATCTACTATATATCAGGAAATATGCTGAATATTTAAAATATTTTTTGCATTCAATCTTCACAACTCTTTAAAATAAGTGCTATAAGAATCCCATTTTACTCTTCAGAAAACTGCAGCAGAGCTGAAGTGATTTGCTCAGGATGATCAAGGGTCATCTAACCAACTTTGAATTCAATTCTTCCTGACTTCAAATCCAAGCTCTAGCTACCTCAGAATCTGTCTACTTAGACAGTCTAACAAGACTGTTCCCGTCTTGGATTCCTCCCACTTTTTTGTGTCCTTACTTCTAATTAGATGAAACTAAATAAAGATGGGAAAAGCTATAAAACTATGCTCACTAAGAAAACTATAAATTTATGTTATACAATTACAATTGGGCACTCAATGCAGCCAGGCAGTCTTTTTTATGTAATTCATCACAGCATTCTTTCCAAACTTTTTTATCTTTTCCCAAATTTTATCATGACACTTCATTCCTCCTTTCAGATGGAGATTTATACTTTACTGAAAAAATTGATGCCATTCAACAAGAGTTCATCCTTCCTACCTCTTTACCTTATATCAGTTAGATATTCTCCCACAACAAGGAGATATTCTCCTTCATCAAAATTTTAATTGTTAAAATTTTTATTTATTTTATTTGTTTATTTTTTGTTTATTTATTTTAATTGTTAAAAATTTTAAATGTTAAAAAAAAAGACACTTCTACACTTCAAGATAAGACTTTCTATATGCATTCATGATGCCATCTCTTTGAGTCTTTTCCAGGAGATCATTTTAAATATATTCAAGCACTTTCTAATCTTTAATATTTCCCTAGTTACTGATTAGGCAGCTAAGTGACATAATGACTAGAGTGCCAGAGCTAGAGTCAAAAAGACCCAAGTTCAAATCCAGTCTCAGACAATTATTATCTTTATGACCTTGTATGATTCACTTAACTTAACTTCATCTATAAAATGAGCTCAAGAAAAAAATAACAAACCACTCTTTGTCAAGAAAATCCCAAATGGGGTCACAAGAGTTTAATACAACTGAGGTAACTGAACACCAACAAAAAAGCTATTCATTCTTTCCTTGATGCCTAAAATCATGCTAATTCCTCCCCAACTTAAAAAAAAATTACTTGCTCCAAATATCTCTGTTAATGAGGTAAATTCCTAAGAAAGTAGGCTATAAAGCACAATCTCTACTTAATTTCTTCACTTGATTCTAATCTTACCATAGTATCTCTTCTGACCTCATCACTAATCTGAAGCTGCTTTCTTCAAAGTTACCAATCTTCTAATTGCCAAATTGAATGGTCTTTTCTCAATCTTTATCATTTTGGACTTCTCTACAACTCTTCACACTATTGATCTCTATTATCTACCAAAAATACTCTCTTCTCTGAGTTTTGTAACACTTTCCTGCCTTTTCTTTTAACCTTTTGACTCCAGGTAAGACTCAAAGATACACATAACTCAGTTAATCTTGGAAATGAGAAAAGCCACTCTTCATCTAAGATAGAATAAAGGAGGATATAATGGGGTATGAGGAATATGGTAACTACTAGGGAATTAATATTGGAAGAGTTCCACTGGTAAAAGTAGATGCTCAAAAGGCTTAAGCTCACTTTGGCGTCAATAACACAAATTTTAATTTCCCAATCTAATGGCAGGAAGTATATTGGGAGCAATAGAAATGCAAATCAGGACAGGTACTGATGCAAATTGTGTCCCCCTTGACTTTTGGGGGTGAAATCTAAAATTCTCCTCTAGCAGAGAGAACCACCCTTTAGGGCAATTAAATGATTTCATTCTGTTGGAAATCTTGGCACAGTTAGCTGCACCCTCTATTAACCCAGGACTACTCCCAATAGCTGGAATGTAAGTGGTCTTATTCAGTTGGTGATCTTATTTCTATTGAGTGGCTTGAAACTTCAAAGATAAGTATTCTCTTTTCAACTGGAAATCTAGGCTTAGGGGCATTGAGGGATTCTCATTCAATTTGAATGGAAGCTCTAGCCTCAGACTGCTATAAAGGACAATTCTGAACTCCACATCTCTGCAGAAGTCTGAAGCAGGTTTATGCCTTGTCAAGGAACCTCTTGGCATAACTGCCTGCCAGGACTCTTGCCCGCTGTAAAGATACCCTCTTTTCAGTGATAACCTTTCTTTCTCTGACAGGATCTTGTCACTGACGAGTCTGTCTTCCTAGCAAAGCTAGCTTCTCAGTACCAATAAAAATCCCTTTCTTTGCCACATTTAGATTTCAGATTTGTGAATTTTTTCACCACCAACAAGAGAGTATTCTCATACTCCAATTCTCTGATACTAGAACCACATCAGTAGGAGCAAGATTTGGTGTATCCAAATGTGCCACCATGGTGAAACCACAAGTAGAGCTTGACAATGGCATGATCCCTCTTAGGATCAGGAAGGATATCATATTCCATATGAAATCTTATTCTTGGGCTATTTTCTCAATTCACACATAAATTTATTAGTTGGGTCTCCAGCGAAACTATTAAATTCTACTAGTCTCATAGCTATAGAGTATACATGATAGAATAGGGTTTCTACTATTTTGCTCACAAGTCTCAACTTGAGGGCTTTCCATTTTAACCAATCAAAAGACATCAATAGTCATAAAAGAGGGAGAGAAGTATTTGCTAATATGTAAGAACAGTTGGTACAAAGTAACTCCCTACTTCTCCTCCAAAAAAAGAAAAAAATCTAGGCTACATTTTCCCATAAGTATTGTCAGATCCATGGGAAAGTGTTCTCTAATTATAAGATACAATGATAATAAGACACATGTGTAAAAAACATGTATACTCAAAGGGTAAATTCACAACTCTAGATTAGCTGAAGCCTGTTTTCTCTTTGTGAAGTCCTTATAGAATTCTACTCAAGTGTATCTCTCTGCTGGGCTCTTAAGTGTTGATGTTTTTACAGAGTGCTGTGCTGACACCTCCCTTTCCCCGGGGGAATCACAATTCTTGAAACTCTTTTTTACATTAAGTGCCTTTCTACATTTACATTTATTCCTCTCTGTCCTTTGTTTTCAGTGCATTTCTCTCTGACAACATGAAAAAGAGAAAATAAAAGATCAAAAATATGTGTTTAATACCATTGTTGTGAAAACATCACCTTCACCCTGACTTGATAAATAAACATGTAGCATTGTAGAATGTAGTCACTTGGAGAACTTTGTCTACTGTAACACAAAGAAAGATAAGCAAGATTCATTAGAAACCAATTGAAATACAGATGATGAGAAATACTGATAAAAATTTTCAAAAAAAAAAAAAAATGAAGCCACCAAAAAAAGAATGAGAGAAGGAAGAAAAAAAGAAGAGATTCTTTTAAGAGCAAGTCTTCCATAATTTTAAAAATTTTCCATAATTTTAAATGTTCTTGTTAATGAATCTCTGGTGATAACTGCCCTGACCATTTTTGTCACAGAGAAATACTGAATCTTCCTTGGTTTCCTCACTCACGGTTCTCTCTCACTCTCAAGTACTATCTCAATAGTACTTGAGATAATAGTACTTAATAGTACTCACTCAAGTACTATCAATATCTCTGGATTCTCTTCTTATAGAAAGATCAAGTGCTATCAAACAAGGTATTACAATGGACAATCCATAAGATTAGAAATAGGCATTAACACTAGAAAGTTGGAAGTACTCACTATTGCCAAAGAAATTTAAAAACTTGTGGATGACATCAGGAAATTTCTCCTCAGGAAATCACTGTAGTTCACTTTTCTATTCCTGGAATTTCCCTGTCAAATCCACTAGGCTGAAAATACTTACACAGAAATAGCTAACTGTGGAAGACTGACTGCCCAACACCTCCAGCACCATTCATTCTGCCACATCTAGCTTCTCAGAGCCCAACCCTAGATGACACATAAAAGAGAGAAACAGCCACTAATAGTTGACTATAATTTAAAAACCATCCACTTATCTCTCCAAAGGACCCTGCCACAAAACCATGTAATAGATTTAAAATACTTTTGGGAGGAAAATTAATAAAGCTGATTACAAATGAAATTGATGAAAAGATATTAAAAATTTTTGACTACCCAGATTTTATATGGGGAGGGGAGAGAGAAAGGGAGGCAGAAACAGAAACAGAAAGAGTTTATTAAAATCTAGCATCATGACATTCTTCAAAATGATGTCCCTTGGGCTACCTCAAAAAGTCCCTTTGTCGTTCCTTTTTTTTTTTTTT
Source organism: Sarcophilus harrisii (assembly GCF_902635505.1). Taxonomy (NCBI): domain Eukaryota; kingdom Metazoa; phylum Chordata; class Mammalia; order Dasyuromorphia; family Dasyuridae; genus Sarcophilus; species Sarcophilus harrisii. Next base: position 319,534,146 of record NC_045427.1, on the reverse strand, counting down.
GCATTCTTTTATTATTTCATAACAATTTTAACAACAACAGATTTTCTGATTCTGTCTCTGTCTCTTTGTGTGTGTGTGTGTGTGTGTGTGTGTGTATGTGAAATACATTTTAATCATTTTCTCTCCCTTACTAAAGGTTCTCCACTCTCATCCATACTTCATTGCTGGCAAAATTATTTTCTCAAAGTGAAGATCTGACCATATCAGTTCTCCTATTTATTAAGTTCTAGTGGTGCCCAATTGCCTCTAAAGTCATATATAAACTCCTCTGTTTGAAATGTATAGCCCTTCTATGTGTGTGTATATTTTGGGGGGAGATGCAGTTAAGTGACTTGCCCAGGGTCACATAGCTAGTAAGTGGAAAGTATCGAAGGCCATATTTGAACTCAAGTCCTCCTGACTCCAGATCCAGTTCTTTGTTACATCAGTTGGAAGTCTTCTTGGCAGAGATTCTGAAATGACTTGCTATTTCCTTCTTCACTTCACTGTATAGATGAGGCAACTGAAACAGTGTTAAAATGACTTTCCAGAGATCACATAGCTAGTTAAACATCTCAAACATCTCAGGCCAGAATATGAAGTCACATCTTCCTGATTCCAGGTATATCAGTTAGAAAAGAATAGAATTGAATAGAGATTCAATGTGCCACCTTGTTTCCCCATACATATACCAACATATATATGTAAATGAGTGTTTGTGATGTGATTATAGATTGATAGGTAGATACTACATATATACAAATACACAAACGTATTCTAAGAAAACAAATTCTCATATTAGTCATGTCCAAAAATGTATAATTTATTTTATATCTTAAATCTGTCATATATCTGTGGTCTATTTACTAACAAATCTTCTTAAACCTTAAAACTAAGCACATTCCAACAAAGAAGGAAGTATAATTTAGAGATTTGAGACTATACCAGTAGAAGATGGCCTAGACATTAAATAGAAGTAGATGTTTTCAAAACACATAAAAAAATACTTATTGCTAGAAAAAAGTTTCTGTTCTTATTCAAGTGCAGAGCATGATGAGTTTTGGCAAAGCAAAATTGGGAAAATAGAATTATATTGACTGGAAAATAAAAGTTTGGTCTCAACCTTTTGATTCCAGTGTCTAGGAATATAACTAATTTTTATTTTAAGAAATGAAGCAACCAACTGATTGAAAACTGATTGAAAAAAGTAATTTAATAGTAGTGTGTTGGCTGGAAGAGCTATAAAAGCACACAAATTGCAAAGAATTCCAATGAGAGTGTTTAATTAGGGACTGGGATTTATGGATTGACATGCCTCCAAGTACTTTCAGACTTTGTCTGACTGCATCTATATATGACGAGAACAAAGATTAACAGGTAGAAGAAGAGATAATCTTGGCCATAAGGCTTAACTTTGTTTATAAACCTTAATCCCTCCCCATCCACTTGGGATGGGAGAATAAAAAGAGCATAAAAGTGGAAAATTGAGGATCTCAGAAACCCATGGCTATGGAGGGATTAAAGAGTAAATATACTCTTACATCTAGAATTCAAAATTGGAAAATATATGGAATGTTCTCCCTGAGCTAGCATTAGTTTTGTCTAAACTCATTGAGCTGAAATAGTATTGCAAAGATAAACTATGAGATTATTAATTAATCCCTGCTCTTTGCTCTGAAGAGCTTGGCACTATTCTGCTAAGGAGAAAAGCCAAAACAAGAAGGCATATCTACATCAGGAAGTTAAAATTCAGCCAGAAGACACAAAAAATTCAAAGCAAAATAATTTAACTGAAATGCAAAGTAAATAAAGTGACAATAAAATACTTCCCTCACAAACATGGGATACATTTTTCTACAAAACCATTCAAAGAATGGCTCATGAGGAGCATTCGGAGAAGATGGAAATTTCAAGCTCTCCAAATTTCCTTCACAAACAATTCAAATTTGAGCCTCAGGTTAGCTACAAACTGGTGAAAAACGATACTTGAAGCAAAACAGGAGTCCTTTAAGGACAACCTGAGGAGACCTGAAGAAAGACTCAGGACTAGTGCAAACACTATTTTTAATCTATTTTTCAACTCTCCTTGGTTGAATGGCCTTATTATTTTCAGACACAACTCTGGGCAAGAAGGAATCAGCATATCCACTGACTGAAAAAGCAATGGGGGAAGGACACTGCTTGCTTTGGATACTTGCAGGAGGGTGAAGTTTTTGGTTTGAGGTCCCAGGTCAGAAGATAGAGCTGAAGTGAAGCTAGAGGCACCATCCCTCCAAGCCCAGCATTAGAGATGCTTACTCTAATAGTTCTTATTTTAAAATAATGATAATAATAATGAACAGGCAAAGCAGAAAGAACCCAACCATGGAAAGTTACTATGGGAATATGAAGGACTGGGGTTCATCGTCAAAGAAGGACAGTCAAGTAAAAAAAAAAAAAAGCCTTTTATCCCAAAGAGTAATGTTAAATAGCTATCTGTTATATTATTTTTTGATCTCTTACAATTTCACTGATTTACTCTGGCAGAATTATAATTTTCAAAGAATCATTTTCTTCTTTAAAACTGTATTGGGTGTGGAATAAAAGCAGAAACTTGTCCAACCTCTCCCCCAAAGCATTCCAAATTCCTTTTAAGAATGACTCTATGCAAATATTAAAGCATCAAAATGCCTAAAAAGACAGAGTAGAATACTTCCAGCTGAGGGCAACTTAGAAACTCAGAAGAAAAAGGTCTGTGGTACCAAGGTGGGAATGCAGGGTATAATTCTGGTGCAGGAAATGGTGGTACAGCTGGGGACCCAGCCCCAGCCCTGGCCTGATCTCTAACTCAGTGTTAGTACTGGTGGCTTCCAGACCTCTCAGTCCAAAGGCACCAAAGAGAACCTAGAAGCAAAAAAAAAAAAAAAGGCTGCAGAAGCAGGGTCGGAGCTCAAACCAGGATAGACTATGCCAGAGTAGTCCTAGTTTAGTGTCAGGGAGGTGGGACCTCTGAATCAGCAGCAGTTCTTGAGGCTTCTCAGCCAGGGGACACAAGAAAGAATTCCAAAGGTCAGTGGAGAAGGTCTGTGACGATAGGGTGGGAGTTGTGCAGTCCCAGTGAAATCCACATTAGAGGATCTCCAGCCCCTGCCAGCACACTAGTTCTTACAACTACACTGGGCAGGGACACACCTAATAGTTCCAGGACAGAAAAAAGTGCCCCCTCCACCCTTTAACAAAGAATTAAAAGCAGAGTAATAGACTAGGAAAACGAACAGAAAACAAAAAAATAGTTTCAAATACTATGAAAGTTACTATAGTGACAAGGAGGATCAAAACACATATTCAGAAGATAATAAAGTCAAAACTCCTAGTGCAAAGCCTCCAAGAAAAATAAAAATTGTGCTCAGATCAGAAGAGTTCAAAATAGACTTTGAAAGTCAAGTAAGAGAGAGAGATAGAAGAAAAATTAGGAAAGAATTAAGAGTTGCAAAAGGAAAAACAAAAAAAAATGCATTAAAAAGAATTCATCAATTGGAAAAGGAACTACAAAAGCCTACTGAGGAAAATAATTCCTTAAAAAATAGAATTGAGCAAATGGAAGCTAATTATTTTATGAGAAATCAAGATACAATAAAGTAAAACCAAAAAAAAATATTTGAAAAAAATGTGAAATATCTCATTGAAAAAAAAAAAACTGACCTGGAAAATATATCCAGAGGAAAATTTGAAAATTATTGGTCTACTTGAAAGTCATGGTTAAAAAAAGAGTCTGGACATCATTTTTCAAGACATTATCAAAGAAAACTGTCCTGATATTCTAGAAGCAGAGATTAAAATGGAAATGGAAAGGCTTCACCAATTACCACCTGAAAGAAATCCCAAAATCAAAAGTCCCAGGAATATTATAGCCAAATTTCATAACTCCTAGGGCAAAGAGAAAATATTTCAAGCAAGCCACAATTACTTTTGTCAGAGGGCTTGGAATATGATGTTTCTAAGAGCAATGGAGCTAGGATTGCAACTAAGAATCACCTACCCAGCAAACAGTATAATCATTCAGAGAAGGTTGTCATTCAATGAAACTGAGGATTTTCAAGCATTCATGATAAAAAGACCAGAGATGAATGGAAAGTTTGATTTTCAAATACCAGAACTCTGGAGAAGCATAAGGAGGTAATCAGGAAAGTGATATCATAAGGGACTTAATAAGGTTTATCTGTTTACATTCCTACAAAGGAGGATGATATTTGTAACTTATAAGAACATTCTCATTATTATGGCAATTAGAAAGAATAGATACAGACAGAGGGCATAGGTATGAGTTGGATATGAAGGAATGATATATTTTTTTTAATGATGAAATTAAGGTTAGAAAATGAGCACTTTTTCAAAATAGCAACTACAAAATCTAGGAAATAATAACAAAAACAAAAGTGCCTTTCAAAATAACTATAAGATGAATCATATATCTAGTTGTCTGTTTACCAAACTACACTCAAAATCTGTATTGATACATTAATAAAATCTACCATAAAGAAATAAAGAACTTAACTACTGAGAAATATTTAGTACACGTGGGCTGTGCCAATATTATAAAAACGATGGCACTACTAAAGCTATTTTACAGATTTGGTGAAATATCAATCAAACTAATCAAGTTACACTTTATGGAGCTTGGTAAAATAATAAAATTCATTTGGAGGAACAAAGGATTAAGAGATCATTGAAAATGATGAAATAGTTTTAAGAAGTAAAGGGAAATAGCATTCTTATACCTTAGTTTTACTAAGCAATAAACAATATTCTAATGGATGTTTTCAACCAACCTCTAAGAGAATTTCCTTCCTTTATTTTAAATAGAAAAGTAGACCAATAACCAGAATGGAAAAAGAAAGAATCAAAAATAATTGAACCCAACAAAACAATTTTCAACAAATCCAAAGCTTAAATCATCTAATGAAGAATTCCCTATTTGATAGGAATTACCAGAAAACTAAAAGATTTAGGTCTAGACCAGTATTTTATATTCTCCATCACAATGAATTCCAAATGTATTATGTGAGCTGAATATTAAATATTATACCTTAGAAAAATTAGGAAAGAAATAGATTTTACACCTCTTGCAGCTATGGGAAAGGATTGAATTATTAATGAAACAACAGATTTATAATATTATAAAAGACAACACAATTTTGATTACATATTAGTGAATAAATTTTACTTAAGAAAAATTAATTCAACTAGGATACAAAGGGGAAAGATTCATCAGGAATGTATCTTTTTTATACCTTTTTATATACAAAACATTTGCATGGGTAATTTTTCAACATTGACTCTTGCAAAAACTTCTGTTCCAACTTTCCCCTCCTTTCCTCCACCCCCTCCCCTAGATGGCAGGTAGTCTAGGGATGTATCTTTTCATCAAATATTTCTAATAAGGGTGTGATATCTGAAACATGTTGACAACTAATAGAAATATGTAAGAACAAAATCCTTTTCTAAATAAATGCCATAAAAAGATATGAAGAATTTTCCCCAAAAAGTCACAGACTATTAATAACTATATGAAATATTTCTCCAAATGACTAATAGTAAGATAAATGAAAAACAAAAACATCTCTCAGGTTTCATGTCACACTCAGCAAATTGGAAAAGATAACACAACTTAAGATAACATAGATAACATCAACACTAATGCAGACAACCAGAAAGACAACCAAACTAATAAATTATCAGTGGAACAAAAAATTACTCCAATTATTCTATAAAATCATTTGGAAATATTCCAAGTAAGTTTTTAAAAATCTTGATAGCCTTTGACTCAGAGATTTTACTGGTAGGCACATGCTCTAAGAGAGTCAATGAAAACAAAAGAAAGTTCCCATATACACCAAAATGTTTATAGTAGCACTTTTGGGGTTGTAGAAAACAAGAAACTAAGTAGATGTCTATTCACAGGGAAATAGATTAGCTAGTTGTAGCACATGATAATTGAATTGCCAATTACTGTCAAATTACTCCTTATGACTATGGGAATGAAATCATAAGGGGATTTCTCTGGGTCAAATGAGGGAGAAGCATGCCCAGTTCTTTGTATACTTGCCAGGAAAGACTATAATGGCAGCAAGTAAAGTATAATGCTTTAATCACACTTAAATAAGGCACATAAAGCACAAAGGCAAATCGCACAGTCGTAGATGTCATGGAAACAGGGAATGGAGTGATGAAGAGAGGCAAGCAGCATGAGCAAAAATGGGGAGGAGGAAAGGCACAGAGTCATTCATATAACTATAGATCAAAATTGGGAGCACCCAAGCAACATGAAAGTATGTTGGGTAGGTCAGGCAAGGAAAATGGAAGCAGAAGTTCAGGAGGTCTCATATTGTAAGGTTTGGGAAAGGAACAGATCAATTCGTCTACTACCATAAGGTTTGTTCATTAACTTATTAACATTCACATCATCCCAAAGATATCAATGTTATTTTAGGATTAGTTCACTAACCTCATGCTTAATGGTATTCTGCTGATCTTATTGTGCGTGTCCGGAACGTTGAGACTTAAATATCACGAGCTGTTAACAGGAGCTAGAAGTCCTTAGACCTGGCTTCCCCTAATTTACAGTTTCAGGATGTGGCCTTAGTTTATCTATGAGACAGTTTCCAGTGGCTCTTATGCTCCCCTAATTTGTTTATAAATAACTGTTCTCTTATCTGTGCAATAATCTTGTAAGTGACTTCTCAGTTCCCTTTTTTATCTTACTACCTACTATTGATACCTCAGCTCAAAAGCTAGGGATTGTTAGAGAGAACAGAACAAAATGCAATTTTAACACAATAAAAATAAATAAATATAAATATATTTTATTATAAAATTATTAAAAATATATAAAGTACTTTTTAAGCAGACATTCCACTAAGTACTAGGGAACAATTATTTTTTTTTTTAATAGAAAGACATCTCCTGTCTTCAAGGAACTTATAATCTAATAACAAAATACACCATACAAAAAAGAAGCTGAAAAAGATGGAGAGAGGGATCTGACTTGGAAGCAGGTGGAAAAGTCAAAAAACTCTCAAAGTAGTACAGACAAGAGAAATAAGGAAATGTTTTGAACTGACTTCCTGCCTTAAATGGAGGTTTGGAGTTCTATCCTCCAATCAAAGGGAGAGAAACTAGTGATGAGGTGAAGTATCAAGGCTGATGGGATCTTGCAAGATGATAAAGTTTTTCAAAAGTATGAGTTTATAAGACATGATGGAAAGAAATTCCAAATTAGTATGGCCAGGTGAGAAATAACATGAATATTATGAAACACTAAAGTGCTGTTAAAAAAAAAGTGAATGAAATCTCCTTTTGCTTTGTTGTAGAGGTAAGAAATCATAAATGTGGAACATTAGACATGATCAAAATTTTTTTAATGATTAGCTCCTTGTAGTGAAGGAAAAAGAATTAAGCAAAAATAATCAGCACTTTACCTCTCTGTACTAGGCAACTGTCTGAGTTAAAGAAAAGGTACCAGCCCTTACAATAGAGGGAATTTCCACACCTGAAATTTCCCAATACCAAAGAAATCACAGGCCTTATCTCAATTCTTATTGGGTATTATAACGCCCAAATTAATAAAATTAATATAATCCTTTGCTTGTCAATGCCCCATCCCTTTTTCTGTCATTTGTTTTACCAATATTTTACCAATTTACCAATGATTTACCAAAGAAATTTTATATTTCTTTATTTTTTTCCAGTATCATCATACCAATCTCTATTACACAGGATGACTCCAGGAAGGGATAGAAAGAGATACAGTGAGAAAATGTACATTGTGTAATAATAAACAACATCAGTAAAATTTATTTTTAAAAGAGAGACAGAAACAGACAAACAGACAGAGAAGTGAAAAGTTGAAAATTCAAAAGAGGGAAGGGAAGATCATTAGAGCCAAGTTCTAAGGGGGTTAAAGAAATGAAATGAAAGTTATGATAAAAGAACTTTCCACAAATTGTCTTGGGATAGATTGGCTAAGAATTTCAAAAAATTAGATTAATAGTTTAATCATTCAGAGTACAATTCAGAAATTAACAAATTTGTATCATCATTAATAAGAGAAATTTATACCAGAAAGAAAGAGGTGACCTTCTTTGTGGTCATGTAGAAAATAAAAAGAAATGTGCCCATAGTCATTCCCATTTGCTTAAAGAGAACTCTAATTACTTTATCAGATAAGATACAGAAAGGGTTCAATGCTTCTTTGGACTATCCAATTTTTCCAAGTTCTCTTTGTAATCAAAAATAAATTAAAGGCAGAAGGGGAAATTAAGCTGTTTTAAGTTGTTCCTTCACATATAGAAAAATGGTGAATATAGAACAAAATGGAGTTAGTTATATCAACTCTTAAAGACTGCTCTGAACTATTAAGAATTCTCTTGTAACATTTCAGAAACAGGAAAATGAGAGAAGTGGTAAAAATATAAAAACATTCTGAAAACTAGAAATGGAAAGTTAAGATAGCCCCTGATATAAAACCTCAATCTCCTTGGTTGAGTAGGTGTGAAATATTTTTTGTTCTAGTTGAAATTTTAAGTTTTTCTATAGCCTTTTGCCTTTTTCTAAAAAGTTACAGCATTGAAATGAAAGGCCAAAATCTTTTTAACATAGTTTTGAAGATAAAGGGCAATATAAAGATGTCCCAGTGAGGTATCTTCTGCTTAAAAGAAAGTGACTATAAAACTATGGCTTCTTTACCTGTGGCATGAGAACTTAGGTGAATGGGTAAAGGAAAAGCTGCCCTATCATCAGATTTCACCTGGGGTGAAAATTGTTAGATAATAACCAGTATGCTCCAGATATAGTAACCACAGCTGGAGAAATTGCTCTGGAATTTGGGACAATTGAGGTTTTGTTTAAAATAAAAGAACTGTTTATTTGAGAAATAGATAAGACCATTATTGTGATCATGGTATGTTGTGAGAATTCTGTGAAATAGAACATCAACTGGGTCTTTAGGATCTTTGTGACAAAAAGTGCTCCTTTTAGAAAACAGATATCCAGATGATAGATTAAACTACTGATCTTATTTCTCAGGCTACCATAGTCATTATACTTCTTTTTACATTATAGGAAATGAGCATCTAGCAACAGGTTCTTTTATTGTATTTATTTATTGTATTATTCATTCATTCATTTTATTTCATAATGTGTTATATTTTTTACTGAATTTACTGAATTACTGAATTTTACTGAATTATGAATTCAAATTCATAAGACTTATAAACATTTTTGCCTAATGGCCATAAATACTCAGTTTCAAGAAATCTCAGTGTCCTGAGTTGTTTTTTTGTGGCAAGGTAGTGGAGTTTTATTTAAGATATGTCTATTGATGACCTTTGGTCAATAACAAAGCTCTTTGAAAGCAAGAAAGTGAATAGCAAATGAAGCCTAAGTGCATGAAATGCCAAGAGAAATATTTGATGTTCTGAGTGATCAACTAAATGCATTCCCCACTCCCAGAGCTGTGCTATGCATACCTAAGGTACCCTAAAAATCCTAACCAGGCAAGGTTTCTAGGATACATTCAGAAGCATTTATTATTGGTACAGTCTCATAGCTCCAAAGCATTGACATTTCCAATGCATTAATTTAAATTCTGTAATCCCAAGAAGATTGACAGTGTGTTCTGTATTTCTTAGTAGGAAACCAAGGTCTTACCAGGCCCTGGATAATAGAACCAAGGCATCTGTTTATTTGTTTGTTTTTTATAATTGAACTATAATCTCAGGTATTCTCTTTTTATACTTCCATAGTCAGTCCATTTCATATAAGGAATAGTTGAAAGAACTGAGGCTATTTAGCCTGGAAAAAATTCAAAGAAGACCATGATAGATATTTTTGAGTATTTGTAACACTGTGGTGCAAAGTACTTGCTCTTGAAACTTGTCATATTTTATCACTAAGAACATTCACTAAGTAATATTTTGCATTAAAGGAGAAAAATAGCTGATATAAAAAAACCAGGATCCAAAAAAATATAATAAAAATTTGTAACTATGCCCAGATCTATATTTAAGCAAAAGTACCATAATTTCTACTTTGGAGGAAAGCTTCTAAATTGGCAAACTAAAAGAAGTCAATGGAGTCTTAATCTTTACATTATTTAGCAAATAGTATATTTAATGTTCGGTACACAAATAATACCACTTCTCCAAGGTGTTCTAAATATTTTGCAAACATCAAAGTCATCTTCACAGCATTAGCTCCATGCCAGCTGTTAGTGCTTTGAACATAGTAGATACTTAATAAAATAATTGGAAGTGAATTAAATTGGACAGGAAGAAAAGCTGAGTCTATTGAAGCCTAAGTAATAAAACTGTATAGGAAGCAACTGGCAGAATTAAAAATAGACTTTCGCTTTTCCGTACCTATATGTAGCAGTCTTTGCTGTTCCAAATTTCTCAGCCTAACATAATTCTAGGAGAGCTGTTGATTTCAGTATTTGATATCTTGAAAACTAAAGAACAAATTTGAGATTCCTTTAACTTTGGCAGAGAATCAAGTAGATTCAGAAGGATTGATTTTAGCATCTTTTGAACTAATCTGGGACAAGGGGGTATTATTATTATTGTAATGTTCATGGGCAAAGAATTCTACCACTACAAACTCACAAGAAAGGTCTCCCAGAGAAGCATTAACCAAGATCCAAAAGACTGTCACATAATACAGTAAGAAAAGTAGGAATAATATTTTGCTGCAAGGAAGATAAATAAATCAGTGAAAAGAACGAGGACATATATGTAGCATATATATAAAAGAACACATGTATTAGGACACATACTTAGGGAAACATCAATTAGGAAAAACAGGGACAGGAGTAACTTATGTCTGCAAGACCACTGATTTCTTCTAGTTAAGGTTTTATGCTGCTTCCATCAGCCCCAGTCCCTGCTGGGTTTATAGCCTCTACAGGGCAATGCTTACTCAGAACAAATCTGTTAAAATAGTGCTTAACCAAACAAATAATATCTGCCTGTCATACACTACTCAGCTGGATGTAGTCTCTGCTGGATATTGCTTAGCTGGATGCATATTCTCCACTGGATGCTGCTTTACTGGACACGTACTCTCTGCTGGACAACTGCTTTGCTAGGTGATATGCAGACTTCAAGTTCTGGCTTCTCTGAAATTCTTGGATTTTATAAAGGAAGAGAAGGTGCTGTCTTGCTCTTTAATTTTAAGGTTCACAAATGTTTTCCAATTCTTTTAGAAACTATGCAAAACTTTGCAGGTACCACTAAGGGAGCTCTCTTCCCCAGTAGGAAATCCTTAAACCCCAGTCACTAATCTTTAGAACAAAGAGCCAACTTAATTTCCTCAGACTAAACCTTTTTCTTTTTCTTTGTCCTTAACTTTCTGTGACTTGAAGTCAGTGAAGCATTCCATGCAAGAACCATCTAATTTCTGGCTATTTCTTTTTACCGATATTCTGGATATCATGACTGTCAAGAGTACTTTGGAACAAAAAGGTGATATTCTTCTTAAGTTCTCTTTAGTGTTTTGTATCGTTTGAGACACAGTAATTGAAGGCTTCAGTGTTAGTCTCAGATGGAGTTTTACACAGAGTAGATTTTGCCAGAATAAAGCATGATTTTATGTTGGTTTGTTAATTCCTTGACTAAAAATAGTATTGATAGAAGAAATGTATTCTTCCTTCATTCATCCTGCAAAGAATGTATTCTTCCTTCATAATTCTGTTCCCTGACTACCTTAAAAAAAAGAATAGTTAAAAAAATCCTTTACCCCAGTTCCTTAGAATCTTTAAATAGTATCAATGTTTCCATACTACTCACTTTTCACTTTTTCTCAAGCTGAAACACACTCATGGATTTTTCTCTGTCTCTGTCTCTGTTCCTCTCTCTTCTATGTACACTCAGTTGCTAAACATGTACCAGCATATTCCTAGATGTCAGCATAATAGATGTGGTAGAAGCATCCTTCCTGTTGTTCCCCTTCCCTTACAACTAAAAACCATCTGTAATCAAATCTATATGCATAATTTTATTGAAATATGAAAACATCTAATTTTTTTTCCTTGCAGTACTAGATTCTATTTTTGTAAGTTTAATGTCCTAAGTAGTTTGGAACTTTAAAAAATGTTCTCTATTTAAAGATTTCATGAGTATCCCTTCTGACATCAAGGGAATTGGTACACTTTGGAAGACTTCTTATCTCTCTGACTTATTGGCTTTGCTTATAATTCTTGAATTTTAGCATCTGACAATCTCCAAAAATGGTAGTAGCCTTCTTCACAAGTATACATCCTCACAAAACAAAAAAAATGTATTTTTGTTTATGGGTTAATAGAAGCAAGAAAACTCTGTGTCTATGCTCATAAATATGACAACTTTTTTACACCCCCAGTGGTAGTTGTTTTACTGCTGGTTCCATTAACAATTCTTAGTAGCTCTGCTATTCTCTTTAGCTTCCAGCAGATGGTGTTCATTCATTTTCCCAAGGGAACATCTCTAATAATTAATAAGATGGGGAAAAAACAAAAAACAAAAACAGACTTTTTATGTTAAAATTAAACCTCTATTTAAACCTACTCTGAAGCCCAGTTCTCACAGTTTTGAACCTTTCAAATGCCACTTAGGACTTCTTTGAATACCTTTCTTTGTATTTTGAAAACAAGTACCTATTTTCAGGCAGCTCAGTGGCTGACAGTCTGGAATCAAGAAGATCTGAGTTTAAATTCTGACTAAGACACTTACCAGTTATGTTTCCCTGGGCAAGGCATTTAATTTCTTTTTGTCTCAGTTTCTTCACCATTAAAACGAGAATAATAATTTCAAGTTGATGTAAAGATCAAATGAGATCATTGTAAAAGCACTTAGCCTAGTGCCTGGCACTTTGTAGGTGCTATGTAAATGTTCATTCCCTTTACTCTACTTCCTTCAACGGCATATATGTCTACCTTTGCTTGCTGTATCTGTCCTCTCTCTCCCAGAGTGACAAAACAATATGCAAGTGTATGCTGATGAATGTACTGACAACCAGCTACTGGGGCGGGGGGGGAGGGGGGGAGAAGTGAAGAGAAAATAAAATGCAACTGGATACATTTTACAATTCAATGTTCATTATTAAGATTTTTGCAATTTTTTTCTTAAATTCCAACAGCAACACAACAATATATCATGACCTAATTTTTAGTTTTTGTCATTATCAGAATTGCAATACTTACAGAGAAAAAATGAGAAGCAGTTTAACCTGGCCCCAGCATACCTCTGGCAATATAGCATAATATTTACCTCTAGGTGAAGAGATTTGAGGGGAGAACTTCAATCTCACTCATTTGTATCTCTATTCCACTTTACTCTAGGAAATCTAAAAGGAATTGTTCAAATTATCTAGAGATGATTTCTGAAAACTTAGAAAAGATAATGAGGATAGTGTTTTTCAAATTATAAGTTCATGTCCCATTTAAGTTTTTTGGAAATTTGAGAATCTTGCCTCCCAAATTCTTTCTGCCCCTGTAACCTCAGTGTAGTGGCTTCTGACTCTTTGTTCTAGTTTTGAAGCAAAGTATCTGGTGACCATAAACTAAGTTTAGAAATATTTTAGAGGATATAGAAAGGGGAACACACCATAGTTTTCAAACATCAGCATCAAACTACTCAAACAATTTACAACCAAATGAATAACATTATCATAAAATTTTTATCAGTTAATTTGAGGCAAAATACTTATTATTGTCCAATAATATTTTCAGTGACAGTTTACTTCTGATATCAACGTACCCAAGGGAAAAAGGAAGGGATCAGACAGTTTTGTCTGGCTTACATATGTCACTGACTTCATGAAACAGGTATCACCTAAATCAGTTTTTCATATCCCAAATTTCCAAAAGCTTACATCTGATGTCTGATGTTCATGAAGTTTTCAATTATACAAACAAAACAAAAAAAAAAAAAAGAAAAAGAAAAAAGAAAGAAAAAAAAGAAAAAAGAAAAAGAAATTGAAAAAAAAGTCCATCCAGGAATGTCACAATATAAGACATACATTGCCTGCCAACATTATCAGTTCCACAGCCATAGTATGAAACCCAATTTAGAAACACCAGTTCAGAGAGATGAGCTCGCTTTAATTTTATAAGTTGCTAAAATGTTACTTTAAAGTGGGAGGAGTTGATGCCTTCATTACACCTATTAGTAACAGTTGTTGCCATTCGAATATCATAATTCAATTATGGTAATCACTGATTATAGTCAAAGATATATTTAATTTCTGTTCATAAAATATATTCCATTCCTCATTTTTTCTAATTAGGAGAATTTGGAATCATTGCTAAAAAAAAAAAAAAAAAAACCTCTAGGACACTTAGAATGAGATTTTGTTAATCACTGGCAAAATATAAATTATGTATATAAACATTGAATGGTTTTTTTGGGAGATTGAAAGTTTTTTCTATGTTTTTGCTGTTCAAAACACAATACCAAAGTAATTAAATTTTGCTGCTAAAAGATAACGAATGAAATTATGTAAGTTATATTGGTGAGAAATATGAGCTTATCTTTTGTTCTGACTCAAATTTATTGTTTGTCCTTCCTGCTCAAAGAGGAGCATGACATTAGGGAGGAATTGAGTTATGTGACTACTAAATCAGAGACTTGAGACTGTTTAATTCTAGGCCTGGAACCCAGTGTTATTCTCTCCACCCAATGGTAGGTACCTAAAAGAAAATATTTAATTCTAGCTTGAGGACATTCTGGGTGGCTTTCCTTAGTTGAATGTGGTGGGTCAGGAAGAAAGAGCTGTCAGCAATCCCCATATCACAGAAAACTTAAATCCTTTCTATCCTAGAAAACTGGAACTGAGGTAGACATAAGGTTGCCCCAAGGAGATGAGGCTTAGAAGTTGATGCTAGAAGCAAAAGCATGCAAACAATATATCCCAGTCTACAAAACTTGCAGAGACCTGGGAAATAATGATTACCTTCAACAATATGCTCAAAAGTGACTAGAAGTCGTAATGATCATTCTAAAACCAGCAGCATAAAATGAAAAATGCTATAATCAGAGGAAAGAAGCCCAGTCAAAATATAGGAAGGAAATCACCAGAAGGGCTCTATCAGTGGCCCTAGAGTGTCAGAGCTATGAGTTATCCTTCCACTCTTGTAACCTGATCACATGTATGCTCTTTATATGAATAAGAAATAACAAAAGAGAGAAACCTGGCAAGAGTGTTACAGGCATACATCATTTTATTGCTTTGGTTTATTGCATTTTGTACATTTTGCTTTTCTTTCTTCCTTTTTTCCTTCCCTCCTTTCCTTCCTTCTTTCTTTCCTTTCTCCCTTCTTCCCTCCTTCCTCTTTCTCTCTGTCTCTCTGTATGTGTCTCTCTGTCTCTATCTCTTTTTCTTTTCTTTGTTTCTTTCCATTTTTTTCTTTTTCTTTTTTTAAAAAAAAATTCAAGGTTTATGACAACCCTGCATCTAACAAATCCATTGGGACCATTTTTCTAACATGTCCCCACATTGTGTTTCTGTATTACATTTTGGTAATTCTCACATTTTTTTTCAAGCTTTTTCATTATGGTTATATGTGATCTGTGATCATTGGTTTTTAATGTTATTACTGTTGCTGTTTGTTTTTCATTCTCAAAGATGGACATGACATCAGGGAGGTGATGCCATGACATACAAGTTAATTAAACTTAAATGAGGAAGAACTGTCCAAAGTTACCAGCCTCACTTTCACCATCTGGATATAGAAACAAGATAAAGATCAGGAAATGATATAGTTATAGATCAAGCTGGAGATGGCCCTGGACACAATGGGAGACCCTGACCTTTTTAACTAAGATCTATTAGAAGTCTGTTTAACTAAGGCAAAGACCAGTCAGTGATTAAGTCTAGGTAAGAAATGAGACAGAGAAGGACCTCTTTTACCTAGTCAAAAATAAAATAAAATACACATACACATAAACACAAACATGCATACACACACACACACACACGGACACACACACACATATTATATATATATATATATATATATATATATATATATATATATATGCAATCTGGGAAGGAAAGTCCCTAAGGGTTTCTCACCAGAACAAAAAAAAAAAAAAAA
This sequence comes from Sarcophilus harrisii, assembly GCF_902635505.1. Lineage (NCBI taxonomy): Eukaryota > Metazoa > Chordata > Mammalia > Dasyuromorphia > Dasyuridae > Sarcophilus > Sarcophilus harrisii. The sequence continues at coordinate 319,518,059 of NC_045427.1, read as the reverse complement.
ATTGCTCTTTACATTCACTTTGAGCTGATCAGGAGCCAAATAATGATTAAGTAGGGTTTGGCCCAGAGTCTATTGCTAGACACTCAATTAGAGCTAGAATGATTTTAAAGTCTTAAGAATGAAATTTAACCCTTTAGATGGAAGATATCTTGAGATTTCAGCAATTAAAATTTATATTCCTTTGGAGAGCCCTTACAGGTAAGGGTACGTATGGTACCCTGTGTGGGCAGAGGAAAGCAAAGGGAAAGAAAAAAGAAAAGAAAATGAAATGAAAGAAAAAGAAAAGATATATGATGTCCAATTGACCATTTCCATTTGGGTCTCTAGTGGGACAGTTCCTACTGCTATGCACAGAAACTATTGTTTGTTGTTTGTTATTATTATAATTATTTTGGGTTGCCACAAACCATACCCATATAAGAATGGAACTTAATGATGTGTGTGTTCCAACTACTATACACATAGATCACTGTGTCTTTCTCACTTTGCTCAAGCCTCCCTATTTCCTGAGAGACAACATAGTGAAATTAGACCCTATAAATTAATTAATAACTTTAAAATGGGCTTGAAGTGTTTAAGTAAACAATCAATAGCTGCAGTCAATTTCATAGTTGTCTTATTTTAAGAAATTACCATTGCCACACCATCCTTCATAACTACCACATCAGACAGCAGTCATAAACATTAAGATAAGACTCTAGGGGCAGCTAGGTGGCGCAGTAGCTAGAGCACCAGCCCTGAAGTCAGAAGGACCTGAGTTCAAATCTGATCTCAGACCTTAATACTTCTTAACTGTGTGACCCTGGGCAAGTCATTTCACCTCAATTCACATTTCAGAAAAAAAAAAAAAAAAGATGAGACTACATCAGTGGAAAAATTACAAATTGCTGAAGGTTCATATTGAGATTAGGAAAGGACCTCAAAATCTGTGACCTCACAGATTGGTATCATGAGATGTTTCAAAAGAAGTTGCAGGCTTGAAGGTGCAAAGTTTATTATAATTGTAATGCCAATTGAAGCAATCTAAATTCCAAGAGAATTTAGCAAAGAAACAGAACCAAGGAGACACATTTATCTAGTTCTTCATGTTCATTGATATGCTAATTTTATGACTTAGGGGTAGAACCAAAAAGTGGCCTTAAGAATTTGGTTATCACTGACCAGCAGACCTAGGACTATCCTAAAGCCAGAAGACTTTAGAATCATTGACAGACAAGATTGTTAGAACAAGAGCATTCTTAGATCAGAGGGCCTCAGGATCAGATTCCAAAGCCAGAAGATTGAGAATCACCAACAGATTGATAGACCAGAAGCCCCTTAAGGTCAGGTGTCTCTCCTAAAAAGCTATATTACATCATTTCCCCTCTCAAGCAGTTTGCATCCAAAATTCACTTGGCACAAAGGGACAGAGATCTCATTTCCTGGAGCTGTTCCTTGCTATTAAGGAGTTTAGAACTATGCCTGCCTAGGAGAGTCCAAACTGAGGTGGGAGAGGGATGTGACTTAAAGATGATGGCAGCAGTATTCAGAGTAGTACTGAGTGTCAGAATCAGTTAGCCCATGATATTCTGGGTGAAGAAATAGAAGTTCATAGCTTGGAGACTGAAGGAAACAAATCTACTAATAGGAATGTTAGTTCTCAGGAGGCTATGAAAAAGCTTCAAGGAAGATGGTGTAGAACATGGTGTAAAAACATTTTGGGTGAGTTTACCAGGATAATTTTGGAATGGATATCTTATAATTATTATGTGGGTAAAAGATCCTTTCCAGCAAGAGAACAGGGGAGAGTCAGGTTAAAGTTATTCCCTGGGGGTATAGCTAGTACAAATGGGGTGGCATCCAAGATGGAGATGGTACATTTGGGAATAGGGAATTTGTAAATAATGCATCAAGTCGCATCTGAGGGCTGCCTTGTGGATCCCATGGGCCCACCCAACAATCCTGAATGTCCCCACTGCTCACGATCTTTCCTAGCCTGACCAAAGACTAAAGAGTTATCTCCCCACTGGCAGGGCACCAAGAGAGCTGGAGAGAAAACACTAAGAGCAAAGCTCTCATCCTTGGAGTGTTGTTAAAGGAACACTTGTTAAAGGAACTTATTTGGAAAATAAAAAGAAAGAAAGAAAGCTAGAGTGAGGGAGAGAAGGACACAGCAATTTCAACCTTCTCCTTCTAGTACGTTTCCAGTGTTTCCAGGAGTCCTGTATTTCAGGTCCTCTATGGGTTCATGGGAATATTCAGGAATGTCTGAGAGAGAAGAAGTAATAGAAGCAGCACTGTTAATTCTAGAAACATGAGTCCAGATGGGGAAACCTTTGAGTTTGACGTTGGAGTAATCAAAATGACCTTTTGTGGTCCTTGCTAATGGGAGAGTCTTCACCAAATCCTCTTGAGTCTCCAGGCACAGTTTAGTAAGAACTCACTTGAGAATGTGATTCATTTTCTCTCCTTTCCTGAAGGAGTGTGGACATCAGGCAGGGTGGAGATGATAAGTAACCTTAAGTGTCTCAGTCACTTTCTGAGTTATTTGAGAAGTGAAGGCTGGGCCATTGTCACTGCAAAGAGCAGGACAGGACAAAATGAGGTATAATCTCTTTTAGCAAAAACCTCTGAGCCTTTTCAGTCTTAAAAGAGAAGGCTTCTACCCAATTAATAAAAATGCCAACAAAAACCAAAAGCAGTTTGAAACCTGCTGAAAGGGGGTACATGTGTAAAGTCTGTCTGCCAGTCTTTCCCAAATATGTACCCTTCCTCCAGATAGGTTTTAGGAGAGAGGGAGTGGTGTTAATAACGCTTTCAGAATTTACTTGGGCACAAATTGGGGATGCCTGATAGATTTGTTTGTTTCTCCCAGCTTGTGAACAGTGAAGATAGGTTTCACAAGGGATTGGAAAGCATTTTTCCCAAGTAAGCAGCTTGGTGTAGGCCAAAAAGAAGTTTTCACTGACTTGCCTCTGGGATTGGAAGCTGGCCTCAGGGTTTTGAAACCAGCCAGAAGAAGAAAGGATGTATTCCCTTTCTTCTACAAGGGCTTGTTCCTGTTTGCTATGTGGAGGGGTATAAGAATCAGGAAACTGGGGAATTAAAGGTACCATAGTCAGGGAAAATAGGAAGCAACATGAGCAGCTGAATCTGCAAGCCTGTTCCCCTTGGCCTGAAGTGAATCTCCCTTCTGGTGTCCTTTACAAAATATAAGAAACTTCTCTAGGTTCATGGACAGCTTGCAATAGCTGTAGAATTTCCCTTGCATATTTAATAGGAGAATTTTTTGCTGTCAAAAATCTCCTTTCTTTTTATATAGCTCTATGAGCATGCAAAATATGAAAAGCATAGTTAGAGCCTGTGTAGATGCTCATTCTCATTTCTTTTCCCAGTTCCAAAGTCCTAGTAAGGACAGCTGTCTGAGCAGAAATTCCAGGAGGAGAGTGGTTTAGCCTCCAAGGAGCTATTGACTTGCCTTTCTTTTCTCCATTTTTAAGAAAATTTGATCCATCTGAAAAACCATCCACCATCTGGACTATCAAGAGGTTGACTGGCTTTTTCACCTCATACTGCCATGCTGGGTGGTACCAGGAGTACCCAAATTTTTCCTAGGCAGTTCCTAGACCTAGAACCTGTTGAAAGCTGAGGTGACTGGTGCCAGAATCTCCCTTTGATGATAGTTTCAAGTGTCATGGCTCAGGGAATACTGACCATAGAACTAAATCCCCACTCCCTCTCCATACCCCTAAACTGAGTTGAAGAGGTGTTTGGGCAAGGTTGTGTGGAATCCCCATGACTGCTGTTTTATAATAGAGTTTTAGGTCTGATACTGTTAAACCACCATCCTCTGTATTTTTTTTTTCAGTATTTTCCTTGAAATTCTTGAACTTTTGTTCTTCTAGATGCATTTTGTTATTATTTTTTCTAGCTCAATAAAATAATTTTTGAAGAGTTTGATTGATATGCCACTGAACAAGCAGACTAGCTTAGGTAGAATTGTCATTTTTATTATATTAGTTCAGCCTACTCATTAGAAATTGATGTTTTTCAGTTGTTTAGATCTAATTTTATTTGTGTGGAAAGTGTTTTATAATTTTGTTCATATAGTTCCTGGGTTTGTCTTGGCAGGTAGACATCAAACATTTTCTTTTGTCTAGGATTACTTTAAATGAAATTTCTCTATCTCTTGATGCTGGGCTTCATTAGTAACATATAAAAATGCTGATGATTCCTATGGGTGATGTTATATCTGGCAACTTTGTTACAGCTGTTAAATGTTTCAAGTAGGTTCCTCAAAGATTGTCTGAGATTTCCTAAGGATACCACCATATCATCTGTAAAGAGTGATCATTTTATCTCCTCACTGCTTACTTTAATTCCTTTAATTGCTTTTTCTTTTCTTATTTCTAGAACCAATATTTCTAGTCCAACATTGAATAGTAATGGTAATAATAAACATTCCTGTTTTATCCCAAACTTATTGGAAATGAATCAATCATTTCAAAAATTGCTTACTAATGCGTTTAGATAGATGCTGCTTGTCATTGTAAGAACACTCCATTTATTACTAAGTTCTCTAGTGTTTTTAATAGAAATTTTGTCAAAAGTTTTTTTTTCTGCATCTATTGAGGTGGTCAAATGATTTTTTTAAAGTTTTGCTATTGATGTTATCAATTGTGCCAACAGTTTTCCTTATATTGAAATATCACTGCATACCTTATATAAATTTCACTTGGTCATAGTGTATTATCTTGCTGATAAATTGTTGTAATTTTTTTGTTAACATATTATCTAAAAATTTTGCATTTACTTAACATTCTATATCAATATAAGGTCAAAATGGATTTATGATTTAGACATAAAGGGTGATACTATAAGTAAATTAGGAAAACAAGGGTTAGTCCACTTCTCAGATATATGGAGAAGGATGGAATTTATTGTCAAAAAAGAACTAGAGAACATTATGTAATGCAACATGGATTATTTTAATTATATTAAATTAAAAAGCTTTTGTACAAATAAAATCAATACAGTCAATATTAAAAGGGAATCAGAAAACTGGGGGGAGGGAATTATATCTAGTATTTCTGATACAAGTCTCATTTCTAAAACATATAGAGAATTGATTCTAAATTATAAGAATACAAACTATTCCCCAACTGATAAATATCCTTTCTATCAAAGGATAGAAACAGACAATTTTCAGATGAAGAAATTAAAGCCATTTCTAGTCATACAAAAAAAAAAAAATGCTCTAAATCACTACAAGAGAAATGCAAATGAAAACATTTCTGAAGTATGACCTCACACCTCTCAGATTGGCTGAGATGACAGGAAAAGATAATGACAAATGTTTTAAGGGATGTGGGAAAACTGGGACACATACATTTTTGGTGGAGTTGTGAAATGATTCAACAATTCTGGAGAGCAATTTGCTGAAAGAGTTATCAAACTGTGTATATCCTTTGACCCAGCAGTGCTGACATGGCTGACAAGCTTATTTCTGAGGGACCTGAAGAGACTTACATAAAACAATGCTGAGTGAAGAGAATATTGTATACAGCAACAAGATTATGTAAGGATCAGCTATGATGAATTTGGCTTTTTTCAACAATAAAATGATTTGAGGCAATTCCAATAGATTTGGAGAGAGCATTCAAAGAGAGAACTATGGAAACTAATGTGGAGCATAGCATAATATTTTCACCTTTTTTGTTGTTTACCCGATTGTTTTTTTTCTTCATTTTCCCCCTTTTGATCTGATTTTTCTTGTGCAGCATGATAAATTTGGAAATATGTATAGAAGTAGTGCACATTTTTAACTTTTTTTGGATTACTTGCTGTCTAGGGGAGGAAAGAGGTGGGGAAATAGGGAGAAAAATTTGGAACATAAGGTTTTGCAGGAGTGAATGTTGAAAACTGCCTTTGCATGTATTTTGAAAAGTAAAAAAAAGAAATTTATTATTTAAAAAAATTTAAATAAAAATTTTGCATCCATGTTTATTAGAGAGATTGGTCTGTAATTTTCTTCTGTTTTGGTTCTTCTTGGTTTAGGCTTCAGCATATTTACGTCTTTTTTAAAATTCTGACATGCTTTAAGGTTTTTTATTTACAAAACATATGCATGGGTAATTTTTCAGCACTGACCCTTGCAAAATTTTCTGTTCCAAATTTTTCCCTCTTCCCCCCCCCATCTTCTCCCCTAGATGGTAGGTAGTCTAATACATGTTGAATGTGTTAAAATATATGTCAAATATATGTCAAATTCTATATATACATAAAATTCTATATATACATATATATGCATATATATACATATATACATATATATACATATATACATATATATACATACAATTCTATATATACATATTTATACAGTTATCTTGCTGCACAAGAAAAATCAGGTAAAGAAGGGAAAATTAAACCTGAGAAAGAAAACAAAATGCAAGCCAACATCAACAGAAAAAGTGAAGAGTCTATGTTGTGCTCCACACTCAGTTCCCACAGTCCTCTCTCTTGAGTGTATATGGTTCTCTTCATCACTAAACAATTGGAACTTGTTTGAATCATCTCATTGTTGAAGAGAGCCCCATCCATCAGAATTGATCATCGTACAGTCTTGTTGCCATGTATAATGATCTTCTGGTTCTGTTCATTTCACTTAGTGTCAGTTCATATAAGTCTCTCCAGGCCTCTCTGAATTCATTCTGTTGGTTGTTTCTTACAGAATGATAATATTCCATAGCATTCATATTCCATAATTTATTCAACCATTCTCCAATTGATGGGCATCCATTCAGTTTTTTTTTTCCATTTGATTAATTCTACCTTTCAAGGCGTTGGTTTCTTCAGTGGATTTTTTTTTCATTTGGCCAATTGTGTTTTTAAGGAATTATTTTCTTAAGTGGAATTTCTTTCTTTTTTTTTTTTTTTTTTTTTTTTTTTTTTTTTTGCATTTGGCTAAGCACCTCTTTCACCCAATGAGACTGACCTTTCTTGAAGTCCTTCCAATCTGTTTTGAGCTGGAAAGCAGTTTCATTCCATCACAGTTTGTTCAGTGGCTTTGTTTCATGTAGTTTTAGAAGTAAACTGGAAGAGTTTAAGCTGCTTCCTGGATTTCCTGTGCCATCTTGATTCTGCTCTCAAAACTCCTGAATTCTGTCTTAAACTAGAATGTATGGCTCTGAACAAGTCAATGATCTCCCAAGACCTGATATCACTACCTAAGGAGAATTTAATATAATATAAATTAACAATTATAATAATATAAAAAAGAGAGCTTATGCAGATGTTTGGAAATTATTCAGAGTAAGCAATCAAGATATTTATAATCATCCATCCAAAGAGACTAAGGAAGAGTAGTCAAAATTATTGGGAATAGCTGGAAAAAAAAACAAAAAAAAAAAAAAAACATGAAAACCCAGGCAGGAAAAGGCAGAGAAGGAGAAGGAGGAAGATGTCAACATGTCAAATGCTGTAGAAAGGTCAAGTAGGAAGAGGTTTAAGAAAAGACTGTTAGATTTAATGATTAATAGATGGTTGGTAACCTTGGAGAGTGGTTTCAATTCATATGGAGTTAAAAGCCTGATTTAAAAAGTTTTGAGAAGTGAATTAAAAAGGAGTTAAATTAATTAAAAGGAGTGAATTAAAATGAATTAAATAGCTTTTTTCTAGGGTTTTGGATGCAAAAGAAATAAAAGATATAGAACATACTTAGAACTTACTTATTTCTTCAAATATTAGCTCCTTAATGTGTATGTGGGATGTTCAGGGAGGACTAGAAGCTCTGGTGTGAGAGCTTGGCAAATGTTTTTCAAAGATGTTCATCTACCTTTGGCATCCATCTGGCATTCAGGTCTCATCTCTAGCTCCAGGAGACTGCAGTATGAACAGCAGTAACACCCTAACGAAATCATTTCAGCAGACAAGCCAAATCAAATCGATGGCAACTGTTAGGAATCTAACCCATCAGAAAGTTAGGGGATGTCTCTCTTGCCATATCTCTCCTGGCAGAATGTGCAGATGAGAACAATTTGTTTTAGTAGGTTCTTGTGCAATGCTTGGAGTCTAGTCAACTATCAGTTCTACCAAGTTCATCATTGCATCCTGAAGTATCCCCAGTCATCTTTGTCTTGCCACTGATGATTTGAAAGAGAGTGTGAGGCTAATAACTGCACAACTCTGTCTCCCTTAAATCCAATTCACCCATGAATCAGGGCATTACCCCATGGCCTTTATCCTTTTCAAAAAATGAAAGTTCAAAACAACACTAACTGAACCCACAGCATCTCTGAAATATGTCTGTATGATAGAAAGAGAAACAAGCAGAATGAGATGAAGAATTTAGCTAATAACTATTATATCAATAAAATTACTTTCAAAGGCTTAAAAATTTTAGTGCAAAAAACAATCATGACTCCAGGAGATCAATAGTCAAGCTTTGTTTCTCACGTTTCAGCATAGATTGTGACATAATTATGGTAGAGTATAAGACACACATTTAAACCGTTACATGAACAAAGGGGGACTACTCTTTGTGTTGGGATTGGAAGGGGAGTAATGAATTATAAAGGAAGATATTGGAGTGGGTAGTGTTAGTGATTAAAATACAATGAAACATTAAAGTACATGAAGATAGCCAAAGAAAGATACGAATAAGATTCAAACAAGAAGGGCAGCTTTGTTATTATTACATCAAATTTGGATATGTATGTGTATATATGTAAAGAAATTATATATGTATGATTGAAGTTATATATATGTATGTAAATCCCATATGTAAGTCTTTTTTCTATTTGTATTATGAGAAGAATATTTGATTCACATAAGAACATAAATATGATGCCTAATTTTTTTTTTATTTTTCACAAAATATATAAAGAGCCAAAAAATAAGATGGTTCAGGAAATTATGAATTTCAATTGTGTACAGTTTTCCAAACTACATACTTCTTTTCCAGCATTCTTGTGCCAAGAAGCATAAGATATATACTTCATCGGCATTGTTGATCATAAAATTTAACTCTTTCAAAGTTGTTTTCTTTATATTATTACATTGTTTGCCATTTGTTGTTGTTACTTCCTGCAAAAAAAATTATTCAGTGGCACTTTAAGAAGCAAATTATTGCCCAAATTGCACAAAGATATTTTATCTCTTTGACAACAAGCATTTTATGTTTGAAACATTTTAGATTTGTTTTTTCAATGTTCAAAACCATCATAATCATGCACACAACAATTTTGGTGTTCATGCAACAATAATTACATCAAACTTTGATGATTCTGATTAAGTACAATATTTTCTTTATGTTTCTCAACCTGCCATCAGATTGTTTCCAAACTACCAAAAAGATTTGACTTTAAAATGCAAAATAATTTCCAGTAGGTGGTCCACTATATAGTCATTCCATCTATAGAATATGTGCACCAGAGTAGCTGCTTTGTTCCTTTCTATTATGTTTTAATCATATCTTAACAGTTATATTATAATCTCACTAAGATATGAATGCATTGTTGCAGTGCGAATGTCCATCTCCATGAAAATTATTACAAGTCTTCAGTTGTTTTAGTATAATACTGTTCTATTTATCTAGCATTGAATAGTAAGAATAAAATATTTATAGTTCTTAAAAGTTAAAATTATAGAATCTTCAATGAATTATTGTATAAAATCTGTTTATGAAAAATTTTGTAGGAAAAAATTTTGAAAAATGCATTAAAAAATAATCGCAAAATATTCATTCAAGTTAAGCACACTGTGAAAAGGAAACTAGTAAAAAAATCATTCTATAGGTAATAATTCTAAAATAATAAACAAAGATCTTTGAGATATCTATATTGACAGTATGAAAAAAATAAAATATGGCGATACATTAAATTTGCTTTATCATTTCTTGGAAATAATTACTATCCACTATTGAAATGTGAAATTTGTGGAGAAATAATTGCAAATAGCAACATAAAATGTTTTTTTGTCTCAGTATATACAATGAAAGCTATATTGATAGACTTGTTGACTTTTTTTAAGGGCAAAAGCAACATCTGAAAACATGCAATATTGATTCATTTATTTCTAGAAATAAGCAAGAAAGTAGAAAAGGGAATGAAGCTTCATATTTAGCCATTATATTGGAAAAACTATAAAGCTCCTAAAGCAGAAAAATAATTTTGCTACTTATCAAAACAATGGCAAAGTATGTATTTGGAGATTATTTCATTATATAGTTAGAGATTATGACTATTTCTAACAATACAGTGTCACATCATTCACATCATATATCTGATGATGTTGAATAAAATATTATAGTTTCCAAAAAGTGACATCTATATTCTCTTTAATCAGCTATTTTCATTGTATTTTAAGTATGTACATGAGGATAAATTATAACAGAATATGTTATTTTGTTATTATTTAACAGGACATACAACTACGAAAGATATTTTTGTTTAAATAATTCATAGTTCAAAGAAAAACAAATAAGCTAGTCCTTTTGTGAAATTTGGAAAAATAGAGCAAAATTGATGACTGGGAAATTTTGGAGCATCGTTTTGTGTATTAAGAAATTAACCTTAATATAGTACGAATACAACATAGCCTACACAGACAAGTTTTAGTATCAAAAAGATTGCTGCAACAATTGAAAAACATGTTAGATAATCCTGTCAAAAATTAATTTCACAAAATCAAAACCAACTACCCATTATCATTTTATGCAGAGATTTGGATAGTGAACATCTTAAAACAGAAATGTTCAGTGGCCTTGCCATGCCATTCACCTGTTAAAATTGAGTTGAGTTAATTATCTTCTTCATTGATCATCTTTTTTCACCTGAGTGAGCATAAAAGCAAAATGACATTTCTACAAATATTAGCATATTTAGCAGACATCTTTTTTTTTTAAATTAACAAACTCAATTCAGTAAACAACTAGAAACAAAAAGTATGTTCATGATGGGGGAGATGCTTATACTAATCATGATGTATGAATGTAACAAACTATTATTTAATCATCTGAAAGGATAGAGTTCAGAGAAACAAGGGAAAATATTGTGATCTGATGCAGAATGAAGGGAGTAAAAACAAGAGGATGATTTAGGACAATGATTCCCAATACTCTTATTGCTATTGTTTTGTTTTAAAAACTCATTCCACAATAGCAATAAAAACATGTGCATTCCGAAGATAATTATACATACTTTTCATTATATTGTTAGATTTATTCATCCAATACTGATAACAAATATGATAACTTAAGCTCTAGAGTTAAAATTTACATTATAAAATCATAAAATGTATGTTATTTTATGTATAATTATAAAATCTCTAATTATAAAATTATAAAACATTATAAAATCAATATGAATGTTTTATGTGAGTACTCTGTAAGAAATAAAATAATTGAGGAAGACACCATGTAGTTTCTATTATCTACAAGACATCATATTAAATTGCTTTATTTAAAATACCAAAAAAAAATAGTGAAATGTTACAGCCAGTGAAATATTTAACAGAATAAAACAATCATACATTAACCTAATTTGAATGTTAGAGCTTTTATTTGAATTTTACAAATTTGCTTCCATGTCAGAAAACACCATCTTAAGTTTCATGTGGCATTGACTTTAGTTCAATATTTTGATTTATAGCAAGAATAGGTAAAAAATGCTCATTCATAAATATATGTTAGAAAGTAATAAAATTTTACAAGATTTCTTGCTGAAAATATAAAATCATTTTGGATATTTTAGACAAATTTCCTAACGTTGTCATTTTGAGTGGCATTTAAAGTATTAAATTCATTGATAGGTCAATTAAGTTTTCTTTTTCATCCATTATCAACTCATCAAAAAGAGATGTGAAATACATATTGAATGAGTTGAGAATCTACTTTACTTTTTGGAATTTTCAGGAAAATATTCACTTCTAAAAATTTTAGATGATCATCAATGCCTTTTTTAATATAGTTTTTTTATTTTCAAAACATATCAATAGATAATTTTCAACATTCACCCTTGCAAAACCTTGTATTCCAATTATTTTCCCTCCCTTGCACCCATGCTCTCCCCTAGAAGGCAAGTAATCCAACATATGTTAAACATGTGCAATTCTTCTATACATATTTTCACAATTATCATGCTGAATAAGAAAAATTAGATCAAAAACAAACAAACAAACAAACAAAAAAAACAAATTGAAAGCAAACAACAACAAAAAAGAGTGAAAATACTATGTTGTGATCCACACTTAGTCCCCACACAGTCTTCTCTCTTCTTTTCATCATGAGATCATTGGAAATGGCCTGAATCATCTCACTATTGAAAGGAAAGCCTATCAAAATTGATCATCATATAATTTTGCAGTTGCTGTGAACAATGTTCTCCTGGTTCTAATCAGTTCACTTACCATGAGTTCATATAAGTTTGTCCAGGCCTCTCTGAAATCATCCTGCTAGTTGTTTATTATAGAACAATAATATTCCATAACATTCATATACTATAACTCTATAACTTATTCAACCATTCTCCAACTGTTGGGCTGCCACTCAGTTTCCAGTTTCTTGCCACTACAAAAGGGCTGCCACAAACATTTTTGCACGTGTAGGTCCCTATTCCTTATCAATGATCTCTTTGAGATACAGGCCCAGTAGAGACATTACAGGATCAAAAGCTATGCACAGTTTAATAACCCTTTGTGCACAGTTCCAAATTGCTCTCCAGAATGGTTGAATAAGTTCACAACTCCAACAACAATGTATTAGTATCCCCATTTTCCAACATCCCCTCCAACATTCATCATTTATCTTTTCTTATCATCTTAGTCAATCTTAGAGGTATGTAGTGGTATCTCAGAGTTGTCTTTATTTGCATTTCTCTGATCAATAGTGATTTAGAGGACCTTTTCTTATGACAGGAAATGGTTTCAATTTCTTCATCTGAAAAATTGTTCATATCCTTTGACTGTTTACCAATTGGAGAATGGCTTGAATTCTTATAAATTCGAGTCAATTCTCAATATGTTTTAGAAATTAGGCCTTTATCAGAATCCTTGAATATATTTTTTCCCCAGTTATTGCTTTCTTCGAATCTTATCTGCATTGGTTTTGATTGTACAAAAGCTTCTTAACTTAATATAATCAAAATTATCCATTTTGCATTCAATAATGTTCTTTAGTTCTTCTTTGGCCACAAATTCCTTTCTTCTTTACATATCTAAGAGATAGAATATCCTTTTTTTTTCTAATATGCTTATAATATCACTCTTTATGTCTAAATCATGAACTCATTTCAATTTTAATTATGCTATATTATGTTAGGTATGGCTTAATGCCTAGTTTTTGCCATACTAATTTCCAAATTTCCCAGAAATTTTTGTTAAATAGTGAGTTCTTATCCCAGACACTGGGGTCTTTGAGTTTATCAAAAAGTAGATTTACTACTTTGACTACAATGACTATTGTGTCTTGTGAACCTAATCTCATCCACTGATTGGGAAGTGATTAATAAATTCTTTCAATGGCCATTTTACCCTCTGGTTCTAGGACATCAGGGCAGTTTTCCTTGATGATTTCCTGAAAGATGATATCAAGATTATCTTTTTCATCATGGTTTTCAGGTAGTCCAATAATTCTTAGATTGTATCTCCTGGATCTATTTTACAGGTCAGTTGTTTTTCTAATGAGATATTTAACATTTTCTTTTTTGTTTGTTTGTTTGTTTTGTTTGACTGATTCTTGATGTGTCATTTGAGTCATTCACTTCCATTTGTTCAATTCTAATTTTTTGTGAACTATTTTCTTCAGTTAGCTTTTTAATCTCCTTTTGCATTTGGCCAATGGAACATTTAAATGAATTGTTTTGGTCACTGGATTTTTTCTATTTCAAAAATTCTATTTTTCAACAAGTTGGTTTTTTTTTTCAAATTTTCTTTTGGTGAGGAGTTACATGATTTTTACATTTCATCAAATCTATTTTCTAAGGACTTGTATGATTTTTACATTTCACCAAATCTATTTTTTTTTTTTTTGCTGAGGCAATTGAGGTTAAGTGACTTGCCCAGAGTCACACAGCTAGAAAGTATTAAATGTCTGAGGCCAGATTTGAACTTAGGTCCTTCTGACTTCTGGGCTGGTGTTCTATTCACTGTGCCATCTAGCTGTTTTCACTAAATCTACTTTTAAAAGAGTTTTTTTCCCTGATAATTTCTGTGTTTCCTTTTCCAAAGTTCTTATTTCCTTTCCCCATTTTTCTTCTAACTTTCCTTTGAGATGCTTTTTGAATTCTTCCAAGTGAATCTTGTGAAATGGGCACCAACTCATATCCTCCTTTGGGGTTTTATATGGAGAAGATTTGCCTTTAGTGTCCTTAAGATTTGAGGTCTGTTCTTCTCTGTCTCCATAAAATCTATCTATGGTCACAGTTGGGTTTTTTTGCTTTATTTGCTCATTTTTTAAACATTGAGGTCTCTTAGGACAAATCGAAGATTGTCCCAAGCTTTCTGTAGAGGCAACAGCAGTTTTACCCTGCCCTCGGTCAGTGCTGCTGACTTCCTTCAGTGCTGAGTGGATGTGGCTAAGGCACACCTTATTTTGCATTTCAGAAGCTCACTATTTGCTTTTTGTATTTGCATTGAATGCCTCACAGCTAATCTGCTAATCCACTGGCTTCTGAACCAGGACAGAGCAGTCAACACTGCTGTAATATGGCTAAGAGCCTCCCAGTAGATTCCCTAGCACTCAAACACCACACTGCCCTGAGTTCTTTCACTGTGCCTGTGCCCAACTGCCTCCTTCCCTGACCAAGTGAAATAGACCTTTTCTGAAGTTCTTCCAAAATATCTCTGCTCAAAATTTGTTACACTCCAAATATTGGTGGATTCTGTCACTCCAAAACCAGTTCAAAAGCATGATCTGATATTGATCTGAGGGATGCCAGGAAGAACTCAGATAAAGACCTGTCTATTCTCTGCCATCTTAGTTCACACCCCAATGTATTTCTTGACAGCCCATTCCAAAGATAGCTATTTATTTCTCTTTTTTTATTTTTGTTTTTTGGGTTTTTTGGACAGGCAATTGGGGTTAAGTAGTCTGCCCAATGTCACAAGTTAGGAAGTATTAACTGCCTGAAGCCAGATTTGTATTCAGGCTGTTCTGATTCCAAGGCTGTAGTTCTATCCACTGTACCATCTAGCTGCTCCAATAGCATTTTCTATTTTCTAAAAAGAAATTATGCAATGGCATAAAGCACTCAATACTGAATGCTTTCAAAATTTAAATTTTTTAAGTATACTTTTTGCTTTGTCTTCATTATTTATCACTTTTGTATTCTAACCTTTTGTCAGATAGAACCCTGAGATCTTGTAATTTTTATTAGCATTTTGGAGCATTTGTTTATATCACTTGGTCACTTGGGAATCTTCCCTTAAAGATACTTATTCATGTTATAGACAGCCTAAGCCAAGAGTTAGGAACACCTTAATTCAATTTAAACAATTAAAAGCTGTATGATCCTAGAAAAATTATTTAGCATCTCTTTGCCTCAATTTCCTTAAAATGTAATACTAACACTTGTTTCACAGTGTTATTGTAAAGAACAAATGTGTTAATATTTAGAATAGTGTTTAGCACATTACTCGGAAAAGTATAAAAGCTAAATATTTGTTTATTTTCTCTTAAATCTACAATTAAATTTGTCTTTTTTTTATTATACCAGCATGATCCAACTAGAAAAACTAATATGGATCAAATTATTTGCCTTTACTATTTTCTATTTATATTCATATAATTCCTGCATATGTATTGGTTAAAAAAAAACTCTTGGATATTTTATACTTCTATGGTGTTATGTTTTGAAGCAGCTAGGCTGTTCAGTGGATAGAAATTTGGACCTGGGGTCAGGAAGACCCTAGTTAAAATCCAGGCTCAAAAACTCACTAGTTGTGTGGACCTGGGCAAGTCATTTAATCTTCATTTGAATTAATCCATTGGAGAAGAAAATGGCAAATCCAATATCTTTACCAAGTAATCTCCTTGCATGGAATTAGGATGTGATGATGCAAAAAGTCACAGAGTCAGACACGATTGAACAACAGTAACAATCATTTGTTTCAATGTAATTTCTTTCTTCTTTCTTTGTACTTTTTGATAATATATGGAAAAATAAAATATTTTAGATGATTTTATATCTTTCTATTTTCCTGAAGTTATTGTTTCCATTAATTTTAGTTAAATATCTAGAGTTCTGTAGATAAGCCAACATATAAACTAAAAACTTGACAAATTTATTTGCCTTTGTCTATTCATGCAAATCCCTTTTTCTTGTAT
The DNA here is from genome assembly GCF_902635505.1 of Sarcophilus harrisii. Classification (NCBI taxonomy): domain Eukaryota; kingdom Metazoa; phylum Chordata; class Mammalia; order Dasyuromorphia; family Dasyuridae; genus Sarcophilus; species Sarcophilus harrisii. Next base: position 319,501,756 of record NC_045427.1, on the reverse strand, counting down.
TAATGTATCAGATAACCTTTCTTAAACTCTATCATAAACAAGAAATGGTCTTGCTTTATACCTTATCTTATTGAAAAGATCTGTAGCAGTTCTCTATTATAAATACTGTTTTTAGAGACTTTTCATATGAAAAAAAGATCCATTTTTTTTCCAGTAGAATGAAAATAGTTAATGAGTTTGTACTGAGATAGTGTGCTGAATCAAGTCTTTAAATGTGAAATTCTTATTATGCTTCACTTTAGTTTGGATAAAGAAATATTTAGCCTCTCAAAAAAAATTCATTTTAAAATTATCGATAGTAGTAGTTGACACTTATTTGTATGAAATGGATAAAGAAAATTAAAAATCAAGCAAGAAAGTTATAGGAAAAATTGGGAAGAGAAATGAAAGTGATGTGAGAAATAATGCAAAACAAGTCAACAGCTTGATAAAGGAAGCACAAAAAATCCTGAAGAAAACAAAGCCTTAAAAACTATAATAGGCCAGTGATTAAAGAGATAAAAAAAAAAATCCAGTTAAGAGAATATTGCCTTAAAAAGTAGAGTTGGGCAAATGGAAAAGGAGCTACAGAAACTCACAGAAGAAAACAATTCCTTAAAATGTAGAATGAGGTAAGTGGAATTAATGACTTTATGAAACATAACAATAAAACAAAAACAAAACAATGGAAAAGTAGAAGACAATATAAAATACCTCAGTGGAAAAACAACTGACCTGGAAAATAGATTGAGGAGAGATAATTTAAGAATCATTGGACTAAGTCAAAGTTTTGTTCAAAAACAGCCAAATGTTATCTTTCAAGAAATTATAAAGGAAAATTGCCCCGGTATTCTAAAGCATAGTAAAATAGAAATTGAAAAAAATACATTGATCATCTCTTGAAAGAGACCCCAAAATGAACTCCTGGGAATATGAGAGCCAAATTCCATACCTCCAAGATCAAGGTAAAAATACTGCAAGCAGCTAAACAGAAGCAATTCAAATATCATCCAGCCATAGTCAGGTTAACACAAGATAACACAAGGCATCTACATTAAAAGATTAGAGGACTGGGAATATGATATTCCAGAGTGGTAATAAGATTACAGCCAAGAATGACCTTCTCAGAAAAACTTAGTATAGGCCTTCAAGAGGAGAAATAGATTTTCAATTAAATAGAGGACTTTTGAACATTGATGATAAAGACCAGAGCTGAATAGAATATTTGACTTTCAAATATAAGATGAAAAAGAAATATAAAAAAAAGTAAATGGAAAGGAGAAATCAATGGATTCAAAAAACTATTTTTCTTACATTGGAAAATGATATTTATAACTCTTAAAAACTTTGTCATTATCAGGGCAGTTAGAAGAAATGTACATTGAAAACATAGATGTGATTTGAATGTGATGGTATGATTATCTAAACTCATAAAATTAAGAGATGCAAAAGAATACACCTGGAAAGTGGGAAGGAGAGGGTAAAATGGGATAAATTATCTGATGAAAAAAGAGGCCTGAAAAAGATTTTACAATTCAGGAGAAAAATGGGGAAAGTGGGGAGAGGAGCACATGAACCTCATTCTCATCAGAATTGGCTCAAAGAAGGAAAAATATACATATTCTGTTAGGAATAAAAATCTATCTTAACATACAGGAAAATTAAAAGATAAAATAATAAGAAAATAAGGCAACTTGAGAAAGGTAAAAGTCAGGAACAAAATATTTGTGAGAATGGACAGGATAAAAGAAGAGAGAGTAGTATATATAGGGGGGAAATAGCATGAAATAGATAATTAATAATCATTACTGTCAAAAAATTTACAAGTTTCTCTATAGAAATAATAGACATTCCTCAATTTTTAAATAATCAAAGGATCTGAACAGCAAGTTTTCAGACTAAGTGATCAAAGCTATTTATAGTAACATGAGAAAATACTTTAAATTATTATTGATGAAGGAAATGCAAATTAAAAACAACTCTGAGGTGCAAACTCACTCCATCAGATTGGCTAATATTACCCCCAAAAAAAGAAATAAAATGAAATGGTAACTGTTGGAGGGGATTTAGATATGCCAGGACTTTGATGCATTGTTAGTGGAGTTAATTCGGCCATTTTGGAGAGTAATTTTGAAATATTTCCAAAGGATTATAAAAGTGTGAAAACCTTTTGATACTACAACATTGCTTCTAATTCTGTATTCCAAAGAGACTTTTTATTTTAAAGGAAAAGGACATATGTGTACAAAAATATTTATAGCAGTTTTTTTTTTTTTTAGTGGTGGCAAAGAATTGGAAATTGCAGGAAATCTGTCAATGGTTGAACAAACTGTTATATAGGATTGTGATGGGATAGTACTGTGCTTTATGAAATGAGGAGCAGGATGATGTCAAAAAATGGAAAAATTTACATGAACTGATGAAAAGTGAAATGAACAAAGCCACAAGAACATATGCAGCGACAGAAAAATTGTAGATTGATCTACAATGAATAATTTAGCTATTCTCAGCAATATCCTAAGTAGTTCTATAGGATTTATGATGAAAGATATTGTTTGTCTCTAGAGAAAGAACTGGTAGAACCTAAATGTAAATCAAAGATACTTTTTCTTTATTTTCTTTATTTTTCTTGAGTTTTGTTTCTTTTTTTAATTATGTTTTACTTCACAGAATAACTTACATGAAAGTGTGTTTTACATTACACATAAAACCTTTGTCAAATTGTTTACCTTCTCAGTGGGGGAAGGGGGAGATGAAGGATTTGAAATTCAAAATTTGAAAAAAAATGTTAAAATTACTTTTACATAATTGGGAAAATATAAACTATTATCACAAAAGAAAAACAAAAATATTTTGGTTTTTAGTTTTATATTGCTTAAATGGAAATGTAGAGGATTTTTATCAACACATACATATTTTTGCATAGCATTTATTCATATTACAAACTTGAGAATTGCCTATGTGTTATGAAACAAATAAATTCTTAATTTTATTTTAATAAAATATACATTGATTATGTAATATCTATAGAGTATTTTGTGAAAATTGGTAGGACATGCCAAAAAGAGATGTACCTTACAGGAGGTTTGAAAAATTTTTACCTCTTGAAAGAGACCACAAAATGAACTCCTGGGAATATTAGAGCCAAATTCCATATCTCCAACATCAAGAAAAATTCACAAGAAAAATTTTTTTCTTACATACTAAGGATCATTCAGTGAATAAACCAATGTCCTTTCAAAGTCTTTGCAGCAAGAAACATGGGCAGAAAGGTTTTCTGGGAACAAGTTCTGATAGTTTTTCCAAAACTCCATATCCAGAAGGAAACATATGCTATATACTCTCCTGCATTTCTTAAGACTGGATGAAATTAATACTCATTAATTTTGCATTGTACAATATTCTTTGTTTTGCCTTCTAAATTGACTTTTTTAAATTGGTTTTTTTTTTTTTGGTTATACATGTACATTGGTTTTTAAATACACATTTTTTTATAAATCAGGTTGAGAGAAAAAAATCAGAACAAAAAGGAAAATAGAAGAAAAAGGAAAAAAGTGAACATAGTAGATGTTGATTTACATTCTGTTTCCATAGTTCTCTCTCTGAATGGAAATAGAATTTTCTCTCCAAAGTTTATTGTGATTACCTTGGATCACTGAACCACTGAGAAGAACCAAGTCTTTCATAGTTAATCATTCCATAATCTTGCTGTTACTGTGTACAATGAATTTCTGAATCTGCTTGTTTTGTTCAGCATCAAGTGATGTAAATCTTTCCACACCTTTCTAAAATCAGCTTGTTCATCATTTTTTATAAAACAATAATATTCCATTTCCTTCATGTACCACAGCTTGTTCAGCGATTTCCTAATTGATGGGCATCCACTTCTTTTCCAATTCTTTGCTACCACAAAAAGAGCTGCTACATTTTTGCACATGTGGGTTTTTTCCCTCTTTATGATTTCCTTGGGATACAGAACCAGTAATGGCACTACAATTTTATAGCACTTTAGGTGTAGTTCCAAATTGCTTTCCAGAATGGTGGGATTTTCACAACTCTACTAACAATTTATTAGTATTCTGGTTTTCCTACATCCCCATCATTATTTATCATTATCTTCTCCTGTCATTTTAGCTAATCTGAGAGGTGTAATATGGTAAATCAGAGTTGTTGTAATTTGCATTTCTCTAATCAATAGTTAGCTTTTTTCCCCATATGATTATAATTGGCTTTAATTTTATCATCTGAAAATTGTCTGTTTAAATCTTTTGACCACTTGTCAGTTGAAGAATGACTTGTATCTTATACATTTGTTTTTTTTTTTTATCTTATACATTTGAAACAGTTGTTTATATATTTTAGAAATGAGGCCTTTGTCAGAAACACTGGTTGTTAAAAATTTTTTCCCCAGCTTTACGCTTCCCTTTTAATCTGGTCTGTATTGGTTTTTATTTGTGCAAATTTTTTTTAATTTAATAGCCTTTTATTTACAGGTTATATGTATGGGTAACTTTACAGCATTAACAATTGCCAAACCTCTTGTTCCAATTTTTCACCTCTTACCCCCCACCCCCTCTCCCAGATGGCAGGATGACCAGTAGATGTTAAATATATTAAAGTATAAATTAGATACACAATAAGTATACATGACCAAACTGTTATTTTGCTGTACAAAAAGAATCAGACTCTGAAATATTGTACACTTAGCTTGTGAAGGAAATAAAAAATGCAGGTGGGCATAAATATAGGGATTGGGAATTCAATGTAATGGTTTTTAGTCATCTCCCAGAGTTCTTTCTCTGGGCGTAGCTGGTTCAGTTCATTACTGCTCCATTGGAAATGATTTGGTTGATCTCATTGTGCAAAATTTTTTAACTTGAAGTAATCAAAGTTGTCCATTTTGCATTTTATAATGTTCTCTAGTTCTTCTTTAGTCATAAATTCCTCCATTCTCCAAAGATTGATAAGAAAACTATATCTTGCTCTCCTAATTTGTATAATATTATGCCCAAATCATGTACCCATTTTGACCTTATTTTGCTTTGGAATGTGAGATGTAGGTCTATGCTGAGTTTTTGACATTATTTTCCAGTTTTTCCAGCAATTTTCATGACATAGTGAGTTCTTATCCCTGAAGCCGGAGTTTGGGGGTTTATCAAATATTAGATTATTCTAATAATTGATTATTGTGTCATGTGTGTCTAACCAATTCCATTGATCCATCACTCTATTTCTTAGCTAGTACCAAATGGTTTTGATGACTGCTGCTTCTTAATAGAGTTTTCGGTCTGGTACTGCTAGGCTACCATCCTTTGTATTTTTAAATTAATCCTCTTGATATTTCTATCCTTTTGTTCTTCCAGATGAATTTTAGTTATTAATTTTCTAGCTTTATAAAATATTTTTGGCAATTTGATTGGTATTGCACTGAACAAGTAGGCCAATTTAGGAAGAATTGTCATTTTTATCATATTAACTTGACCTACCCATGAGCAGTTAATATTTTTCCAATGAACAATATTCTCTGTACAGTGGAACATTTCTTATTCTGAACAAACATCACAACAGCTCTTTTAAGCATTCTCTTTATACCACTTCAGAGAAAGCAAAAGAGAAGAAGAAAAACTGAGATAGAGACTGTCTTATTCAAACACCAGCATAGATCCACAATTCTTGACTTTATTGGTTCTCAATATTTTTTTTAAAACTGGTTATCATTATCATCAATCATTGATTATGCCCTGAATGAATTACATTGTTTGATGGTTCACAAGATTTAGAATACATGGTGCAGAAGCAGCTTCTCACTTTGGAACTTAATGCCTACAAGAATAAGTTAAATAACTATTATCAAATTCAAAAGCACTTTATAATATTTAATTATTAAAGAGACACCTATCAATTTCAAAACAAAAATATTAACTCAGAAAAAAAGTCAAATAGAAAATTCCTGATCACCACATAGTAAGAAGAAGGAGAAGGCGGACACTTTTCCTTTATTTTCCCTTATTTAAAGGAATATTTAAAAATAATTAATGTAATGTCTTAAATGTTTATTGGCTTGTTGATGAAACACCTGGAAATGTTCTCAGTTGGTTTAGCCTTTTTCCTCTTGTATAGTTCTTGACCCAGATAAAAATGTGACTTCTAAATTTGATGAAAATTTAGATTGGAGGATAGGAGAAAAATTGCTACCTCAGCTCAATGTCAGATTTCATTTCTGTCCTACAGTTAAAACAGTAGAATAGAACTTCACTTAAAATATCTCCCTCTATCCATTCATATCTCATAAAACCAAAGAATCAGAGAAGTTGAAAGATTATTTAGACTCTCTTCCCAAACTCTAGAAGTACTAAATTTAAGTGTGCGTTCATAGTTCATCTCTGAATAATTCAAATATTCATCATCATCTTCCTTCGTCCCTCTTTCTCTGTGTTTGTGTCTGTGTCTCTGTGTCTGTCTGTCTGTCTCTAAGTTTGATGTATTTAAACTAAGTTTGATGTAGTAGAGATAAAAATGTAAATAGTTTCTGACTTCAAGGAAACTACATTTTATGAAAAGAATATAGAATGTACAAAAAATGAAAGAGACAGTAAGTACCAAGATGGTGGAGCAGGACAGTCAAGTTTTCCCCAACAACCTCTACACATAGATCTAAAAAACAATTCATATTGAGTCCTGATTTGTAATTCCAAGAAAAACATCATAATAAGTATTTCCAGCCCAGGTCAGAAATTGGGGAGAGACAGAGAAGTCTGCATGACTCATTATTTGCCCCTGGACCAGTTCAAAACAATAATAACCAGGAATAAACAGAACAGGAATCCCAGACCAAAGAGTACGCTATAGTTCTGTAACCAACAACCAGCTGAGTTTCCAAAGTGGTTGACAGTGGCCAAATCAAATTGTATTTTATTGGAACTTGAGCCGAGGTGTGTTACTCAGGTCAAGAATTTACAGAACTAAGACTAGAATTAGAGAGAGTATCAATCAGATTTAGCCCTGGAAAACCTTGGAAGTATTTAAAACCTACAGATCTTCCTGAGCTTTCCCTAAGATCCTGAAATAACAAAGCACTTTATGCCCTCAATAAAGCTGCAATTGGGTGCTAGAGAACAAAAGTTAAGTCTAGACAGTCCCTCTAGAAATACATAGAACTCAACATATACATACACATATGTATGTGCATGTATATATACATATATACATTTTATACATATGTGTGTGTGTGTGTGTGTATGTGTGTGTGTGTGTGTGTACAGAGAGACAGAGAGAGTTAAAAAAAAAAAAAAAAAAAAGGAAGGGCCCAGAAAATAGGATGGAAGGCTGAGTAAAAAAAAATAAAGAATGCCAATACAGAAAATTGCGATGGTAATAGGTATGCTCAAAACATAAATCCAGACAATGAGAATGACCCCAAATTATCTTTTAAGCAAAGCTTCAAAGAAAAATACTTTGGGTTCGAGCTCAACTAGAATTCCTAGAAGAAAACAATAAAGGAACATTTTTTAAAGTTTTAAATGTTTTTAGAAATGAAATTAGAATACAAAAAGAAAAGCTTGCTCAAACAACAGACTTCCTGAAAATTAGAATGGACCAAAAAAGATAATGAATCCATGAAACAAGCCATATTAAAACAAGTTCAAAATATTGGAAAGAAGAAAGATATTTCACAGAAAAAAACCCAAAGAAACAAACAATTGATTTGTAAAATAAATTGAAGACAGAATATATAACAATCATTGTACTACATGAAGGATAAGACAAAAAAAGAGACTTATGTATTATATTTTAAGAAATTACGAAAGAAAACTGCCAATATCTTCTAGAACCCAGTGGCAAAGTGGATTCAAAGAGAAAGAAAGCAAGAATACACTGATGGCTTTCTGAAAGAAATCAAAAAGTAAAAATGTCTAGGATCATTATAGACAAAACACAGAGCTATGAGATCAAAAACATATATATTCAAGCAGCCAGAAATATTGCAAGTACTGAAGAGCTACAATCAGGATCACACAAGCTTTAATAGCCACTATCATAAAGAAACAGAAAGCTTAAGATGTGCTAGTCTAGAAGAAAAATGTGGGCTTGTAATCAAGAATAACTTGGCAAAGCTTTTTTATAATTATACAAGGAAACAAGTGAATCTGCACACCTCTCAGATTGTCTAAGAGGACAGGAAAAGATAATGATAAATGTTGGAGGAAATGTGGGAAAACTTGGATACTAATGCATTGTTGTTAGAGTTGTGAAATGATACAACTTTTCTGGAGAGCAATCTGGAGCTATGCCCAAAGGACTAAAAGAATGTGCATACCCTTTATCCCAATAGTGCCATTACTGGGTCTGTATCACAAGGAAATCAAAAGGAGGGGGAAAGACCCACATGTGCAAAAATGTTTGTAGCAGCTCTTTTTGTAGTAGCAAAGAATTGGGAAAGGAGTGGATGCACATCACTTAGGGAATAGTAAAACAAGTTTTGGTACATAATAAATGGAATATTATTGTTCTATGAAAAATGATGAACAAGGTGATTTTAGAAAGGCCTAGAAAGGTTTACATGAACTAATGCTGAGCACAATAAGCTGAACCAGGAATACATTGTACACAATAACAGCAAAAATGTGTGATAATCAACTATATAAGACTTGGCCCTTCTCAGTAGTTCAGTGATCTAAAGCAATCCCAATAGACTTTGGACAGAAAATTCCCTCTGTATCCAGAAAAAGTAAGGACACTGAATATAAATCACACATGCTATATTTACTTCTTTTTTCTGGCTTTTAAAAAAATCTTTCCCGTAGTTTTTCCCTTTTGCTCTGATTTTTCTCTCCCAACATCATTCTTAAGCAATGTATATTAAAAATAAATCAAGTTGCTACAATACAAAAAGGAAATACTTGTAGAGGAAATGACTTTTAAGACTGAAAAAAGTGAGTCTCTAATGGTAGTTTATCATTGTGGGCCTGAAGAACTCTCAAATCACTTCACAGAGTGGCCATCTACTCTTAAAGTTTAATTGACTATGATAGCTGGATAGCAGGGTGGATAAAACACCATACTTGGTTTCCTTGGTATTAGGAAGACCTGAGTTTAAATGTGACCTCAGATATATTCTAGCTGTATGGCACTGGTTAAATAACTTTACCTTGGTTTGTCTTAGTTTCCTCATATGTAATATGGAGACATTAATAGCACTTATTCTTGAGTATTGTTCTGAAGATCAAATAAGGTAATAAATAATAATGATAAAAATAATTACATTATTATATAAATTAGAAAATATTTATGTGGAAATTATGTAATTATATATCATAGTTCAAATATATTATTTAATAAATAAAATATAAATAAAAATATTCATTATAAATCAATAATAATTATATATTATTGATGATAATAATAAGGCACTTAGCATTGCACTTGCACATAATAATAGCTCTTCTTTGTTTTTTATTATTATTATTATTATTTGGTGATGCAGTGGATAGAGCACTGGACTTAAAATCAGGAAGATAAATCTTTGTAAGTTCAAATCCTACCTCAGACATTTACCAGCTTTGTGACTCTGGGCAATTCACTTAATTCTCTTTCTCAGTTCCTTATCTGTAAAATTAATTGAAGGAGATGACAAACCATTCCAGTATCTTTGCCAAGATAACTCTAAAATGGGGTCATGAAAAGTTGAACGTCACTGAAGCACATGAACAACAATAACTAGTAGTAGTCGTAGTAGTAGTAGTAGTAGTAGTGTTCTGAGTAAGACAAGGAGGGAAGATTTAATTGTCCTTTTCACCATCCCAAATGCAGTTGATTTGTATATGGTATATAATCACAGATAATGGGGTGTATTCCTTTATGTAATATAAACTGCTTTTCTTCTCTCTGATAGAGTCAGTTAGGAGCAATATCATGTGTAAAACAACATAGGTCATGTCTCCAGAGTGACTCTTAAATTCTAAACTTATTTCAAGAAAGTTCTGTGAGATGGTAAATGTCTCAAAGTGAATCATTAATTAATTTATGAAATTACAGGCAGCTATAATTTCATGTGGTAGTCAACTTATAAGTGTCTGAGGCCATATTTGAAATCAGGTCTTCCCAATTCTAGACCCAACACTATCCATTGCATTTTACCATTTGTTGCTGTTGTCCTGTCATTTTAATCACGACAGATTCTTTGTGACTCCATTTGGGGTTTTCCTGACAAACATACTGAACTGATTTGCCATTTCTTACTCAGCTCATTTTACAGATGATGAGATTGAGGCAAACAGGGTTAAATGACTTGCCTAAGATCACATAGTAAGTATATAAAAGGATGAATTTGGACTCATGAAGATGAGTCTACAGGACCAATAAGAGTTGGGAATGACTAAAACAGCTCAACAACAGCAAACAACCTTTACAAATACAGGTCAGCTATAGCCACCAAAATTTTTCAGACATTCTCCTTCAAATGTTCTCCAACAACACACACAATTATACACAACATAGTTTTTTGGTCTTGATTTAGTTATAACTGTTATTCAATGTTATCTTTCTTACAAGGAGTCTGTAAGACAAAACAAACATTAGAATAAACTTTTGCCATTTAAAGAAATGTAAATGTATAGTGCAAGTTTGGAATCTGCCCAGACCACCTAAAATGATCTCACCTATGTGTGAGATGTCTGGGACCCACTCCAGGGAGACAAAAGAACAGGTGCATAAATTCAACATTGGCCCACCATATCAGTGGTAGCAGCCTTCTTCCATTGTCTGGATAGCTGGAACTGTCTGTATCTTTATATCTACCCAAGAAGTATTGCTTTCTAGCCTAGGGTAAAGCAACTGCATTCACATTTAGGAATGATAAACTCATTCACTAACAACAGGAGACAACATTTGTTGTGGAAAGGGCAGACCTAATATCTCCTTTATGCCCACCAGGTAATGTGGCTCTGAAAAACAAGTTTAGATTTTATTTGTCATTTTCAATTCTAGGTATAAGGAGTAGAATTCTCAGTCCAGGAGTTTGAGTCATACAGATCTAGAAGCCCTAGATTCCAAACTAGATACAAGCCTAGCAGGGAATCTTCAAGGGGCCACAGCACTTTGTGTGTTTGAATTTAGTTAGATTAACACTAAGTAGGAAATATTTTAAGCTGTGAACTTAATCTTCTCTTCCCCAGAAACAAAGGATGGGAGACCTGGTAGAATGTAGCAAACCTGACAAAACAGAGTAACTGTGTTTAGTCAGGTATATTTAAAGATGCAGACAATTCCAACAGCCCTATCAATGGAAAAACAATGTTCCCCACCTCATTTTGCCACTGGAAAATGTCCATATGTGCTCCTGTTCTCCTGTCTCTTAGGAACAGGTGCCAAGTGTCTCCCCTATCTGTGAAGCCATTTAAGTTGATCTGGGCATAAACCAAACCCTGTTACAAATAAACAGAAATATATTTGTTTATTTGATCTATAACTAATAGATGTTAGAATTATGAGGGAAAGATGATTCATTTTTGCAACATCTAAATAGAAGCTAGTAATTATATGAATATCTGTTGATTTCTCATTATGCACATATGCACATTGCTGAAGTTAACTATGTCATTTACATAGGTACTCAATCTCAAATGTCAAAATTTTCTTTTCAGCTGTTTAAGTATAAATAATTGTTTTCTCAAGAGGCACTCGTAGCAATAATGTGAACTAACCTCAATGAAAATGGAATAAACTTAAAACCATTAAAAAAAAAACTGTGACATTCCCTTTGCCTTTCTCCCCCAAAACGAACATAAGCCTCCTTCCCAGCTTTAAATCTATGAAAGATATACCTTGAAGGGAACTTCCATTCTAATCATTTAATTATAATTCAGTCCATTAGAAGAAGAAACATTAATTTAGAAATTATCTCAAGATCCATTTCTTTTTATTCTTTAATTAGTTGGTTGAAAAGAAAATTTAAGTCATGTCTCACCAATGCTCCATACCAGTAATGAGATTCAGAATTCCTCAGTATATATTCCACAATAGCATCCTGACTTTTCTACCAGTCCTAGAGGGCAATCACAGTAGTCTTTAGTTAATTTTAAAAAAATAATAAATAAACAATGGATAACTATATACTGCTTTAAAAATTATTCTTGTCAGATTCTGTGCTTTCATTAGTGTGGAATATCCTTCACTGATGCTAATTGGTAACATACTTGTTATTTATAGGTTGAAAGAGTTGCCTAAGACATCAAGAGCTTAAATGACTTATTCAGCTTCACAAGGTCAGCATGTGGTGTTAAAAATCTGATTTGACTAGCTCCAAGTCTTCTTGAGTCCAAGACTGGTGTAATATCAATATCCATTCTACCACTCTAACTCCCAGTACTTTTATATGTGTATGTCCAGAGAGATAACATATATACATACACACAGAGAGAGAACATTTCCTACTTATACACATTTGATTCTCTGAATCACAAGCCTTTTTAAGATTTGAAAAAAAGTTTTATAAATTGTGAAGACCGCATATTTTAAAATCAGCCAGAGTCAGGAATTCAGGTTAGGGGAAAATCGTCAATCTTTATTCTCAGTGAAGAAAGATCGGAGGTGGAAGATAATGGGCAATAGCAATGTGTGGAGCTAAGTCAAGAAGCTAGCTAGACCAGCAGCTACACGGCCAGCAATTACGAGCATAGAACCCAGGCCCAATCTCTCCCAGCCTCTCTTCCTATCTCTCTGCCTCCACCCACCAAAATCGTCATTTCCTATACAACACATCAGGACTTGCACAGAGAGTGGGCGGGGGCCATTCTTTATCCAAGCATGTATATTAATAGAGTATAGTCCAATTACTATTTAGCCTCACGTGCTTGGGACCTCAGTGCATGAACTCAAGCCTCAGCCCATTACAATAAATGTTATCTCTTCCATTCCTATATTGAATGAAAAAATCTCCTTGTCTTTCTAGAAACCACTTCATCAAACTCTGAAATTTGGGGAGTTCTTGTATTTGGTGGTTGCCATGAAGCAAATCCTTAAGCTGATGTTACTCAGGAAGTCTCCTTTCCTTGTACACTAAAGCTAGAGTATAGATGTGAGCCACCTGAGCAATTTGAATTTCTCCTCCTATGAAGCTAGGGAGCAGGAGCATTGTGTCCATGATCTACTATTTTAAGCAAGTTGATAATGCTTATGCCTTCCTCTACTGTGAACTTCAACAAGAAATCTCATAACTCAATTGTTGCCATGTCCTGAATTGGGGAAGTCCACTATCATGTAAACATTACTCAGAAAAAGAGCAGAACAGCAGAAGCCAGATAGGAACTTGATTTCAAGAACAGACTATCTTTGCAAGCATATGCACTTTGCCTTGTCTTCATTGTCTCTAGGGAAGAGAGAAGATTGCCTCCTCTCTCTCTTGATTTACTCCAGAAGTATATAGAAGGGAAAAAGATGAAAACAGTGTACTGAAGATTGACAGAGAAAGAGATCTGGTCTGATCTGACAGTTTGCTTTTATCAGTTTCAAAATAGAGAAGTTTTAACAAGAATCTAGCCTCTGAGAGTCAACAAATCATCTTAGAAGTAGCTGCAATCATAGTTGTTGGTACTAAGCATGGTACTTTTGATTATTTATAGTTTCACAGGGAGAACTGATCTCATCAAATTTGTTAGAGAAGTCATAACATTGTTCAGACATTCCCCTGATCACTACCCTAATCCCTCCTCTTAAATATATGCCTTTTAAAAAAATACTTAATTATCTTTTATTTCTGACAATATCTTAGTCAATTAGATCCATGTTTTCTTAGAAAAATACATAACATGTTTACTTAGTTTGGCTCTTTAGAAGTCTATGACACAGAATCCTGTACTTTTGAGTCCAAAGAAAGTGAAGACAGGGAGACAACATCTTATTTTTAATAAATTAGACTAGATTCACAGTAGATATGTTCTGACAAAATATACATATAGTTTATGATTACTACTTGCCTTGTATTTCTACAACTAGCCATAATCTCGCTTCTCCTAGGTATACAAGAGGCTTTTCTTGTCCCTTTGTGAATTTTTGCAAAGATTCTTTGGTTGCTATGGCAGAGAAACTTCTGGCTGATCAACAAGCCTATGCTTGGACTAATAATACATATAACAGCCAGTATACTCGCTATGGATATAGATTTTTCTTCAGATACAGCTCTTCAGGGATTCAGAGGTGTGGGGAAATGGCTTTTTACTTGAAGATGAAGTGGTGGAAATGTGTGCATCTAGTTATTGCCAAATAAATAATTACTTCTTGAGCTAGAGTCAACTGTAGTAAGGCTTGTTTTTCCCTAGCTGTTATGGTGTTCATTAGTTCACTCAAAAATCTCCAAGCAAGCCACAAAGAGAGACAGTGATTGTACTTCTCTACAAACCTCATTGTTTAGCATTTTTTACTTATTATCTTATTTAATCATATAAATCAACTAATTGTTTTGGCTCATTTGTGGCAAATTGTAACAATTGAATCATTATATTTGAAGATCAGGATCAGAGCATTTTGGCATTGAAAATGAACTATAAATATATTTGGGCTAATGAGGTGCAGCATTTTAAATAAATATATTTACTTTAGTGAAAAATTTAACCTTTTCAAAAATTCATTGGTTTGTATTGGAATATACATATTTCTTTAAATCAATAAAATGGTCAGTAAGAGGGCACAGATGCAGAGTAGGTTCATATGGTATGATTGGCAAGGTATCAACTTTAAAAAGCTATTTAAATGTGAGTTATTTATATGATGCCTGGATTTCCTACCATTAGTGATCTTCCTTTAATCGAATCATTTTCTCCAAAAAGCATGTATTAAAACTCACAAATGTTAATTAATTAGCATCTGAGATAATCATTCTTCTTTCTATTTTTTATTGAAAATTTATAGTCAACTTTATAGTTAACTATGATTTATGCTTGCTTCATAATCTAAGAGTATTTGTTGCTACAGAAGATCAACATTTCAAACCCATCATCACATTGGAAATTTTTACAAATACCATTAATAAAGTATATATTCATTAAATGAAATTCAAATTTCTGTTTCAAGTCTCAATTCAAATAATTGTTGACTATATAAGTAAACAAATTCTTGTAAAAAAATGATTTATTGATAAGTATATGTAGGGTACTTCTGTGCTAAGGACTGAGTAGAGTAAGATGATAATGAATGTTATCTGCCCCCAAGAAGTTTTCAGTCTTCTAGAGAAGGTGACAAGTATATAAATGACTACAATACAAAGTAAAATAATATAAATGTTGTAAGATAAGGTCAGAGGATGAGACTTATTAAGAACTTGGGGAATGGGGTTCATTCTAAGGTGAAATCATCTGAAAAAGCAAAGAGTGGGGGGGATGTATGTGTAAGAGACAAAGGGGGGGGAAGAGAGAAAGAGAAGACAGAGAGAGAAAGAGAGAGAGAGAGAGAGAGAGAGAATGAAATATGAGATAGTGGTTAGGGCATTCTGTGTAGTAGAAACAAAGCAAAGGCTTATTAAGAAAGAAGAAAAAGGTATGTTCTAAGAACAGCTGGTAGAACGTTTTGCTCAGAATGTAGGATATACATATCCTCTCACTTTTGGGATTCCATTCCCAACTTGAGGCTGAGCTATCCTAATTCATGAGTACATGACTGAAAACTGACCCAACACAATTTAACCAGCTCTAAACCACATTTCACATCTAACCCAATCTACCAAGAGATTAGGATCTACATTGACATCTTGCTATATGCCCCAAAGTCACACAGAGCTTTTACCTACTTCTCTTTTTCTACTTCTTTTCTTAATCTGGGAACAGAAGCCAAATTGAAATTTTCATTGTTATTAGAAAGAACAAAGCAATCTACTCTTCTCTACTACTCTTTGACTTACTCCCTTCACAACTAACTGTTCCACTAATTCAAGCAAATCTCCCTTACAATTTTCTTTTTTTAATATGTTAAAATATATGTTAAATCCAATATATGCATACATATTATACAGTTATATTATTGCACAAGAAAAATAGGATCAAGAAGGAAAAAAGTGAGAAAGAAAACAAAATACAAGCAAACAACAACAGAAAGAGTGAAAATGTTATGTTGTATTCCACATTCAATTCCAACAGTCCTCTCTCTGAGTGTAGATGGCTTTCTCCATCACAAGATTATTGAAGCTGATCTGAATCATCTCATTGTCTCTTACAACTTTCTAATTCTCTATTCTTTGTGATCTCATATAGGTTACTTGAAGATTGGGTCTATCTCAGTTTTGTCTTATACTCCCAAAACTAACATGTGCTTGACTGTTGCTATTGTTCATCCTTCATTTTTCAAGAAGACCAGCTAATGATGTCACAAGTTATATTTTGACTTGTTTGTGAATTCTATTTAAATGAGGCATAATTACACAAAATTGTCAATTTTACTCTTTCTTCCAGAGTCATCCCAGTCCAGTAGCAAGATGATTGACAATAGCCAAGGATACACTGGATGACCTTGGTTTCTTCAGTGTTTGACTAAGCTTTAAGCTCCACAGGACCTGCTTCAGCCATCTTCATGGCCTTGGAACAATTGTTCTGCCCATTTCACTGGAGGAAATTTTCACATGCTTGATGTAAACAACCTCCTAAGTCATCAGGGTGACAAGTGAACACTAAAGGTGGATGAGCAGCCCTGAAAAGATTGTCATATCTCACGCCAGAGTGATGTCCTTCCTTATCAGTGTTTGGGACATTGTAAGTGATTAATAAAAACTTGTTAATTTGCTGTTTGATATAATAAAGTAGTAAGAAGTAAAGCTAGAAAGATATATCAGGACCACGAAGAGTCTTCAATGCTAGATTGAAGGGATGAACTTAATATAGTAGGCAATTAGGAATTATTGAATATTCAGGGACATAGAAAACATATAGTAATTTTATACTTTAAGAAAATACATTTGGAATCATGATTTATTATTATGTTGATAAGGATCCTAAAGTCTTTCAAAATTATCTTTATACTGTTAATACAGAATAAAAGAAGTGAGAGAGAAACAATAGTTCATTGAAAAAATAAAATGTTATTTTAAAAAGACAATTCATCTGGGTAACAAATAAAATTGTCAAATATTTGCTTTCTATATATCTCTCCAATCCAAAAAAAAAAAAAAAACTTATTTAAAGAGAAATATGCCAGATAGTTTTTTTTCCCTAAATGAATCTGCAGGAATTCATGACACATACACAATATAAAAAAATCATGGATTAATCCAGGACAATTTTAATACTCCAAGGTTTCATTCAGTGTCCCTATTCCCAACTAAACTTGAGATATTTAATGCTTTAAATACCAACTTGCAGGCTCATTACTCCACAGATAGATGTAGGAATCACTCATAAAAAATGATTTCCTATCCCTTCCTGAAATGTCTAAATGGGCTAACAATGTGCTGACCAGCAGCGTGAAGAAAAAAAAAAAAATAAAGAGAGAGAGAAAGATAGGAAGAAGATACTGTTTTTTTTTTTTTTTTTTGGTGATAAGATAAAGGAATAAAGATAAAGAGGGATAAAGAGGGAACAGAGCATTTGCTCTAAGAAAGGGATTTAGAAAAGCAGGGGCCAGTCTTTTTCCTCAAGACATTCAAGACAGAAATCCAAGTCCAACTGATTCACCTATCCCCAGTGTAAACAAACTGAGACCACCCAAAGGTCCCTACCTGGAAGTCTATAATATAGTGAAAGGAGGATGAATGCATGAGTGAAAATTTCCTGACTGAAAAGTTGTGGTATACAAATGTAATGGAATACAATTGTGCTGTAAGAAATGACAAACAGGAAGATTTCAGAATAACCTAGAAAAGATGTACATGTACTAATGTTGAGTCGAAGTAAGCAGAACCAGGCGAAAATTGTACACAATAATAGCAAAAGTGTATGATAATTAACTGTGAATGACTTAGCAATTCTCAACAATACAATAATCCAAGACATTACTAAAAGATTCATGATGAAAAATGCTATCTATATCCAAAGAAAGAATTGATAAGAATCTAAGTACAGAGCAAAGCTTTCTTTCTTAATTTAATTAATTCTTTACTTCTTAATTTTTTCTTTTGATCTACTAGTTCTTTCCCAAAACTACTAAAATCGAATATGTTTTACACGATCACACATATGTAATCTACATCAAAATGCTTAGTATCTTAGGAAGAGAGGAAAGTAAGGGAAGGAGGAGGGGATGTTTGGAATACACTTTTTAAAATGAGTATTAAAATTTGTCTTTACATGTAATTGGGAGGGAAATGACATACTATTTTTGAAAAATGTAAATATTCCCAAAGGAAAATTACAGGAATTACAAGCAAAAAGCCAAAATTACAAAAAAGAAAGATCACATAAGCATCACTCACAAGTACATAAACCAACAAAAAACATCATAAGACATAAGAAATCACGAATAAATCATAATTTTGGGAAAAAATTATGGAAGGAAGGGAAATGAACCAGTATTACTTAATAAGAGAAAGAATGTTGTGCACTCCTCAGAATCATAAGATGATAATAACAGAAATGATCAACTTTGATAGAATTAACTTTTATTAGCATTAACATTTATTAGCATTGCTTGATATGAGATATGAAAAATGCATCCAAGTAGAAATATTCATCAAGCAGTTAAAAATGTGAGGCTGATGCTCAAACAGACACACACACACAAGTGACCAAGAACAGATTCAGAAATTTTTCATTTAAAGATAATAAAGTAATGGTAATAAGATAAGAATAAGATAAAGCAAAGATGATGATGGTTTTTGTTAGGTTTGGGGGTTTTGGGTGTTGTTTGTTCTTCCTTCTCAAAGAGAATTGTGCCATGGGCTGAGCAAACTGACCACCCTCACTTTCCCCTCTGGAGCCATCTGAGTCCAGGAGTCAGATATAGATCAGGACAACTGGAAATGGCCCTGGATGCAATGGGAGACCTTGGCCTTTTTAAGTTTTGGTCTTTTGAGTTCTGAGTTTGACTGGTGTCAAGGCCACACATTTGATAAATTGCTATACTTAAAGGACAAAATGATAAGAAAGAAGGAGTGATTAAAGAGGTAGAGGAAAATCATAAAAATATGATATCATGGGAGGCAGGAAAGAAATGTCATCAATGTCAAATATTTCATAGAGGTCAAGAAAAAGAAAAACTTGGGAAAAAGTATCAGGAAATAAAGGCTGACTATTGTGGAAGTATTTACATTAGAAGGAAATAAAAGCCATTTTACAAGGGATTATGCAATAGGAGAATGGTAGGAAAATGGAGGCAGGAAATATTGTAAGAAATTCGGTGATAACATCTGGAGGAGCTCTTCAATTTGCATATGGATTTCCCAAATAAGGCTATCCAAGATTCAAGGTACTTTCTGGGTTTGCCTCCAATGAGAACCATAGCTCATAACTTTTCTTAGATGGTCTGTTTTCATTAGTCATTCAGAGAGTAAAATTGATTCAAAACAAACTAAAATAACATAGCAAGAAAACCCTGACTAATATACAGACCATTAAAGGAAAAAGTAGACACATAGAAGGAATATGAACGAGGAAATATTCCTGGGAGAAAATATTCATGGAGGAACACATATGAGGAATGTGTATGAGTGGGCATATAAATAAAGAATATGTGTCCTGGGCACAAATGTACCTGGGTACACACAAAGACATATAACTTCTGATCATGTTGTTGTGGAGCAATCAGCTTCTTCCGATATCTACTTTTCCTTTATTCCAGCCACAATATACTTTCATTTAATGCAACATCTTAGTGTTGAACACATAGTGTCTGCACAATGTTAGTATCTCAAATATATACCATTCTCACAATTTCTGCCAGGTACAATTCCATATAATCTTACATAAAATTTAGAAGGTAGAATCTGATGTTGAGCTATTATTGGTGTAGGAAACTCATTTTGTCAAAGTATATTTGCAACTCCCTTACAGTGTAAAGCCTTAGAGAGCTTCCTAAAGACACTGAAAAATTGTGATTCCCCCCAGGGTCACAAGACCAAAAGCTGAATTCAAACCCTAAGTCTTTGCAGAATTGCAGAATTTGAGAATTGAAAGTGACCTTAGAGAATGCAGTCCAACTCATGCATGAAAAGAATGTCCACAAGGGCATACTCAAGAAAGATATGCCAATACTCAAGAAAGAGATACTGATGCTCAGTCTCTGAAGACTTTTAAGGAAGATGACCATGACATCTCTTAAGTTAGTTAGACTCGATTCCACTTTAAGAGAGTTCCAATGATTAAGGCAGCTATGTACAGTGCCCTGAATGGGGTAACAAAGAATCAGATGGGATAGAAAACAACTAAACAACAATAAAAGTGAGGAAGAGTTTCTTGAACTAAAGCCTTAATTTATTTCTTTGCAATTACCACCTATTGTTCCTGATTCTGCCCACTATGGGGAGGTGGGGAAGAGCAAATATTATTCAAATCCTTTTTCCCACATGACAAATTTGAGATACTTGAAGACAGTTACTATGTTCATTCCTCAATCTTCTATTTTCAGGCAAAACAACTTAGGTTCCAATTGATTCTCATATGTTAGGACACAGTAGGAAATTTTTAATAACCAGCTCTCCTGGAATGGAGAGGGAATATAAGCATGACACAAGCATGATATATTTTAAATTTAATTTGCTTTATTATCATTTTATCCATCACCTTATTTAGTCTAGATAATAAAAAACAATAAATCAAGTCCTACCTCAGAAGAAAAATTAACAAATGGTTCAGAATGACTCCAACCCATCTTGGCTTGGATTTAAACTTCTTCACTATTATCAATTCCTTTCTAATATTGTGGTACCCATAAATGAAGATAATTCTTCACATGAAGTCTGTCTAGGACAGAGTGGAGCAAAACTGTTATATCCCTTTTCCTAGAAGATATGTCCTTCCATGCAAAACAAAATTATATTTTTTTGGCTACTACATCACACTGATGAGTCATATTCTTCTTGAAACCATCAATACATTCAGATCATTTTCAGAAAAAATTGTTGTCCTTCCTCCATCCTATCTTATTCCTGTAAAGTTGATTTTTTCTTCTCAATTTCTACATTTTACATTTGTTCACACAAATTTCATCTTATTACAGTCAGTGCAATGTTTTCTGTCAAGATCTTTTTGGATTTTGACTTTATCACACTTTATTTTTTATACTTATTTTATATAAGTTGTTGATAAAAATGTAAAACAACACAGGATCAAGAAAAGATTCCTGAGTGACTCCTCTGGGCACCTCTTGCCACTGAAGACTTATCTAACTCTCAAATTTTGTAATCCTATGAAAACCTATGCTAAAGTCCCAACTTTTCCATCTTTCTGAATCTGAAGTCAGTCCTTAGTCTAATATGCTATTTTTCTTCTTGCTTTGTGAATGTTAGTTGGGTTAAGAAGGGATCAGATGATGTACAAAGGTAAGTATTTATCCAACTTCCCTATCCTATATTTGCGCATGAAAGTCTCTATTCTTCACATTCAGCCTACTCCAACTGAAGATTTTTGTGTTTGTATTTGTTCAATCATCTTCAGCCATGTTTTTGGCAATGATACTGCAATAGTTTTCCATTCCTTCTCCAGCTTATTTTATAGATGAAGAAAGTGAAGGAAATAGGATTAGTTGACTTGTTCTGGGTATCACAGCTAGTAAATGTCTGGAATCAGAAATGAATTCAGAGAAATGACTTTCTGACTCCAGACCTACTATTATATCCACTGTTCCATCTAGCTACCCCAGATTTTTTTTTTTTTTTGATTCAGTGGAAGTGTTCCTAGTTCTCTGATATGAGAAATAAAATAGTGAAATGCAGAAAGCTAAAATTCTGAAAAGGTGTGCTTGAATCAGCAGAGCACTTACGGCTAATTACCTATTCAATGTGACATAATGACTCTATAAGCATATACTTAGATGAGATGGTGATGTGATGGTTCTCTTTATGATTGGCACTTGCTGAATGTTTGGTGGTGAGGTAATTGTAGGCAAGGACTGGAGGGCTGAGGGAGAGAGATCAGGGTCATGGTCACTTGGCTGCAGGACGAGGAAGAGAGAGGCTGGAGAGTCCGGACTCCAGAATCCAGGATACATCTATGGCAAGCCGAATGGCAGCTTGCCTGCCTCCTTCACTTCTCCCCCTAAAGACCAAGGACTTTGATTGATCCTCACTCTGACTGATCCTGAGGCCTTCCAGGGAGGTAGCCCAGATATTATTGTTTAACATCACTAAATCAAACAAGAGCATCTTTGAATGTAGCACAACAAAATGAAATGTAACCAGAATAAATAACCTTTACATAACATTTGGAGGACAATAAGCCATGTTATTTTGGTTATAGCAATAATGTTCTATTGGTATTAAACACTAAGATGATATAATTTTTTACATAACAAATTCTACTCCCAATCTTTATTTTATTTTTTGTGTATCTTTCATTTTTATAACATTTCCAGAAAGCAACATATTGTTGCGTTCAAATTTTTAATCAATGATCTGTTTCCGTTTTGTGGCAGAATTCATCCAATTCATATTCTAAGCTATAATTACTTATTTATTTTCTTCCTTTCTATTTTCCTCACTTTTCTTATCTGTATGTTCTTTTCTGTATGTTCTATTTGTATCCCTTTTCACCCTTCTGCTTTGCTTCTACTCATCACCCTTTTCCTATTCCTCCCAATTCCTTTTCCTCACTTGTACCTGCTATCTTGCCTTCCTATTACTTAACCTCCCCCAGTTCCAAAAATCCCCTCCCTTTTCATCTCTCTCATCTTTTCCCTTTTGCTCTCTGGTTTCATCTGAATTTGAAAGATTTATATCCCCTTCCAAATATATATATTTTTCATCTTTATCCAATTATCATTAATTTACAAACTCTTCTATACTCCCCTTTATCCTATTCCTTCACCTTCTTATTTCATTATAAATTTAGAAGATTTTTATTCCCTTCTAAATGTATATGTTTTTCTCTCTTTAACCCAGATCTGATATGAATAGAATTCCCTCTAAAAATTCCCTCTTTATTATCTCCCCTCTTCTTATTCTCTTCCCCTTTTATTTCTTTCTAAATTTAGATTTTTATATCCTTCTAGGCAAACATGCATTGGTCTTTATTTAAACCATTTCTGATAAGAATAGGGTTCTAGAACTACCAGCCTTCCTATCCCATAGAATTCCTCTGTCAGTTCTTCTTCTCACGCCTCATTTCTATAAGATAACTATGATTTTCCCCTTTTTCTACATGATTTTGCTTTTTTTGGAAACACTTCATACTCAGCTCTACCCCAATCTTTTTTAAATTACCCAATTACTAATGACAGTCTTAGATATACTATTTATATTTCCACATATAAAAAGTAAACGGTTTGTCTTAGTCATTTATAATTAGTCTTTGATGTTTATCTTACATTTCTCTTAGAGCTTATCTGTCGAATTTTCTGTTAAGTTCAGGTCTTTTCAAACAAAGTCCCGAAAGTCTGGCAATTCATTGAATATTCTTTTTCATTCTGGACTATGCTTAAGTTTGTGGTATGATAATTTTTGTCACCATCTCTGTTCTTTTGCTCACATATATCGTGGTGCAAGTATTCTTAGTGTAACACTGCTAGGTCTTATGTTATTCTTCTCATCACAGTACCACTATATTTGAATTGTTCTTTTTTTTTCTTGTTGCTCATAATATTTTCTCCTTGAGTTGGGAATTTCAGAATTTGGGTATATTTTTCCTCTCGATTTTTCTCATAGGATCTTTTTTAGGTGATGATCAGTGAATTTTTTTCTATTTCTACTTTTCCCTCTTTCTCTAACACTTCATAACAATTTTCCTTAATTATTTCTTATATTATGATATGAAGATTCTTGTTTTTCTTGATCATTGCTTTCAGGCAGTCCCATTATTATATTTTCTCTTCTTGACCTATCCTCCAGATCTGTTGTTTTCTGATGTTTCATATTTTCTCCCATTTTTCATTGTTTATATTTTGTTTAAATATTTCTTGGTCTCATAAGTTCACTTGCTTACCCTTGCCCAATTCTAATTTTCAAGGAGTCATTTTCTTTCCTAAGATTCTATTTTTCTTTTTCGAATTGAGTTATACAATCTTCTAGTTTAATTTAGATTCTTATTTTTTTTTATTTTTCCTCAATTTCTCTTATTTGATTTTAAAGTGTTTTTGAGCTCCTCCATGAATTCTTTTTGGACAGGTGATCATTGAACATTACTCTTTCAGGTAAAAGAGAATTTTTTTCTTCACAAGATTCCTTTGAAGATGAATTCTATTTCCATAATAGCTTTCAATGATGGAGTCTTTCTCCTTTCTCTGCTCTTTTTTTTTTTTTCAATTAGCAGATTGTTAGTGTAATCACTTCTAGTCTTGAGGTATCTTGGGGCTATTTCTGGCCTCAAATTCTCCTTCAGTTCTTCCTCTCTGGCCCAAAACTAAAATCAAGAACTTAACTCTCTAGTAAATGTCCACAGTCAGCAGTATACCCATTCACTCTTCTATACTCACTGGGTACATGCTGGTTCCTTCTTTCCCAAAGGCCATGTCTTGAGAGCAGATATGGGCCTGCTATCAGAGGCCAGACTCTCCACACTGTTTGGGAGGTAAAAAAAATTTCTGTGACTGAGACTAAGGGTATATCACACTCAGTGCTTGCTGTTTCATGGGAATTAAGCTGAAAGTGTTGACAAGTCATATGGTCCAAACCTTTGTCCTGGAATTTTTTTTCTGCAAACTTCTCTGGTTGTCCCAGGAGGATCACTATTCTTCTCCAACTCTTGTTCATTTTTGCTGTGCTACATTCACCCTGAGTGTGATTTAGTCTTGTTTGTGAGAGAAATCTGGAGAGCTTGGAATTTTCTGTTCTATTCCACCATCTTCTCAGAATCCTCTCCTGAGTCACTTGATATTATTTTTTTCATTATAAGATCAAAAAGAATCTTAAGAGTTTAATTTTAGGCCATCCCTCTGTCACAGTACATTAGTCTATCCAATCAACTTCAATTTGAAATCCATCGTGGGCAATTAGCAGAGAATGGGACAAACAGGAAAAGGATTGATGGTGATCATCTTAAATAACTGAAGAAACTACCCCAGTAAATAAGCATTTATTAAGTTCCTACTATGCTAAATATCAGCAATGATATTCTGTTAAAAGGAGGGAGAAAAAGTAAACTGAATTCCAGTATTCATAAGCAGATGTTATAAAATAGTGCATGTCCCATATAATTTAGTTTCACATTAATACATCATACTCAAAATATGATATTTAATAATATTATGAAAACTCACTACTAACTTCAACTAATTGCCTATGACATAAATTATAGTTTTGCTTCTAACAAATGAACTGATCTTCAAAAGAATGCTTGGCTACTATTCTATTGATCAGTGGTATCAGAAAGGACATTCCTATATAGAAAGTGTACAAATTCTCCCACTGTTTTCTATTCTATTAGCTCTTACAGTACACTGAAAAAAGAGTAGGACTGGGAGATGAGAGATCTCAGTTCTGGCTTTGTCACTAATGTGCTATGCATTTGGATGTTTTTGCTAACTATAAAATGGGGGAAATAACAATCACAGGGTTGTGGTAGAAAGAATAATATGATGTTCTATTATAACATGTAAATTACACCATTTCAAAGACAAAGATTTACCAACAGTTCCTCTCAACACTACTTCATCTTTTTTCTAGTCAGCCTAAAACTGATCTGGCTGATCCACCTCTGCAGGGCTTCTACTCCTATCACTTCCATTTATTCTGCATTCCTAGATCTATGGTTTCTAGATGACAAAGTCAGTAAGGTTTTTCTATCTAATTTGTAATTTCAGAGGCATGTTGGACACATCTGGAACTAGATAGTGAGCCAATTGTCAAAATTTCAATGTGAGTACCAACCTTGGAAGTTGTCAAATGCTACAAAAGAGGGATTAATTTCTTGTTTTGTTGACTTGAAGAAGTGATTAAAGAAATATACATTAAACTTAAAAGTATGTAATGTGAATGTTGGGAGGAAATGGCAAGTCACCCTAGTATCTTTGCCAAGAAAGTCTTAAATGGAGTTTCAAAGTGTCAGACATGAGTGAAAACTCAAACAACAAAATAAAGTGGGCATATATATTTTTTCCCAGATAAAAAGTTGTTAAATATTTAGCAGTATATCTCTGCCTCAGTCCCAGTTATTGCACATCAGCCTTGGAGGTATCTCTAAATTAATTTATCAGAAAGCATTATAAAAGAAATATATTAATATGAAAAGGCCTTATTTTTAATTAGTTCTCTCTTCCATCTCACCTGAGCCACTTCTGTTTGTTCTTAGACTTGATATTATTTCCATTCTATCTCTCTTGCCTTAGATTTAGTTAGCCAAGCAGCTACATTTTAGTCTTCTAGAATTTGTCCCCCTAATTCTCAATTAGAGAATACTCATCTATAGTCTGAGTAGATATCCCTCTATTACAAGTCCCATGAAATGTAACCTTTCTGGGAAAAAAGAACTTAGCCCAATGATTTGGAGGTAATTTTCTTCTGTGCTCCTTTTACTCAGCCTTCATTAAATTTCACTCTGATTTCTCATCATATTATTGGAAAAAACTTTAGCTAAGGGTTCTCTAAAAGCTATGGCTGAATCCAGTCTCTGCCAAACTTTGACTAAAGTCCTAGAGAAGCAAAGAGGGAGTCTGCTGCCAAAAAACTAATGCAGCTAAATATTGCAAAGTTTATCACCAATGAACTAGGCACTGGATAATCACCTAAGGCAAGGCATGAACCACAGAAAAATTTAATTTATTCATTAGTACTTGGTAGAAGGGAAGGGAAGGAAAGAAGCATTTATTAAGTGACTATCATGACCCAGACACTATATTAAGCTTCTTATAAATATTTATTTCATTCATTTCAGTCTTGTCTGATTCTTAATGACTTTATTTGTAATTTTCTTCACAAACACACACAAATGAACATGGTTTGTCATCTATTTCTGCAATTCATTTTACAGGTGAAAAACTTGATGCAAACAAGATTAAGTTACTTGCCTACAGTCACACAGTTAGTTTTCTGAGGTCAGATTTGAATACAGGAAGAATAATTTGTTTGATTCCAGGCATAGTGGAAGCCTAACTGCCTCTTTATAAACAGTATTTCATTTGTCTCTCACAATAATACTGAAAGTTGTTACTATTATCATTCCCATTTTACAATTAAGATATCCGAGGTACAGCGAGGTTAAGTGAATTTCCCAGACTTATCCACTTAGCAATGTCTGAGGGTGAGTTTCAATTCAATGTTTGCTGATTTTAGTCCTACCACTTAATTTACTGCATCAACTGGCCTTCCACTTTCATTGCAATGATTGTTGAGTAGCAGAAAAGGGGGTAAAATGTGGAAAGGATTGCAGTTTTTAGATTAGATGGATGGATGGATGGATGATAGATGTTGGTGCTCTAAATGTGATTTCTTCATTCAAGAGTAATCGATTTTTTCATGTCATTAGATAATAATAATCACATTAATATTGATAGTCCATGGACTAATAACTAATAAATGAAACCAGAAGACAAAAGCCCCTTACAGCCAGATGGAAAGCTGGTTCATAGTTTTTTCCTTAAAAAGTTAAAACGAAAGAGTTGGCAGAGTTAGTTTCACAGTGTCCCTAAAGACAATAAGCAATATCATTTCATGGAACACTTAGCCATCTTGACTTGCAGTACTTATGCTGCCCATAAGAGTCACCATGAAGTTAATTGTGCTGTGTTTGTGTGTCACTATCCACTGCAGGGCATAACCAAGTAAAGAAATCTCATGAGGAATATAACAAGATCCTGAAAACCAAGGACAACTCAGTGACTTCACTGAGAAAGTAGGCACAAAGGAAAATAATGAAAAGTAAGTTAGAAGATATGGTTTCGGTTTAAGAAATTATAGACGATAAAGGGGATCAAATTATTCCATGCTATGTATAATGAATATTTTTTTTCTCAAAAAGACATAAAGTTCAGGATGTGGAAAGCATTAAACATCATTACACAGAGGCAGCTAGGTGGCCCAGTGAATAGAGCACCCAGCCTGGAATCAGAAAGAACTGAGTTCAAATGTGACCTCAGACACTTACTAGCTGTGTGGTAGTTTTGCCAAACCTGTTTGCCTCAGTTTTCTCATTCTTAAAATGAACTGAAGAAAGAAATGGCAACCACTGCAGCATCTTTACCAAGAAAACCCCAAATGGGGTCTTAAAGACCCAGATATGACTAAACAAAACAACATCATAAGAAATACATAATTGACTCTATCTGAACAGAAAAAATAATGCTGTTTACTGATGGGGGAGTCATATGAGAATGGGGTGTTTTATGTGATTAGACAATTAGCTTATTAAGGAAAGAGTCAAAATCACCATTCACTTAGAAGCAAAGATAAATATGAACTGAAGAGACTGTGTACAGTTGCAACTTGCATGTTTCCAGTGACTGACTTCTGTTGAGCAATGAATGAAGAGAAAAAAACAAACGTCTTGCCCCTGATTATCATTATTTCCTGCAGCAGATTTCTATGGAAAATAGTATCCATAGGGTTACTCAACTGAGTGAGAGTTATAAAGTCTAAAATTCTGTAGTAGTAGATAGAGTGCTGGATTGGGGTTCAAGAGGAGTTCAACTACCACCTCAAATACCACTTCATGACTTGGATATATATGACCCTGCCAATCTGAGACATTAGCCTCCGTTCATTATATTGGGAAAATAATAACACCTGTCTCACAGGGTTCTTGCAAGGATCAATGTTTGTGTGTGTTCATGTGTATATGTGTGTGCGCACGTGTGTGTGTGTGTATACACCTTTCTCCCAAAAGTGGGGATTGGGAATTGGTACAATAGAGAAAAATGTGATGGGGAGAAGTTAAGATATAGAAACATTCTTGGAATTAGGAAGATTTCATTTTAAGTACTGCCTCTAACATACTAATTGTATGATCACACATGTTACTGAATTTCAAAGGCTCCCAAATAACTCTATAAAATATAAATTGCAAAATAATTTGCTGATCTATATTGGTAGGAGTTTTGTACTGATTTAACTGCAGGACTGAATTACATTTTTCTCTCTTTGGTTTTTCTCAAAAAAAAGGAAAAAAACAATCTCTCATGCATAAATTAAGATTATGCACATAGGTACACAAAATGGGTTGCTCTCATTGAAGATTATTCTCTCTCCCATACTCTGAAATCAGGCCCTTATACATAACCCTTCAGCTTCAGTTTCTATGAGTTTTCCACTGGCAATGCCTTTATGCTTAGAATGTTCTCTCTCCTTACCTCTGCTTCATAGAATCCCTCAAGAATTCCTTCAAGACACAAGACAAATACAATTTTCTGTATTAGCAAAGACCATCAAAAAAATAGTCCCATTTCTGAGATGATATGTGATATAAAAGGAGAGGAGCAGTCCATAATATCATGAAAATAAATAGGTTTTGGGGAGGAGCTTATTCATGACCCCAGCCCTGGGCAATGGCAAAACAGTGGCAGATCTTTGTTCCACTTTAGTCCAGGACAATTACATAGATACAGAACAAAGAAGGCATAATACTAGAGATGGAGCAAGATCATGTACAAGTTTTCCCATGGGATAGAACTACTTTTTGAGGTATATATTAATTCACGATACTCGAGATCACACATGAACACTCTTGGTCCCACTGTACATATTTCATCCCTCATAATATGTTCATACAATCTTTCCAGTGGTATCTTCCACAAGGTTCCTTGCCTGGTACAAAAATAAATCCATTATCATGGAGGAAACAGAAAAGCTCAATTATTAGAGGCACAATTTGCAACAGCATTACAAACACAAGTAGGAAAAACAAAAGAATTATCACAGCTATTATAATTTACTTCCATCCTGTTCCAAGGGAGGCAAAGAAATAATCAGTGAAATTTAGTAATTAGAGGAGAACTAGATGGCTAAACTTATTACAGGCTAGTTAAATTTCTCAACTAAATTCAGAGACAAAGAAATATGACTTGGGCAATTTATAACATATTTGGGGTGATACAGGATAGAATGAACAGAAAAATAAATGAATTATAAATTAGAATCAGAATCAGAATTTTCTAAATTTCCCGCTTTTTGTCAATAGAAAATGTATCATATTTTTTCCTTAACTGGTCAATGTAAGAAACAATAATTATTATTAACCATATTACAAGCCATGGTAAAAATGTCAAATCTTATTGGATCATTCTTATTAACCTATTCCAATCGATCTTCCATCCAGACACCAAAATAATTTTCCTAAAGCACAAGTACACAATGTTACTTCTCTACTTAATGAATTACAATAGTTTTCTATCACCTCCAGGATAAATACAAATGCTTTGTTTGGCATTCCAAGCCCTTTCTACTCTACCCCATTGCTACCTTTTCAATCTTCTTATACTTCACTTGCTGGCATGTACTCTGATCTAGTAATAATGACTTCCTCACTTAAAAACTCCAACTTTCAACTCTGAGCATTTTCTCTGAGTAAGAGGTGATAGCCATGAAATCAGCTTATGTGGGTATTGCTAATCATTGCCAGTCATCCTGACATTTGTTTTGTCATTTGTTTTCAATGATTATGGAAAACAGAGTAAGATGGATGATATCATACAACCAACCTCACTTAAATCCATTTCATTATAACCAATGGTGGGATATATTGCATGAATTTAATATCTTTGATATTTGCCAAACTCCAATAAACACAATTTGCTATTCCTTTCAAATATTCAACAAAATTATCATGAAAATTTCTTTTTCTTCTTCTGCACCCTATTCTAGAGATACCTACCATTAGACACAAAAAGATGTGTGTGTGTGTGTGTGTGTGTGTGTGTGTGTATAGATAGATAGATAGATAATTATATTCTACTTACTTCCATTTATCATTTCTTTCTCTGAGTGTAGGTATCTTCATATATCCTTTAGAATTAATTTGGGTATTTATAATAGATAAAATAGCTTATTCACTGAAAGTCATTCTTAAAATAATCTTGCTGTTACTATATATGATGTTCTCTTGGTTCTGCTCATTTCATTCTTCATTATTTCATGCAAGTTTTTCCATGTTTTCCTAAAATCATTGAGCTCATCATTACTTATAACACAATAGTAGTCCTTACAATCGTATATCACAACTTGCTCAGCCATTCCCCAATTGATTGGAATCTCTGCAATTTCCAGTTCTTTGCCAAGAAATCTATAAGAATATGATTCATTTCCCAATTCATATATAATCAAAGGATATGATTCATTTAAATGAATAAATCTAAACTATTTGTAGTCATTTATAGCAATGCTCTGTCATTATTGATTAGGGAAATGCAGATTTAAATAGTCTTGAAATATCTTTTTACATCTATGAGATTGACTAAAATGATAGTAGGGGAAAGTAACAAATGTTGGAGAGGATTTGGGAAAAATGGGACACTAATTCATGTTGGTGGAATTGTGCATTATTCCAATCATTTTGGAAAGCAATCTGGAATTATTCCCAAAGAGTTACTAAACTATCTATTAAACTTTTGATCCAGTTATACTACTAGTTGGGTTTTTTGTTTGTCTTTCAAAGATGGTTAGGGGAAAAAAAGGAAAAGAACTTACAGGTAATACAATATTTATAGTAATCTATTTGATTCCAGGCAAGAGCCACAAGTAAGTCTTTGGAATAACTAATCAATGCAGCAAAATTCCAACTCATTACCAGATTCAGGATTAAGTAGGTGCAAAAAAGGTCCAAAAGGAGACAGCAAGATGGGGAAACTTGGTCAAGAGAACCCCACCTTCAGTCTTGCAAAAGTCATTCCTTGAATTTAATTCCAGATCCAGATATTCACATCTGCAACTCAGGATCACATTCCAATCCCTCTGGTGAACTTGTGGCATTTTTCTCAAAGAGTGGATTACTGACTATAAAAATTATATTTGAATTCAAAATGTAGAATAATATTAGACTACAGGGCCACACAATTTTACCTGAAATAGCAAGTTTCACTAACTCATACTTACATCTGAATATAGCAAGCAATAAAAGTTTGCCAGAAGTCATACACTAATAAAATAATTTCTCTTCTTCTATTTCTTCTACTGCTTTAGTTTAAACTTATCCTGGTATAAAGATTAATCATTAGAAATTGTAAAGAGCAGGAACCCTGGAAAAATATACTTACGGTTCAGTATGATTAATTTAATCCTAACACAAGGTAGTAACTCAGTGAAATTGATAAGACAATGGTTATCTTGCTTAACATGGTAATGTAATAGTTCTACAATTGATGTAATTGTAATCAAGTATTTAAACTAAGGACAAAGTCAGCCACAGAGATTCCATCTTTGATCAGCCTTGTGGTGGCTCTCCTGCCTCCTGCACTTTGAGAGAGAAGACTTGACTAACTTCTGGTGGCTCTCCTATCTTAACCTGAAGAATCAAATTCTTGAACATTATAAATACTCAAATTAACCATAAAATTCATATGAAGAAAGCATCCAGAGAAAAAACTGATAAATAAAAGCATGTAAAAAATAATTTGACATACAAATATGTAGATTTGTTTGTGTATACACATGTACATATGTGCATGTGTGTATCTGTGTTTATAGATGTATACATGCATACACACATTCACACATATATTTTATATATATATATATGTAAATATATGTGTGTGTATGTAATGTGTGTATTTATATAATTAGGGTCTAATAGCAGTCATCTTGGGGAGAAGAAAAAAAGGGAAAAAAGAAACTTATATGATAACTTTGCAAAGGAATAGCAAGTTGTTCACAGTAGATTTTCAGTTTCATATGCAATTATCTTTTTTATTGTACTATGCTTTGGTTTTAGTCCATAAAATAAAATTCTAAAAACTAGATAAGAAGATTCTGTAGTCTTTTCTTCATACCTTTTCCCACACATTAATTACAAAATTTTCCCCCTTTCCATAATTTTTCCATTTATTACCAAGTCTTATCACTCAGTAGTGGACTTAATTGCCATGGTATTTACCAAGCTCCTGCAACTCATCTATCTGGGAATTCTCAGGAGGACCTGCTTCCTTAAATAAGTTTCTCCAAAATAGTTCTTTTTTTTTTTACTTTTAAAAAATTTATTGAACTAAATACAAAATAAGGAAAACTAGAATAGAAAAAAGAAAGAGATAAAAGTTTAAAAAAATTGTCATGTGCCAGAATATCAAAGAAAATTCAAAATATATAACAATAAATTTCCTTTTCAAGAAAGCATATATAATAACAGAAGAAATTATATTTATGAGTGTCCATCTTTTCTCTTTACATTGTATTCTCTGTTGAGCACTTCTTATTTTATTTTTTCCCCTTTCATCTCCCCAGCTCTCCACATTTATACATATATGTATTTATATATAAATATATCTGTGCTTAATATAGGTATATATGTATATGCATATTTATACATATATATTCACATTCTGTTATGGGCCAGAACTTGAAACAAGGTGCTAAGTCCCTGAAATTGATAGAAACAATGCTTATGTACTTGGTTCACACCTTTGGAGTTCACACCTTTGGTTCTCTGTGAAAAAGAATTGGATCTAGAAGAGTGGAAATTAGTAGGAGAGCAACTTTATCAATTCTACGATAAAAATGGACTTGACTCAATTTCCAAAGACACATTTAATATATATAATTTAATACAACTGGCTTTAGGAAATTATATAAGTATTAGAATAAGGAAAAAGAAGAAAGAGCAGGAGGGGGAGGTGTCAACTAAATTAGGTGAAAAGGATGAAGAATCAGATAAGAATTCACAGCAGGAGACATTAGATCATTCCCAATCCCCTGATCTCTCTCCCTCAAATTAACCCTTCATGGGTAGAAGGAAAGGAGGAGGGGGAGAGGCAGTAACGCAATCAGCACCTCCTATGAAGCAGCCTGTGACAAGATTAGAAAAGGCATTAGTTAAGGCAAAAAATGAAGGACAGGATGTATCTGATTTTATAAATGCATTCCCTGTGATTGAAGAGATTGACTCCTCAGGTCAAAAAAGAAGAAGAAGATACACTCCTTTTGATCTGGAAAAAATTAAGGATTTGAAAAAAGGTTGCACTCTTTATGGGGCTACCTCATCTTATGTTAAGATATTACTAGATAGATTGGCTTATGAAATCCTAACCCTAAGTAATTGGAAATCCATAATTAGAACATATTTAGAACCTGGACAAAACTTCTTGTGGCTTTTGGAATATTTTCTTTTTTTAAGATTTTGTATCTCTTTTTCTAGTTGGCTAACTTGTTTTTTCATTATCTTCCCATTTTTCTTGAATGGTTTATATTTTTTAAAGTTTTTCCTCAATATTTCTCATTTGATTTTAACAATCTTTTAAATCTTTTTTAATCTTTTAAATCTTTTAAAAATTCTTTTACAAATTTTGTCTGGGCAAGAAGCCATTTAATATTACTCTCTGGGGTAGAAGAAGCTTTTTTTTTAATTATTTCACTGTCCTCTGAAGATGAATCTTTGTCTTCCCTATTTATGGTTGGATTTAAAAAAAAAAGAATTGCAAGCCAATTTTTTTAAAATGAGACATATTAGTGTAATGGTAGGATAAAGGAATGGTGTTTCTAGTTTCACTTCAGTTCTCCACTCTGACTTGGAACCCCAGATCAAAAGCTCCACCTTTCTACAACTCCCATACCAGCCCCACTTCATCTGTCTTCACAAGGTGTGCTAGTTTCTTATTATCCAGGGCCCAGAAGCACAGCTGTTCCTGTCATTCCTAATCAGCAGATTTTCCTTCAGTCTCCTTGCACTCAGACTCCTGCTGTTCTGGACATGAAAGTTTCAGTGATTCTGGCTGAGGCTCCAGCCAAATCAGCTAGCCCCAAGATTCCCCCCTTCTGTTTCTGCAGAGCTAGTCTGGGGATGTTAGCGCATCACATTGATTAATCCCCAGCTTGGGGTCTTTCTCCAGATATTCTTGGGTTTTCCCAGGAGGATCTTTGTTCTGCTCTGAATTTTCTTTGTGTTTAACCAGTCTATGTTCTGTTTGTGGAGGAAATCTGGAAAGCTTGAATTTTTCTGCCCTATTCCACCATCTTCCCAGAATTCTCCTACTATAAAATAGTTTTTAAAATTCATATTGAGACTTTGTGGAAGTCAAGATAGTGGAGTAAACCCTCCCATGTTCACTTCCAAACAATTATAAAATGGTGCCCCAAAACAAGTTCCATGCAACAGCAGAACCAGCAATATTTGAGTCTAAGATACTTAAAAGACTGGCAGGAAAGGTCTGTCTCACTCAGGTAAAAGGGGACTGAAGTCCAGTTTAGGAAGTGTTAGAATCTTTACAAACTGTTAAGTCATTAGAGTTGATAGAGGCAATAATTATCTAATTTAGCATGGTTCAGTATGATTGATCTAATCCTACAAGGAGATGTTATGGGTCAGAACTTGAAACAAGGTACTAAGTATGACTGATAGAAACAATGCTTGTGTTCACACCTTTAGAGCTCATATAAGCAAGAAAGAAGTATTTAAGTACTCATTGGAGTTCACACATTTGGGAGATTTCAGGGTTTAGTATGAGATATCTGAATTCACACTTCCCTTGAAACTCTCAGGGCCAGAGTGCGAGAAACCCATAATCCCTCTCTCTCAGAAGAGATCCTATAGAAGAAACAGACAGAGGCTCTTTTGGGGGAGTTGAGCTGAAAACACCGAGAGAAGAGTTCAGCTGAATTAGATTGGAGAAGGGAGCGCCAGTTCAGTTGAGGAGAAGCCCTCTCTCGGAGGCACAACCAGATTCAGCACTCTGGGAGATTGAGAGCCAAAAGCCCTCTCTCGGAGGCAAGAGAGATTCATTTCATCTGGAGGCTGAAGAAAGCAGATGCAAAGGACAAAGCTGCAAGAGCTCTTAGAACCAAGGAGAGAGAGCAGAGGTAGAAGCAAGGAACAATCTGCAAGAGCTCTTGGAACCAAGCAGAGAGATAGGCCTCTGAGCTAACCAAGCCCAAGGAAAGGGACAAGACTTGGAAGGAGAAAATAAATGTTTGCATGTTATCAGCTGACTGCATTGTGGGTAATTATTTTACTTGTAACTGAAACTAAGGCTGCCTCCAGAAAACCTCCCCAAGAAACCTGCTCCCAAAGAGAGCCATTATATTATTTTAAAGAAAAAGAATACCACAGGGAAGCATCTCACCAAGGCACCAGTAAGTCCCACAGCAGCCATCCAGCAGTAGATCCTGAGCCCCAGTGTGACAGAGAAAGCAACACTCATACCAGGACCCCCAACATGCTTCAGCATAGCTCCAGGCAAAGAGGGAACCTCCAGTGGTCAGATCTCTGTACGCTTCAATATAGATTTCAGCAAATAGGCAAACATCAAATTTACAGGTGCATAAGCAAATAGGCAGCTGTCAGCACTGAGTCCCCACCCCATAATTCAGCTTAGCTTTCAGCAAGCAGGCAACCTCCTATAGGTAGACTTCTAGTCATTTTAATGTAATCCAAAAAAAACAGATAAATTTCAATCCTATGGATGCCTAAACAAACAGGGCCCAAGCCCCTGCCAAGCTTCAGTATAGCCCCGGGGGAAACGGGCAGCTGTCAGGAACCATATCACCTTGTGCTTCAATATAGGGAACATGCATAAACAACCCCACTGGCCTCAGTACATGCAAAACACCAATAGAACCTCAACTCAGCAGCGGGTAAGTTGTGGGACCCATAAAATAGCACCAGTCAGCCCCAACCCACCATTTCAGCCAAACATGAAATACAGGTATTCCTCATGGACCTCAGGGCAACATCAGTGTAGAATGAGCTAAATAGCAAAGCCTGAGACAGTGCCCCTTTGAACCAGGGAGTAGAGCTCAAATTTAATTTAAAGACCAAAAAAAGATGGGTGGGAGGGGCAGAATCTAATAATAGAAAGTTATTATGGTGACAGGGAAGATCAAGACACAAACTCAGATGAGGATAGCCATCTCAAAATACTTGAAAACAAAACTCCAAAAGAAAATGGGAAGTGATCTCAATCCCAAAAATAACTCTTCATGGAAGAGCTCAAAAAAGACATTATATAAGAGAGGTACAAGAAAAATTAGGAAAAGAGATGAGTAATGCATGAGAATTACAAAAAAAAAAGTCAACAGTTTGAGAAAAGAAAACAATTGCTTAAAAAGTAAAATTGGTCAAAAGGAAAAGGAGATATAAAAATCTACAGAAGAAAACAGCTCCTTAAAAAGTACAATTACCTAAAGGGAAGAGACAGTACAAAAGCTAATTAAGAAAAAGAACCCTTTAAAAGTTAAAATTGAGCAAGTGGGAGCTAATGACTTTATAAGACATCAAGACCAAGCAAGCAAATAAAAAGAATAAAACAATGGAAGAAAATGTAAAATATCTTACATTTGTAATTTGGATAATTGATCCAATAGAGACAATCTCAGAATCATAGGACTACCACAATCAAAAAAGAACTGGACAGTATCTTTGATGAAATTACCAAGGAAAACCTCCCTTATTTCCCAGAAACAAAAGTCATTGAAAGATCCACCAATCACCTCAGGAAAGAGAGCCCCTCTTCCCCAAAAAAATCTTCAAGGAATATTATAGCCAAATTGTAGAATATCAGATTATAGAAAAAATGCTGCAATCCAGAAAGAAACAATTCAAGGATCAGAAAGACACAATTAAGATTAAATTGGACTTGGTACTGCAACATTAAAAGATCAGAGGATTCCAGAAGGCAAAAGAGGTAGGACTACAATCAAGAATCATTTACCCAAGGAAATTAAACATAATCATTGAAAGAGAGGAAGAAATAACCATTAAGTGAAATAGAAGAATTTCAAGATTTCAAAAGAAGAAAACTGGAATTAAACCAAAATTTTGATCTCTAATATCAAAATCCAAAGAAAACATAAACAGGTAAAAAGGGGAAAAAAACATAACATACAGCTTAGCTATTTACACCCCTACATAGAAAAATGATACTTGTAATACTTTTAAAAATCATCACTAATTATATAACTAGAAATAATATTCAGAGACAGAGGGCATGGGTATGACATGAATTTGAGGGAATGGCATAAAAAATTAAGGAATGAAAAAGAGAAGTACATTGGGGTGCAGAAAGGAGGAAGGAGGAAGTAGAGCAAATTATTCTGAAAAGAAGCAAAAAAACTATTACAAGGGAGGGGAAAATGTGAGTATAGGCTATGACTACTGTTTGACTTATTCTCATCAGTATTGGTAAATTTTCAAAGCAAGTTTCTCTGACAAGTCTTCATTTCTCAACCATAGAGGGAACTAAGTCAAATTTACAAAAAATAAGTGCCATGCTCCAATCGATAAATGGACAAAAAGATATAATCTATGCCCAAAGAGCAGCAAATTCCTATATATCCTTTGACCTAACACTACTAGGCATGAATACCAAAAGAGATCTGGGGAAAAAACAGGAAAAAAAGGAAAATGACCTATATAAAAATATTCATAACATAATATTCTTCTCAGGACAAAAACAAATTAGAAATAGAGGAGATACCCATCAATTGGAGAATGGCTTAATAAACTCTGGTATGTGTTTGTTATGGAATATAATTTTCTCTGGGAAATGATGAGCAGGATGTTCTCAGGAAGAAAAAAAAACCTGGAAAGTTCTCCATGAACAAAGTGGAATATATTGTACACAAAGTAATAGCATTGTTCTGTGATGGCCAGCTGTAACTAACTTTGTTATTCTCAGTAGTACAATCATCCACAAATATTCTGATGAAAAAAGTCCTATCTTTGTCCAGAGAAGGAACTGATTTGATCTAAATACAGATTAAGGCATTTTCTCTCTCTCTCTCTCTCTCTCTCTCTCTCTCTCTCTCTCTCTCTCTCTCTCTCTTTCTCTCTCTCTCTCTTTCTCTCTTTCTCTCTCTCTCTCTCTTTCCCTCTTCCTCTTTTTTTTCCCTCCCTCCCTCCCACCCCTCCTCTTTCTTTTTAATAATTTTCCTTGAGAGTTTTTATTTACATTAAGATGAAAGATCTATGTTTTCTTTCACAACTTGATTTTTATGGAAATGTTTTGTATAACTTCACACGTTGTTTCTTAATTGTGGGTGGGGATAAGGACCTAGAACTTAGAACTCAAAAATCTTAAAAAACAAATGTAAAAAATTGTTTTGGACTCTGAATGCAGATCAAAGTATATTTTTTCACTTAACTCTATTCTTTTTATGGGTTCTTTTTCTGTTTCATCAGTTTCCTCTTTCACAACTATTACTAATATGGAAATATATTTTCCATGATAACACATGTATAACTGTATCAAATTGCCTACCATTTTTGGAAGAGAGGAAAGAAGAAAAGAATATGAAATTTTTGGAATTCAAAATCTTATAAAAATGGATGCTAAATGTATTGATATGTAATTAAGTGAAAATAAAATACTTTTTAAAAATTAATATTGAACATAATCTATTATAAGCATGGCTAAAGTCTCACATAACTAATAGCAAAATGCCTAATTTCAAGACATGCAATAATTTAAAAGTTTTTTTGCTTTTTGGGGTTTTTTACTTAGGCAATTGGGATTAAGTGACTTGTCCAGGATCACACAACTAGGAAGTGTTAAGTGCCTGAGACCAGAATTGAAATTAGGTCCTCCTGACTTCAAGGCTGGTGCTCCATCTCCTGGGCCACCTCAATGACCCAAAAATCAGTTTTAAAATTAATCAATAAATAACTTTAGTTTGTAAAACTTCCCAAGTATCTAATTAGATGTTCCAATCAAACTCAATTGCTTTTTGGTTGTTTCTTGACATACACAAGCCATCTGCCTTTTTAATGAATCAAGAAAAAATTAATAATAGAGAGGAACTTTCTAAGTTTCTACGCTAATTCAAAATGTAAGAATGTAGTCTTTTTTCCCTTTGAAACTTCACTACCACCACCCTAAAATATGCCTTTTTATAGTCAGTAAAATTACTTTCTTCTCTGGCTGAAAAACAATAAAACTGCCATGGGGATAAAGAAGAGTCTCTTAATTTCTTTAAAACAAATTCTAAAGAATTTTGACCCCAAACTTATTAGAGTACTTCAGAATTTATATAAAACTTTCAAATCTCAATTAAGGCATTCACAGTAAAAAAAAATTTATATTTAATCCCAAATTCAATTTGGATTGCCAATTATCTAGAAATACTACACTATACATCCAGAGACACACAGACATGAAGATACAGAGTTCCTCAGAAATTATTACCCTTTTCTTCATCCTTTGATGTAAGTCAGCGACTCTGTTTAAAGAAAGAGATACTTTCCCTGGAAATAATCCAAGGATCTCCTTAGAGTATGAAAAATTTTTGAGGCTTTAAACAGAAAAATAGAAGCTTTTCCTTTGGGGCTCTCTTGGTGAATGAAAATGTTGTCCAAAGGTTTAAAATAAAGTTCTAATTCTTCAGTGCTTTAAAACAGGTCTAAGACCTTCCTCTAGCTAAATCTAACGGCTCTCCACGGATAACCAAAAAGGTTCTCTAAAAAAGTGAGCCATCACATTTAATAAAAACAGCACTGCAAACAGACACAAAGAGAAGCAAAAAGATACAGCTTTGCTGAGGGGGGGAAGGGAAGGATGCCTAACTTAAACTCAGTCAACAGGAAACTTTTAAACTTCACTAAAAGCTCTTCAAAACTGCCTCTGTCTTATTTCTTGCATATTCAGAGCTGATATTTCCTTTACCCCTCAACTCAGACTACCAATGAAGAATTGATATTTTTTCAATTACTTATATCTCACTTTATTTGGATGAAAAAAGTGTTTTGTAAGTTTGTTTGTATAGTTCCTGGGTTTGTCTT
The DNA here is from genome assembly GCF_902635505.1 of Sarcophilus harrisii. Classification (NCBI taxonomy): domain Eukaryota; kingdom Metazoa; phylum Chordata; class Mammalia; order Dasyuromorphia; family Dasyuridae; genus Sarcophilus; species Sarcophilus harrisii. The sequence continues at coordinate 319,460,873 of NC_045427.1, read as the reverse complement.
GCCAGGTAAACTCCTAATATTTTATATTGCCTAGAGTTATTTTATATGGAATTTCTCTTTCTTTCTCCTTCTGGGCTTTGTTAGTAACACATAAAAATGCCAATAATTTATGTGCAACTTTGCTGAAGTTGTAAATTATTTCACGTATTGTTTTAGTTGATTCTCTAGGATTCTCCCAGTATATCCTAATATTATCTGCAAAGAGTGATAGTTCTATTTTATCATTGCCTATTGTCTTCTCATTGATTTGAACAATTGGAAAAATATCAAATGCTCTTGGATAGGTTGAGCAAATATAATAAAAATGACAATACTGCCTAAATTGATCTATTTATTTAGTGCTATACCAATCAAACCCCCAAGAAATTATTTTACAGAACTAGAAAAAATAATAATAAAATTCATCTGGAAGAACCAAAGGTCAAGAATTTCAAGGGAATTAATGAAAAAAATGCAAATAAAGGTGGCTTAGCTCTAATAGATCTAAAATTATATTATAAACCAGCAGTTATCAAAACCATTTGCTACTGGCTAAGAAAGGCAGTAGTAGATCAGTGAAATAGGTTAGATTCACAGGACAAAATAGTCAATGGCTATAGTAATCTAATAATTCTTTGAATTTGTCAAACATAGTAATCTAGTGTTTGACAAACCCAAAGACCCCAGCTTTTGGGATATGAACTCAGTCAAAAACTGCTGGGAAAATTGGAAACTAGTATGGCAGAAACTAGGCATTGACCCACACTAAATATGATATATCAAGATAAAGTTCATGATCTAGACATAAAGAATGATATCATAAACAAATTAGAAGAACACAGGATAATTTATCTCTCAGATTTGTAGAGGAGGAAGAAATTTGTGACCAAAGAAGAATTAGACATCATCATTGATCACAAAATAGATAGTTTTGGTCATATTATATCAAAAAGCTTTTGTACAAACAAAACTAATGCAGACAAGATTAGAAGGGAAGCAATAAACTGGGAAAATATTTTACATTCAAGGGTTTTGATAAAGGCCTCATTTCTAAAATATCTAGAGAACTGACCCAAATTTATAAGAATTCAAGCCATTCTCCAATTGATAAATGGTCAAAGAATATGAACAGACAATTTTCAGATGAAGAAATTAAACTATTTCTAATCATATGAGAAGGTGCTCTAAATCATTACTGATCAGAGAAATGCAAATTAAGACATCTCTGAGATACCACTGCACACCTCTCAGATTGACTAAGATGACAGGAAAAGACAAGGACAAATGTTGGAGGGGGTGTGGGAAAACTAGTACACTAATACATTGCTGGTGAAACTGTGAATGTGTCCAGTCATTATGGAGAGCAATTTGGAACTATGTCCAAAGAGTTATCAATCTATGCATATGCTTTCATCCAGCAGTGTTACTACTGGGCTTATATCCCAAAGAGATTTTAATGTGTTTTGGTTCACATGTAGGCATCATGTCTTCCTCTGAGTTGATGTTTTGATCTTCCTTGTCATTAGAGCAGCTTTCTGTGCTCAAGGTTCTTTTTTGTTTCTTGCTTTTAAAGTTAAGCTCTGCTCCTTGGGCATAGGACACACTATCCCAAGTTCATTGTGCTGGGGGACAAGACAGGATTTTTGAGTGCTGAGGTCTCAAGTACTGGCAGCTTGCTCAGTGCACTAAGGCAGGCCATCCTAGTCAGGCTTGCTGTTGCCTGATTTCTGGGAGTGACAATTTTCCTTCTGTGCTGGGGTTAGAGGTTCCACTGCTAGCTTGCTATCACTGACCAGAAACCAAGACCAAGGGGACTGGGTTAGTTCTGATCTGTGCTGTGTCTAATAGCCTCCTGCTGGTTTACCTACTCATCCACTGCACTGGACTTTGCTTTCCTTTTACCCACGTGACTCATACCTCTTCTGAAAACATTCCATGCTATCTTAAGTTGGAAAATTGTTTCTTTCCTTTTTTTTGTAGATTCTATAACTCCATGATCTGTTTAAAATCTTAATTTAGCATTGTTTCTGAGGGAAATTTGGAGAAAACTCAGGCAACTTTCTTATTTCTCTCCTTCATCTTCTCTTTTACCCAAATAATCTTCACTTCACTGAGTTTTTCTTTGCTTGTCTCTCTCCTCTGCTCCCTGTTGTGACCACAAGCCAGAAAGGAAGGACAGAAGAAAAAGAGAAATCCTCCCTCTTTTCCTTTCCTTTGTTCCATCTCTTATCTTCCCACAAAGCATCCCTAGTCACCTCCATCGTTTACTCAAAATTATTATGTTCTTTGTCCTCTAACAATTGCCATTTTAAAGTCTCTCTTAATATTACTGAAAGTTTTATATTTGCCAAGGCCATAAATCTTCCATTAGCACAAACTGTCAACTCTGCTTAGTGTAAATCTGTCAAGGCAAAGGATTTACTCAGCATTTTCTAGGCATCCCATATTCACAGCAGATATCTAGTATCCTCCCTGTTTTCCTTTTTTCCATCCCCTCCTAGAGAGGTGAGTAACAAACTCATGTTTACTCCTGTTAAAACTCCCTCCCCAATCCCAATTCTATAGCATGTTGCCAACTATACCAATTTTAGTAACACACATTGCTAGAGAGATGGTCTTATCTCTAGGAGGTCACTGAAATAACAAAGAAAAATGGAAGTCCACACTAGCATAAAAGTAAATATTGGGAAACTTACTCATAAGGTCAGTCCTGGGTGGAGACAGGAGGCAGAACTTCATGCTATCTTTAGGTCAGGCCAAATATTATATGGAAATAGAACAAAGGAGGAATAGTTCCAAGAATGGCCAAGTAAGTTTTCTCATGAGATAGAGCTGCTTTTTTCTATTTCTATTAGCCATCATCTTGTTTCTACATTAGCCAAAATAATATTTCTACATTCTTGTAAGCCTTCTACATGAAATCCTTTCTGATATTCTATCCAATTGCTATACTTTCTCTCAAACTACCTTATATTTAATTTTTTGGTATTTATTTGAATTTTTCTTAAATATATTCTATAAATAATTCTATATGCATTTGTTGTCTTCTCTACTACAATTCCCTACCCCCCCCCAGTTTTGTTGTGAGTATAAAGGGTATAAATATAAATATTTATAAAGCTCTTGATACAATATTTAACAAATGCCTGTTCTTTCTCTTCCCCCCCCCTTTTTTATAACATTTGTTATAACATTTATTTGTTATTATATTGTTAATGTATTTGTATTCCTGGCATCCAGAACAATAACTGACACTAGGGAGACACATATAGATACAAATTATATTATTATAAAAACAATATCTGTAAATGGATGCCAATTGGAAAACTTTCAATCCATATTAATAAATGTTGCTTGACTAAACAGAATATTCTATTCTTTGGGCAACCTTGAGATTTTATTATTGTACTGTTCTTTCTTTCTTGATCTTCATGGAATGGAGGTGATCTTGGTTTTTGAAGGAAAAGATTTTCAAAAGACCCAACAAATTGCAAAATCTTCAAGGAAAGACTTACCGATGTTTGCCATGAGAGGGCCATCCTAGGTTAATTCACAAAGGTTCATCACCAAATAACCTATAAAGTTCATGAATTTTTTTTCAGCCATAGTACTAAATTATAGGGATGTTGTAATCTGTGTTGATGAAGGTAGTCATCACACAGAAGAATCACAAACAACTGTACTGAAATATTGTCCTCCTAATTTGAACATAGTGAAATATATGAATAAAACATTTTAAAACTAGGAATTATCAGTAATAGAATAATATAGTAATAATAATAAGTAACAGAAGTCGGATTAGTATTTCAGAAGCACTGAATATAGGAGTCTCTATAGCTACATAACGACTCCCTTGCTTCATTTTTCCTTAACACCACCACTAACAGCACACTTCATCAGAATACATATATATATATATATATATATATATATATATATATGTTTACATATATACATATATATATATATTACATTACTATCAGAAAGAATATTCACAAAGGGAAATTTATTGGAAAGCAGCCAATCAATAAGCATTTATTAAAATCCTACTATGTGCCAACCCCAAGTGCTTAGATAAAAGAAAGACAAAAAAAAAAAAAAAATCCTTGCCCTCCACCTTACAATCTATTAGGGAAACATTATAGAAACAGCTGTTTGCAAGTAGAATATAGAGAGGGACAGCATTGAAATTAAGGAATCTAGGAAAAGCTTTTTATATTAGATAGAACTTTATCTAATACTTGAAGGAAGCTAGGGAAGCTAGGAGGTGGAGATGAGAAGGGAGAGACTTTCAGGCATGAGTGACAGTCAGGGAAAACTCCAAGTTGAGTTGGAAGATGGAATGTCCTGGAAGAGGAAAAGCAAGGAAGTCAGTGTCACTGAGCCATCAAGTACATACTGGGTAACTGAAAGATAATAAGAAGCCAGGTATGTAGAACTTTAAAAGCCAAACAGAGAATTTAATAATGCATCCCATTGGTAGCAAGGTAGTTACAGCACTCAATTTGGAGACAGCAAGACTCCTCTTTTGAAGTTCAAATCTGGTCTCAGACACTTACCAGCTGTGTGATACTGGGCAAATCACTTAACCCTTTTTGCTTCAGTTTCCTCAACTGTAAAATAAGCTGGTGAAGGAAATGGCAAATCAGTATTTTTGTCAAGAAAAATCCACATGGAGTCACAAAGGGTTGAAAAAGATTGAGCAACAAGTAATAGGGAATTACCAGAATTTATTTAATGGGGAGAGTGGGAAAGGAGTCACATGATCAGATTTGAATTTTATATTTTTAAAGCTTTTTTATTTTCAAAATATATGCAGAGATAGTTTTCAACATTCACTCTTCCAAAACCTTGTGTTCCATTTTTTTTCTTTCTCCCATCCCCCTTCTAGATGGCAAGTAATCCAATATATGTTAAACATGTGTGATTCTTCTATACATATTTCCACAAATATTATGCTGCACAAGAAAAATCAGAAGAAAAAGAAAAAAATGAGAAAAAAAAATCAAAATGCAAGCAAAAAGTGAAAATACCATGTTATATTACACTCAGTTCCCACAGTCTTCTCTCTAGTGACTTTCTCCATCACAAATGACTTTCTCCATCACAAGACCATTGGAATTGGCCTGAATCACCATCACCCTACGTCCATCAGAATTGATCATCATATCATCTTGTTATTGCTATGTACAATGTTCTCTTGGTTCTACTCACTTCATTTAGCATCATTTCATATAAGCTTGCCTAAGTCTTTCTAAAATCATCCTGCTGTTTATTTCTTATAGAGCAATAATATTCTATAACATACATATACCACAACTTATTCAACTATTTTCCAGATGATAGACATCCATTCAGTTTCCAGTTTCTTGCCACTACAAAAAAAGGCTGCTACAAACATTTTTGCACATTTAATTACTTTTCCCAGTTTTGTAATCTCTTTGGGATAAAGGCCGGGTAGAGACACTGCTAGATCAAAGAGTATGCACAGTTTGATAGACTGTTGACCATAGTTCCAAATTGCTCTCCAGAATGGTTGGATCAGTTCACAACTCCACCTATGATGTATTAGTTTCTCAGTTTTTCCTCAACCCCCTCTACATTCATTATCTTTTCCTGTCATCTTAGCCAATCTGAAAGATGTGTAGTTGTACCTTAGAGTTATCTTAATTTGCATTTTTCTGACTGATAGTGAGTTAGAGCATTTTTTTACATGACTAGAAATGGTTTTAATTTCTTCATCTGAAAGTTGTCTTTTCATATTATTTGACCATTTATCAATTAGAAAATGGCTTATATTCTTATAAATTTGACCCAATTTTCTATATATTTTTAGAAATAAAGTCTTTATTAGGATCCTTGAATGTAAAAAGATTTTCCCAGTTTACTGCTTCCCTTCTCAGATTTTAATTTTTGAAAGGTCAATTTGACAGCAGAGTGGAAGATGAACTAGAGTGAGAAAAGATTTGAGGCAACGGACAAGGCATGAAGTAATGAAGGTTGAAGTGATTTCCACATACTGTTTTAGTTCAAATCCTCACATTTCTCCTACTACATGCATATATTTGGGGTAGTTACTTCACTTATGAAAAGCACTATGGTACATTAGAAATGGCTTAATTTGAAAACCACAGAACCTGAATTCAGATCTTGACTAACACTTGGACATGTCACTTCATTTGTCTAAGCCTTACTTTTCTCATGTATAAAATGAAGGGGTATTGCACTGAATGATTCCTAAAAATTTTCTTCAAGCTCTAGAGCTATGATCCTATTTAAGAAAATCTCAGTCTCTGCATCTATAAAATGAATTAGACTAGATGAACTCCAGAATGCCTTTCAGTTCTAAAGCACATGAACAGAGTATAAGTAGGAGAGATGATATTTACTTTTGACCAAGACTTAGAATTTGCTCTGAGTTATGAAGTGCATTTCCCTTAGACTGATATTTCTCAGGAAAGTTCATCTATTCATAAATATCCCCTTAAATTCATAGCAACTTTCTTTTTTACAGACACAGTTACAATAAAACCTATACCACGGGAAACTGAGAGCACAGAGCAGAGTACAACAAACCACTGTTTCTCATCTGACATTCTTCTGGATGAAAAAACCACCCCTATGTTCATACTAACAAAAGAACACAACATTTCCAGAATGGATACTTTCCATTGACTAAACTTGACAATTCATCTCTTACCACTCTATTTTTAAGCACATGTTTCTCAGACTACTAGAAAACTTCCAGTGTCACCTGAAATATCTACTAAATGAATAGAGAACCTACAACATTGTCATATATGCAACTTCTCTAGAACATACACAAATTTCTCTAGAATCAAAGAGAACACCATGATTAAATGTGGCTGCATGATAAGGATGAAAACCGTACAAAACTTTTTTTGGGTACAATTTGTCACAACTATAGAAACCCCAAAACAGTTGATGTGTAAGCCCATTTGTGAAAGCTAATCACTCAACTCATTCAGATAAAAAGTATGTTAAACTGTGAATCATAATTAATTTCTTTTGTAAGCACAGTGGGAACAAAGATGGAGCTTTGCAATTATACCTGAATCATGGAGTTTGCTTACAGATCTGATGATGTTTACTATTGACTCTCCTAAATTATTCTCTTTTAAAATCTAAGTCAGCAAGGAAAAAAATATAAATGTCTAGGGCTTAGAATTAGATGAAGGTTATGGCTGGATATGGAGCTCAAAAAAAAAGTCTATGTCTGCCTGGAAAATATAATGGTTTCACAGATATATCAGCAATTCTTTGTGGAAAATCCAACAAATAAATCATGGAGTTATTGCCACTTAGATATGCTTCCCTTTGATCCTCTCTATTTGGCCAAATTAAATAGATCTCAGTAGGTAATCACAGATGGCAAAAAGCTCAGCCATAAACTGGGCTAAGTAAAAGCAGTCAGAGTTAGAAGTGAGAGGAGGAATAGACCACAATATACCCTAGTGGTGAAATGCAAATAGCTGTAATGAACCAGTTAAAGCAGAAAGCCCTAAAGAGAATACAGGGTTTCATCAGAGTATTTAAGTTCATATCTCAGTTCTTCCACTGGAACCTGGTCAAATGAGCCAGCAAGGTCTAGTAGATAGGGTACTAGACTTGAAATTGGGAAGATTGATATTTAAATTCCACTCCTAGACTTACTAGACATGAGTAGCTAGGTAAATCAGGTAAATCAGTCAAATCCATTTTTGTATTTGTAAAATGAAGGAGTGGGTTGCCGCATTAAATATTCAGTTCTATGATTTCACTCTCATAGACCTCAATTTCCTAATGTGTAAATCATATTTTAGTGGTATTCGAAGCTTTGGCACACCAATTTTTCTGAGAGGGCCAAGAAAATATATAAATTAAGTTTACTGATAGAACGCTGAGAAAGGATAGCACAATTAAGTGCTTGTGATATAATGGTTAGATCATATTGACACTCATAAATACATGTATGTATTTATCTAATTGAATTCAAACAGCTATCTGTTTGTTAAAGTACAGGGCTGATTCACCTTTATTTTGGAATTAGGAAAATAAAGTTAGTAAATAGTTTTGCTTTTATGAAGGGCATATACTTACGAAGTAAGATTTATTGGGATACAGAATACAATTTATATTGGAAGTTCAAAATAACCCAGACAATATCCCTTCTCCCTATCTATTTGTCCCATGGAAACTGTTGTTACATGATTCATATCAATTTTTTTTAGTTTAAATTGATGAAAGTGGAAGCTTAACAGTTTTGTGGAAGGGAAATAGGGGTTTTGTCCTACATAAGGAATCAGGGCCATTTGGGGTAATAGTAAAAGGGGAGGAAAGATCGTAATATTCTTTTCAAATGTTAGTACTCAAGAATAAGAAAGAAATGAAAAGAACTGGATATGAGTTTTATTATCTTGTGTCACAAAAATGTAACTATTATGACCTAAATATCAAGCAAACAAAGTTATGGCAATAATAGTCTGCCTATTTGGTGGAGAATCTAGGTTTCAGTATATACTACCCACTTAAGGAAGAAAAAAAAATAATTCATCTGATACAAGATTTATTCTACAGAATAATAAAGTTCACTTTTTCCTAAGATTTTCAAGCCTAATTTCAAATGAGACAGAAAAGTAAAATAAGGAGTGGAAGACTAAGGATCTTAAAATACCCACAGCCATGATGAGCTTGGACAGCGGAGCCATGTGAAAAGAGCAGAGCAATGAGGTATCATCCAACAAAGATCATGAGCACTTAATTGCCCATTCCACAATCATACCCATTCTTTGCCACCATTGTTTTCATAGTCATAATTAGTTCATATTCGTTAGTTGGTTCTTAACTGTTTTTATTTAGTGTCCTCTTGTTTTGCTCCTTTTCAAAGTACATTAGTTACCATGGAAACAAGGCCCTGAATCTAGGTAGTTGCGGGAGGAGGGAAGAAGAAAAAAGATCAGAGAGATCATGGAATTTGAACAGAAAAGGCATCTGATACTAGGCTTTGTAATACAAACCATCTCATGCTTCTCTTCTCCCCTCTCCCCCCCGGAAAAAAGAAAATTTTATAATACATGATTTTAAATGAAAAGTATTGCCTGAACTAGGAATCTTCTTCATAGCCTTCCCAGTCTCTTATAATCTGTGTTTTCCTGGATATAAGGATATATAGCCTTTTAGTTACTAAACAAGATAGGAGAGTTTCAAAGTGCTCTTGTATAAATAACATAGATATTTGGATGAGGATTTCCTTGGAAATCTTGCTTGTTTCAGATGAATAGGATAGCATTTTTTAACCATTTTAATTCTGGGGCAGATTCATAAATGTGTAAATGAGTCACAGTTTATCAGGAGGTAAATTGCTTTTCTTAACTACTGATACAGAGTAGTGATGGTGGGAAAATAGGTTTTGGTACTGACAAAGGAAAGATATGCAGCTATTTAAGAAACATTAGTGAAGAACTTCAAACTAGATGTCTGAATGAGGGATTGCATTCTAGCTTGACTGCCCTTCAACCCCTTAAACAGTGGGACTTGCCCATATAACAAATAAAATAAAAGAACAACAAAATAATGAAAAAGAAAGCAATCCTCATAAAGAAAGCCACACAGGGTGGGGATAAGGGGAAAACAAACAGAGAAAATGAGAAAGCAAAGGGGGGGGGGGACTTACAATAAAATGAAAAAAATCTATAAGGTAAAAAGAATGCAAGGAGAAATCTCCTTAAAGTGAATATAAAAATTGTACAATAACTCTAACTAGAAGCACCAAAAAAGGAATGTAAAAAAATAGAAGCACAGACAGAAAAACTGAAATACTGCTCACATACTGGGAAGAGGAGAAAAAAAGACCAGAAATTTGCAGAAGCCTCCCCTTGTTTATGGATCACTGAAGGAACAAAAAAAAAGAAAAAAAGAAATAAACTGTGGTCTTAAGTGCACAAAGGGATGAACTCAATAAAAAAAAAATAGGGGGTAGAAGACAAGAACAGAATTTAGTAGGTCTTGAAATTGGGGTAATCACAGTGATAGAGGTGGAATATGGGATAAAAACACTTGTCTCTGGAATAAGTGAGGCAATATAAAAAACTAAAATTATAGTAGAAAACTTTTAAAGAGAACAGAGAATTGGGATTGTATTGTGAAGGTGTGTCTGAATGTAAGGGTAAAGAAATGAGTGAAATAAAAATTTCAGGTACTTGGGATATAACAAAAGAGAGTGAGGGGGTAAAATATCTTGCAATTTACTCCTAGACTTGAAAAAAGGGGAAATAAAAGCTGAGAGAGTGGAAGGATGTTGAGATGATTGGTGTTTCAAGCAAAATAAATTGAAGATATCTAAAGCTATTGATTGGGGGGAAATGAGATACCATCATTTGGGGAGACAGAAAGACAAGCAACAATTATAATCTTTCATAGTAATGGATAGAACTTGTCCATAAACAAGACCCAACAATCAGTCACCCACAAGGAATGTGGGTATTAATTACATAACATAATTTTGTATTAATAACAACATAAAATGACATATTAAGAGAACAGACCAGACTTTATTACTCTTTATTTAAATGTTCAGTAAACAACAATGAAAAACTTAAATTACATTTTAAGAAGTTACCATCATGACTTTGGAAAAGGTAGCAACAAAAAAAAATATTGTCACTAAAGAAAAATAGGAAAATATTTAAAGATATACATATTAAATATACATATACTCATATATGTATATATGTACAAAAGCAAAAAGGTAACTAAATTACAAGTACTGTATAGCAAGACAAACATTTTAGATGATTAATTTCATTGTTTTTGTACTTAAACAAAATCTAACAGAAAATTAAATAAGAAAACAAGCTGGAGTCCAAAAAAGAATATGAAGACTAAATATAACAAGGTTTTAATAATTTTTAGATGTACATAATAAGTAATATATTTAGAGAACAGATAATACTTTTCTACACAAAATCCATGGAAAAAAACTAAGAAAGGTGCCTTGCTAAGCTCTTCCCATGATTTAAAATTTTTAAAAAATATATTATCTAGAAGCCAAACTAAGTGGAGACAAAGCCCAGTAAGAAAACTATAGACTCATATGATTAAGGAATATAAATGTAATCATTTTAAATATTTAAATATTATCAATGCATTATACAAAAAAAACTCACTGTGACTAGGTAAATTAATAAATTCAATGCTGGAAATAGAATATTAATAAAGTTAATGGCATAATTATTCAAAATATCTAATGTCAATCTCTCGGTTGATATCCAGACACATTCTGTGTCCCAACCAAAGGATATGCACAATTCTTTATTTTTTACCTCCATGCCTTTGGCTAGACTTTCCCCCCTTCCTGAAATATCTCAGTCTTAGATGTGAGTAGAATGCAACATATTACAAACAAGAAATAAAAAAGAAAATCAATTAGTCAATGAATGAATCAACATGTATTTATTAAGTAAGCATATGCACCTATATAAATAAATATATATATAATATATACAAACATATATATGTAAAATATATATGTTTATATATAATATATAAATATGTATATTTTTAAATATGTATTTATACATGTAAATATATAATATATAAATATATAAAAACAGAATAATTGATAGAAAATATTGTAAAATATATACATATATATTTCTATGTAGAATACAACAGAACATATTTATATGTAATATATTCTATATATAATTACAATTGTATATACCTAAATTATATGTATATAGGATATATATTTTTATATATAGGTTAAATATAAATTTATATATATAGGATAAATATAAATTTAATTATATCTCTAATGTATTGTATAGTTTATTATACTCATACATTATGTGAGATAAAATGTATATATTTTATATATAAATTCTATTTTCCTCTATATAAATGAACATATTCATAGAATCTTGATTTACCTATGCTGTCTGTCATATAGTCTTAATAAATGCATGTTGACTCATGCATTGACCAATTGATTCTCCTTTCTATTTGTTGCAGTCTATTCACATCTATGATATGCCTCTCCCTTGTGTGTGTATATATATATATATATATATATACACACACACATACAGATATGTATGTAGATAATATATACATATATAATGATACAAAAATATATATAATATACATTTGCATACTTGTTCTTACTTTTTATATACATATTAGATACACACATATTCTTTATTTACTTATACATATATAGATATATATTTTTCCCCCCATTAGAATGTAAGCTTCCTGAAATCAGAGATATGTCCTGGATCAGAACTTAGTGCATTAGCAGACTAGATGTAAGACCTCCAACACAACAGAAGGTATACCTACTATGCTGAACCCCAGAATAGCAAACCATGCCCACATAAGACAAGGAGGAAGCCTGTAGCACTGGCCCCAGGGTAATTTGAAGCACAGTCACCTATAGAGGAAGCTTGGAGCAGTTTCCCCTTTGCCTTAAAAGAAGATCTCAACCTTTAAATGAGCAAAAAAGCAAAAAGAGCAGTGAGCATAAGTAGCTACTATGGAGACAGGGAAGAACAGATCTCAAGTCCTGAGGACACTAAAGGCAAAACATCTCTGGGTAAAGAATCAAACAGTGATACAAGTTGGTCTCCACCTCACAAGGATCTCTTTAAAGAATTCAAAGAGGATCTTAAAAGAGAGTTAGAAGAACAATGGGGAAAGGAAATAAGTAGAAAAGGAAACAGAAATTATCTGAAAAAAAATCACTTCTTGAAAAATAGTTTTGGTGAGATAGAAAAAGAAAACAACTCCTTAAAAAAAAATGAATTTGTGAAATGGAAAAAAAAATCCAATCAACAAAACAACTCATTTAAAAGTTCAATTGGGGAGGGGGTTACAAAAGTGGCAGTAACCCTTCTTCTTCTGCAACTTCCACCAAATGTTTTAAGGAGTGTTCTGGCCTCTGCTCAGTTGATTCATGGCTCATGGCTCGGGCTATTGTGATGTGCCCGTTATTGAGAGCTGGAATATTCTGCCTTCAGGCTGTGGTAAAGGCCCAAAGTCACGAACTGAGTAATGAAATCCCAGAAGAAAACTGATCACTTGGAGAGTACTACAAAAAGCTCTTGACAGGAGAGCAGCTCCTCATTTCAGCTGTGAGAAAGCAGAGTAGAAGATCTGTTTCCTTGTCCTAAGACCAGTATTTCCACCATATTCAAATAGACACTTAGAAAGCTTTTCTGCTCCATGAAGGAGTTGCATGCATGGGAAGGACCCTCACCCTTTCCCTCTGTTTTATCTCCTGCTAAAGTATGTGGACTTATCAAAGAATTGGAAACTGTTCAAAGGCTCCGGTAGCTAATCAACAATAAAGATTTTACTTTCAGAGCTGGCCAGTATGCGCTCTGGGTTCTGAAGTGACTGTTTGAGTTGGCAGAAACTTATTTGATCCTCAGCCTTCAGATCCCTCCATGAACATAGTGGTGGATAGCTGGTGGAGTGACGATAGACCCTCTTAATTCTATCCTGTTACACCTGACCAATCTCCAGAGACATTGGGACAAGAAAAAAAGCAGTTACAAGATGGGAAAAGTCAGGCTGTTGTACAATTCAAAAAACACCAGTGAGTTGTTATTTAAGAAAAGCATTCTCAATTTAACAAGTGCATTTCCTGGGAAAATCAGGTGTAGTTTCTCTGTCACAGAACAGACTAAAGAAATCACAGACAACAGAAATCAGTAAAGAGCTTCAGCCGTATGTCACTAAGGGGAGGATCCTTGACACAGAGCTGGAGGAGCATATCTTGGAGGACACTCTCTTTTTCTTTTGTGACTCATCCCCCCATAATAGAATACTTCTCTCAGCATCTGGAAGCCTGAAGGCTCCCCATGGAACACATCTGTTTTGAGAAGTGATGGTAGTCACTAAGGCAAAAAAGAGTAATGGCTGCTGGCCCAGGACCAGTTCTGTGCCCTGTGATCTGAGGCCACAGGCCTCCCTGGTGCTGTCCCAATGCCACCTAGCAAAGCAACTTCCTGACAAGATAGGGGCTGGGGGTGAGGATGAAGGGGTGTGTGTGTGGAGGGGAGGAAGAAAACAAAATCTGTAGAAAGGAATGATTGACAAAATGTGGATGATAGCAACCTGAATGAGTCCTTGAGAATTCCTCAGTAATTTTACAATGCTCTCCATGCTGATTCAGTATTGGTTTTTTGCTTTTTTTCCCCCGAGGGTGAGGGTGACAAGAATGATTTATATTTACCCTTAAATATCTGAAACCACTGAATTTGTGGGTGAAATACTGACTGTGTAAAATTTCTGTTTTACAAAAAAACTTATGTAATATATGTGTAATAAACTCACATTTTAATCAGGAAAAAAATAAAAAAATCAAAGTTCAATTGGTCAAATGCAAAAGAAGTTTAAAGAGCTAATTGAAGAAAATAATTCACTAAAAATCAGAATTGAACAAATGGAAGTGAATGACTCAATAAGACATCAAAAATAAGTCAAACAAAACCAAAAATAAATGAAAAAAAATAGAAGAAAATGTAAAATATCTCACTGAAAAAACAACTGACCTGGAAAACAGATGCAGGAGAGACAATATAAGAATTATTAGACTACTTGAAAACCATGATGGGAAAAAAAGAGCCTAGACAACATCTTTTAAGAAATCATCAAGGAAACCTACCCTGATGTCCTAGAACCAAGGGGTAAAATAGCTATTAAGAGAATCCACTGATCCCTCCTGAAAGAGACCCCCAAAATGAAAAATCAAAGCAATATTATAGCTAAATTGCATAATTGTCAGATATTGCAAGCAATGAGAAAGAAATAATTCAAATATGGAGGAGCTACGATCAGGATGAGCTACAATCAGGATTGCCCAGGAGCCAACAGCTTCTACATTAAAGTATCAAAGACTCTGGAATATGATGTTCTTGAGGGCACAGGAGCTTGGATTGTAGCCTTTACTCAAGTATCCTAGCAAAAATTAAGCATTATCTTTCAGGGGAAAAGATAGATATTGAATGAAATAGGGGACTTTCTTTTGTTTTTGATGAAAAGACCAGAGTTGGACACAAAATCTGATCTTCAAATATGGAACTCAAGCAAAGCATGAAAAGGTAAAAAGGGATGGAAAAAAAGAAACTGTGTTTTTAAAGGTTAAAATGTTTACATCCCTATATAGGAAGATGATATGCTTAACTCTTGAGAACTATATCTTTGTTAGGGGTACAGTTAGAGGGTGTAGGTATAATTTGATTGTACTGTGATGATACAAAAAAGAAACTGGGGGTAGAAAAGGAACTGTACTGGAAGAAGAAGAAAGGGGCAAAAAACCTATTACACTTGAGGAAAAGAAGGGAGAGGAATGAACATGGTGTGAACCTTATTCTTATTAGATTTAGCTCAAAGAGAGAATATCAGACATATTTAGTTTAATATAGAAACTTGTGTCATCTTATAGGGAAGAAGGCAGAGAAAAGGGAAAGGAAAGGGAGAGAGAATAGAGGGGAGAACAGAAGTAGAAGGGGAAAAGGATAAAAAAGGGGGATGGGCTGTAAAAGGGAGAGTAAATTGAGGGAGATAGTGATCAAAAGCAAAATACTGGTAAGGATGGAAAGGGCAAAAGGAAAGAGGAAAAATAACATGGTAGGAAACACAGAGTTAATAGTTTTAACTGTGAACATGAAAGGGAAGAACTCTACCATAAAATGGAAGTGAATGGCAAACTGGATTAAAAACCAGAACCCTACAATATGTTGTTTAAAAGAAACACATTTGAAGCATAATGATACAATACAGAATAAAGGTAAAAGACTAGAGCAGAATCTATTATGCTTCAGTTGAAGTAAAAAAAAAAAAAGACAAGGGTAGCAATCTTGATCTCAGATAAAACAAAAGCAAAGAATCTAATTAAAAGAGATAAGGAAGGAAACTACCTCTTGCTGAAAGGTACCTTAGATAATGAAATAATATCAATCCTATACATACATGCACCAAGTGGTAAAGCATCCAAGTTCCTAGAGGAAAAATTAAGAGAGCTGCAAGAAGAAATGAATAGCAAAACTATACTAGTGGGGGATCTCAATCTCACTCTATCAGAATTAGATAAATCGAATCACATAACATAACATAAGGTTTTAGAATTATCTAAAGCAGTGGAGTAGAACTCAGACAAATGGGGGGCACTATATTGTGCATAAGGATTTTGTAGCAGGCCACATATTGATTTAATTTTAAAATATAATTTTATCTATATTCTATGGAATTTTTATTTAATTATATACCCCACATTACATTTTGGGTTTGTTTTGGAGGCAATCTGGAATAAGTAACTTACTCAGAATAACACAATTAGCAAGTGTCTGGATTTGAACTCGGTGTCTCTGACTTCAGAGGTAGTGTTCTATTCACTTTGCCACCTGGCTACCTCTTCACCCAATTACTTTTTTTTTTTTTTTTTTTTTTTTTTTTTTTTGCTGGGGCAATTGGGGTTAAGTGACTTGCCTAGAACCACACAGCTAGGAATGTTAAGTGTCTGAGATCAGATTTGAACTCAGGTCCTCCTGACTTCAGGGCTGGTACTCTATCTAATGTGCCACATAACTGCCTCTCCACCAATTGCTTTTTAATCTGATTCCTGCCCTATAGGTGTGTGGGTACATTTGAAACCTCTGGTCTAGAGGAAAGAAAGCTTAAGTGACTTTTTAGGGTCATACATTAAGGATTATGTCAGAGGTAGGAGTTCAACCTGGCAAATTCCAGGGCCAGTTCTATATCTGCTCCAAACCTTCTTAAAGTGTAGGTCACAACTCCATATAGGGTTGTGTAGCTGAATGTGGGAGTCAAAAACTTATGATTTATTATCAGTAAATATTTGGTTTGTTTCCCTATTTTACATACCTATATACCCAGTGTCAAGCAAAAATTTCTGCAGCAAAAAAAAAAAAGAGTGGCAAGTGGAAAATGTGTAAGAAAGCCCTGCTTTAAGACACTACTTATGCCTCTGTACTAGTTTAGGTACTTTATAAATGTTGAATTTAATTCATTTTTTTTTCCTGGAGAGAGCAAATTTAAAGTCATAACTAAGCAAAGCTTCTCAGTGATTCTCTTCTTTTAAAAACCCATTTGGAGAGAAACTCATTTTCCTCTGAAGTATATACTGCTTTCTTTTTCCAGAGGGAAGCTATGTTTTGTGAACTAGTTGTCTTCTCAGGTATAGCAAATTTTATTGTCTCTTCTTTCCCTGAAGAATTAGCACAACTCCTGTTTCTAATTATATAGAGTGACATATTCTCTCATTAAAAGAGTGGATATTTTTGGTGCTTACTTAACTCATATTATTATTAGTATTGTTATTATTATTATTATTATTGATGATGATGATGATGATGATAGCAAACACAGTGTATTCCCTTAGAGAAAACAAGGGCTTAAACTAGTTCAGATATCCCAAGGCATATGTCTTAGCATTCGTTCCGCCTGTCCCCAATAGAAATGCTTATTTGTGGGGAGATATAAATTGATGTCATATTGGTGACAAAATAATGAATATGCACTTGCAATTAGAATGAGGTTTCAGACAATTAAAGTTATTCAACAATGAAATGTGCTAACTTTCAAAGTAGTTTAAGCAGAAACTGGATAATAGTTTGTCAGAGATGCCACAGAGAAGATAAGGGTGTGGTTGTATTAGACAATGTCTAGCATCCCTTAAAACTCGAAATTCTATCATTCTGTGACTTTATATTACACAACATTGGAAACCAATCTAATTCCTAGAGAATTCCTAGAGTGAAGTGTTGTGACCAAAGCAGTATTTTTAAAAGATTAAATCTGACAAGATGGATTATTTGTGAAGGAAACTGGAGCCAGGGAATCTAGAAAAAGAGATATATGATATGAATTAACGAAGTTCTGAACTGAGATAATGGAAGGGAAAATATAGGAAAATATATATATATATATATATATATATATATATATATATATATATACACAAGTTGTACCAAAAGTTAATTTTAATAACTTAATGAACTATTTTTAAAATTATGTGAAAATTTAATAGTTTCAATTCAAAAAGCATTTACTTTGTGCCTGGCATTGTGCTAAGCACTGGAGATACAAAAAGAAATAAGAGACAGTCCCTTCCCTCAAGGAATTTACAATCTAATGGGTTTTAATTTATTGCCTAGAATGACCAAGAGATGACTAAAGAGATGCTACAAATAAAGTGAAAAGGTGCCAATAATCAGTCTTGGTCTGATTCATGCTTTCTGGTAAGAACAAGACCTACCCTATTTTTTTCTAGGGAAAAATAGATAACAAAAGTCTAACAGAACTCCATAGAATTGAATGAATCCTTTATTTTCAGAAATATTTTTCTTTTTTTTTTTCCTACTCTAGTCCTACTGCTCTCCATACTCCAGGAGATTTCAATTGTGCCTCCATACATAAGTATCCAGTCTGACTATATATCTGTCCATTGACTAAATTCTCTGATTTTTTTTTCCCCAAGCAGAGCAAATAGAGAAGTTGGCACAAATCTGCCTCCAAGATTTGAAGGGTAAATGATCTATCTACAGTTCCCCATTTTAGTTCTTTAAAAGGCAGGTCTTCTAATTAACCACCAAGAGAATCTTCCTCTTCAAGGATGATAAATACTTCCTATATCTGTGGTATTTAAGTAGGACTTCCCTTTTCAAAGATTTCCTTCCAGGTCAAATTTCCTCATTCCTTCAGGATCAGTCCAAGGTAACTACTAGCAAAATAAGTTTCTCTTTTCTAGTTGCAATGGGAAAAAAAGTTTCTTTTGAAAGTGTTTATTCAAGAGTACTATACTTGGATTTTTAAAAAAATCAACAACACAAGTGGAAGATGGAAAAAATGGCAGGACACCAGTTCATATAGAAAGAACTTGGAGTTTTAATGGATGACAAGCTTAATATGAGTCAGCAGTATAAGATGGCAGCCAAAAAAAAAAAAAGCCAATGTAGTTTTATGCTGAATTAGTAGAAGTATAGTGTATAGAAAAATGGGCATAAAATGCTGTCATCTTCTGCCCTTTATATGTTTGGAACACTGGGTTGAGTTCTGAGAGCTATATTTTAGGAAAGTCACTGGTGAAGGAGGGTGACTTAGAGAATATATGTACTCAAAGCCATGACATCCTAAGGTTAGTGGAAGGACTTAGATTACTTAGCCTTTAAATAAGACTTTGGGAAATGAAATTTGTGTTTGTTTCCAAGAAGAAGCATTCGACTTGTTTTGCCTCTTGACCTATGAAGTCAGAATCAAAAAAAATTATATATATATATATATCAGCATTGTGAATAGAGTGCTGAATGGAGTGTTGGTGTTAGGGATAGGTAGGTTCAAATTTCACTTCAGTACCTATACAAATTATTTAATATTTAAGAGGCTTTTTAAGAAAATAGGAATGAAAACAGAACTTCATAGGACTCCATTATTGATAATGAAAGCACTTAAAGCACTTTGCAAACATGAAAATAATATATATGTGGTTTTATTATTACTATTGTTATAATTTGGAACATGGAAATTAATTTAGAAATTAAAGAATCAGATTTTGGTTCAATGCAAAGAAATCCTTCCTAATACTTAGGATGCCCCAGGTGGTCTTGAGTTCCTCATCATTAAAACTCTTCAGGTTGAAGCTGGCTGATAACTTAGGAATGTTTTAAATAGATCCTTCTCTGGGTAAGAGTTGGAACAGGTAGTTTCTGAAACTCCTTCCAAATAAATTCTGTGGTTCTGCTAAAGCAGATTATTTAATGAGCAAGATATAGAAATTGATGGCCAATGGATGAAGCAAGATTGTGTAAGGATAATCCTGAGTTTGGGAAAAACCCTCTTTTTCCTGGATGTTTCTGGATAGCTATTATCTATTGATTTTAGTTAAAATTAGTGTAGATCAATGAGAGGGGAAATGATATAATCTAAAGTTTGCTGCCATCTGCTGAGAAATCTGACTCATTACTGTTCAAGAATAGCAATTTTACTAATTCTTGACTATGGAGCATCCCAAAAAATGAAAGGCATTGATAAGCCATTGACTTGCCTCTGATAGAGAAAGAGCTCCCTCCAGAGACACAGAAACAAACAAATAATTCCACATCTCCTTTTTCCTGGAGTTCTGACTATCACACAGGGGACTTTGAATAAAGGAGATTTCCCTTTCTTCCCGTGCCATGTTGTCATGGCTGCAAGGAATGTGGCCATCTGGGGGTTGTGAGGAGGGGGAGTATGTGCTAAATATGCAAAATTCCAAGATTTAGCCCAGATCACTTTTTTTTTCCCTAGAGAATTTCAGTCTTAAATTCAAGTACATTTTAAGTTGTGTAGGCTTCTGTGTATACCCAAGGAACTTATCTATTTATGCTTTCTTGGGAACTAAAAGCAAATAAACAAAACTTTATTGAGCATCTATGAAAATATTCACAAATATTCAATGAAATTCTTTGCCCTGGTCAGACCACATTGAGAGTATTATGTTTACCTTTGGATGTCAAATTTTAGTAAAGAAATTTGAGAAGATTAATGATTATTCTTCAGAAAATAACTAACTTGAGAAGAGGGTCAGCAGTCATTGCCATTAAAGATCAGTTGAAAAATTGGTGACTTTTAGCCTTGAGAAAAGAGAGAAAAGAGACTCAGAAGCTGTACTTAAGTATTTGTAGGACCATCAAGTGGAAATAGGATTAATGTTTTCCTGCTTAACTTCAGCAGGAGCAATGGCTGGCAGTCACAAGAAGACAGATTCAGGCTTGATAAAAGAAAAAAATCTCTAATAATTAGTGTTAGGACAGCTGGGTGGCACAGTGGAGAGAGTATTGGAGCCAAGAGGACTATAGTTCAAATTTTGCCACATATAAACATTAATCCTTGACAAGTCATTTAATTGCTCCACACCTGAATTTTTTAATCTGAGAAAATGAAAGTATTAATAATACTTAACTCAGAAAGTTATTATGAGAATCAAATGAGCTAATATAGATGAAGTAACCTTTGAAAATCTTGAAACCTTAGCTATTGTTATTATTATCTAAAAATGGAATGATATGTCTATGGAGGTCTTTAATCAAAGACTTGTGTTTAGGGAATGAGAAGTATTGATTCAGCATTGATATAGGTTGGACTGGGTGAACTCTGAGGTCCTTTTTTACTTTGAAATTCCACAGCAATAGTCACTAATCTCTGTAATGATATTTTTCATGGGGATAGGAAAATAAGTTGCAAATAACAGGTTTGCAATGGAACTTTGGCAACCCAACCCATTTATAAATTTGGGACATCTCACATCTTAAAGAATGCCACAAAAATCTTCACAAATTTCAAAGAACAGATCTAATTTTACTTTACTTCAGTTTTTAAAATAGATATTTACATGTACACATGCATTTTTAACTATGATTATGATTCTTAAAATCAAAGAAATGCAAATGGAGTGTTATAACCTGGGGAAGGGGAAGGAGAGGGGAGGAGTAAGAGTATATTGAGATCTAAAAAATTTTTGGTTTAAGAGAAAAAGAAAGAAATGTAATTTTGAGCGTTTAATCAACCAAATAATCAAAAAGCATTTATTAAGCATCTAAGATATAAATTAAATATTTTCTGCCCTAGAGCTTATATTCAAAAGAAGATAATTTACATGCATATTTTTAAAACTAACTTTTAACATATTTATACTTTACAAAGCTGCAATAATCTCAAAAATCAATTTGAAGGAATAAAGATCTAGAATATAAAGGAAAATGTGAAAAATAAAGTATGATAAAGAAGGATAAGTAGCACTTCCAGACCCAAATTATATTATAAAATAACAATCATTTTATATTGGGTACCATAATAAGTTTCAAGTAGATAAATGATATGAATGTTAATTAGAACAAATCAGAAGAGACAAATATAAAATGTCTCTTATAGCTATGTATAATGAGAGAGTTTCTAATTAAACAACAAAATTATAAAAGATAAAAAATATAATTTTACTGGTATGAAACAAATTCAATGCTATAACAAAGTCAATGCAACTAAAATAAAGACAAAAACTGTCAATCAAAAATATTTGACCCAAATGTTCCACTATTATTTGTGTACTGAAAGGCGATATATGCAAAAGAAAGGCCTCACATAAACAAAAAAGATTTATACTAGGACTTATTTTGGTAACAAAAATTGGAAACAAAAACTGTGGATTGAAATATATTAACAACTTTATGAAAGATTGCTTTACATTATAAAAACTGAGAAATATAATTTACAACAATTTTATCTCATATGCAATAATTGACAAAAATCACTAAAAGATGGAAATATTAGATAAGAAGGGGAACTGTGAAGATATAAACAATAATACACTATAAGCAAAGAGGTGATCATTTTGGAAACAACTTGGAATTGTGATCAGAACATGACTAAAATGTCCACACTGTTGAAAAAGAGATTTCTCTGCTAGATAAACCTGATTGGATACCCCAAGAATGTCAAAGACATATACCTACCATATACCAAAATATTCATAGCCGTACGTTTTGTTACTGTTATTTTGTAAGGAAAGAACTGGAGGGATTGTTTCATTTTTTATATTCACATAGTCCCTGATATATGGTGGACACCATCAAATAGATTCTGATTCTTTGGGGAATGATTCAAGAAATTGTGGTACATGAATTTACATGTATTGCTTTGTAAGAAATAATAAATATGAAGAATTATTATGAGCCTCTGAACCCCAAAATAACATGGGACTGGGCCATGCCCACCCAGCACCAGAAAGAAGTCAGCAGCACTAGTCCAGGATAGTATAAAGCCTCTGTTACCTAGACAGGATATGGGATAATCTCCTTTTTGCCCCAAGAGAAAACCTCAAACTTTAAAACATGAGCAAAAAAAGCAAAAAGAACTCTAATCATAGATAACTTTTATGGAGCCAGTAAACAGACCTCAAAGTCTGAGGACACTTTAGTGTAAATCATCTTCACATAAAGCCCCAAAGGATGATGTGACTTGCTCCCAGTCTCACAAGGCTCTCTTAGAAGAATTCAAAAAAGATCTTAAAAGAGGGGAAAATATGGAAAGGAAATAAGAACTTTGCAAGAGTTTGTAAAGAAAACACAGAAATAATCTGAATAAAGCTTCTTACAAATTGATTTAGAAATATGGAAAAATCATATAACTCCTTACAAAATATATTTGATGAAATGGAAAAACATATGACTCCTTACAAAATAGATTTGAAAAAGAAAACAACTCTTTGAAAAAACAAAATATGTGAAATGGGGGGAAAAATCCAATAAATAAGGTAACTTATTTAAAAAGTTCAATTGGCCAAATACAAAAAGAGATAAAAAAGCTAACTGAAGAAAATAATTCACTAAAATTAGAATTGAATAAATGGAAGTGAATGACTCAATGAGAAATAAGAATCAGTCAAACAAAGCAAACAAAAAAATTAAAAATAGAAGAAAATATAAAATACCTCATTGAAAAAACAATTGATCTGCAAAATAGATCCAGGAAAGACAATCTAAGAATTATTGGTCTACCTGAAAACCATGATAAGAAAGAGCCTAGACATCATCTTTCAGGAAATCATTAATGAAAACTGCCCTGATGTCCTAGAACCAAATTCCAAGGAATACTGTAGCTAAATTTCAGAATTATCAGATCAAGGAGAAAATATTGCAAGCAGCCACAAAGAAACAATTCAAATATTGAGGAGCCACAATCAAAACTGTCCAGGACCTAGCAGCTTCCACTTTAAAAGACTGAAGGACTTGGCATCTGAAATTTTGAGACAATAGAACTTGGATTACAGCCAAGAAATAACTATCCAACAAAACTAAGCATTATCTTTCGGGGAAGGGGGTAGAGATGTAAATTCAATGAAATAGGTGAATTTCATTTATTTTTGATGAAAAGTCCAGAGTGAAACAGAGTTGAATTTGGTCATTTGACCTTCAAATACAGAACTCAAGAGAAGCATAAAAAGGTAAAAAGGAAAGGAAAAAATGACTTTTTGTTGTTGTTGTTGAGACATTTGGGGTTGAGAAGTTAAGAGAGTTGCAAGAAGAAATAGACAACAAAACTGTAATAGTAGGAGATCTCAACCTTGCACTCTCAGAATTAGACAAATCAAACCACAAAACAAATAAGAAAGAAATTAAAGAAGCAAATAGAATATTAGAAAAATTAGGTATGTTGGATCTTTGGAGAAAATTGAATGGAGATAGAAGGGAATATACTTTCTTCTCAGCAGTTCATGGAACCTATTCAAAATTGACCATATATTAGGACATAAAGACCTCAAAATTAAATGCAAGAAAGCAGAAATAGTAAATGCTTTCTTTTCAGATCATGATGCAATAAAAACTACATTCAACAAAAAGTTAGGGGGAAATAGACCAAAAAGTAATTGGAAACTAAACAATCTCATCTTAAAGAATGATTGGGTGAAGCAGCAAATTATAGATACAATTAATAATTTCACTCAAGATAATGACAATGATGAGACATCATACCAAAATTTGTGGGATGCAGCCAAAGCGGTAATAAGAGGGAATTTTATATCCTTAGAGGCTTACTTGAATAAAACAGAGAAAGAAAAGATTAATGAATTGGGCTTGCAACTAAAAAAACTAAAAAGACCAAATTAAAACCCCAATCAAATACTAAATTGGAAATTCTAAAATTAAAAGGAGAAATTAAAAATATTGAAAGTAAAAAACTATTGAACTAATTAATAAAACTAAGAGTTGGTTCTATGAAAAGCCAATAAAATAGATAAGCCTTTGGTAAATCTGATTAGAAAAGGAGGGAGGAAAATGAAATTAGTAGTCTTAAAAATGAAAAGGGAGAACTTTCCACCAATGAAGAGGAAATTAGAGAAATAATAAGGAGTTATTTTGCTCAACTTTATGCCAATAAATTTGATAACCTAAGTGAAATGGATGACTACCTCCAAAAATACAGACTTCCCAGACTAACAGAGGAGGAAGTAAATTGCTTGAATAGTCCCATTTCAGAAAAAGAAATAGAACAGGCAATTAAACAACTCCCTAAGAAAAAATCCCAGGACCAGATGGATTTACATGTGAATTTTACCAAACATTTAAAGAACAATTGGCCCCAATGCTATATAAATTATTTGATAAAATAGGGAATGAAGGAGTCCTACCAAATTCCTTCTATGACACAGACATGGTACTGATACCTAAACCAGGTAGGCTGAAAACAGAGAAAGAAAATTATAAACCAATCTCCCTAATGAATATTGATGCTAAAATCTTAAATAAGATATTAGCAAAAAGACTACAGAAAATCATCTCCAAGATAATACACTATGATCAAGTAGGATTTATACCAGGAATGCAGGGCTGGTTCAATATTAGGAAAACTATCAATATAATTGGCCATGTTAATAACCAAATTAACAAAACCATATGATCATCTCAATAGATGCAGAAAAAGCATTTGATAAAATCCAACATCCATTCCTATTAAAAACACTTGAGAGTATAGGAATAAATGGACTTTTCCTTAAAATAATCAGCAGCATCTATTTAAAACCATCAGTAAGCATCATATGTAATGGAGACAAACTGCAACCATTCCCTAATAAGATCTGAGTGAAACAAGGTTGCCCACTATCACCGTTACTATTTAATATTGTATTAGAAACGCTAGCTATAGCAATAAGAGCTGAGAAAGAGATTAAAGGAATAAGAATAGGCAATGAGGAAGCCAAATTATCACTCTTTGCCGATGACATGATGGTATATTTAGAGAATCCCAGAGATTCTGCTAAAAAGTTATTAGAAATAATCCACAACTTTAGCAAAGTTGCTGGTTATAAAATAAACCCACATAAGTCATCAGCATTCTTATATATCACTAACAAAATCCAACAGTCAGAGTTACAAAGAGAAATTCCATTTAAAGTAACTACTGATAATATAAAATATTTAGGAATCTATCTGCCAAGGGAAAATCAGAAACTTTATGAGCAAAATTACAGACCACTTTTCACACAAATTAAGTCTGATCTAACCAATTGGAAAAATATTAAATGCTCTTGGATAGGGCGAGCAAATATAATAAAGATGACAATATTACCTAAACTAATCTATTTATTTAGCGCTATACCACTCAGACTCCCAAAAAACTATTTTAATGACCTAGAAAAAATAACAACAAAGTTCATATGGAAAACAAAAGGTCAAGAATTTCAAGGGAATTAATGAAAAAAAATCAAATGATGGTGGCTTAGCTGTACCAGATCTAAAATTATATTATAGAGCAGCAGTTACCAAAACTATTTGGTATTGGCTAAGGAATAGATTAGTTGATCAGTGGAATAGATTGGGTTCAAGGGATAAAACAGTCAACAAATATAGCAACATAGTCTTTTGAAAACCCAAAGATCCCAGCTTTTGGGATAAGAACTTACTGTTTGATAAAAATTGCTGGGAAAATTGGAAACTAATATGGCAGAAACTAGGCATTGATCCATACTTAACGCCGTACACCAAGATAAGGTCAAAATGGGTTCATGACCTAGGCATAAAGAATGAAATTATTAATAAATTAGAGGAACATAGGATAGTTTACCTCTCAGACCTGTGGAAGGGGAAGGTCTTTATGACCAAAGCAGAACTAGAGATCATTACTGATCACAAAATAGAAAATTTCGACTATACCAAACTGAAAAGTTTTTGTACAAACAAAACTAATGCAGACAAGATTAGAAGGGAAGCAATAAACTGGGAAAATATTTTTACAGTCAAAGGTTCTGATAAAGGCCTCATTTCCAAAATATATAGAGAATTAACTCTAATTTATAAAAAATCAAGCCATTCTCCAATTGAAAAATGGTCAAAGGATATGAACAGACAATTCTCAGATGAAGAAATTGAAACTATTTCTAGTCATATGAAAAGATGCTCCAAGTCATTATTAATCAGAGAAATGCAAATTAAGACAACTCTAAGATACCACTACACACCTGTCAGATTGGCTAAGATGACAGGAAAAAATAATGATGATTGTTGGAGGGGATGTGGGAAAACTGGGACATTGATTCATTGTTGGTGGAGTTGTGAACGAATCCAACCATTTTGGAGAGTAGTTTGGAACTATGCTCAAAAAGTTATCAAACTGTGCATACCCTTTGATCCAGCAGTGTTACTACTGGGATTATATCCCAAAGAGATTATAAAGAAGGGAAAGGGACCTGTATGTGCACGAATGTTTGTGGCAGCCCTTTTTGTAGTGGCTAGAAACTGGAAACTGAATGGATGTCCATCAGTTGGAGAATGGCTGAATAAATTGTGGTATATGAAAATTATGGAATATTACTGTTCTGTAAGAAATGACCAACAGGATGATTTCAGAAAGGCCTGGAGAGACTTACACGAACTGATGCTGAGTGAAATGAGCAGGACCAGGAGATCATTATATACTTCAACAACAATACTAGATGATGACCAGTTCTGATGGATCAGGCCATCCTCAGCAACGAGATCAACCAAATCATTTCTAATGGAGCAGTAATGAACTGAACTAGCTATACCCAGAAAAAGAACTCTGGGAGATGACTAAAACCATTACATTGAATTCCCCAATCCCTATATTTATGCACACCTGCATTTTTGATTTCCTTCACAAGCTAATTGTACAATAATTCAGAGTCTGATTCTTTTGTACAGCAAAATAATGTTTTGGTCATGTATACTTATTGTGTATCTAAGTTATATTTTAATATATTTAACATCTACTGGTCATCCTGCCATTTAGGGAGGGGTGGGGGTAAGAGGTGAAAATTGGAACAAGAGGTTTGGCAATTGTTAATGCTGTAAAGTTACCCATGTATATATCCTGTAAATAAAAGGCTATTAAATAAAAAAAAAAAAAAAGAAGAAAAAAAAAAAAAAAAATAAAGTTGTAAAAAAAAAAAAAAAAAAAAAAAAGAGAGAGAGACATTTGGGGTTAAGTGACTTGCCCATGGTCACACAGCTAGAAAGTGTTAAGTGTCTGAGGACAGATTTGAACTCAAGTCTTCCTGACTTCAGTGCCACCTAGCTGCTCCAACTGTTTCTTTTAAAAGTTAAAAAGGTTACATCCCTTTATTAGAAAATGATAGGTTTAACTCTTGAGAACTGTATCTCCATTATGGGTTTACTTAGAGCAGGAGTCCTCAAACTTTTTAAATAGGGGGCCAATTCACTGTCCCTCAGACTGTTGGAGGGCCGCACTATAGTAAAAACAAAAACTTTGTTTTGCGGGCCTTTAAATAAAGAAACGTCATAGCCCTGGGTGAGAGGGATAAACGTCCTCAGCTGCCATATCTGGCCCGCGGGCCGTAGTTTGAGGACCCCTGACTTAGAGGGTGCAGGTATAATTTGATTTTATTGTCATGGTATAAAAAAGAAACAAGGTGGAAAGAGAATTGTACTGGAAGAAGAGGAAAATAGTGATAAAATGGTGAAAATTACATCTCATGAAGAGGCACAGAAGACCTCTTACAATTAAGGGAAAGAAGGGAGGGAAATAAGCTTTATGTGACTCTTACTCTCATTAGATTCAGCCAAAGAGAGAATATCAGCATATTTAGCTTCACAGAGAAACTTGTCTCTTCCTATAGGGAAGCAGGAGGGGAAAATGAAAAGAAAAGGGGGAGGCTAATAGAAGGGAGAACAGAAGTAAAAGGAGAAGGGTATAAAAAAAAGGGAGGGATTGTAAAAGAGGAAGGATGTTTGAGGGAGATCATGGTCAGAAACAAAATGCTAGGGAGAAGGGAAAGGGGGGAAGGAAAGAGAAAAATATAATTCAAAGAAAATAAGAGATGCAAGGAAATACAGAGTTAGTAATTTTAACTGTGAATGTGAATGGGATGAACCCTCCCATAAAATGGAAACAGATAGTAGACTGCATCAAAGGCCAGAGTCCTACAATATGTTATTATAAGAAACACATTTAAAGCAAAGTGATACATAAAGAATACAGATAAAAAGCTGGAGCAGAATCTATTGTACTTCAGATGAAGTAAAAAATATAGGGGTAGCGATCCTGATCTCAGATCAAGCAAAAGCAAAAATATATCTAACTTAAAAAAATAATGAAGCAAACTACATATTGCTAAATGGTACCTTAGATAACTAATATCAATACTAAATATATATACATCAAATGGTATAGCATTAAAATTCCTAGAAGAAACGTTAAGAAAATTGCAAGAAGAATCAGACAACAAAACTATACTATTGGGTGATCTCAACCTTGCTCTCAGAACTAAATAAATCAAAGCACAATAAGGAATAGATTAGTTGATCAGTGGAATAGATTAGGTTCAAGGGATAAAACAGTCAACAAATATAGCAACCTAGTCTTTGACAAACCCAAAGACCCCAGCTTTTGGGATAAGAACTTACTGTTTGATAAAAATTGCTGGGAAAATTGGAAACTAATATGGCAGAAACTAGGCATTGATCCATACTTAACACCATACACCAAGATAAGGTCAAAATGGGTTCATGACCTAGGCATAAAGAATGAAATTATTAATAAATTAGAGGAACACAGGATAGTTTACCTCTCAGACCTGTGGAAGGGGAAGGTCTTTATGACCAGAGAAGAACTAGAGATCATTACTGATCACAAAATAGAACATTTCGATTATACCAAACTGAAAAGTTTTTGTACAAACAAAACTAATGCAGACAAGATTAGAAGGGAAGCAATAAACTGGGAAAATATTTTTACAGTCAAAGGTTTTGATAAAGGCCTCATTTCCAAAATATATAGAGAATTAACTCTAATTTATAAAAAATCAAGCCATTCTCCAATTGAAAAATGGTCAAAGGATATGAACAGACAATTCTCAGATGAAGAAATTGAAACTATTTCTACTCATATGAAAAGATGCTCCAAGTCATTACTAATCAGAGAAATGCAAATTAAGACAACTCTAAGATACCACTACACACCTGTCAGATTGGCTAAGATGACAGGAAAAAATAATGATGATTGTTGGAGGGGATGTGGGAAAACTGGGACATTGATGCATTGTTGGTGGAGTTGTGAACAAATCCAACCATTTTGGAGAGTAGTTTGAACTATGCTCAAAAAGTTATCAAACTGTGCATACCCTTTGATCCAGCAGTGTTACTACTGGATTACATCCCAAAGAGATTATAAAGAAGGAAAGGGACCTGTATGTGCACGAATGTTTGTGGCAGCCCTTTTGTAGTGGTAGAAACTGAAACTGAATGGATGTCCATCAGTTGGAGAATGGCTGAATAAATTGTGGTATATGAATATTATGGAATATTACTGTTCTGTAAGAAATGACCAACAGGATGATTTCAGAAAGGCCTGAGAGACTTCTAACTGAACTGATGCTGAGTGAAATGAGCAGGACCAGGAGATCATTATATACTTCAACAACAATACTATATGATGACCAGTTCTGATGGACCTGGCCATCCTCAGCAACGAGATCAACCAAATCATTTCCAGTGGAACAGTAATGAACTGAACCAGCTATGCCCAGAAAAAGAACTCTGAGAGATGACTAAAAACCATTACATTGAATTCCCAATCCCTATATTTATGCACACATGCATTTTTGATTTCCTTCACAAGCTAATTGCACAATATTTCAGAGTCTGATTCTTTTTGTACAGCAAAATAACATTTTGGTCATGTATACTTATTGTGTATCTAATTTGTATTTTAATGTATTTAACATCTACTGGTCATCCTGTCATCTGGGGGGGGGTGGAGGGGTAAGAGGTAAAAAATTGGAACAAGAGGTTTGGCAATTGTTAATGCTGTAAAGTTACCCATGCATATATCCTGTAAATAAAAGGCTATTTAAAAAAAAATCAAAGCACAAAATAAATAAGAGAGAAGTTAAGGAAGTAAATAGAATACTAGAAAAAAAATTAAGTATGATAGACCTTTGAAGAAAATTGAATGGAGACAGAAAGGAACTTTTTCCTTGGTAATACATGGAAGTTACACAAAAACTGACCGCAGAACTCTGGGAGATGACTAAAAACCATTACATTGAATTCCCAATCCCTATATTTATGCACACCTGCATTTTTGACTTCCTTCACAAGCTAATTGTACAATATTTCAGAGTCTGATTCTTTTTGTACAGCAAAATAACGTTTTGGTCATGTATACTTATTGTGTATCTAATTTATATTTTAATATATTTAACATCTACTGGTCATCCTGCCATCTAGGGAGGGGGGGGTAAGAGGTGAAAAATTGGAACAAGAGGTTTGGCAATTGTTAATGCTGTAAAGTTACCCATGTATATATCCTGTAAATAAAAGGCTATTAAATAAAAAAAAATAAAAAAAATAAAAAAACTGACCGCATATTAAGACATAAAACCTCAAAACCAAATGCATAGAGGAAGAAAAAGTATATACATTTTTTCAGATCATAATGCAATTGAAAAATATATGCAATAAAAGGCCGGGGAAAATAGACCAAAAATTAATTGGAAACTAAATAATCTAATTCTAAAGAATGAGTGGGTAAAACAAATCATAGACACAATGGATAATTTCATCTAAGAGAATAATAATAATGAGACAACATATCAAAATTTATGGGATACAGATAAAAAAATTTTATATTTCTGTATGCTTACTTTCATAAAATAAAGAGATCAATTAATTGAACATGCAACTAAAAAAAAACTAGAAAAAGAACAAATTAAAAACCCCCAATTAAATATCAAATTTGAAATTCTGACAATAAAAGGGGAGATTAATAAAATTGATAGCAATAAAACCATTGAATTAATAAACAAAACTAAAAGTTGGTTTTATGAAAAAAGCCCAACAAAATAAACTTTAAGTTAATTTGATTAGAAAAAAATAAAGAAGAAAACCAAATTGTTAGTATCAAAAATGAAAAGGGAATACTTTTCACCAATGAAGAGGAAATTAGAGGAATAATTAGGAGCTGTTTTGCCCAACTATATGTCAATAAATTTGATAATCTAAAAATATAGATTGCCCAGATTAACAAAAGAGGAAATAAATTACTTAAGTAGTCCCATTTTAGAAAATTAAATTAAAGAAGGTATTAATAAAATCTCTAAGAAAAAATGTCCAGGGCCAGATGAATTTACTTGTGAATTCTGCCAAACATTTAAAGAACAATTAATTCTAATACTATGCAAACTATTGGGAAAAATAGGGAAAGAAAGAGTTCTACCAAATTCCTTTCATGACACAGATATGTAGTTGATACCTAAACCATGTAATGTCAAAACAGAGAAAGAAAATTATAGACCAATTTCCCTAATGAACATTGATTAAAATATTAAATAAAATATTAACAAAGAGATTTCAACAACTTATCCCCAGAATAATGCACCATGACCAGGAAGGACTTATATCAGGAAGGCATGGCTGGTTCAATATTAGGAAAATTGGAGCATAATTGATTATATTAATAAATAAACATGGAGATCATATGATTATCTCAATAGATGCAGAAAAAGCATTTGACAAAATCCAACACCCATTTCTATTAAAAACACTAGAAAGTAAAGGAATAAATTGAGTTCCTTAAAATAATCAGTAGCATCTATTTAAAACCATCCACATCATAAGATTGGGGTGAAACAAGGTTGCCCACTATCACCATTATTGTTCAATATTGTATTAGAAATGGTTGTTTTGGCTATAAGAAAAGAAAATTGAGATTAAAGGAATTAGAGCAGGCAAAATTATCACTCTTTGCAGATGGTATACTTAGAGAATTCTAGAGCATCAACTAAAAAAGTACTACAAACAATTTAGAACTTTAGCAAAGTTGCATAATACAAAAAAAAAAAAAACCATAAATCAACATTTTTATGTTACCAACAAAGTCCAGGAGCAAGAGTTACAATGAAAAATTCCATTTAAAATATCTGTAGATAATATAAAATATTTGGAAGTCTACCTTCCAAGATAAATTCAGAAACTATATGAACACTTATAAAACACTTTCCACACAATTGAAGTCAGATCTAATTAATAAGAAAAATATCAAGTGCTCATGGGTAGGCCAAGCAAATATAATAAAACTTACAATACTATCTAAATTAATCTACTTATTCACTGCCATAACAATTAAACTCTCAAGACATTATTTTACAGAGCTAAAAAAATAATAATAAAGTTCATCTGGAAGAACAAAAGTTCAAGAATTTCAAGGGAATTAATGAAAAATGGAAATAAAGGTGGCCTTAGCTGTACAAGACCTAAAACCATATTAAGCAGTAGCCCAAAACTCTTTGATACTGGCTAAGAAGTTGAGTAGTTGATCAGTAGAATAGGTTAAGTTCATAAGACACTAGGTTCATATAGTCAATGACTATAGTAATTTATTGCTTAATAAACCCAAGGACCCCAGCTTCTAAGATAAGAACTCAGTATCTGACAAAAATTATTGGGGAAATTGGAAATTGGTATGACAGAAACTAGTCAATGACTCATACCTAACACCCTATATCAAGATAAGGTTGAAATGGGTTCATGATTTAGACATAAATTGATTGATATAAACAAATTAGAAGAATAAAGGATAGTCTATCTTTCAGATGTGTGGAGAAGGAAGGATTTTGTGGTCAAAGAAAAACCAGAGTACATTATGGAATGCAAAATGGATAATTTTGATTTCATTGAGTTGAAAAGTTTTTTGTTTTTTTTTTTTTTAACAAACAAAGCCAATACAGATAGATTAAAAGAAATCAATAAGGGGGGGGGGGGGGGGGGGTTATATTCAAAAGTTCTAATAAAGGCCTCATTTAAAAAAAATACATATAGACATTTGTCTCAAATTTATAAGAATCCAAGCCATTCTCCAATGGATAAATGGTCAAAGTACATGAACAGACAATTTTTAGATGAAGAAATTGAAACCATTTCTAGTCATATGAAAAGATGCTCTAAATATCCAGTGATCAAAAGAAATGAAAATTAAGACAACTCTGAGGTACCACTACACACCTCTCAGATTGGCTAAGGTGACAGGAAAAGATAATGACTAATGTAGGAGAGGATGTGGGAAAACTAGAACACTAATACATTATTGGTGGAGTTGTGAACTCATTCAGCTTTCAAGTGAGCAATTTGGAACACTATGCACAAAGGGCTATCAAATTGTGCATACCATTCAATCCAGCAGTGTCTTTAATTGGTTCTGTATCCCAAAGAGATCACAAAGGAAAAAAAGGGACCCATATGCACAAAAATGTTTTTAGCAGCTCTTTTTGTAGTGGCAAGAACCTGGAAACTGAGTGAATGCCCATCAATTCAATAAATTATGGATTTTTTTTTTTTACATAAGAAACAATCAGTAGGATGCTTTCAGAGAGGCCTGCAGAGACTTACGTGAACTGATGTTACGTGAAGTGATTTGAGCCAGGAAAACACTGTACATAATGACTGCAAGATTATATGATGATCAGTTCTGATGGACGTGGCTCTTTTCAATCATGAGATGATTCAGGCAGTTCCAATATTCTTGTGATAAAAAGAACATCTACACCAGAGAGAGGACTGTAGAGAATGAGTGTGAATCACAACATAGTATTTTCATTCTTTTTGTTGTTTGCTTGAATTTTGTTTTCTTTCTCATTTTTTTTTTCCTTTTTTATCTGGTTTTTCTTGTGTGGCATGATAATTGTGGTAATATGTATAGAAAAATTGCACATGCTTAACATGTATTGGATTACTTGCTGTCTGGGGGAGGGGATAGGGAGAAGGGAGGGGGAAAATTTGGAACACAAGCTTTTGCAAGGGTGAATGTTGAAAATTATATATGCATGTCTTGAAAATATAATGATGTAATAAAAATAAAAATAAATGTTAGTAAATATTTTTTATTTTTGAAATGGCATTTTGTTTACAATGACCTCATCATGATTCCATCTTTTCCTTCTCCTTTCAGTATTCTCATTCAACAAGTTCCCTTTCAGTCAACACATACTCCTTATTGTAACAAGAATAAAGTTGTCAGTTAACTGAGACTATTCCAGAGTTTTCTAAACCATGGTGCAAAAATCTATTGTAGGAGCCAACATTGAGATGAACAAACTTAGACAGACAAGAAGTAAAGAAATGGTCAAAATTATTCTATACTTTCAAATATATAACCACAGAAATACATGAATCTTTACTCATTAAAAAACAAAATACAAATCAAAGTAAAGAGCAGCAAAGTAGCAAATGCAATACATCAACAATTTAATGTGACATGTAGAAATGAGGGCAAACTTTAGATAGTTAAATGTCAAATTTTGGTAAGGATAAAATCTATTACCATTGTAACTTGTCATTTTCAATTTATGACAGAAATGAGTTTGGTTATCATGTTATTTGCTATATTTACATATGAAGTATCTAAACTCAAAAATTCATCTTTATGTGGAAGTTAAATACCACAATATCTATTATATTTATAAATATCTTTCATCTTGGTAAATATAAAGTTTCCAAAAGCTGTTTTTTAAAAAATACCTACAATTTTAAACAAAATTAAGCATTTCAAAAATAGATATAATTACTCAAAATCCTCAACAATTAAATTTAAATCTGATTTTTTTATTTTCTATTTTTAAGGCAAAATAGTACCATTTTGTGACACAAACACATACCAATTTGAATAAAAGTCTTTTGAAGCAGCCTGAGCTAGTAAAACAAAGACTATAGAAATAATTCTTTTTTTTTCTGAGTCAATAGAGGTTAAGTGATTTGCCCAGGGTCACACAACTAGGAATTGTTATATGTCTGAGGTCAAATTTGAATTCAGGTCCTCTTGACTTCAGGGCTGGTGCTCTATTCCCTGTGCCACCTAGCTACCCCAAGATAGTTCTTGTAAAGCAGAAAAACAAATAGAAATTAAAAATAATTATAACAGACTACTTTGTTCCTAACTGTTTGAAAGGTCACAGAAATTATCTCACTCTTCTTGTTCTCTGGTACCAAATTACTCCAGTCCCACAGATAATGTTTTCTCACTTGGAAAAGGTAGTATCCCTGTCCCTCACTGCTATTTAACTTTTTACTAAAATCAAATCAGCTTTTATTATTAACTTCAAAAAATAAAATCACAAATATACCAATCCACTTCCGTGTAGAGTTCAATACCCTTTCTACTTTATATCACCTCAGTCTCTGAGGAGGGAAATGGGACTTAGGTTTACAATTTAGCTCAGTTTCTATACAGCACAGTTTCAATTTCAAATCCAAAATACCACTTGGGTAAAAGTCTGAGGCACCCTCTTTTTTCAGGGCTTCCATGCCGATTGTCTATCTGTCTGTACTTTCCTGCCTGCATCTTAGCTTCAAGTTCATCATAATTCTTACTTCCAAATCCAGTGGGGAATCAGATCTGGGGCAAAACAAATGACAGGCAGAAAGTAGTCCTCCCTTTCTTAGCTGTTCAGTTCATGGTACTTATGTTATGGATGAATTGTGATCTTCACCATAAAGCTAGAGATGATAAGACAGGCCAAAAAGAGAGACTAGCACAGTCTCACCAGTTTTAAAGATGCAGACAGCAAAACAAAGGAGGTCACATGATAAGAGATACATAGACCTCCATGTCAGATAGTCTTCATATTCTCTAAATGCTCCTGGAGAGTGACATTTATTCCTATCTAAGTTCTTCCCTAAATAGTCTTCTTTCTCTCAAACATTCCAATACATCCTGCTGTTGTTCTATGGTCCTTTTTTAATTCATAATGTTCTATATTGAATCAATAGTTCATCCAAATCTTTTGGCTTACAATATTTATTTAGAAATGTTCATAATTTTCTAATTACTTTGGTAATCATCATCTCTTTTCATTTAACTATCTCCTGTTTCTTTATCTGTATTTATGGGAAGATTTTTAACTGAATTTCTTTCTTTTGATATCTTTGGTGGTTTTATGCTTTTTTCCTTACATTCCTCTATTGCTCACTTTCTTGCCCCTTCCTTTTTGATGATGGGTTTATCTCTGTGTCTGTCTCACCTTCCAACCATAATGAAGAGTTTACTGTAATGTTCTGGCCAGCTCTTTGGAGGTCCAAATGGGCCTTTTTCAGTAGAATAATCACTTCAAGAATAGTCAGGAATAAAGTCCAAAGTTTTTATTATCTCCTTTATAGTTTGTCTCCTTTGCCTGGGGCTGGGCTAGCTTTCTGGGGGACCTTCAGATGGGCCTTAGTCTTAGTGGAGAAATGCAGGAGGCAGGAGAGCCACCAGGATGGTGGGAGATGGAACATCTCTCTTCCTTGTTGGCTCTTATATACCTTTTTGTAATTATATCATTACAGCATACTAATTATGTGTGAACTTAGAGAACCATTGCATCACCATGCTAAGTTCTAAGTATATTGTAAACTAGATAACCATTGTATCATCAATTCCTCTGAGTTAACACCTTGTTTCAAGTGTACTTCTCCAGAGTTCTGGCTCTCTACATCTCCTGTTTTCTTTTGTTTTGAACATAGGTCATCATGCCCTCCCTGATTTCTCAGAGAGGTTAGAACCCAAAAAAGGAGGTGATCATGCCCTCTCTGACTTCTCAGAAATGGGGGTGAAAACACCAAAAAAAGGATGTGATCACTCCCTCCCTGACATCTTAGGAAGGGAGGTGAAAAAATCAAAGGGAAATGAGGAGTCAAACCAGATTTTGTTAGCAGGTTTCTGAAGAGTCTCACTTGAAACGGGCATATTTAAATCCATTAGCATGGGAGGTATAACACAAGCATAGAGTAATATAACAAGGCAGTGTAACAAACATGAATTATATATGCAAGTAATGATGTAACAAACAATATGAATCAACATGAGGAATTATACATGTCCATAAGTCCTAGAAGGAGGGAATATAGAAAACAATCACACATACATCTCCTTCAGCAGCCAAGAGATAGTCCAAAACCAATCTATTGTCCATTACTTCATGTGTTAGGGAATCCAATGATTCCTGCAAGTTTTGAAGTCCTGCAATAGTTTCATCTTGTGTCAGGGAATCCAATGATTTCTGCAGATTTTGAAGTCCCACAACAGTTTTATTATGTGTTAGGGAATCCAGTGATTCCTGATGGTTTTCAAGTTCCATAGTCTCATCAACAATTTTTGATGTTCTTGAGCCAATTGCTATACACATTGGGTTAACAGTCATGCTTTTTCAGTGGCACATGTAGTCAGAGATGGAACCACCTATGTTTCTTGAGTTTTCTCCTTTGTTTTGAGATTCTTCTCCTTTTCTGTCTTTCTCTGATGGACAAGGTGAATACAGCTTGTTGGCACCCATCTGATTCCTTCTTTATCTGTAGAGATACAAGCAAACCCTCTCCCCCAAGCAATTAACCTATCTAGTCCTTTCCATTCACCACTTTCTAGATCTCTCCTTATCACCTGGCGATTATATTGGATCTGCTCGCACTGGACACTGCCCTTCTGTTGAGTTATAACACCTATATTCTCTCTAATTATAATTCCTTTCTTCCATCAGATTGCTTTTTGGCTGATAGATCATGTCAGTGTATTGAACTTTTAAAGACTCTCTGGGTGTAAACTTGGCTGCCATCATGCCCCACCTGTTTTTTGCTTGGGGCCTTGGAGCTGGGCCCCACTTCCTGTTTCCCTGAGTCAATATCCGTTCTAATGCTCAATGGAAGCCTCTGTTGCATTCTGGACATGGGGTTTTGGGTCTTGTTCTCTCACCCTGTCTTCTCACTCTATCTCTATGCCAACACTGAGTTTTCAGATGCCCTACTTTACCACACTGAAAGCACTGACAAATCTCTCTGGAAGTCCCTTGCCCAAAGGGACCCTGTCTTCCCATGTTCTGAAGCATAGCCTGGGAATAAAAGGTATTTGTGCCTACTGTGGCACAACGTCTTATGATCTCTTCTAAAGGAGTATTTTTGTGTAGTCCTAGCATAATTCTTCTACAAACCTCATTAGCATTTTCTCTAGCAAGTTGTTTTATCATTATTCCTGTTGCCACATTTTCACCAATAGTTCGTATGACATCTGTCTACAGATGTCCCACAAAATAAGCAAAGGGTTCATTTGGACCTTGTGCTATGTTCATGAAGGCTTCCCCTCCATCTTGTTTTTCTGGGAGGGAGCCCCATGTTTTGATAGCAGTAGCAGCAATTTGCTCATCTGCTCTCAAAGGGTAGTTAATCTGTGCTTGTGTCTGTATAATGACCTATACCTGCTAGTTAATCAAAGGTGATTGGTATATTAACTCCAGTTTGCCTATTTCTTTGGTCTTGTATTCTACAGAATTCACTATGCTCAGAAAGCCACAAGTTTCGTCCAGGTTCTAAACATGTCCTTGTTATGCATTTCCAATCACTAGGGGTTAAAATTTTAAAAGGCAAATTCTCTAAGACCATCTTAACATAAAACAATGTAACCCCATAAAGAGTGCAAGCCTTTTTCAGATCTTTGATAATTTCCAGATCAAAAGGCTTAATCACAGGGTATGCTTTTATTCTCAAATCAGATATATCCTGTCCTTTTTTTTTTTTTGATAACTTTTTATTGACAGTACATATGCATGGGTAATTTTTTACAACATTATCCCTTGAACTCACTTCTGTTGTGACTTTTCCTTTCCCTCCCTCCACCCCCACCCCTAGATGGCAGGCAGTCTTATACATGTTAAATATGTTATAGTATATCCTAGATACAATATATGTGTGCAAAACTGAACATTTCTCTTGTTGCACAGGAAGAATTGGATTCAGAAGGTAAAAATAACCTAAGAAGGAGAACAAAAATGCAAACAGTCCACACTCATTTCCCAGTGTTCCTTCTCTGGGTATAACTGATTCTATACATCACTGATCAATTGCAACTGAATTAGATCTTCTCTTTATTGAAGATATCCACTTCCATCAGAATATGTTTTCCCAGTTTATTGCTTCCCTTCTAATCTTTTTTGCATTAATTTTGTTTGTACAAAGGCTTTTTGATATAATCAAAATTTTTTTGTCAAATAGTAAATTCTTATCCCAAAAGTTAGGATCTTTGGATTTGTTAAAAACTTGATTGCTATAGTTATTGACTATTTTGTCCTGTGAACCTAACCTATTCCACTGATCAACTAGTCTATTTCTTAGCCAATACCAAATGGTTTTGGTGACTGCTGCTTTATAATATAGTTTTAGATCAGGTACAGCTAGGCCATCTTCATTTGATTTTTTTTTTTCATTAATTCCCTTGAAATTTTCAACCTTTTGTTCTTCCATATGAATTTTGTTGTTATATTTTCTAGGTCATTAAATAGTTCTGGGGAGTCTGATCGGTATAGCACTAAATAAATAGATTAGTTTAGGGACTATTGTCATCTTTATTATATTCACTCGGCTTTTCCAAGAGCATTTAATATTTTTCCAGTTACTTAAATCTGACTTTATTTGTTTGGAAAGTGTTTTGTAATTTGCTCCTGACTTTCCTTTGATAGGTAGATTCCCAAATATTTTATACTCTTGACAGTTATTTTGAATGGAATTTCTCTTTGTATCTCTTGCTGTTGGATTTTGTTGGTGATGTATAAAATACTGAGGATTTATGTGGATTTATTTTGTATCCTGCAACTTTGCTAAAGTTCTGAATTATTTCTAATAGCTTTTTAGTAGAATCTCTGGGATTCTCTAAGCATACCATCATATCATCTGCAAAGAGTGATAATTTGGTTTCTTCATTACCTACTCTAATTCCTTTAATCTCTTTCTCAACTCTTATTGCCGAGGCTAGCATTTCTAATACAATATTGAATAATAATGGTGATAGTGGGCAACTTTGTTTCATCCACGATCTTACTGGGAATAGTTCTAATTTATCCCTATTACATATGATGCTTGCTGATGGTTTTAAATAAATTCTACTGATTATTTTAAGGAAAAGTCCATTTATTCCTATACTCCCCAGTGTTTTTAATAGGAATGGGTGTTGGATTTTATCAAATACTTTTTCTGTATCTCTTGAGATGATCATATGGTTTTTGTTAGTTTGATTATTGATATAGTAAATTATGCTAATAGTTTTCCTAATATTGAACCAGCCCTGAATTCCTGGTATAACTCCTACTTGGTCATGATGTATTATCCTAGGAATGACTTTCTGTAATCTTTTTGTTAATATTTTATTTAAGATTTTAGCATCAATATACATTAGGGAAATTGGTCTATAATTTTATTTTTCTGTTTTCAACCTACCTGGTTTAGGTATCAGTAACATGTCTGTGCCATAAAAGGAATTTGGGAGGACTCCTTCAATCCTT
Source organism: Sarcophilus harrisii (assembly GCF_902635505.1). Taxonomy (NCBI): domain Eukaryota; kingdom Metazoa; phylum Chordata; class Mammalia; order Dasyuromorphia; family Dasyuridae; genus Sarcophilus; species Sarcophilus harrisii. Next base: position 319,419,571 of record NC_045427.1, on the reverse strand, counting down.
ATTTTTTTCAAATAATTTATATAGCATTGGAGTTAATTGTTCTTTAAATGTTTGGTAGAATTCACATGTAAATCCACCTGGTCCTGGGGATTTTTCTTAGGGAGTTGATTAATAGCTTGTTCTATTTCTTTTTCTAAGATGGGACTGTTTAACCAATTTACTTCTTCCTTTGTTAATCTGGGCAAGCTATATTTTTGAAGGTATTCTTCCATTTCATTTATCAAATTTATTGGCATAAAGCTGGGCAAAATAATTCCTAATTATTGCTCTAATGTCCTCTTCATTAGTGGCAAGTTCTCCCTTTTCATTTTTAAGACTAACAATTTGATTTTCTTCTTTCCTTTTTTTAATCAGATTTACTAAGGGTTTGTCTATTTTATTGGTTTTTTCATAAAACCAACTCTTAGTTTTATTAATTAATTCAATAGGTTTTTTTTTTTTACTTTCAGTTTGATTAATCTCTTCTTTTATTTTTAGAATTTCAAGTTTAGTGTTTGACTAGGCATTTTTAATTTGTTCCTTTTCTAGCATTTTTAGTTGCAAGCCCAATTTCTTGGCCTTCTCTTTCTCTATTTTATGCAAGTAGGCCTCGAGAGATATAAAATTTACCATTATTATTGCTTTGGCTGCATCCCACACATTTTGGTATGACGTCTCATTATTGTCATTTTCTTGGGTGAAGTTATTAATTATGTCTATGATTTGCTGTTTCAGCCAATCATGAGATTATTTAGTTTCCAATTATTTTTTGGTCTATTTTCCCCTGGCGTTTTATTGAGTAATTTTCATTACATCATGGTCTGAAAAGGATGCATTTACTATTTCTGCTTTACTGCATTTGAATTTGAGGTCTTTATGTCCTAATATATGGTCAATTTTTATATAGGTTCCATGAACAGCTGAGAAGAAAGTGTACTCCTTTCTGTCTCCATTTAGTTTTCTCCAAAGAGCTATCATATCGAACTTTTCTAATACTCTATTTACCTCTTTGAATTCTTTCTTTTTTATTTTGTGGTTTGATTTATCTAATTCTGAAAGTGCAAGGTTGAGATCTCCCACTATTATAGTGTTGCTATCTATTTTTTGAGAGTTGTACTTTAATGTTTCTAAAAGTCCAATGATCTGCTTCCAAGTTATAATCAAACCTTGGTTCTTTATTAGCTTAATTATGCATTCTACACACTTTCCTTGGAGTGGGGAAGGTTCTGTTCTTCATTTATCCCATGTCAGCTGAAACACTAGGTTAATCCTCACCAAAGTTTTCTGCTTGTCTATTTTTGTACTCACCCTATTTTCGGGTTTTGGGGACTTCTCCATTGACAATTGTTTCAGTCAAACTGCTGAATGTAAAATCCTTATATCCACGTTCAAGCGCCAAATGTAATGTTCTGACTAGCTCTCTGGAGGTCCTCTGAATGGGCCTTGGTTTCAGTAGAATAATCACCACAAGAATAGTCAAGAATAAAGTCCAAAGTCTTTATTTCCTTTATAGTCTGTCTCCTTTGCCTGGGACTGGGCTAGCTTTCTGGGGGACCTTTAGATGGGCCTTGGTCTTAATGAAGAAATGCAGAAGGCAGGAGAGCCACAGAGGATGGTGGGAGGTGGAATGTCTCTCTCACAGTCCTTGTTGGCTCTTATATATCTTTTTGTAATTACATCATTACAGCATACTAATTATGTATGAACTTAGAGTACCATTACATCACCATGTTAAGTATTAAGTATATATGTAAACTAGATAATCATTATATCATCAATTCCTCTGAGTTAACACCTTGTTTCAAGTATACATCTCCAGAGTTCTGGTTCTCTACAGTTTACTTTTCACTAATCTTAGTCCCCTGCTCCAAGTAGCTTCTCTAGCTGACTCTAATTAGAATCGAATAGTCTTTTGTTAAGATCCAGGACAATTATGCATTCTGGGCCTCTAATTCAGTTCCTATAATTATTTATTTCACTGTATGAACTGAACTGGCATCAGTTACTTTTCATCCTGTTAGAGGAAGGTAAGATAGATGTTCCAGGAAGCATTTGCCACCTTTAGCTCCCCTAACCTAGAAGCCATCCTATAAAGCAAGAAAGCCAATTGAAAAGAGTATAGGTAAAAAGCAAGGGTGAGGTATGGTAACAATGATAGAAGCAAAAGCAAAAATGTTGGATCCAAAACATTAACCTACAAGAGAGTTAAAGGTAATATCAGAGATGTACCTTCAAGTTTGTAGAATTTTACTGTTAATTTTGGTTAATGATCTTCTCTTCTCAACATTAATTTTGGCTTTTGGTTAAAGTTTGTTGTTGTTCAGTCATTTCAGTTATGTACACCTCTTTTTAACCCCCTTTGGAGTTTTCTTGGCAAAGATAGTGGAGTGATTTGTAATTTCCTTCTCCAGCTCGTCTTATGGATGAGGAAACTGAGGCAAAACAAGGACAACTGATTGTTCAGGTCTCACAACAAGTGCCTGAGGTTGGATTTGAACACATGGAGATTGATCTTCCTGACTCCAGGTCCAACATTATCTACTATGCTACCTAGCTGCCCATTCTAAACATACATATCAGTTTGTAATGGAATACTGTTATGTTCAAAGAAATCATGAATATAAGTAATTCAGAACAAAAATTGAGAAGACTTGAATGAAATGATGCTTTCCTATCCCCCCTCCCAAAAAGACTACCAAAATTAGGATAATTTATATAATGACCAAAAATAACATAAGGAAAACTAATATTGGAGACTAGAACTCTGATCAAAGAAATGCCTCTCAGTAGATAGGGAGAAAACTAGGAAAATAGTACATTATATATACACTGTCAGATGTTGTGCTTTGTTTTGTTTTCTTTTGTTTTCTTGGTCAATTTACTTTGATGATTTTTTCTTTTTCAAAGGGAAAACCTTAAGGGATCATAAATTTGGTTTATCTAGTTTAACCTTTATATTTTACAGATAAAGAAACTAGGCCAATAGGCATGAAATAACTTATTCAAGAAGGAATTTTGGAAAGAATATGTCAAAAAAAATGACTGATATTGTTTTAAAAGCATCAATAAAGCTTTTTACAAATAAAATTGGATTTATTAAAAGTGGATCTCAAGGAACTAAAAGAACAAGAATACATTAATTCCTTTATAATCAACCTGTAGAATTAGAGTTAATAATATTGTACTTTTAGCAGAAATAACCATTGCTGACAAAATTAAAACACATTTTTTGAGATATACTTTACTTCACTTAGGTAGAAGTTATTTTTTTTTTCATTCTATCTGCTGTGTTCACTAATAAAAAAGCCTAGGTCCTTGTGTGTGAAATCTTCATGTTTTAGGTAGCCATCGGGAAAAAAATCATCATATGACCTGTAATCACTGGGACCACCGGCATTGTTATACCCTCTGGTGTATAGATGCTGAGAAAAATTTCTGACAGATTCATTTATGCTGAACAAGACAGATGTTCAGCTAATTAAATTCTATTTAGGTCAAGACAAAACACAAGTATAGACTAAGACTGATAAAACAATCTCTTAGCTTAATAATATTCACTAAGAAAATATGATTTAAACAAGTCAATTTATTAGTAAAAAAATCTTTTGACATCACAATCACATAGAAGACACTTTCCTAAGGCAAATTGATCTAAGCATCCCCACTTCCTGAATGTATTGTTTTTAAATGTAAAGAAGATAATAGATGAACTATTCTCAAAACACTTTAATCTCTCTTCTGGCCAAAAGAAGAACTAAAGAACATTATAATGCAAAATGGATGATTTTTATTATTAAATTAAAAAGGTCTTGTACAAACAAAGCCAATGCAACCAAGATTAGAAGGGAAGCCAAAAATGGGGGAGGGGGGAATTTTTACATCCAATATTTCTGGAAAATGCCTTATTTCTAAAATATATGGAGAATTGACTGAAATTTATAAGAGTACAAGTCATTATCCAAATGATAAATGCTCAAATTTATCAATTTATCAAATCAAATCAATAGGAACAAACAACTTTCAAATGAAGAAATTAAAGCCATTTCTAGTCATATGAAAAAATGCTCTAAATCAGTATTGACTAGAGAAATGAAAATTAAGACAACTCTGATGTCCCACTTCATACCTCTCAGACTGGCTAAGATGACAGGAAAAGATAATGATAAATATTAGAGGGGATGTGAGAAAACTGGAGCACTAATACATTGTTGGTGGAGCTGTGAACTGATCCATCCATTTTGGAGAGCAATGTGGAATTATGCCTGAATGGCTATCAAACTGTGCATACTATTTGATCCAGCAGTATCTCTAATGGGTTTATTTCCCAAGGAGATCATAAAAAATGGAATAGAACTCACATGCGCAAAAATGTTTATAGCAGTTCTTTTTGTAGTGGCAAGAAACTAGAAACTGAATGGCTGTCCATCAGTTGAGGAATGTTTGATTAAGTCATGGTAATACAAATGTAATGGAATATTATTAATCTAAAAAAATGATCAAATGATCAGCAGGCTGATTTCAGAAAAGCCTGGAAAGACATATATTAACCATGTCAAGTGAAGTGAGTAGAAATAAAAGTGCATTGTACACAGCAACAAGATTGTGTGATGATGAACTCTGATGGACTTGGCTCTTTTCAACAATGAGGTAATTCAAGGAAATTCCAATAGACTTGTGATGGAAAGAGTCATCTGCAACCAGAGAAAGGACTATGAAGACTGAATTTAGATCACAACATTGTATTTTCATCTTTATTATTATTGATGTTCTTGTTTGTTAGCTTAGAGTTTTTTTTTTTCCTTTCTCATACACCCTCCCCCCTTTTTTTGATCTGATTTCTCTTACATAGCATGACAAATGTGAAAACATGTTTAGAAGAAGTCACATGTTAAACTTATATTGGATTACTTGCTGTTTAGGGGAGGAGAATGGGGAGAGAGGGAGGAAAATTTGGAACACATGGTTTTGAATGGGCGGATGTTGAAAACTATCTTTCTATTTTGAAAAATAAAAATCTATTGCATAAGAAAAACAACTATCACATTTTTTTCTCTTTTCATAAAACAATATTGGCAATCAATTTCTTTTCTCATATTATATTCAAATATAAATGACAATTTATTCTAGTTTTATGACAAATAATTCTTAAATACACAATAAAGATCATGTTAAATTCACATATAGTATACATATGCATGTTATATTATTATACTAAGAAAATTATTTGTAATTTTCGTGTTGGAAAATAATTGAAAAACAATAGGAACAATAACATAGAAGTGCTTTTGTGTTTGTATCCAGGGTTTGTCATGATATAAGCACTTATTTAATCTTTTTAAATCATTCATTCTAAGAGCTCTATGTTCTGCCCACCCATAATTACCCAGTTTTGCAAAAGTCTTCTTTTTAACAATCTGTGTTTTCTAATGGTTACTCTTTTAAAAACTTTTTTTAATCTACAAGTATTTGTTAATATGAATGTCTTAATAAAAGAAAATACCTGGTACCCTTGCAATGTGTCAAAATGCAAAAGATCTACACTCTTTACAAAGGCTTATAGACTTATCTTTCACCCTGATACCAATTGAGCTCCATCCCAAAACTTCTCCTTATATCATGTAATTTTTATATAAAAGTTTATCAATTTTGCCAAAACTTTTTTTATTTGCTATTGTCATCATCTGAGGTGGGGGGGGGGGGTTGTAGGATAAGAATTGCACCTGTGACTTTATTTATGTCAACAACTCTGAAGTGAAGGAATTTTCTTTTACAAATTGACAGCTTATCTGTAATTTAAAGTTTTAAAGAGTTACCTAAAGCATTGAGAAGTTAAGTGACTTACCCAGGACTACCTAGTACAGGCCATATGACTTGCTATCTCTAATATCATATAAAATCAAATAACTATCTTAACTACATTTGGTGCTTCATCAACTTGCAACACAGAATACTCTCTCTCTCTCTCTCTCTCTCTCTCTCTCTATATATATATATATATATATTTAAATTTCTCAATGATTACTCACAAAGATATTCAGAAATAGGAGCAATTCTTTCCAATTGTACCATGGATAAATGTGATTATTTAAGGTTGAATTACATATAATTTAACAAACTTTGGTTCAACTATATCAATACTTAATCTTAATGTCATCAAAGTTTCTTGTAGATACTTTTTTATATTTAGAGAAATTCTATAAACAACTTCATATGATGCTAGTAATGGTTCTGATTTTACATTGTTTTCTGTCAAATCTGTTTTTTTGCTAATCAAAGGCATCTGATTTTTTCTACAAAAATATCTTATCTTTTCAACATGTTCTGTTGTAACCAATATAAATGGCTGTGTAAAATGTTAGTGTAGTATTCATTCGTTTTATTCCTCCTCACAACAGTAAAAATTTGGAGAACTGATTCTTTGTAGACTATCTTATTCTCTTCCTACTGGCCAACTCAGAGGCAAAGCCCTTCCTTTGGCTTTTATCTCTAATTTTTGGCTTCTTTATGGCCAAGAATGAGCTTTTGTTAAAGGTTTCTCCCAGCTGTTTCCCAAATTTAAATAGATAGGCTTGACCCAGAAATTTATTTTACTTTCTATCTCATCCAAGGGCAAATAGGTCTAGGTCCACATGGCTCAATTTTCCACTATATTAAGGAGCTGGTATAAAAATAAAAGTTATTAATAAAATTTTTAATTTTTATTTTATTAATAAAATCAAAATGGTTTAGAATCCCAGTAAGGAAAATTCTTCTTACTGAGACAAGATTTAGATTTCCCTTTTTAAATTCTGTGTATTTCTAAATAACTCCTGACTTTCTCCATTCTTCTTTGTTTGATATGGACTAAGTAAACACATTTATAATATATGATCAAGTCATAGAGTTTTCTGCAAAGTAAAGATAATGTTAAAGTAGTAATTTTTAAACTAATCTGGGAAAGATCTCAGTTTAAAAAGACAAAGGTCTGCATCCTAGGCCATCACGAGTTCCCTGACCTATGTCTTGATACAGGATTCCTATGGCCCTGGAGGAGAGAGTTGGGCTGATGACTTTGCATACCTCTGACTCACTCAAATACAGTCCCCTTCAAGTCAAGACATCATACTCCTGATGTCATTGGTCCTCTTCAAGAAAAAGGATGAATAATTGCTTATGAAGAAACTGGAAATGGCAAGAAATGGCAGGAAAATGCCATCTATTTAGAGAAATGGTTTTTAAAACAATTGCCAAATAAATAGCTGGGAGGCTAATCAGAACTATTTTAGAATGCTGAAATCAAATTTAAAACTTTTAATATTTTTTCTATTTTAGAGAAATAATTTTTTTGAAAGCTGGAAATTTTGAACACACAAACTTCAGATTAGTTTGGGCTTATTTCAATAAGCCACAGGCTAATATATTTCTGAACTTCTTGGGAGCATTGTAAGTCTTAAAAAGCTACAAAAAAGACAACATATTAATCAGTGAACCAACACCACAAATTTATAGTTGAAAATCAGATATTTCCAGTTATATAGTACAACATAAGCTTTGCAAATATTACTATTTTCTAGAAAATCATTAAACCAAAACCCAACAAACTAGTTGAAGCTTTTAAGAAATTGATGACATTGGATCAAGTTGGATTTACAACAGGAACTGAAGCATTTAGATAGATGAAAAATTAAAATCTTAACAACGTGAAATTTAAAATTGGTCTTCAAATTTAAAAGAAAAGTCATTCAAATATCACACAGTGATTCTGCACCTACCAGAAACTATGAGTGGGAATGGAATAATAGGTCCCAAAAGGCAAAGGAGCTCAAGATGCACCCTAAAGTTACATACTTTGCAAATCTAAACCCAATCATTTATTTAAAAAAAAAAAAAAAAAGATGAGAGAAATCTCTGAGAGATTCTCACAAAAGAAACCTTTAACTGTGAGTCAATTATTTATTTTGTAAATAGACTAGACACCAGAAATATTAAAAAGGTAAATAAATAGTGTAACTAAGCAAAGAAAAAAAATTTCAAGATTATATATAAATATCTAGAAACACTAAAATAGAAAGGAGAGTTAATGATAGTTGCTTCAAATTAACTGTTTTTCTCTGTTCACCCATAATAATTGCTCCTTTGGTTGCCATTGCCTTGCTTCCATTACAATCCTGTCACAAATTGTCTTTCCAGTTGTTTTCTTACAGAATTTTTCCAAAGTTCTTGTTTCCACAAGAATATCACCCCTTGTTAAAAAACCATAATATTCCCTGCCATTTCCCAAGCTTAATGTTATTTTTCCAAGATTATAACTACCAAAAGTCTATGTTATTCATTGAAACCTTTCTCTTACCTGCATGAAGTATTTTATATACAGCACTATATATTCAAAATGTCAATTCAATTTATTAAGATCATTCTTTTGCTAAAGTGTAAAAGGCTGAATCTCTGAGCAGATGCACTTAGATAACTGAGCACTTAAGGCAATTTACTTGTTGGAAAATACTCTATTAGAATTTGCTTGGAAAATATCCCTTCCCACCATTCTGTATATCTATTGGTGTATAGAGAGATTAGGAGGAGGTATTGGAGGGTGGGGTAAAAAATTCAGAGTGACTTCTGGCCAGATTCCTGTGGCCATTGCTCTCACATCCACAAAGAATAAAGATCAAGGACTTTTGCTTATCCTGACTGGGCTGATTCTAAAGTATCCAGGGCATTTGGTCAAAGAATACACAGCAGTCCTTTTCCCTCCCTCACTCTCCATACTTGCACATCCCAACAATAAATATTATACTGAATTTTCTGAATCTGTTCTTCTAATTTAAATGTCTAATTTTTCTGCTTCTTTTTCTGTCTGTACTGTTTTCTCTTGTACAGGTTTCAGCTGCTCCCCTGAATTTTCTAAGTCAGTTTTGTATTGTGTATATTATGAATGGATTTTACATCTCTTTGTAAAATTAGATATGATAAAAAAAGATAATTAACTCCAAAATATAATGGTTGAGGATTTTAAATACTAAATATAATCATTCTCAAATTATTTCAGATATTTTAGGCTATTAGTTTTTTTTAGTGAGGTTATTATTTTTCCCCAAATTAATGACATTGAGAAGAGAAATTAATAGTCACTCAGAGATTAATTTTGAGGCCACATATTTCATGCTCAATTAGAGCAAATAACATGATGACATAACTCATTTATGTCATGATTGTATAACAATTAATACTAAAAGTGGTAGATTTTACCCATCTTTTTAGGAATGATGTGTGCTAACTCATATTTTACTTTGCTTTGAAGTTTCATATTAAAAAAAAATTGTGCCCTATATATTTAGTTCCACTTAGAGCAAATTTATTTGAACTTTGGTTTCATTGGAAAATGCATATTTTTTTGTTGAAATTATATTCAATAATTATGTTTTTGTTTTTTTGTTTTTTGTTTTTTGTTTTTTTACTTCCAAAAAGGTTCTTCCCTTCAAGAGATAAACTCCAAAGTTTGGAAAATTTTGACCTTGTGAATTTATGATTCCTTTTGTCTCTAAATCCTAAGATCCTGTAAATCAATGTCCCTTTCTTCAAAAAGCTGACAAAAGAAATACAAAATAATCTCAGAGCAAAGGCTCAAGAATGCTGTTTTCTTATTGTACCATTTATTGACATTATAGTTATAAAAAAGTATTTATGAAAGAAGAAGAAAAAAATACTAAAAAAAGCAAAGACAGGAAAAAAAGATGAAATAGAGCAAGTGAATATAAAGGAGATCTGTGTTATGTGAGTCAAAATTGTAAGGAAACTGAGGGAATTGACATGTCTGAAAGAAAAGGACCAGAAAGGAGATTTCAAAGAGATAAATAATTTATGAACATATTCATGTGGAAAAAAGCCAACTAAAGTATCATTAACCACTGCAATTCTTTCCCATCTACATAATTTTAAAAATTATCTAAAGACATAGTTTTCTTACTATTACACTATAAAAACAAGCAAACAAAAAGTTTGGCATTGATTGGAAGTTTCTTTTATCCACAGTAAAAGAGAAGCAAGTTAAATTGAAATGACAGGGAGAGAGGGGGAGAGATTCCTAACTATCAGTTATTAAATGACAAAGAATATGTTGCTAAGAAATTTTATTTCTCAAAAAGTTTTAAGAAAATGATGAAGAGCTATATTTAGAAAATAGTTTGGGAGAGTCTTATTTAGAATTTCCATTCTGCTTTAGAACTATGAGGTCCTCCACCTAAGGGTGGATTTTCTTCAAAAAGTCTGATCTTTGTATGATATCTTTTAGTTAATACCCTTGAACATAAATTGATTGAAATGGACACTTCAATTAATATAGAACTAAACTAAAATAGAAAAATAGATTGAGCAAATCTAGAAGCTTGTTGCATTCTGTACTTATAAAGGGCTGAAACTCTGAATAGGTGCACTTGAATCAAACAACCAAGCACTTAAGACTAATTACCTATAGCACATAATTCTATTAGCATGTTTGGAATTTCTCTTCTCACAGTTAATGCTAGCTCAATGCTTGGGGTTAAAAGAACTGTAAAAAAGGGATTAAGGGGTGGAGTGAGAGGAGGCAGAGTCACTTTGGAGGTGGAGGAAGAAAAGGGATATTGTGGAGAGCTTGTGGCAGTCTTGTCCATCCCCTTCACTTCTCCCCCTAAAGACCTTGGTCTTTGGTTATCCTAACTCCGGCTGATTCTGAGGCCTCCAGGGGGCTAACCTGGACTTCACATGTACTGTAAGTACTTTTATAATTATAATTATCAAGAATGATTTCAATATAGGTATATCCTAAGGATATAAGAAATAGATTAATGTCACTAGATAAGAGCCCCCCAATAAAAATTGACATCAAAGGGCCATTCTGTAATAATATCCAATATCTCTTCAAATTTGAAAACTCTAAAGCCTTCATTTAACTCTGAATGATGACAATTCAAAAGATAAGTTTAAGTAATACAAAGTAATCTCATTTGGTTTCTTTTTTCCTTACAAAACACACACTAAAAGGCATCTGAAATCTATACTCAAGTACAATTTGCTGAGGCAATAAAACCACTTTGAATAAATTATCTGAAAACTTTTCACACTAGCAACAAGTCTTAGTTTGAGAGAGAAAGATATGGGAATAGGTGGGTGTGATAAAATCATGACAGATATATGAACATGATGGAAATTAAAAAAAAAATCTTTGCTTTAGCTAAATTACTTTTCCATTTTACTACATTTTCTCATTAGTCTGCCAATATAGCAAAGGAAAAGACTGCTATTGACCTACATATGTGATCTCTCTTTAATACAATGAATTTCTCTACTTTACTATTTTCAAAATTCACTGAAAAAATATCATATATTATTGTTTTTTTAGGTAAAGAAAAGAACATAAAGTGTATATGTTTTATAATAATGTGTCAGACTAAAAAAACTCAGAAAATTCATACAAATGAATTTAAATAACTGGTAAGTTTTTATAATTCTCAGTCAAAAATAACAGGGAAGAACATCTGAAACAATGAGTATAGCTTCTGGCATCTATAGACCTATGCCTATACAAACTATGTAATAAACAAAGTAAACTTAAAATTATAATACATTGAGAAAAACATAATCTATTAAATATTATTTATATTAGAGAAAGTTATCAATCAACTTGTATTAAGCATTTATATGTCAGATGCTATATTAAATACTCAGATTACAAGGAAGAAAAGAAAAACAAATTACTTCCTGTCTACAGAGTAGTTAGCCAATTAATTCAGGAAGCATTTAAAGGCAAAAGTATTATCTATGCCCCAAAGAAGTTTACATTCTAATGGAGAGATTGTTACATATATTAATGGAAATGTATCTGTAGAATTGTTGTCTAAATATACAAATAGCTCAGCTCACATGCAGCATGTCTGAAATAAAATTTGCCCCATATTTTTCCAAGAGAGACTTGAAATTTCAGCCTCTATGGATAACCAGAGGAAGCTGATGGCTGGATGTTTGTTCCTTCCATTCATCTCCAAGAGATGTTTTAACCTACATTTACATTTGGCTACCCCAACTTAAATATTGGTTCAATAGGGTTATAATACTCTGGGGAGAATAAGGATCAATGGGAGCACTTAGCTTATACTTAATGGCTTAATTCCTTCCTGCTAAATGATGAATATACAAAAGACCATCACAAATAGCTTATACATCTCTTTATCAAGTAGACCAAGAGAATATTTACATAGTAACAAAATTATGTGATGATCAATTGTGATAGACTTGGCTCTTTTTAACAATGCAGTGATTGAAGGCAATTCCAAGAGAACTGGGATAAAAAGTGCCATCCATATCCAGAGAGAGAGGACTATGGAGACTGAATGTGAATCAAAGCATAGAATTTTCATCTGTTTGTTTGTTTGCTTGGCTTTTTTTCTTTCTTGTTTTTTTTTCCCTTTTGCTCTGATTTTTTTTTTTTTTTTTTGCACAGCATAACAAATATAGAAATATTTTTTTTTAATTTAATAGCCTTTTATTTACAGGTTATATGTATGGGTAACTTTACAGCATTAACAATTGCCGAACCTCTTGTTCCAATTTTCACCTCTTACCCCCACCCCCTCCCCCAGATGGCAGGATGACCAGTAGATGTTAAATACATTAAAATACAAATTAGATACACAATAAGTATACATGACCAAAACGTTATTTTGCTGTACAAAAAGAATCAGACTCTGAAATATTGTACAATTAGCTTGTGAAGAAATCAAAATTCAGGTGGGCATAAATATAGGGATTAGAATTCAATGTAATGGTTTTTAGTCATCACCCAGAGTTCTTTCTCTGGGCGTAGCTGGTTCAGTTCATTACTGCTCCATTGGAAATGATTTGGTTGATTTCATTGCTGAGGATAGCCAGGTCCATCAAAACTGATCATCATATAGTATTGTTGTTGAAGTATATAATGATCTCCTGGTCTTGCTCATTTCACTCAACATCAGTTGGTGTAAGTCTCTCCAGGCCTTTCTGAAATCATCCTGTTGGTCATTTCTTACAGAACAATAATATTCCATAATATTCATATACCACAATTTATTCAGCCATTCTCCAACTGATGGGCATCCACTCAGTTTCAGTTTCTAGCCACTACAAAAGGCTGCACAAACATTTGTGCACATACAGGTCCCTTTCCTTCTTTATGATCTCTTTGGGATATAAGCCCAGTAGTAACACTGCTGGATCAAAGGGTATGCACAGTTTGATAACTTTTGAGCATAGTTCAAACTACTTCCAGAATGGTTGGATTTGTTCACAACTCCACCAACAATGCATCAATGTCCCAGTTTTCCCGCATCTCCTCCAACAATCATCATTATTTTTTTCCTGTCATCTTAGCCAATCTGACAGGTGTGTAGTGGTATCTTAGAGTTGTCTTAATTTGCATTTCTCTGATTAACAATGATTTGGAGCATCTTTTCATATGACTAGAAATAGTTTCAATTTCTTCATCTGAGAATTGTCTGTTCATATCCTTTGACCATTTTTCAATTGGAGAATGGCTTGATTTTTTATAAATTAGAGTTAATTCTGTATATATTTTGGAAATGAGGCCTTTATCAGAACCTTTGACTGTAAAATTATTTTCCCAGTTTATTGCTTCCCTTCTAATCTTGTCTGCATTAGTTTTGTTTGTACAAAAGCTTTTCAGTTTGGTATAATCGAAATTTTCTATTTTGTGATCAGTAATGATCTCTAGTTCTTCTTTGGTCATAAAGACCTTCCCCTTCCACAGGTCTGAGAGGTAAACTATCCTGTGTTCCTCTAATTTATTAATAATTTCATTTTTTATGCCTAGGTCATGAACCCATTTTGACCTTATCTTGGTGTACGGTGTTAAGTGTGGATCAATGCCTACTTTCTGCCATATTAGTTTCCAATTTTCCCAGCAGTTTTTATCAAACTAAGTTCTTATCCCAAAAGCTGGGGTCTTTGGGTTTGTCAAAGACTAGGTTGCTATATTTGTTGACTGTTTTGTCCCTTGAACCTAACCTATTCCACTGATCAACTAATCTATTCCTTAGCCAATACCAAATGGTTTTGGTAACTGCTACTCTATAATATAATTTTAGATCAGGTACAGCTAAGCCACCTTCATTTGATGTTTTTTTCCATTAATTCCCTTGAAATTCTTGACCTTTTGTTTTTCCATATGAATTTTGTTGTTATTTTTTCTAGGTCATTTGTAATGGGCTGAGGTTTGAGCTGATGCACTGAGGTCCCAAGTACATGAGGCTAGATAGTAATTGGGCTATACTCTATTAATATACATGATTGATAAGAATGGTCCTCCCACTCTCCATGCAAGTCCTGATGTGTTGTATAGGAAATGATGATTTTGGTGGGTGGAGGCAGAGAGAGAGGGAGGAAGACAAGCTGGGAGAGATTGGACTGGGTTCCAGACTCGGAGCTGCTGGTTGTGTGGCTGCTGGTCAGGCTAGCTTCTTGACTCAGCTGCACACATTGCTATCGCCGATTCTCTTCCACCTCCAATCCTTCTTCACTGAGAATAAAGACTGATGATTTTCCCCTAACCTGAATTCCTGTCTCGTGCTGATCTTAAAATACACGATCTTAACATTTGGCTAGGTGGAACCAAGGACTGAAGAAGTCTCCGGTGACCAGGAACTTGGGTAGTATTGTTAATAGACAAATAAGGAACTTATTTTCTTAAAAACTAAACCAGTAATCTTTTTTTTTTTTTTTTTGGCTAAAATGGGACAAATGCTAGCTAAAGACTCTTCATCCCCGCCCCCAACCCCACCCAAGAGTGGTGCTATGGAAAGCATGATTAAGCTGATAGAAATACATGGGTTACTTATAACTTGGGAACAGATAGCGAGATTTGTGGGTATATTAAACTGCATCTCCCCTTGGTTCGTAGAGGAGGAGCAGATCTCTCGAGATAACTGGTCCCCCGGTTGGACAAGAATGTTCATACATTTCAGAGAATATGGTCCTCATTCAATTTCCATGGAGGCATTTTATTTATACAATGTATTTCAGTTACACTAAGAATCCCTAGAAGAAAGAAAAACCCTTGGCTCCTTCCACTCCTCCTCAAATTAGCCTTGATATTGAGGAGGAAGACAATGAAGAGATTAATGACCATATCCCCACAGGGCATGGAGACTTAAGTGAGCACGGGTGTGGTGACCTTTCCCCTCTGAGGCGCTTCAGCCCCACCCAGGAGCAGTGATTGACTCTCCTCCACCAACTCCACCCTCGGGATGGAGGGAGGAGAGGCAGTGGGCGGGGGGCAGTGAGGGACCAACCTTGAGCAGGCCTTCAAGAGGGCTTAATGAAGCCAAAGAAAGGGTGTGGACATCCAGGAGCTACAACCACTTATGTTTCCTGTAATTTCCCAGTCTAATGCCTCAGGTCAACAAAGTCCAAGATATGCTCCTTTTAACTTAGAAATCATTAAAGATCTTAAAAAGGCCTGCACTAATTTGGCTCACTTATGTTAAGATGCTGTTACAGAATTTGCTTTCAAAGTCTTGACTCCTGATGACTGAAATCTATAGCAAGGTATCCTAGAACCTGGACAAAATTACATGTGCTTTCTTGAATATAGTGAGCTCTAGGATACAAGCCCAACAAAATAGTCAAAATACTGTTCATGCTGCGTCACCCTATGACCTACTACAAGGTATAGGTCCATATGCAGACGTCACAGCACAGGTTAATTATTCAGTAGCAGCATATGAGCAAATTGCTGCTAATGCTATCAAAGCGTGAGATTCGATTCACAACAAAAAGATAAGGTGAGGCCTTCAAAAATAATGCAAGGGCCAGATGAGCCCTTTGCTGACTTTTAGAGGACGTTTGCAGACTACTATCACAAGAACTAATGGGAAAATCCAACAACAGATGATTTTAATAAGGCAACTTCTAAGAAAATGCTAATGAGGTGCAGAAGGATTATACTAGGACTGCCCAAGGATGCTCCTTTAGAGGAGTTCATAAGACGCTTGACAGTGGGCACAAATGGCTTTTATAGCCAGACTATGATGCAACTTCCCAAGATCCCAACATGGTAGACAGGTCCCTTCACAAGGACTTCTGAGAGAGACACGTCAATGCTTTCAGTGTGTAAAGAGGGCATCTGAAAGCTCAATGTTATATGAAGCAGAGTGAGAAAGCAGGGTGGGAGAACAAGACCCAGTATCCCATGTCCAAATGCAACAGAGGCTTCCATTCCTCAGAATGTGAACAGGTTCAGAAACAGGATGAGGTCCAGCCAGGGCCCAGCAAAAAACACTTGGGCAGATGCACAATGGTGCACCAGAGAGATCCTAGACGGCAATACCCCAGTCATACTAATCAGCCAGGAAGCCATATGATGGCAGAAAGGATTAAACAATCAATCAGCAGGAAGCAACACATGGAAGAAAGGTTACAATTGAGAATAGAGTTTATGCAGCTGAGACAACTGAGATACCCCCTGAAGTGAAATCTGTTCTCTCCAGCCTATGGATCCCTTGCCTCCAGGCACAGTAGAGCCTGACCATTTTACCTCCTGAGAGTGCTTACAAACAGTGTCCATCCACATACGATGTGGGAAACTGGGAAAGTGTAATAATATCCCAGTCACCAATACAGGCAGACAATGTGTGACTTATTACCCAGGAAAATAGTGACATCAGGTTTACTCATACAGAATCCTAATAAGCAGCCTGGTGATAGTCACCCAGATTGATTCCAGATCCAATCCAGCAGTTTACTGACAGCAGCTGTAACAACTGACCGATCCTATGCTACAATCTAGATAAATGGCCTTCCATTGATTGTAGAACACTGGTGCAGATCGCGCTAAAGTGCCAGCTGCCAGTCATCAGCAATAAGCAAACACCTACTATGCTGGTAGAGGATCAAACAGCTGAAGTTAAGCTCCTATGAGATGGACTTTTGAAGGCAAAACAGGAGTTTTACTCCTTTTAAATTGAAAAATCCCCATCAATCTGTGGGAAAGACGTTTACAGCAATTAGCTTAAGTAGTACCTTCGGTTTTTGAGCAGGCTGCTGTTGAAGCCTGCCAACACTTTCACCTGTTCCTATCCAATGGAAACTGATACACCAGTGTGGATAGAGCAATGGCCCATAATAAAAGATAAAATCAGGCCTTATTAGATATAGTACAGAGAACAGCTTGACCAAGGACACTTAAAACCTTCTCTAAGTCCTTGGAATTCTCCATTTTGTTTGAAAAGAAATCTGGAAATGGAGGATTTACGTTTAAGAAAATGAATGAACAGATGAAACTATGAACTCTTCACCTGACTTCATCTCCTACTCAAGTTCCTAGAGAATGGCCTCTTTGTCATAAGATAATAAGATTGTTTCTATTCTATCCCTCTGGATAATGAGGATATGAAAGATTGCTCTTCAGTGCCCAGCTTAACAGCTGAGCACTTATAAAAGATATAATGAGACAGTTTTACACAGGAATGAAAACAAGCCCTACTATGTTCAAATGTATGTTACTGCTGCCTTCTCAGTAAAAGCATTCCCAAAAGTTAATCTATTACATTACATGGATGACATTTTGGATGTGCACCTGAGAACAAATGTTAGAAGTACACTCTACAAAGACCATGAAACACTAAGAATTTACAATTATACATAGCACCAGAAAAATTCAAAGACATGCTCTTTTCATATTTAGGATATGAAGTATACCCTAAAGGTGCTTACAGTTCAAAACTCTCCTTAAGAACAGAAAAAGCTAAACACATTGAATGATTTTCAGAAATTGATAGAGATATCCAATGGATGCGACCAGTGTTAGCTTGACTACCTATCAGTTACAACCGTTATATAGACATTTTAAGGAGACAGTGCTTTAAATTCCTCACGCCAGCTTACAAAAGAAGCTCAAGAGGCTTTGAGAGAAGTTGAACTGGCTTTATCCAATGTGGTTGAAAGAGTCACTCAAAACCCTTGAGATATCAGTTTTGCCACACAAGAGGCACCCACAGCAGTCCTTCATCAAGGACACAGTGTGATAGAGTGGGTGAACCTCCCGGCACAACCAGATCAAAGCCTTACACCCTACCCCAGTGCTTGTGGCTAGAATTTTATTAAAGGCCACTAAGGGAGCAGTACAATTATCTGGGACAAGACCTGATAAGATATACACCTTTTATACCAATACACAAATTAATGTGTGTTGTGAGACCATCCAGAGTGGCAAATTTTATTAGCCATGGCTCCAAATTTTTACATGGTCTCCATTAAAGATAACTAGACTATTTCATAATTGGCAATGGACTCTTGAAGAAAAGTTTCTAAAGTTCCTCTTCAAGGACCAACAATCTTCACGGATGCATCAAACATAGTATTTGTGCCGTGAATTTCATGATCTAACTATAAAGAGAGTAGTCAGAACTCCTTTTCAGTCCACTCAGCAGAATAATTGATCGCTGATCATTCTAGCTCTTACTTATTATCCAGGAGACATAAATATAATATCTGATTCGGCCTATTCAGTAGGTGTGGTACAAAGAATTGCCACAGCCCAAATAAAATTTGCAGCCTCTAATATATATCATCTCTTTAAGAAACTTCAAGAGCAAGTGAGAAAGCATCCAGGTAAGATCTATATATTACATGTCCACTCTCATAGTGGACTTCAGGTCCCATATATTTGATGGCAATTCAAAGAGCAGATAGCCTTCTAACTATGTTGTCAATACCCTTTGTTCCAAAGCTCAGGCATCTCATTCTAAATATCATCAGGCTGCTGGAGCTTTACCTTTACAATTTGGAATAACAAAAGAGGAAGCTAGGAGCATAGTAAAAGCCTATATGGCTTGCCTTCCTTTCCACGCTCCTACACTGCCTCCAGGGAAGAATCCTCGTGGTTTGAGACCCAATGAAATCTGGCAAATGGATGTGACCCATTATAAATCTTTGGTCAGTCTGTCTTTCATCCATTTGTGGTAGACACCTTTTCAGGATTCACTTTGCAATGCCAGCAGCAAAAGAGACAGCCAGTGGTCACTGAATTCCTCATACAAGCATTTGCCATTATGGGTGTGCATAAGCAATAAAAACAGACAATGGTCCTGCTTATACTTAGAAACATTTTGCATACTTTTGTGCACAGTATAAGATTTTACACACCATGGGCATACCTTTTAATCCTCAAGGACAGGCAATAGTGGAGAGGAGAAACAGAGATATTAAGACACTCCTCCAAAAAAAAAAAGAAAGGGGGAGCCACAGGTAACCCTAGAGAACTTCTAAATCTATCTTTATACTATTAACTCTTGATTTTGACAAAGATGCACTGGCTCCGGCTGACTTAGGTTTATAACCCATCGGAAGGTCAGTGTCCAGTGCAACAGCTCCACTATCTTTAGATAATCGCCAGGTGATGTGGAGAGACCCAGAAAGTGGTGAATGGAAAGACCAGATAGGCTAACTGTTTGGGAGAGGGTTTGCTTGTATAGCCACAGGTGGAGAAGGAATCAGATGGGTGCCAACTTGAGCCATATTAGCCTTGTCCATCGAAGAGATGACAGACCTTGAAACAAAGGAGAAGACCAGAAATATCGGGTGGTGCTTTGCTTGATTGTGCTCACCATTGAAAGAGCGTGCAGTTATGGCGTTTGACTCATGGACATCAAAGATTGTCGGACTTCAAAACCCTCAGGAATCATTGGATTCTCTGAGCCATAGGACTCGAAACCCTCAGTCATTGGATTCTCTGAGCCATAGGATCTTGAAAACTCTCAGGAATCATTGGATTCTCTGAGACATAGGATTAGAAACCCTCAGGAATCATTGGATTCTCTGAGACATAGGACTTGAAAACTCTCAGGAATCATTGGATTCTCTGAGAAATGATAAGACTGTTACAACACTTCAAAATCTTCTGGAATCATTGGATTCCACTATAAAAAAGACTTTTCAGGACTTCAAAAACTCAGGGGGATCATTGGATTCCCTGACATGTGAAAACAATGGACAATAGATTGGTTTTAGACTATCTCTTGGCTGCTGAAGAAGGTGTATGTGTGACTGTTGTTTACATACCACCTTCTAGGACTTCTGGTGATCTTTTCCAACACCATGTTGATTTATATTGTTGCTATTCCGCTACTTGTGTGTACAATCATGTTTGTTACACCACATCGAGCCTGTACTGACTGAGGGAGGTCATCCTAATACTCTCATGCGTTATTGCTATTGTGCTTTGTAATACCTCCCATGCTGATGGGTTTGTGCATAATAAGACCCTTCAGCCTAGAAACCCGCTAGCAACCCCATTTCCCTTTGGTGCTTTTTCATCTCCCTTCCTGAGATGTCGTAGGGCGTGATCATCTCCTTTTAGATGCTTTCACCTTTTTCTGAGAGAAGTTAGGAGGCTGTGATCCTCCTTGGGCTCTGACCTCCCTGAGGAGTCAGGATGGCATGACCACCGGTGTTCTAAAATAAAAGAAGGGAAATGTAAGGTATGAGTTTGAGCTGATGCACTGAGGTCCCAAGTACATGAGGCTAGATAGTAATTGGCTATACTCTATTAATATACATGATTGGATAAAGAATGGTCCCTGCCCCTCTCCGTGCAAGTCTGATGTGTTGTATAGGAAATGACGATTTTGGTGGTGGAGTGCAGAGAGAGAGGAGAAGACAGCTGGAGAGATTGGGCTGGGTTCGAGACTCTGAGCTGCTGGTTGTGTGGCTGCTGGTCGAGCTAGCTTCTTGACTCAGCTGCACACATTGCTATCGCCGATTCTCTTACACCTCCAATCCTTCTTCACTGAGAATAAAGACTGACGATTTTCCCCTAACCTGAATTCCTGTCTCGTGCTGATCTTAAAATACACGATCTTAACAGTCATTAAAATAGTTTTTTGGGAGTCTGATTGGTATAGCACTAAATTAATAGATTAGTTTAGGTAATATTGTCATCTTTATTATATTTGCTCGCCCTATCCAAGAGCATTTAATATTTTTCCAGTTGGTTAGATCAGACTTAATTTGTGTGAAAAGTGGTCTGTAATTTTGCTCATAAAGTTTCTGATTTTCCCTTGGCAGATAGATTCCTAAATATTTTATATTATCAATAGTTACTTTAAATGGAATTTCTCTTTGTAACTCTGACTGTTGGATTTTGTTAGTGATATATAAGAATGCTGATGACTTATGTGGGTTTATTTTGTAACCATCAACTTTGCTAAAGTTGTGGATTATTTCTAATAACTTTTTAGTAGAATCTCTGGGGTTCTCTAAATATACCATCATATTGTCGGCAAAGAGTGATAATTTGGTTTCCTCATTGCCTATTCTTATTCCTTTAATCTCTTTCTCAGCTCTTATTGCCAAAGCTAGCGTTTCTAATACAATATTAAATAATAACGGTGATAGTGGGCAACCTTGTTTCACTCCAGATCTTATTGGGAATGGTTTAGAAATATGTTTAGAAGAACTACTCATGATATATATGTATATCAGATTGCTTTCTGTCTTGGGAAAGGAAGGGGGGGGGGAAGAGGGAGAAAATTTGAAACACAAGGTTTTGCAAAGGTGAATGATGAAAACTATCTTTGCATGCATTTGGAAAAATAAAATACAATTAAAATTTTAAAAAATATTTAAAAAAAAAGAATTACAGGACACCAAACCAAAAAAGAAAAAAGAAAAAGATAAAAGAAAACTCCAAATGGAATCACTAAGAGTCAGGTATGACTGAAAAAATTAAGCAACAACAAATACATATGAGAATATGGACCAGATGGTACACAGTAAATGAATCAGATCAAACAAAAAGAGGGTCCAAATTCTCACCCAAGAGGATATTCCACAAAGTCTCTAGTACAGTAAAATGGAAATAGAGACATGATTGAGGTACCAGATCCTCTGCTTGTTGGCTTCTTCCCAGAGTCTTTCTCTCCAGAGCCATGAAGAAAACCTGGAACTTCTCTCTGTCTTATATCTATCAATGATACTGTCTTCTTATAACTGATATAACTATCTTATATGTATTAAAGAATTATCTTCTTTTTTTATTGAACAGTGTTTTCAGCTACTTTAAAACGCAATCTAGTACAGCCAAGAAGGCATTGTGTCATTTGAGGTGATGTAAAACCCAGATGCCCAGACAGCTAATTAGTTTAGTGGACACATTAATTAGGGAAAAAAATACCCAATTCTTTTCATATATGCCAGGCATTGGAAAATGAAGTAGGGTAGGGGTTGGGGAAGGGAACATGGTTTCAACCCTCAGAAGTGTAATATCCACGGGGCAAAAAAAAAAAAACATCAAATTTACTGGACTATAAAATATTTTGAGATTGGAATGGCAAACCCCAACTACTACCAATACCATAACATCCCTGGAAGACAGTAGTTCCATGATGGTATTAACTGCACACCTAATCTGAAATTATCAAGATTTCAAGTTGTTCATTCTTTTGACATTGATATTGGGAAAATTCTCATTGAAACTAGTTCACTGTATGCAAGAGCATAGTTTTTATCATTGCTAATATTCCTTCATTTCCATCAAAATCTAAATGTGTAAAAGAATAAAAACAAAAACAACAATAATAGTTTGCATTTATATAACAACTTATAGTTTACAAAATACTTTTTCCATCATCTACTGAGTGAGTGAAATTTTACAATATTATTTTCGTATACTAAGAAAATGAGTAATTTACTCAAAGGCATAAAGGTGAATTGGAAATGAGACTGAGAGGTTTTCTGATAAATTATATTGTTTTGTGAAAAGTTAGAAACCAAAAGAATTAGAAAATTCTTTTGATTATTTTATTTTTAATAGCTTTTTATTTTTCCAAATAAATGAAAAGATAATTTTCAAAATTTACTTCTGCAAAACTTTGTGTAACAAATTTTTCTTTCTTTCCTTACCCCAAGACAGCAAGCAATCCAATATAAATTAAATATTTACACTTCTTCCAAACATATTTCCATATTTGTCATGCCACACAAGAAAAATCAGATTAAAATGGAAAAGATATGAGGGAAAAAAAGCAAGCAAGCAAACAACAACAACCAAAAAAAAAAAAAAGGTGAAAATACTATGCTTTAATCCACATTCAATCTCCATAGCTCACTCTTTAGATGTGAATGGCATTTTCCATTACAAATCTATTGGAATTGCTTTGAATCATTTCATTGCTGAAGAGTTTTGGTATTACTTTAGGGAAAAAAAATGTGGTTGAGTCAAGTATAGAGTGTCAAATGCTGGAGTCAGAAAGACTTGAGGTAAAATCCCATTTCATACATAAGCTCCTGAGCAAAACTATGTGCCTCGGGTTTACTAAACTATAAAATGAAAGAGGTAGATTCTATGGTCTCTAAGGTTTCTTCTGGCTTTAAATCTATGATTTCATCATCTTATGTGTTACTGTATAAAAAATGGCTCATCATTAAAATCCTCAATGTTAACATATGGCAGATCCTTGAAAGCTATTTAAAAACAACTGATTGAGCATAGGAAGAGAAAGTGTCTATTTTGTTTGAGTGCCATTATTTTCTCTTATCACATCCTATTTTAAAGTTGTACCTTTGAGAACAGGAATATTTTACATCCCACAAACATAAAGAAATCTAAAAAGCATATTTTTACTATGAGTGATAAATAAATTATTAATAAAACTATTCTGTTACCATGTTGTAAGTATTGTCACCTTTTTTTGTGAAACATAAATGGATTTTTGGTTCCTATATTTTAGTATTTCTAAAACTCATTTTGTTTTTATCAAATATTTTATTTTTCCAATTGCATCTAAAAATAATTTTAACTTTATTTTTTAAAAAGTTTTGAATTCCAAATTCTCTCCCTCCCTTCCTCTCCTCTTCCCTCAATGAGAAAGCAATCAATTTGATTGTTATACAAGAGCAATTATGCAAAATATATCTCTATATTAGTCACATTGCTTATACCAAATTCTATATACTATAATAAAAACAAGAAGATTTTTCAAAGCATGCTTAACTTATATGCATTTTTATACCACCTAATATGATGAAATACCACCATCTACAGGAACAATAATGGTGCTGCATTTGACAAGCTTAAAACAGAATCTAAGTATTAAATCCCATTTACAAATAAATATTACAGTGTATAAAGTGGATCCAACCTGAGATATAGATCTCACCTCTATCTACTTCTTACCTGGTAAAATTCTTGTCAGTTTCCTCCAAATTTCCTACATGTCTTAATTATTTAGTTTTTGGTGTTTGTTTTGTTTTGTTTTGTTTTTAAGTGGAAAGGAGGAGTCAGAGAAAACTGCTATGTACAAAAAGTATTCATCAAAAAAGAAAATAAATATTTCACAGAATTTCCATCTGTCAACCTATAAACCTCTGAGTCTCTTGAAATTATAACGGTAAGAATAGAGCACATTGACAGTCCTTTTACTCTAAAACAGTACCTCCTTTTCTAAATATGCAAATGTTAACAAGAAATGCTCAAAAGGTTATTCATTAACTATTATGTAAAACTTCATGTTGTCAACCCAGTTTAGTCATGTTTCTAAAATGCTTGATCTTATTTTATAAACATCCAGAGGATATATTTTTTTCTCATTAAAGTGTTTTAATGGTCTCAAAACTGTCATGAAACAAAAAGTCACAAAGCACTCTTTTTCTTCTGAAGGTACACTGTTATCCTTAAATTGAAATGGCCAGTTGAGACAAGTCTTGAGACTATTCTTCTAACGCTGATTAAGACTATGGTAGCAGGTGTTGTACCGAATATTCATTTAGCCTTATGGGCTTTCTTGGCAGATTTTGTGACTTTGCCATCTCCAGCAGTCTTCTTGACAGCTATCTTGATGACACTAACTACAACAGTCTGACTCATATCATGAACAACAAAATGAGTATGATAATCAGAAAAGTGTTCAATACACATGGGCTTACCTGGAACCATATCAACAATGGCAACATCACTAGATTTCTGAAATTTAGGGTTATCTTCCAGGTCCTTAGCAGAATGATGATTAATCTTTTCCTTCACTTCAGCAAACTTAAAAGTAATATCAGCACTGTGATAATTCAGATCAGGTGTACAAACGGCACTGTTCTGACCTGATGGTTCAAGATAATGATTTGTTCAGCGAAGGCAGCTACTTCCATGAGTGGGTCATTCTTGCTATCACCAACCATATTATCATGACATCCATTTTTGACTGACATGTTTTTGATGTTGAAACCAACATCATCCCCAAGCAGAGGATCACTCAAAGCTTTGTGGTGCATTTCCACAGATTTCACTTAAGTTGAAGTATCAACTTGGGCTAAGGTGACTACCATGTCTCCACATAGCCAAAAGGCATAGTAACAAATAAGATCAATCTTGTACATATCTTGGAGGGGCAGATGCAGGGGCTTCTCAGTTGGATGAGTTGGTGGCAGTTAATAATTTTCACAAAACCTGTGTTCTCATGACAAACACTACAAAAACACAAGTACCCATTTTAAAAATCATTTTTCTCATCATTATCTATTAACAAAATGAAATGGAAAAAGTAGTCACGTATGGAAAAGGAACTAAACTTGGAGTCAGATCCCTGGGTTAGAGTTTCATCCTTGACGCAAAATACTTAGATATATGAATCTAAGGAAATAATGCATGATCTGATGCATGTAATACTTCCTGATCTGTATAATTCTTGTACTTTATTGTGAATGATGCTGACAATTGCACATTGATTCCTATTCATCATAAGGACTGCATTCTTTGAAGTTTCAACTTCATCTATTTTGTATGTGCTCAAATTAAATATACTCTTCTCCTCACACCCTCAGACAGTTGCTCCTAAACAGCTTTCAAGGATCTAGTAGAATATGTTAACCAAGAAATTTTAATGATATGCTATCTTTTATATCATCACACAAGGGGCAGCTAGGTACACAGCAGGTAGAGCACCGGGCCTGGAGTCAGAAAGAAATGAGTTCAAATTTAGTCTAAGACATTTACTAGCTATATGAACAATATTTGGAAAGTTACTTGACACTGATTACCTCAGTTTCCTCATTTATAAAAATAACTGAAAATGAAATGGCATATCCTGCAGTATCTTTGCCAAGAAACTCCAGAATCAGACATAACTGAAAATGACCGAACAATAACAACATAGAATTTTGAGCTGGAAGAAACTTTATAGATCATGGAATCTACCCTACTTCATTTAGTAAAACAGGTAAAATCATGTGCCTGGGATCATCCAGGTATTTTTGAACTCAAGTCTTCCTGAATCCAACATTTTTTCACTCCATATGTAACTATGCCTTTCTCTATGCAATTCTGAGACTTAGCAATCTTTTATCTTCAGTTCTGCCTCTCTGTGTGGGACGACACTAAGTTCTTGCCAGGAGTATATAAATTTGAATGTTTATCTAATTAGAACTTGGCTCTGGATTTCCCACCCACTAGCAGATGCCACATTCTTTTTTGATTGCTATATTTCAGTGAGTTTTAGTCACATGACCTTGGCATAATATAGTTGGTTTTCTACTGAATCAGACACTTATTCTTAGATATTATATGCAAAATTTCCAAGCATATAATTGACAAGCAAGCAAAAAGCACATAATAACAAGCACATAATGCATACTAAAGCAATAAAATGTCTCCTGAGCTGATTTGAGCTCATTATTTTCCTACATTCTGGAAACACCTCAGATTTAGTCTCATTCTGAACACAGGAGGTCTGGAAAACATACATCTTGAGCATGTTTAGTTCCCAGCAGCCATTCTCCTTCAAGTGGGCAAAAAATGTTTTATTTGCCAGATGAAAATTTGGAAATTCCTTTATCATTCTGATCCTAGGATCCATAATATAGGGAATGAGTAAACTCAGAAGAAAACTGAAGCACCCATAATGGTTTTCAATCTTGGCTGTCTTATCCTAGCAGTATTTTCCAACATTATCTGACCAAAGTAGTCCATGATGGAGGATTACAAGTGCAAGATCTCCAGCTGAGGAATGGCCGAACAAGTTATGTTATATATTTGTGGTGGAACACTGCTGTATTATAAGAAAAGATGAGCTTAAAGGTTTTAGAAAATCATAGAAAGACATAAAATGGGAAAAAGTGAAGTAAGAAGAACCAAGATAACATTGTAGTTAGTAATAGCAATGTTGTTTTTAAGAATGACTTTGAGCAACTAAATCATTTTGACTATTATAAATACACAATTTTTTAAAAAGGACACACAAAGAAATATTCTTCATCCAGAGAAGGAAAGAAAAAAATTTACATGATAACTTTATTATATATTTAAAAGGAATAGATTTACAGCTAAATCTAAAATGAAACTTGAAAGCAGCCAAGTTGACTCAACAAGCTCAGGAAATTGTATATTTCCTGAAACCTCTGAGTTCAGAGTGATCCTATATCCAAGAGACTTCCAGAATGCAGGAAAACAAAAAGCTCTTATCAGTTCAATACACATTTAATTGCTTTAGTATGCATTATGTCCTAGTTACTATATACTTTTTGTTAACTTATTAGTTTATATGTTCAAATGCACTCATACCCTAGTCCAATATTCTTCCACCTAAAAGGAAGAGAGAATAAGTGAAAAGAGGCAAAGTCTTGTATTCACAGGACACATGTTGGTCTCTTCCTCCCTATCCAATACCCAATCAAAAAGGCCCTTGGCACCACAAAGTAGACACACCAAAAACAGTCAGAATAACTGGACATATTCTTAATTGAATGTCGGAGCCAAATCGACAGCTCTGTGGAAGCAGGCTCCATAAAGAATGGCAGCAGGAAGAACATACAGTATATGATCTAATGAAAGAGTCCCATTTGCCATTCCCTGTGTTATATACACACAATCTGGACAGATTAAAAGAATCTCACAAAGCTATATAAGTTAATAGTGAAAGAGTCAGGATTCAAACAAGTCCTATAACTCTAAGCTCAGCATTCTTCTCACTGCACCACGTTTTCTCATGTCAGTTGTGTGAAGGTAATTCTTAAGAAGTATATTTATACCATGGGAGTAAATAGTGCATTGGTATGTGATAATTAAGTTAAAAAAAAACTATAATGTATTTTTCTAGGTTATAGCCTATGATTCCATAGATGAATTATTAAACAAAAGAAAAAGTGAAAAAGAAACAGAGAAAAATGTGGTATTACCTCACACTACTTTATTCCATGAATGCTATGGCTTTTCCATTTTTCCCTAATTCTGCGCCTTTGCAAATCCTTCTTCTGATGATTATATTATGCTAGCTTCATCTTCTTAAATCTATCCCATTCAAAGAACTCCCAAAATACCACCTTCCTTGAAGGAAGAAAAAAATTCCTTCTTTTGTGACCTAATATTTCATTTTGCTAAATGGTTGTTGTATAATATTGAATAATTCGATTTACATATATTTTACCATGTTTAACATATAGTGGATTACTTGCCATCTGGGGGAAGGATAGGGGGAAATTGTAATACAAGGTTTTGCAAGAGTCTGTGGTGAAAAACTATCCTTGCATATGTTTTGAAAATAAAAAACTTCAATAAAAATAATATTGAATAATTGCACATATTTATAATCCCCTTACTATATTATAAATTCTATGAAAGCTGAGGAAGCAGTGTTATTTAACTTTGAATATACCCCAATATCCTGTGCAGTATGCTGTTCTTAAAAATTTCTTATAAACTGTTGAGAAGACATTTATATAGCACTTTAAGGTTTATACAGCAGTTATCCTTACAAATTCACACACTATATGCAGGATAATAATATTCAATTTACAAATGAAGAAACTAAGATTCCTAAAGATTCACTGATTTGTCCAAGATCAAAAAAAAAAAAAAAAAAATCTGAGCCAGGATTTGAACTGAGATCTTACTGAACTGCTTGCTTTCTCAGTGCTTCTTTCACTATAGCACATAGCCTTTCCAGAAGAAAGAGCCAAAGATAATAATTTACCTGTATTTTGTTCTATGATCCCACAGTTCAGAACAAAAAGAAGACAGAGGGAAGAGTAGAAGTGGTATAGAAGGAGAATACTGTCTAATCAAAAAAGCCGCAGAAATAAAAATTGAAATTTTAGCTCCCAGATGGATATTCCATATTTTAATAAGTCAACTTTTTGTAAATTATTGTGCAACTTTTATGTAAAGACTATTTAAAGGTCACCTTTGTACCTTGTTTTCTTTTTATTATTATAGCTTTTTATTGACAAAACATATGCATGGGTAATTTTTCAACACTGACCCTTGCAAAAGCTTCTGTTCCAACTTTTCCCCTCCTTCCCTCCATCCCTTCCCCTAGATGGCAGGTAGTCCCATATATGTTAAATATGTTAAAGTATATGTTAAACACAATACACACACACACACACACACACACACATATTTATACAGTTGTCTTGCTACACAAGAAAACTTGGATTTAGAAAGAAGGTAAAAGTAACCTGGGAAGAAAAACAAAAATGCAAGCAAACAATAACAGAAAGAATGTAAATGCTATACTGTGGTCACACTCATTTCTTTCACTGTTCTTTCACTGGTTCTGTTCATTACTGACCAATTGGAACTGATTTGTATCTTCTCATTGTTGAAGATAGCCACTTCCATCAGAATGGATCCTCATATAGTATTGTTGTTGCCGTGTATAATGATCTCCTGGTTCTGCTCATTTCACTCAGCATCAGTTCATGTAAGTCTCTCCAAGCCTCTCTGTATTCATCCTGCTGGTCATTTCTTACAGAACAAATAATATTCCATAACATTCGTATAACACAATTTACCCAGCCATTGTCCAGTTGATGGGCATCCATCCAATTTCCAATTTCTAGCCACTACAAAAAGGGCTGCCACAAATATTTTTGCACATACAGGCGCCTTTCCCTTCTTTAAGATCTCTTTGGGATATAAGCCCAGTAATAACACTGCTAGATCAAATGGTATGCACAGTTTCACAACTTTTTGAGCATAATTCCAAATTGCCCTCGAGAATGTTGGATTCATTCACAACTCCACTAACAATGCATCAGTGTCCCAGTTTCCCCACATCCCCTTCCAACATTCATCACTATCTTTTCCTGTCATCTTAGCCAATCTGAGAAGTGTGTAGTGGTATCTCAAAATTGTCTTAATTTGCATTTCTCTGATCAATAATGATTTGGAACACCTTTTCATATAGGTAGAAATAGTTTCAATTTCATCATCTGAAAATTGTCTGTTCATATCCTTTGACCATTTATCAATTGGAGAATGGCTTGATTTCTTATAAATTTGAGTCAATTCTCTATATATTTTGGAAATGAGGCCTTTATCAGAGCCTTTAATTGTAAAGGTGTTTTCCCAATTTATTGCTTTCCTTCTATTCTTGTCTGCATTAGTTTTGTTTGTACAAAAGCTTTTTAACTTCATATAATCAAAAGTTTCTGTTTTGTGATTGATAATGATCTCTAGTTTTAGGTCACAAATTCCTTCCTCTTCCACAGGTCTGAGAGGTGTTCTTCTAATTTATTTATAATCTCATTCTTTATGCCTAGATCATGAACCCATTTTGATCTTATATTGATGTACAGTGTTAAATCTGGGTCAATGTGTGACTTGTTTTCAAATTGAATTCCACAACATAAAATTATGTCATTTGTTTCAGGTTCTTTGTTCAACATTATTTCCAAGAAAATAATTTCTGGGAATGAATGATGAAATTGTGATTTGTAGCTCATGTGAGGCAGATCAGCTCAACTTTATTTTCTAGTTACATCTCAAGATATTTCTGGATTATCTTTTTGTATCTTTCAGCTATGAGGAGTGATTGTTGATAAAGTAGAAAAGATAAGATAAGTCAAATTCAACTGACCATTTGCAATATGACCAATTTATCAGTAATTGCCATACCCATACAGACAGATAAGATAATTGGGAGATTGGGAAACTCTAAGACTGATAGGGAAAAGCATATGTACTTAGTATTCCAAGAACTGATAAGTTTTTTCCCAGCACTGTGGGAAAGTAAGTCGAGAAGAAGACAAATTTATTGCAGTTCTGCATGAGCATCCAAAAGGCCAAGAAAATGCTGGGATATTGCGAAAAAAATGGAGGATGTGGAAACTAACTTTGATGTAAAGAAATTGTTTTTTAAAAAAAATGAATGCAAGTCAGAGGACATGTGGTGGAGGGAGCATTGTTTGCCTTCAGTTTCATCTTCCTTTGTTGGCATAGTATACGTGTGTGAATGGAGGAGACAATGGAGAGTAAAGCAAGAATTCATGGGTATTTGTAGGAGTTGCAGTTTGTGGCTTGGCTACTCTAGCTAATGCCTATAAGTGTGGGGGCAAGTATTGAGATCAATTGCAATCATGTTTATCTGAATCATAACAATGTGCTAAGCATAATACTGGCAGTCTAGAATGCAAAATGAAAATACCTCAACCCTTAAGGGGCTTACATTCTAGCCTGGGGAACTTCTCTTCTGACCTTTAAGAAAGGTGTGGAGATAGAATTGGGAAGAGACATGATGATTTTTAAAATACAGCCTTTTACCAAGATTATCATTTAAAGTATATACATTCGGTCTTAAAAAGTGACTCAAAGTAGGGTGATATCTATTTTTGTTCTTCTCATGGTTTTCTTCCTTCTCATATAAAAAATGACCCAATACAGGCTATTATTTTTGCAATAATTTATACAGCTCATATTTCATCATAGAATATTCACCATATTCTCAAAATGTACACATATTTTCTTTCAACACATGAAATAAATCATTTAACAATTAAGCCTCGTTCTTTGACCCAGGGATCAGAGACTGGTATAGCCTATAGGAAAACTCTCTAGGGCAAAAAACTATACCCCAAACCAATTACCAGAATATTTACTTTCCTGTTCAGCTTCAGAGGATAAAAATAATATTATCGTGATAGTGCAACAGTTCTATAATCATAACAGTGTATAGAAACTGGCCTCAGGCACTTACTAGTTGTGTGACCCTGGGCAAGTTACTTAACCTTGTATGCCTCATTTTTCTCATCTGCAAAAAGAGCAGAAGGAAATGGCAAACTACTCCAGTATCTTTACCAGAAAAACCCCAAATGGGATCACAGAGTCAGACACAATTAAAATGATTGAACATAACAAACATACATGTGTGTGCCCATATAAAAATGTATACATGTGCTTATAAAGTCAGCACTTTATAAGACTTTAGGATACAAACACACAAATGTATCTAATAAAATAGTTTCTATGTTTTGTAATTCAATTTGAAAACAAGCCACAAGCATGGTCTTTAGCAATTTTTTTCCTTGCATGAAAGATCCATAATAATTCATCAATATTAGCATGTATCATTGAGAGGGTGGAATACTTGTAGATATTGATGTAGATTATAGATATAGATATAGAAGCATATACATATTATATATATTTAAGGATTCTATATACACACAGATATAGATATGTAATTGCAAATATGTATGTGTATGCACATACATATATACTACATATATACTAAAGTTATATAAGGTGCTTACTTCAAAAAAAATCTATGAAGTAAGTTGTGCAAATATTATTGAGCCCATTTTGCAGAATTAAGAAACTGGAGCTTAGGGAAGCTAAATACTTTGCCTGTGATCATGTAATTATTATCAGTAAAAGCTAGACTTAAAAACCTGCATCCCACAAACCAAATCTATTGTTCTTTTTGTTATACTAGGATGTCTTTCTTGATGCATCTTATAGTGGGGATAGAGCAAAATAAGTTGAGACGGGAGTTCACAAAAATAAAGTTGACATTTCATTTTAAAAAAAGATATAGAGGCATAAAATGAGCAAGAGCTATTGAAAAATCGTTGAAAGGGGGACTAGCATTACCAGACATAAAAATATATTATAAAATAATAGTTATAAAAGCTGCCTTGTATTAAGGAATGGTTGCAGAAATAGAACAATGAAGCAGAATAAAGAATGCAGAAATAGAACTCGGTGAATATAAAAGATTGGTATTTGATGAACCCCTAGTTAAAGAACACTGTGGAATGTGTTACTATTCAAACACTATTCTGTAAAAAATGATGGGAAAATTAAGTTGTAGATGCCAAAAACAAATTTTGTGTAAAGTTATACATAATGTCATATATATCCCAAAAATGTCTGTCTTAACAATTGTGAAGATTGTGTATTTTTAAATCAGCAGGAGTCAGGAATTCAGGTTAGGGGAAAATCGTCAATCTTTATTCTCAGTGAAGAAGGATCAGAGCTGGAAGAGAATCGGCGATAGCAATGTGTGCAGCTGAGTCAAGAAGCTAGCTCGACCCGCAGCCACACAACCAGCAGCTCGGAGTCTCAAACCCAGGCCCAATCTCTCCCAGCTTCTCTTCCTGTCTCTCTCTGCCTCCACCCACAAAATCGTATTTCCTACAACACATCAGGACTTGACAGAGAGTGGACAGGGACCATTCTTTATCCAATCATGTATATTAATAGAGTATAGCCCAATTACTATTTAGCCTCACGTACTTGGGACCTCAGTGCATCAACTCAAACCTCAGCCCATTACATCTCCTGCTTTTTTATTTTAGAACACAGGTGGTCATGCCATCCCTGACCCTCAGGGAGGTCAGAGCCCCCAAGGGAGGTGATCACAGCCTCCTAACTTCTCAGGGAAGGAGGTGAAAGCACCGAAAGGAGGTGATCACAGCCCCTGACTTCTCAGGAAAGGTGGTGAAAGCACTAAAAGGAGATGATCACGCCCTACCTGACATCCAGGAAGGAGATGAAAGCACCAAAGGGGAAATGGGGGTTGCTAAGGGGTTTCTGGGCTGAAGGGTCTTATTATGCACAAACCCATCAGCATGGAAGGTATTACAGCAACAGCAATAACGCAGAAGTTATTAGGATGACCCTCCCTCAGTCAGTGCGGCCAGTGGTGTAAACAAACATGAATTGTACACACAAGTAGCAGAATAGCAAACAATATAAATCAACATGGTGTTGGAAAAAGATCACCAGAAGTCCTAGGAGGAGGGTATGAAACAACAGTCACACATACACCTTCCAGCAGCCAAGAGATAGTCCAAAACCAATCTATTGTCCATTGTTTACATGTCAGGAATCCAATGATCCCCTGAGTTTTTGAAGTCCTGCAAAAGTCTTTTTATGTGTTAGGGAATCCAATGATTTCAGCAGGTTTTGAAGTGTTGTAAAAGTCTTATCATTTCTCAGAGAATCCAATGATTCCTGAGACTTTTCAAGTCCTATGTCTCAGAGAATCCAGTGATTCCTGAGGATTTTCGAGTCCTATGTCTCAGAGAATCCAATGATTCCTGAGGGTTTTTGAAGTCCGACAATCTTTGATGTCCATGAGTCAAACGCCATAACTGCCACGCTCTTTCAATGGTGAGCACAATCAGCAACAGCACCACCCGATATTTCTTGGGTCTTCTCCTTTGTTTCAAGAGTCTGCTCCGTCTCTCTGCGATGGACAATGCGAATATGGCTCGTTGGCACCCATCTGATTCCTTCTCCACCTGTAGAGATACAAGCAAATCCTCTCCCCAAAGCAGTTAGCCTATCTGGTCCTTTCCATTCACCACTTTCTGGGTCTCCACATCACCCTGGCGATTATCTAAAAGATAGTGGGTGGAGTTGCTCGCACTGGACACGACCTTCCGGTGGGTTATAAAACCTGTCTGCCGGAGCCAGTGCATCTTTGTCAAAAATCAAGAAGTTAATAGTATAAAGAGCTAGATTTAGAAGTTCTCTAGGGTTATCTATGGCCCCCTTTCTTTTGTTTTGGAGGGCGTCTTAATTCTCTGTTTCTCCTCCCACTATCGCCTGTCCTTGAGGATTAAAAGGTATGCCCGTGGTGTTAAAATCTTATACTGTGCACAAAAGTGTGCAAATGTTTTAAAGATAAGCAGGACCATTGTCTGTTTTTATTGCTTGTGGCACACCCATAATGGCAAATGCTTGTATGAGGAATTCAGTGACCACTGGGCTGTCTCTTTTGCTGCTGGCATTGCAAAAGTGAATCCTAAAAGGTGTCTACCACAACATGGATGAAAGACAAACGACCAAAAGATTTATAATGGGTCACATCCATTTGCCAGATTTCATTGGGTCTCAAACCACGAGGATTCTTCCCTGAGGCAGTGTAGGAGCTGGAAAGGAAGGCAAGCCGTACAGGTTTTACTATGCTCCTAGCTTCCTCTTGTTATTCCAAATTGTAAAGGTAAAGCTCGAGCAGCCTGATGATATTTAGAATAAGATGCCTGAGCTTCTGGAACAAAGGGTATTGACCAACATAGTTAGAAGGCATCTGCCTTGAATTGCCATCAAAATGGGACCTGAAGTCCACTAGAGAATGGACATGAATATATAGATTTACCTGGATGCTTTCTCACTTGCTCTTGAAGTTTCTTAAAGAGCTGATATATATTAGAGGCTGCAAATTTTATTTGGGCTGTGGCAGTTCTTTGTACCACACCTACTGAATAGGCCGAATCAGATATTATATTTATGTCTCCTGGATAATAAGTAAGAGCTAGAATGATCGCTACATAATCATACTGTAGTGGACTGAAAAGGAGTTCCTACTCCTCTTTATAGTTAGATCATGAGAGTACACAGCACAAATATTATGTTTGAATGCATCCGTGAAGATAGTTGGTCCTTTAAGAGGAACTTTAGAAACTTTTTCTTCAAGAGTCAATCGCCAATTATGTAATAGTCTAGACCCATGTATAAAATTTGGAGCCATGGCTAATAAAATTTGCCACTCTGGGATGGTCTCACAACACACATTAATTTGTGTATTGGTATAAAAGGTGTATATCTTCTCAGGTCTTGTCCCAGATAATTGTACTGCTCGGGGTGCCTCTTGTGTGGCAAAAACTGATATCTCCAAGGTTTTTGAGTGACTCTTTCAACCACATTGGATAAAGCCAGTTCAACTTCTCTCAAAGCCTCTTGAGCTTCTTTTGTAAGCTGGCGTGGTGAATTTAAAGCACTGTCTCCCCTTAAAATGTCATTATAACGGTTGTAATTGATAGGTAGTCAACCTAAATGGTCGCATCCATTGGATATCTCCTATCAATTTCTGAAAATCATTTAATGTGTTTAGTTTTTCTGTTCTTAAGGAGAGTTTTGAACTGTAAGCAATTTTAGTATACTTCATATCCTAAATATTGAAAAGGAGCACGTCTTTTGAATTTTTCTGGTGCTATGTATAATTTGTAATTCCTTAGTGTTTCATAGTCTTTCTTTGTAGACTGCCTCTAACATTTGTTCCTCAGGTGCACATCCCAAAATGTCTTCCATAATTAATAGCATAACTTTGGGAATGCTTTTCCTTTGAGCAAGAGCAGCAGCAACATACATTTGAATATAGTAGGATGTTTTTCATTCCCTGTGGCAAAACTGTCCATTCATATCTTTTATAAGGCCCAGCTGTTAACGCTGGGCACTGAAAAGGCAAATCTTTCCATATCCTCCTTATCCAGAGGGATAGAATAGAAACATTCCTTGATATCTATGACCCAAAAAGGCCATTCTCTAGGCAACTGGTAGGAGATGAAGTCCAGGCTGAAGAGTTCCCTTAGTTTCCATCTGTTCATTCACTTTTCTTAAATCCATTAACATCCTCCATTTTCCAGATTTCTTTTCACAACAAACACTGGGGATTTCCAAGGACTTAGAGAAGGTTTTAATGTCCTGGTCACGCTGCTCCTGTACTATATCTAATAAGGCCTGAATTTTATCTTTACTTAAGGGCCACTGCTCTATCCACACTGGTGTATCAGTTTCCATTGGATAGGAAAAGGTGAAAGTGTTCAGGCCTTCAACAGCAGCCCTGCTTAAAAACCGAAGTACCTATTTTTAACCCTAATGTGTAAACGTCTCTTCCCCAGATTGATGGGGATTTTTTTTCAACTATAAAAGGAGAAAACTCCTGTTTTGCCTTCAAAAAGTCCATCTCATAGGGCGCATAACTTCAGCTGCTATCGATCTTCCACACCAGACATGTAGGTGTCTGCTTTAATCTTTGGCCAGTGATGGCCAGCTGGCACCTCTAATGACCATCCGATCTGCATAGTGTTCACCAACCTTCCAATGGAAGGCATTTATCTAATTGTGAGCATAGGTCGGTCAGTTTTAAGCTGCTGTCCAGTAAATTGCTGGATTTTGTGATCTGAATCAGAATCTGGGTGAATATCACCAGGCTGCTTATTAGGATTCTGATGAGTAAACCTGATGCTACTATTTCTCCTGGGTGATAAGTCACACATTGCCTGCCTTATTGGTGACTGAATATTCTACACATTCCCAGTTTCCAACATCAGTATGTGGATGGACACTGTTTTGTACATACCTCAGGAGGTAAAATGGTCAAGCCTACTGTGCCTGGAGTCAGGATCCATAGGCTGGAGAGGAACAGATTTCACCTCCAGGGGGTATCTTCAGTTGTCTCAGCTGCATACAACCCTATTCTCCCTAATTGTAATCCTTTCTCTCATCAGGTTGCTTCTTGGCTGATTGATTTGTAATCCTTTCTGCCATCATATGGCTTCCTGGCTGATTGGTCATATTGGGGTATTGGCGTCTAGGCACTCTCTGGTGCACCATTGGCTCCATCATGCCCCAAGTGTTTTTTTTGCCTGGGGCCCTGGGCTGGGCCCCTCATCCTGTTTCCCTGAACCTGTCTACATTCTGAGGCCCAGTGGAAGCCTCGTTGCATTTTTGGACATGGGGTGCTGGGTCTTGTTCTCCCCCTGTCCTCTCACTCTGCCTCTATACCAACATTGAGCTTCAAATGCCCTACTTTACCACAATTGAAAGCATTGACGTGTTCTCTAGAAGTCCCTTGCCGGAAGGGACCCTGTCTACCCATGTTGGGACTTGGGAAGTCTGCATCATAGTCTGGCTATAAAAGGCATTTGTACCCACTGTGGCCAGCGTCTATGAACTCCTCTAAAGGAGCATCCTTGCACAGTCCTAGTATAATCCTTCTGCACACCCTCATTAGCATTTTCCCTTAGCAAGTTGCCCTATTAAAACATCTGTTGATGGATTTTCCCATTAGTTCTTGATAGCAGTCTGCAAACGTCCCACAAAGTCAGCAAAGGGCTCATCTGGCCCTTGCATTATTTTGTGAAGGCCTCACCTTTGTCATTTTTATTGTGAATCGAAGCCCATGCTTTGATAGCATTAGCAGCAATTTGCTCATATGCTGCTAATCGTGCGTGACGTTCACATTGGACCCATACCTTGTGTAGGTCATAGGTGATCGCAGCATGAACAGCATTTTGACTATTTTGTTGGGTATCCTACAGAACTCACTATATTCAGAAAGCCAATGTAATTTTGTCCAGGTTCTAGGCATACCCTTGTATAGATTTCAGTCATCAGGAGTCAAGATTTCAAAAGCTAAATTCTGTAACAGCATCTTAACATAAGTTGATGTAGCCCCAAAAGAGTGCAAGCCTTTTAAGATCTTTAATGATTTCTAAGTTAAAAAGGCGTATCTTGACTTTGTGACCTGAGGCATTAGACTGGGAAATTACAGGAAACATAAGTGGCTAAAGCCCCAGATGTCCACACCCTTTCTTTGGCCTTCATTAAGCCCTCTTGCAGTTCACTCAAAATTGGTGCTGTCACTGCCCCCTCCTCCCCTGCTGCCCCTCCTCCTTCCATCACGGAGGGTGGAGTTGGTGGAGGAGATCAATCACTTGCCCTGGGGTGGGGCCAAGCTGCCTCCTGAGGGGAGGTCGCCACCCCTTGCTCACTTAAGTCTCCATGCCCTGTGGGATATGGTCATTAATTCTTCATTGTCTTCCTCCTAATATCATGGCTAATTTGAGAAGGAGTAGAAGGAGCCAAGGGTTTTTCTTTCTTCTAGGATAGGGTTTCTTAGTGCTAACTGAATTATATTGTATAAATAAAATGCCTGATGGAAATGAATGAGGACCATTTTCTCTGAAATGCATGGAATCTCTTTTCAACCAGGGACCAGTTATCTCGGGAGATCTGCTCCCTCCTGAACCAAGGGAGATGCAGTTTAATGTACCCACAAGTCTAGCTACCTGTTCCCAAGTTATAAGTAGCCCTTGTCTTTCTATCAGCTTAAGCATGCTTTCTATAGCACCACTCTTGGGTGGGGTTGGGGGCAGGGATGGAGAGTCTTTAGCTAGCATTTGTCCCATTTTAACCAAAAAAAGATTACTGGTTTAGTTTTTAAGAAAATAAGTTCCTTATTTGTCTATTAACAATACTCACCCAAGTTCCTAGTCACTGGAGACTTCTTCAGTCCTTGCTTCCTACCGTTGGGCGCCAAATGTGAAGATCGTGTATTTTTAAATCAGCAGGAGTCAGGAATTCAGGTTAGGGGAAAATCGTCAGTCTTTATTCTCATTGAAGAAGGATCAGAGGTGGAAGAGAATCGGCGATAGCAATGTGTGCAGCTGAGTCAAGAAGCTAGCTCGACCCGCAGCCACACAACCAGCAGCTCGGAGTCTCAAACCCAGGCCCAACTCTCCCAGCTTCTCTTCCTGTCTCTCTCTCTGCCTCCACCCACCAAAATCGTCATTTCCTATACAACACATCAGGACTTGCACAGAGAGTGGGCAGGGACCATTCTTTATCCAATCATGTATATTAATAGAGTATAGCCCAATTACTATTTAGCCTCATGTACTTGGGACCTCAGTGCATCAACTCAAACCTCAGCCCATTACAAACAATGATCTAAATGTCTTAAAATAATTAATGTATTAGAAAAAATAAATTATATATTGGACTCAACTAGATTGAAGATGATCATTTGTATTATTCAAACCAATAAAAGAAATAATTGAAAAAATCAGTGGGTTTTAATCTTGTAAAGAAAAAAGAGATTTTGCACTGAAAAGAAGTATTTTTTTAATTAAAAGAACATATTCAGTACAATATTTAGTGTATATTTAGATATATTTTTGTCATACTTCTATTTGATATAAGATAAAGGTTCAACTTTCAGAATTTCTAGGAAATGCATTATAAACTTGATTATTTGTACTCTTCTATGGAGAAATAACTAAAAGAATGAACAATTTGTGAAGGAAATAATGCAAGTTGTTCATAGTCCCTTTCTTTCTCTGTCTGTCTCTGTCTCTGTCTCTCTCTTTCTCTCTCTGTCTCTATCTCTGTCTTTCTCTCTCTCTCTCTCTCTCTCTCTCACCCACACACACACACACACACACACACAGAAACACACACACACAGAGATTTATAGTCCCCTAATTATTATAGATAATATAATCAATTTCAAAATTTGAAGCAGTTCAAGGCTACATGATGTTGTGTCATACTAATCCTTTAAAAAGCACATACATGCTTTGACTGACATAAGACCATTATTGAATAAAAGTAAGTGGCTTTGTGTCCCTTGATTAAGCATATCATTGACTTTCATATCCAGTGGAAAAAATCTATAAATCTACTTTCCTACATTAAATACCTTCAGTTTCATGTCACTGACACATGTGTAAACCAGGTTTGCCATAATTATTGCACAGGAAGGTATGAATCGTTTTTACCTTTTTTTTTTTTTTTTTTTTTTTTTTTGAGGCAGGTGGGATTAAGTGACTTGCTCAGGGTAATACAGCTTAGAAGTGTTAAGTGTCTGAGGCTGAATTTGAACTCAGGACTTCTTAACTCTAGGGGCAATGCTCCAACCACTGCACCATCTAGCTACCCTGGTATGAATCCTTTTCTAAGAAAATCCTTAGGTTGGACAAGATATGTTTCTCTGATATGAAAATTTAGTTTTTATTCTATTCTCAACTGAGATTTATCTGAAATCCAGAGAATCTAACCCTGGTCTGACATAAAGATGTTATATTCTACCTGTGGAAGTGGAAGGAATTTATGACTAAAGAAGAACTAGAGATCATTACTGATCACAAAATAGAAAAATTTGATTATATCAAACTGAAAAGTTTTTGTACAAATAAAACTAATGCAGACAAGATTAGAAGGGAAACAATAAACTGAGAAAATATTTTTACCATCAAAGGTTCTGATAAAGGACTCATTTCCAAAATATATAGAGAATTGACTATAATTTATAAGAAATCAAGCCATTCTCCAATTGATAAATGGTCAAAGGATATGAACAGACAATTCTTAGATGAAGAAATTGAAACTATTTCTAGCCATATGAACAGATGCTCCAAGTCATTATTAATCAGAGAAATGCAAATTAAGACAACTCTGAGATACCACTACACCCCTGTCAGATTGGCTAGAATGACAGGGAAAGATAATGCAGAATGTTGGAGGGATGTGGGAAAACAGGAACACTAATATATTGTTGGTGGAATTGTGAATACATCCAACCATTCTAGCGAGCAATTTGGAACTATGCTCAAAAAGTTATCAAACTGTGCGTACCTTTTGATCCAGCAGTGCTACTACTGGGCTTATATCCCAAAGAGATACTAAGGAAGGGAAAGGGATCTGTATGTGCAAGAATATTTGTGGCAGCTCTCTTTGTAGTGGCCAGAAACTGGAAACTGAGTGGATGCTCATCAATTGGAGAATGGCTGAATAAATTGTGGCATATGAATATTATGGAATATTATTGTTCGGTAAGAAATGACCAACAGGATGACTTCAGAAAGGCCTGGAGAGACTTGCATGAACTGATGCTGAGTGAAACGAGCAGGGCCAAGAGATCATTATGTACTTCAACAATAATACTATATGACTACCAATTCTCATGGACCTGGCCATCCTCAATAATGAGATGAACCAAATCAGTTCCAATTGAGCAGTAATGAACTGAACCAGCTATGCCCAGTGAAAGAACTCTGGAAGACGACTAAGAACCATTACATTGAATTCCCAATCCTTACATTTTTGTCTGCCAGCATTTTGGATTTCCTTCACAGGCTAATTGTATAATTTTTCAGGGTCCGATTCTTTTTATACAGCAAAATAATAGTTTGATGATGAATATTTATTGTGTATCTAATTTATACTTTAATATTTAATATTTAACATCTACTGGTCATCCTGCCATCTAGGGGAGGGGGTGGGGGGGAAGGAGGGGCAAAATTGGAACAAAAGGTTTGGCAATTGTCAATGCTGTAAAATTACCCATACATATAACTTGTAAATAAAAGGCTATTAAAAAAAAGATATTGTATTCTAGTATGATGCAGGGCAGCTAAGTGGAAAGAGTTTAAATATGGTCTTAGTCACTTATTAGACAAGTTTCTTAATCCAATTTGCCTCAGTTTCCTCATCTGTAAAATTTGCTGGAGAAAAATGCCAAAGCACTCCATTATCTCTAAGAAAACCCCAAATGGGACAGATTTGAATTCAAGCTTTCTTGATTCTAGGCCTACTGCTCTATCTACTGCCTCACATAGATCATATAGATATTAAATCCAGTTTCCCTAATTTTTTTCAATTGATAGCATACTGGGACTGAGTCAGGAAGACTCATCTTCCTCAGTTTAAATCTGGAATCAGACACTATCTTGTGATCATTCACTTAGCTCTGCTTGCCTCAGTTTCCTCATCTGTAAAATTAGCTGAAGAAGGAAATGGAAAATCACTACAATAACTTTTTGTCAAGAAAATCCCAAATGGGATCATGAAGAGTTGGACATGACTGAAACTAATGAATAAAAACAGCCTCTATGTAACTAAAAGAAACAATCATTTACCTTTGGCACACATATAGCTATCTTTTTTCACCCTTGAAATTATGAGTGAATTTCACTCATAAATGAGGAATCTGGGATTCTGATGACAAGAATCTTGCCTCAATTTTCTGAACAGGTGAAAACTTTAGTATATGTTCAACTTAACACTTCAATCTTTGCACCATGTCATCTCCTATACTTAGTGTGGCTGCATTTTTCTACAATAGGTCTCTACTTCCAAGGACAATTATAAACCAATTTCCAAGAACTATCCGTAAGCTGAATTTTTGTTAATTATGCTTAGTATCAGGTCACAGTCTTAGTATAGGTATTCCATTATAAGCACATTCTAAATATAGTTTATCCTACAATCCATAAACAATTTTATTATGTCAGTCAAGATTGATTGATTATCTGTCAAGATTTCTAAATATTTAATCCCACACCCAAGATCTACTCCCATCATCCTATATCCCAATTCCCTATAAATATCAATAT
This sequence comes from Sarcophilus harrisii, assembly GCF_902635505.1. Taxonomy (NCBI): domain Eukaryota; kingdom Metazoa; phylum Chordata; class Mammalia; order Dasyuromorphia; family Dasyuridae; genus Sarcophilus; species Sarcophilus harrisii. Next base: position 319,376,416 of record NC_045427.1, on the reverse strand, counting down.
TCAAATGAAAGTATTTTCTATGTCACAGGCATATTTTCATAGTATTGATGCATAATGCCAATATGAATCCAATCACCAGAGGGCTATCCACTAATCGAGGAAACCAGTGAATCTAATTTGAAATAAATATTCAGAGTATATCAGCAAGAGAAAAGAAAATTAGCATAAATAATAGCTACATCAATTATTAGTGAATCAGACAGGCAAATAAACAATATAAAAACATTAGCATTCCACTTGTACATCAACAAGCAATTAAATAACACTAGTTACTTTGGCAACATCAAGTAATAAATATTAATGTACGGCTATTACCTAAGGGTATAATAGATTGAACACAGAGAAATTTAGTATACAGATAATAAAAAGTGGGAGAAATATAAAATCAATGAAATTGACAAAATACCATTTAAAATGAAACACAATTGATAACTTCAATGAGAGGAGAAAATGGATAAAATATTCTAAAAGGAAATAAAGACTTATTTCAAAAAGAAAGTTTATATCAGTAGTGAAAAATTAGACAAATGCAAAATACAATTGAAAAATTCGATATTCAATAATTTCCCTTTAAAAATAGCCAAAATTTTGTTCCTTTTTTTCATGTTGTTTTGTTCGTGTTTTTTTCTTTCACTTTTTTATCTTATTTTTCTTGCACAACATGATGAAATGGAAATATATTTAGAAGAATAACACATGTCTAACTTATAACGACTTGTTGAATGTCTATGGGAAGGAGTGGGGGGAGAAAGGGAGGAAAAAGTTGGAACCTGAGATTTTGCAAAGGTGATTGTTGAAAACTATATTTACATGTATTTGGAAAACTAAAAAGCTATTAAAAAGAAAAATGTCAATATTGCTCTGGATTTAACTTTAAACTCAAGACATAATAAAATGAACTGACATTAAAAAATGAAAATTCAGAAAAAATAAAGTTTTTAATAAAGATATATTAAATGCATAAAGCACCAGTGCATAAATTGCTTTAAAAGAAACAAAAAAAAAAAATTTAAACTCTCAAAGAAAATTGTAAAAAACATTTTTTTAAAAAAGATATCCCATAGATGAGCTTCTACTTCTAACCAGCAGATGACACTATGAGGCAAGGTTTGGCCCTATATGTAAGGGGAAATACAGTTAGTTATTAACACAGCTACATTTTCTAAACCCCAACTTCCTCATCTCTCTTAGTGGTCCTTAGGATATTACCTTGGTTCGCACCTCTACTCTAACCCTTTCTCTAAAAGATAGAAGCTTCAATGAAATATCAAATTAGTTTTGCTTAGCCATTAGTATTAAAGAGACATACCCTTTGGATGATGAGTTACTCCAGCTACTCTTTTTGACATAACTTTATGTTATTTATATCAAGGCCATGACCTTCAAAGCCTCCTACAAGAGACCCAGATCTACAATCATTCAAAACCATGTCTAATCATCCATAAAGGGAAAAAAAAATCAAGTCAAATACAAAAGCATTAATTAAGCACCCACTATTAGCATTATGCTAAAGGCTGGGGATATAAAGAAACACAGAAAATAATCTTTGTTATTAAGGAGTTGACATTCTAATGAGGGAGACAAAATACAAATAACCATGTATAAAATATATATATAGGTCAGACAGTATAATAGATAGAGGGATGAATCTGGAATCAGTTAGAACAAAGTTTAAATCCAGTCAAATAACTTATTAGTTATGTGACCCTTTAACCTCTCTCAGCCATTGTTTCCTCATCTGTAAAATGAGTATAATAATAGCATTTACTTCCCATGGTGGTTGTGAAGATAAAATGAGATAATATCTGTAAAGTAATTTACAAGTCTTAAAGCACTACATAAATGATTTTTAAAAATAGATCTACTGTCAGTAAAAGATACTATGATTAAGAAGGACTGGGAAAGGCTTCATGTAGAATATGAGCCATTAGCTGAGATTTAAAATAATTGAAGAATATCTGTTGTCCAAATTAAAACAGACAGTTAGATGAAGATTCTATTGAGCTTGTCCATAAGCATGACTTTCTAGAAGAAACTGTACAAACAGACATGAAATGGGCTATAAAAGAATGAGAGAAAAGTTAGTTGAATTGTCTTCAGGAAATCCTTTAAATGGTCTACCCAGACTGGTTAGCCTATATCATAATGTTGGCAATGTCAAAAAAGAGAAGGGGGCATATTCAAGAAGTGGCATAAAGAAAAATCAACATCTACAGGACTTGAGGGAGAAAGGGTTAAAGATAATGAGTTTAAATGACATCCAATTTGAGAATTTGACAGACCATGATAATGTCCTTGACAATAATAGGGAAGTTTGCAAGAAAGGAGATGGAGAAAAAGATATGAGGTTCAGTTATAGACATATTAAATTTAAGGTGTCATCTAGTCCAACTGTCCAAATTGTAGATGTTAAGACTAGAGATAGGCAGAAATGTAGAGATATTTGGAATAGTAGGCAAAGTCAGGGTCCTATTCAAAAATATGAGATAAAATATAAGCTAAAAGATCACAACATATAATACAAAGATAATGCGTTTATGACTGAGCAGGATTTATTCAAGGAATGCTTATTTTAACATAAAGAATACTGTTAACATGATTAATTATATCATTAACAAAAATTTTTAAAATCATATTATTATATAAATAGATGTAGCATATTTTTGTAAATTATAGCACTTATTTTTATTTTTAAAAAACTTGAAAGTATAGGCACAAATGAATTTTTCCTTAAATTGATGAAAAAACAGTACCTAAAACCATGATGGGCATAAGCTAGAAGCCTTACCAGCGAGATCAGGTTTGAAACAAAGATGCTCACTGTCACAAACATTATTCGATATTGTATTGGAAATCCTAGTAATAGCAATAAAAAAAAGGAGATAGAAGAAATCAGAAAAAGGAACAATAAAACAAAACGATCTCTTTTTGCAGACAGTATGAGGATGCACTTTGTTACTGGATTTGTTTTAGCAGGTATTTTAGACTGTTTAGAGTTATTTTTACTATCTCTTCTAGCAGGATATTTTTATAACTAATGTAAATATACATTTGCATTACATCCTGCTGCTTTGCTAAACTTATTACTTGTTTCAATCAACTTTTTAATTGAGTCTTTGGGATTTTCCAAAGTACATTTGGAAGAACAAAGAAGTCAAGAATATAAAAGGAACTAATGCCAAAAAAATGTAAAGGAAGGAAGCAGATTAAAGGATTTTAAGTAGATCTTAAAATATATTATAAGGCTGTAATTATCAAGATGATCTGGTACTGGCTAAGAAATATAAAGGTAGATCAGTGAAACAGAGTACAGATACAATTTATAGTAGTAAATAAAATAATCATCTCGTACTTAGCAAATGTAAAGACAAGTTAAGACGATAAAATTTTATTATTTGGTAAAAATCTTTGGATAAGCTAGAATAAGCAGTCTTGCAGAAACTGGGTATAGAATAATATTTTATGTCATTTATCAAGATAAGATCAAAATGAATATATGTCCTAGATATAAAGAGAAAGGACATAAGAAAATTTGAAGTATATGGCATATATTACGCCTCAGATATATGGATAAGTAAACAGGAATGGATCAAGGGAAGATTTTTTGAGAAGTCATTTGAATGCCAAGTGAAAAAAGCAAAGAAAGAAAGAAGATAAAGGAGAGAGGAGGGATGATGTAGAAGACAGTCTTCTGGAAGAAGCTAGGGAATGGAATGACTTGTACATGTAGAGAAGTTGCCTTTGGCAAGAAGAGCTACAATGCATAAAAGCCAAGGGTGAAGTGATTTTCTTTCCCTGTATACATACCTTTATACCCATACCCTAAGCAATATAAATAATTACTTTTCAGTTCCATGCATCCTCATCCAAGGGTGCCAAGCTTATGCAATTCATTCATAGTCAGTAGAATTTTGGACATATATTGCTGCTGAACTCCCAAATCTAAACATTTTTTCTTCCCTGCATTTTATATAAAGCTGAGCATATAAATATAGTAAAAGCAAAATGCGTCCTGAATATAGTCTTGATGCATATCCAAAGCCACTCTTTCACAAACAGCAGGTTGGAAAGCATCTGTGCTAAACCGATTTTAGTTTGAACTAGCATTTCCTTGTCAGAACATTCTGTCTACATAAGAATTCTGAAGACTTTTAGGACTCTTTAAGTGATGGGTATTTGAGTCAATAGTTGTGTTCTTACAGCACTCTTCAAAAAAGAAATGCTTTATTGCCTTCACAGGTATTTTGCTACCACTTAGCACTATAACATAAGTAGTGAGAGCATTATCCTAAGGGCCTTAACCAATGTAGACTAGGCTAGTTTTATTTTCCTGGTAAGGTAATGAAGCTATCCATGAGACTTAATTGTATTGGAGGAATGGAACCATCACCATATTGACTTTTGTCTTACCACTAGACTTCAATGACATTGAAGGAAAGAATGAGATTGAAAACTTTGCATAACTCTGCTTCTTTTAAATTCAATTCACTCACTATTCAAGACATCTCAGTAACACTTTTTGAGAATAAAGGAATAAAGGAAGAAGTGGGAGATTATGGCTTGGGCAGTTGAAACTGTTTCCTAATCTTCCTAGATTTGAGTACAAAAAAGGCAAGGTACAAGGACCTGTGAGTCTAACCCTCTTATAAGCTTCTGATCATCATGGACATCATGGAATCAGCAAAAGAACACACAAATGAATCGATACTGGGTCCTTATTAAATAAATATCTTGTTCCTATCTAATGACAGGAAATATCCTCCCTTTGCTATTGCTAAATAAAATTTCTAAAATTTAGTTCATTTTACTCTTTAACCAAAATATACTATAAAGTACCATTTCTGAGTTAAAATAATCTTAGTTATATAATTGGGAAAGTTTTTTTTTTCTACATTGACTAATTCTACATATAAAGAGATCAAATTTTATTCCACATTCAGTTAAATGTTCCACAAACAATGCATCAATATGTATTCACAAGAATGACTAAATTGTAATTTAGTAATATTTGTAATTCATAATTTGCACAAAAAGAGACAGTAGAATATAATGAAAAAAGGCCAAGTACAGAGTCAGGAAGACCTGATTTCAAATCCTGTCTCTTATACATATTGAGTATATAACCATGGACAAATTACTCAATGTTTCAGTATCCTGTACAACTATATCATATTGCAAATAAGTAACAATTCTGGGCTGTGGAAGGATTAACATTCATCAGTTATCAGGCAGTTCAGAGCTTTTTATGTATCAGGCACTTGCTAAGTGCTGGGAAGTCAGAGGCAAAAGAAAACCTCTTCAAGGATCTCACAGTCTAATGTGAGAGACAACATGCTAACAATTATGTACAAATAATGTATAAAAATAAAGATTAAATGAGATTGAGAAAAACTGCATGCAGAAGGAGGGATGTTTTCTTTGGAGGGGGAGATTTGAAGGAAACCAAAGATAGGAAAGAAGAAGGAGATAATTTTAGGTATAGGGAATAGCCAGTGAAAAGCAAAAGTGTGGAGATGGAAAGTTTTGTTTGAACAACAGCAAGTAGTCCAATTTCACTGGATTATAAAGGAGGGGAACAACGTATAAGAAGACTAGAAAGTGCTAGTTTATAAAGAACCACCTCTTGATGTGAGTCAGAATAAAGGAAAAGATAATAACAGAAGTCATCTGATAGATATGAGATTAGGAGGAGGGGAGAAGTGAGTTTTCAGAAAATGATCTCTATTTCAGAGACATATACGTCAAAGTTATCAGTTTAAGAGAGTGGCAAGAGGAGAGTTATGAGAGGTTTGGAGGAATGAAAAAATTTGGAAGAAACTCTGAGGAGTTGGATAATGAATTAGTTAGGAAATTGTAAAAGGATTTCTTTGCCATAGAAAGGATCCAGTTCAGATTATATAACATAAATTCACAGTGGGCCCAGTCAGCATAGTCTCATGATTTTTTCCAGCTTCATTCAATAATATATAAATAGGAGCAAAGACAGCAATTGGTGGAGTGATCCAAAGTTGAGGCTTGCAGAGTAAATGTATTGATAGGATAAGGAGGAAAGGGAATAAAATTGAACTAGTTTACAAAGGGGTCAAGAAGAGAGGAGGAGATATTATAGACAATGCAGAGGGGATAGACTACAAGGAAAAGAAGTAAGAAGGGAATAGACGTTATGCTAAGTACAAAGAGCAAGGTATGAAAAACAGAACTGTGGCTGCAAACCAAAAGGAAATGTAGACAACGGATTATGGTTAGCTGAAAGAATTTCAGAGTAGTCAGAGAAGTGTCCTGAAGTATGGTAGGCAACAGTGGGAAAAGGCCTCTTCTGAAATGGGAGCCTGGAATTTGATTCTTCGGAGTTACTAGAAAATGGGTTTTGCACTGGGGAAAAGGATGCTTTGACTATCAAAAAACTCATTTGGCTTTGTACAGTTTGTTGGAATAAACAGAAGCTTCTTAGATAATCAGAGATGATCTAATGCCTGTGGAGAGCTTTCCAGCTTACCACACCCTCTGAAGCTATTTATGCCTCCTAAGGTGACTGCCCCTTATCTCCTTGAACATTTTCTTACATTTATTTGGAATGTATTTCATATGCACTTGTAACTATGTTGTCCCTCTCAACAAAGTCCTTTTTTCTGTAGGTGATAACATACTGTTTGCCTAGAACAGTGCCTGACACATTGTAGGTGTTTTCTTATCATTTTTCTTCTCATTCTCTTGCATTAGAGTTTAGCAATGAGTGACAAAAGAAATAGCTACTGCTCCAATCATATATTGCTGTGATCCAGTTCTTATTTCTGGAGTAACTACTATAATTTCTTTTAAAATATTGATAATTTTCACCAGGATAACATACCATGAACAAGTAAGATTTATACCAGGAATGCAGGGCTGCTTCATTATTAGGAAAACTATTGGCATAATTGACTATATCATTAAGTCTAACAGTAATCATGATTATCTCAAGGTACAGAAAAAGTATTTGACAAAATTCCACACCCATTCCTATTAAAAACACTAGAGAGAACAGGAATAAATGAAGTTTACCTTAAAATAATCAGTAGCATTTAATTAAAACTATCAGCAAGCATCACATATAATGGGAATAAATTAGAACCATTCCCAATAAGATCAAGGGTAAAACAAATTTACCCACTATCAGTGTTACTATTCAGTATTGCATTGGAAATGATAGTTTTACCAATAAGAGAAGAAAAATGTTGATAATTATTACACTTTCAATGTTTTTAAGTTTATATCATACTCAGAGGATTAATTCCTGAGTTTTGGGTTTTTTTTGTTTTTTGTTTTTTGTTTTTTTTGCCAATTTCATTTAACCTATAAAAATAAGTACAGCAAAAGCAGAAGTTAAAAAACATTTCCCTCCAGTATCAGGAATACATCTATGCTATACCATATCAATCCTAGGTAGACTAAATTTAAACTTAAAGCAGTTTGCTCTACCAAATTCACTTCTAAATTTGATATAACCAATGATTAAACCATTATGATGAGGGCTGAGGGTACCAAAGAAGAGGTTAGGCAGGAATGGGTGAGCTTCAGCTGTCCAAGGTATAAGTTCAGGCAAAGGAATTTCGCTAAACCCAAAGGCTCTGGCAAAAAAAAAAAAGCTTTATTGTTAAAGAAACACCAAAAGGGATTCTCTTGGAGGGCATATATTCTCAAGAGAGAAGTGATCTGCAAAAATTCATTTTCTCAAGACCCATTTTAGGCATGAGTCTAAGGGAAGTCTTGAGTGGATATGAAATCTTGCTGGAGGTTATGACTTCCTTCAAGAAAGCCTATCTTGCTCCAGAGGATGCAAGACCACTACGGTTTGTAGATCAAAGGAGACATTTTGTTGGCAGATTTTACATAATTTTACAGGGCTGACTCAGATCAAGAAGAGTTTTACTCTTAGTCAAACAGATTGCTTGGAGTTGTACTGCTCAGGCCTCTGACAGCTCCCTATTTTGACTAACAAAGAATTTCAGAGAATAGTCAAAATCTCCAGGCCCATAGGAAAAATAATACCTGAGATATCATTTAAGGATCTAACCTACATAATCTCCCTTTTCCTCTGTTACCCAGAAAGGCAGTCTTTTTTTATTTTGTTTTTTGTTTTTTGTATTTTTTTCTGAAAGGTCATGAATAGTACAACCCAGAAATGGAAGATAAACTCTAGATCCTGGTCCTAAGCTATATAAGAAAGGAGAACATAGAAGTTAAAAGTTTATTTCAGGAATAAGAAATTATTCTCAATATTAGCAAGATTTTTAGTATCAAGGAAATAATCCCTCTTGGTTATGCTATCACCAGTAGAATAGCATGATGTCCCTATGTAGGAGTGGATCCACAATACAGTCCAGAGACCACTTGCAAAGGGCAGGAGGAAACTACAACCATCCCTCTATTTTCTCTATGGTGTAGTCTAGTACTTTTAAAATTTTTTCCACTGTTGACCCCTTTTCACCCAAAAAAATTTTATGTAGCCCCAGGAATTTAGGTAGAAAGCAAGAAAGCAAGAAAGCAAGAAAGAAAGAAAGAAAGAAAGAAAAATCAAACATTCAGTATAAAAAATCCTAGTGATAAATTGCTATAGTCTCTTTGCTAATGTTTTATCTAAGATTTTTGCATCAGTGTTCATTAGGGAAATTGGTTTATTATTTTCTTTCTCTGTTTTCACACTTCCTGATTTTGTATCAACACCATTATCTATGTCATAAGAGGACTCCAACTTCCCCTATTTTTCCAAATAGTTTATATAGTATTAGAATTAATGGTTCTTTAAATGTTTGGTAGAATTCACTTGTAAATCTATCTGGCTCTGGAGATTTTTTTCCTTAGGGATTTCATTAATGGTTTGTTCAATTTCTTTTTCTAAAATATATTTACTTAAGTACTTTATTTCCTCTTTTGTTAATCTGGGTAATTTATATTTCTGTAAATATTCACCCATGTCAATTAGATTGTCAGATTTACTATCATAAAGTTGTGCAAAATAGCTCCTAATTATTACTTTGATTTCCTCTTTATTTGTAATAACTTCTCCCTTTTCACTTTTGATACTGGTAGTTTATATAACCCAGTATGTTAAACTGTGGTTCAATATTGAGTTATGTAACTAAATGTGGGAGGAGGGGATCCCAAAATTATGACTAAGTGGGATTTATGTCAGGAATATAGGCTAGTTCAATATAAGGAAAACTATCAGCATAATCAACCATATCAATAACAAACCTAATCGATATAATAATCTCAACAAATGCCGAAAAAGCTTTTGACAAAATACAGCATCCGTTCCTAATAAAAACACTAGAGAGCATAGGAATAAATGAAATTTCCTTAAAATGATAAGTACCATCTATCTAAAACCATTAGCAAGCATTATCTGTAATGATGATAAGCTAGAAACATTCCCAATAAGCAAAGAGGCAAAACAAAGATGCCCATTTTCACCACTATTATTCAATATTGTACTAGAAATGTTAGCTTTAGTAATAAAAGAAGAAAAAAATTGAACAAATAATAGTGGGCAATAAGGAAATAAAACTATTACTCTTTGCAGATGATATGATAATATATTTAGAGATATATGGAGAATCAACTAAAATAAACTACTTGAAACAATTAACAGCTTTAACAAAGTTGTAAAATAAATCATCTGCATTTCTATATATTACTAAGAAAGCCCAGCACCAAGAAATTGAAAGAAAAGTTCCATTTAAAATAACTGTAGACAATATAAAATATTTGGGAGTCTAACAGCCAAAACAAACCCAGGAACTTTAGGAACACAATTACAAAACACTTCACATAAAGTCAGATCTAAACAACTGGAAAAATATCAATTGCTCATGGGTAGGCTGATTTACTAAAAATGACAAGTCTGCCTAAATTAATCTGTACTTATACCATGTAAAGTTCTTTGGTTTGTTTTTCTTGGGGTCTCTGGGAGCAGCCTTCATTTCAGTCAGAATAATCACCACAAGAACATCCAGAGGTTAAAGTTCAAATCCTATATTATCTCTTTCAAAGTCTTATCTCCCTTCCTGGGGCCCCTTTAGCTTTTTTATAGTCCAGATTCTTTATTATCTCTTTCCTGGGGCTGGGCAGATTTCTGGAGAGCCTTTCAGACCGGCCTTGGTCTCAGTGGAGAAATATAGGAGGAGAACTTGCCACCAGTGGCCTGACTGATGATCAAATGAATGTCTGTCCTTGGTTCCTTGAGCTCCCGCCTGTCTTTGCCCTCTAAAAGCTTCTCCTCTGTGGTTCTCAGTCCCTGCTTATATGCTCCACACTGAGTATAAACTAATCTTTATATTATTAAAAACCATTATTTGTTGTAACATTAAATCAGTCATACTGAACTTAGAAAACATCATGCTAAACTAGACAACCATTGTATTTTATCAATTCCATTGACTTAGTTCCTTGTTTCAAGTTCAGAGTTCTGGACCATAACATCTCCTACTTTCTTTTGTTTTAGAACATAAGGTGGTCATTCTCCCTGACTTCTCGAGGAGGTGAGAATCCCAAAAAAGGAGGTAATGACACCTTCCTTGACTCCTCAAAAAAGGGGTGAAAATACCATAAAAGGTGGTGATCACGCCCTCCCTGACATCTCAGGAAGGAAGATGAAAACGCCAAAGGAAATGGGGAATCAAATCAAATTAGTGAGTTTCTGAAGGGTCCCATTTGAAACAAGTATACATAAATCCATCAACATGGGAGGTATCACACATAATTATATAAATTACATAAACACATAGTAACACAGGCAAATAACATGAAACAACATGAGGAATTATACATGTCCATAAGTTCTAGAAATAGTCCAAAGGAATCTATTGGCCAGTACTACATGTGTATAGGGAATCCAATGATTCCTGCAAGTTTTTGAAGTACTGCAATAGTCTCATCAACAATTTTTTCATCTCAGAGAATCCAATGATTCCTGCTGGTTTTGAAATTCTGCAACAGTCTTATCAACAATTTTTCATCTTAGGGAATCCAATGATCCCTGCTGGTTCTGAAGTTCTATAACAGTCTAATTATTATCACCCATGTCAGATATTTCTTAGGTCTTGTCCTTTATTTCAAGGTTTTCTGTCTCTCTCAAATGGACAAGATGAATACGGCTTGTTGGCAGCCATCTGATTCTTTCTACATCTGTAGAGATACAAGCAAACCCTCTCTCCCAAGCAGTTAACCTATCTGGTCCCTGCCATTCAGCACTTTCTAGATCTCTCCTCATCACCTGGCAATTACATTGGAGCTGCTCACACTGGACACTGCCCTTCTGTTGTGTTGAAAAGCCTGTATTCTCTCCCATTGTAATCCTTTTCTCCCATCTGATTGCTTTTTGGCTGATTGATTATATCAGATTATTGAGTTTCTAAAGATTCTCTGTGTGTAAACTCGGCTGCCATCAGGACCCACCTGTTTTTTATTTGAGGTTTTGGAGCTGGGCCCTGCCTCTCATTTCCCTGGGTCAATATATATTCTGAGGCCCAGTGGAAGCCTTGGTTGCATTTTGGACATAGGGTTTTGGTTTCTTATTATCTCACCTGTCCTCTTACTCTATCTCTATACCTACATTGAGCTCTCAGATGTCCCACATTGAAAGCATTGATGAGTTTCTCTGGAAGTCCCTTGCCTGTCTTTCCATGTTCATCATAGTCTGGATATAAAAAGCATTTTTGCCCACTATGGCACAGTGTCTTATGTTCTCCTCTAAAAGAACATCTTTGTGTAGCCCCATATAATTCTTCTACAAACCTTATTAGAATTTTCCTTAGCCAGTTGTCTTATCATAATTTTTGTAGCTGCATTTTCTCCAGTGATTCTTATGACAGCTCTTTGCAAACGTCACACAAAATCAGCAAAAGGTTCATTGGGACCTCGCTCTATTTTCATGAAGGCTTCACCTCCATCTTTTCCTGGGAGGGAGCCCCAAACTTTTATAGCAGCAGCAGCAATTTAATCATATGCTAACAAAAGGTAATTAATCTGTGCTAAATTGTCTGTATACTGAACTTTACCTTCTAGTTGGTCAAAGGTGATTTGTATATTAACTCTGGTTTGTCTATTTTGTTGGGCTTGTATTCTACAGAATTCACTATATTCCAAAAGCCACAACAAGTTTTGTCCAGGTCCTAAACATGTCCTTGCTATGGATTTCCAATCACTAGGGGTTAAGATTTCATAAGCCAAATTCTCTAATATCATCTTAACATAAGATGATGTAACCCCATAAAGAGTGCAATCTTTTTTCAATTCCTTAATTTTTTCCAGATCAAAAGGAATGTATCTTCTCCTTTGTTGACATGAAGAACCAAATTCTTCAATCACAGAGTATGCATTTATTAAAGCAGATATACCCTGCCCTTCCTTCTTTGCTTTAACTAATGCCTTTTGTAATCTTGTCATAGGCTGCTTCATAGGTGGTGCTGATTGTGTTACTGCCCCTTCCCCTCCTCCTTCTCCCTCCACTCATGAAGGGTTAATTGAGGGGGGAGGGGCATGATATGGGGAATGCCCTAATGGCTTCTGCTGTGAAGCACCACACTCCTTAAATTCATCAGAATTGTACTTAATTCCATTCTTATCTAATTCTTCATAACTTTTCACCTAGTTTGTCTGTATCCTTTCTCTCCTGCTCTTTCTTCTTTTTATCTTATCCTAATACTTATATCATTTCTAAAGCCAGTTGTATAAAGTTATATGTATAAAGTGTTTTTTAGAAATTGAGTCAAGTCCATTATCATTGTAGTATTTACATATTTGCTCTCCTACTAATTTCCATTTGTCTGGCTCTAATTCTTTTTCCTTTGAGAACTAAGGAGATGTGTGCTGTACTGTTTCTAAAAGTTTGATGATATGCTCCCAATTTACAATCAAACCTTGGTTTTGTATAAGTTTAACCAAGCTTTTGACAAATTTTCCTTGTGGTGAAGAAATCTCCCTTCTAAACATTTGTTCTATTTTAACTGGAATACTACTTTAGCCCTTTACAAAATTTACTTCTTATACTCACCCTGATTTCACAGATGTAGGTTCTTGGTTCCACATTCAGGCACAAAATGTAATGTTCTTTGGTGGGTTTCCTTGGGGGTCTCTGGAAGCAGCCTTCTTTTCAGTTCAGTAATCACAACAAGAGTAGCCAGGTATTAAAGTCCACATCCTTTATTATCTCTTCAAAGTCTTGTCTCCTTTCCTGGGGCCCGCATAGTTTTCTTATAGTCCAAAGTCTTTATTATCTCCTTCCTGGGGCTGGGCAGTTTTCTGGAGAGCCTTTCAGACTGGCCTTGGTCTCAGTGGAAAAATGCAGGAGGAGATCCTGCCACCAGTGTCCTGACTGAAGATTGAATGAATGTCTGCCCTTGGTTCTGAGAGCTTAAGCTCTCGCCTGTCTTCTTTGCCTTCTAAAAGCTTCTAAGCCTCTGAGAGCTTCTTGTGTGCTTGTCCTCTATGGCTCTCAGTTCCTGCTTATATGCTCCACACTGAGTATATTATATCACTAGGAAACCATTATTTGTTGTAAGATTAAATCAATCATACTGAAGCATGCTAAACTAGATAACCATTGTATCAATTCCACTTAGTACCTTGTTTCAAGTTCTGGTTCATAACAATACCATACCAATCTAAATGCCAAAAAGTATTTTATAAAGCTAAAAAAAACTAATAACAAAATTCTGGAAGAATATAAGGTCAAGAAAGAGAATTGATAGAGGGAATTAATGAAAAATTAAAGGGAATTAATGAAAAATGGCAAAGGAAGGTTATATAGCATGTATTAGACCTAAATCTATATTATTAAGTGGTTGTTAAAGAAATACAAAATGGATAATTTTGATTACATTAAATGAAAAAGGTTTTACACAAATAGAACCAATGCAAGTTAAGATTAGAAGAGAAGCAGTAAGCTGGGAAACAATTTTTTAAAAAATTTTTTATTATAGCTTTTATTTACAAAATATATGCATGGTTAATTTTTCAGCATTGACAACTGCAAAACCTACTGTTCCTCCCTTTTCCCTACCCCTTCCCCCAAATGGCAGGTTGACCAATATATGTTAAATATGTTATAATATAAGTTAAATACAATATAAATAGACATGGCCATACAGTTATTTTGCTGTACAAAAAGAATTGGACTTTGAAATAGTGTACAATTAGCCTGTGAAAGAAATAAAAAATCCAGGAGGACAAAAATAGAGGGATTAGGAATTCTATGTAGTGGTTCATAATCATCTCCCAGAGTTCTTTCGCTGGATGTAGCTGGTTCAATTCATTACTGCTCTATTGGAATTGATTCGGTTCAGCTCATTGTTGAAGAAGGCCATGTCCATCAGAATTGATCATCATATAATATTGTTGTTGAAGTATATAATGATCTCCTGGTCCTGCTCATTTCACTCAGCATCAGTTCATGTAAGTTTCTCCAGGACTTTCTGAAATCATCCTGCTGGTCATTTCTTACACAACAATAATATTCCATAATATGCAAAACAATTTTTATAGCCAGTGTTTCAGATAAAGATCTCACTTCTAAAATATATAGAGAACTGAGTCAAATTTATAAGAATACAAGTCATTCTTCAATTGACACATGGTCAAATGATAGGAACAGAGAATTTTCATATGAAGAAATTAAAACCACCTATATAAAAAAACCCTAAAACATACGAAAAATCGCCCTAAATCACTATTGATTAGAGAAATGCAAATTTAAAACAACTCTGAGGTACCACCTCCTCACCTATAAAATTAACTAAGATGACAGAGAAAAAATGATAAATGTTGGAGATGTGGAAAAATTGGGACACATGCATTGTTGGTGGAGTTGTGAAACAATCCCACCATTCTGGAGAACAATTTGGAACTCTGTCCAAAGGGCTATCAGACTCTGCATCTAGTGGTATCACTAATGGGTTTATATCCCAAAGAGATCGTAAAAGATGGAAAAGGACTCACATGTGCAAAAATGTTTATAACAACTCTTCTTGTGCTGGCAATGAATTAGAAATTGAGTAGATGTCCATTAGTTGGGAAATTACTGCATAAGTGAAAATATATAAATGTGATAGAATATTATTATTCTATAAGAAATAATTTGCAAGCTGATTTCAGAAAAGCCTGAAAAAACTTATATGAAATGATGCTGAGTGAAGTGAACAGAACTGTTACACAGTAATAGCAAGATTACGTGATGATAACTATGTGATATTTAAGCTCTTCTCAGCAACACAGTGATCTAAGACAATTCCAATCAACTTGGAATAGAAAATGCCATCCACATCCAGAGAGAGAACTAGAGAGAGCGAATGCAGATTTTTGTTTGCTTTTTTCCTCAGAGTTTTTTCATTTTCTTTTGATTTTCTTTCACATTATGTAACATGGAAATATATTTAAAATGATTGTATATGTATCACATTGTTTGCTGTTTTAAGGAGAAGAAAGTTAAGTGAGGAAGGGAAAAAAAAAGATTGGAGCTCAAAATATTACAAAAATAAATGTTGAAAACTATTTTTACATGTAATTGGAAAAATAAAACACTATTGAAATTAAAAAAAAAAAGAAAGTCTGTTTACATTAATAGACTGAATGTGCCAGCAAATGTTTCACCTCTATGGGAACAGATGGAAAGCCCTTGATGACCATAATCAGGGTTTTGAATCTATCCATGTGTTCTGCTGGTATAAAATATCATGAGAGAGGTGGAAGTTTAACAGGGAGATCATACAGAAGCAAATGTAAGTACAGAATTCTACCTCAGTCAGGCCCTTCTTCAGACACAAAGGTCTTATCAACTTGAAGCAGCCACAGAAGGGCTTCTTGTTCTGGTTGCTGGTAGATTTGTCCCAGTAGATAAGATCTGCAGTAGATTTAAAATTTTATGTTCTACTACTAGAACTTTATTCCAAAGTGATCAAAGAAAAGAGATAAAGACCTGTTGTACAAAAATATTTATAACAGTTCTTTTTTTAATGGAAAAGAAATAGATTTTGAGGGAATGTCCATCAACTGGGGCATGGCTGAACAAGTTGCAGTATATGACTGAGATATAATATTATTTAACTATAAGAAATGAAAAGAAGGATGATTTCAGAAAATCTTGGAAGGCTTATATTAGATGATATAAAGTGAAATAATCAGAAACAAGAGAATATTGGACCCAATAACTGCAATGTTATAAGCTATGAAGGAGAGCTACTCTGATCAAGACAGTGATGCTATCCACCTTCAGAGACAGATTGAGAATCTGAGAGCAGACTGAAGCATAGTTTTAAAACTTTATTTTTCTTTTATGTGTATATTTTCTTTTGAAATATAGATAATATGAAAATGTTTTACATAATTTTGCATGTATAATTGATATCATATTGCTTGCCTTCTCAGGGGAGGGGGAACGGACAGAAAGGAGGAAGAAAATTTGAACTCAAATCAGAATATTTAAAAAATCGGATGTAATTGGAAAATGTTTAATGAATAAATAAAATTATATATTTTAAAAATATTTGTATGCAGGAATACTTTGTAGTTGGATAATCTACCCAATGTTTAAATTCTATTGTTGTTTTTTTTAAAACATTAAGTATGCTCTCAAATTGTGGTTGAATCAATCACAGAAATGGGTGAAGTGGAAACAACTAAAAAATAAAATTCATTGATTCTGACATTTATTGATGTGCTACATCAATTCTAAAGTATCTCCAGTTGATATACTTGGGTTTGATGAATCTATACTCTAATTCAAAGGTATCATATCTAGTTATAATTTATTGAAAATGAAACAAAGGCTACAATGAAGCTATATGACAGGCACTTTGTTCTAAATTGTGTTATAGCACAACACATATAAGGTTTATCTAGGAGCTATTATAGCTGTAGTCTATTAGGCATGCCACCTGATCTGAGGATCACCTGGAAAATGGAGCTCATAAAATTTTATGCTAAAGAGATCCCAGGGAGCTGGTGAAAAGGTAATCCTTTATAAATGCATAATATAGCAGAAGTACACCTCAGCTGCCCTTGAATATACTAGCAATGAGTAAGCTACAGACAGAACTGCACAAAGGCTGTTAGCATAGATCTTTTTGGTGCCCAGTGAAGGATTCATCAATTATTCTAGCAATTTTCATCTATAATCTTCTCTTTTCTAAGAGGGGGAAGGGTCTTAATCTGATCATATTTCCTCAGTTTGGTTAATGCTAGACTGTTATGTCGCTTTAAGATTGTTGTGAAACAAGTATGTAGAATAAAGCTTTCACCTTTCAGTGTTAGTCTGTATCAATCTCTTACTGCCAAGTACTACTGGATCTGTATCCACGGATAATGTTTGTTGTAACAGTTATTGGTTCTGATCAAGTACTTATCACCACTCTGTGGCTTCATTGACCTTTTAATTGGATCTACTTCCAGGACAAGACAAGTAACTGTGCTGTTTCACTAGAACCAATCTCTCTCCTATCCATCATCTCCATCTCAAACTCCAAAGGATTATACAAACAACACCAGAAAAACCCTCTGTTATAACAAATAAACTTAGTCGAAGAAAATGAATTCATACATAAGCTTTGATCAGAAATATATGTAGCATTTTGTATTGTGATTCCATTACTTCTATGTCAGGAGGTGGGTAGAATGTTTCAACATCACTGACCAGCTGGAATCAAGAATGATCATTCTATTGATCAAAGTTTTTCAAGTCTTTCAAATTTTTTTCTTTATAATATTATAGTCATTATGCAAATTGTCCTCATTCTGCATTCTTGCTCTCTTATTATTCAAACAATTTTTCTTTGGTTTTTCTAAATCTCTTCTCTTTTTCTTTGTAAGTGATGTGTCCAAGGTATTTTGATTAGAATTTCTATTATTTAAGTGATTTGGAGCATTTTTTTAAAATGTGGTCACTCATATCTTTCACTTCTTCCCTTGGAAATTACTTGTTCATGTACTTTGATCATTTACTTATATGAAATTGCTCTTTTTCTTACATATTTAAACCAGTTCCTCAAATGTCAGACCTTTATCAAAAAAAATTCTTCAAAGATTTTTCCTCAATTAAATTATTTCCTTCCAACAATAATTGTGTTAATTTTGTATGTGGAGAAAATTTTCAATTTTAAGTCATCTGAATTGTTCATTTTATCTCTTGTAATCCTCTCTATTCTTGGTTATTCAAGAATTCTTTCTCTATTTGTTGCTATGAAATGTAAATGTATTTCCTTCTCTGATTCTCTAATTTGCTTATGTCATTTTTATTGTATTGACATGTCATTTTTATTGTATTGACATTACTACAATCAAATTTTTATTTCTGTAAAATTTTTGTAGTTGCTATTATCTATTTCCTGTCTATGTGCCAATAAAGAGCCCTTGACTGTTTCATGTGTTTTATAATTATTTTGAATGGAATTTCTCTTCATATCTCTTACTACTAAGTTTTATGGGTCTTTGAAGTGATGATTTTATAGGTGCCAATTTGCTGAAATTACTTCAATTAATCTTTATTAAAATTCTAAGGTTTTCTTAATAATCATCTCTTTGAATTAAGCAATATTTCTGTTTCCCTTTTCCTGTGCTTATTCCTTCAATTTCTTTGATTTTTTTCATCCTTTTTTTCTATCATTAGAATTTCTTACACTTTATTAAATAATCCTTGCTTTACATTCCTTTACTCTCATTACAATAGCTTCTAGCATTTCTCTATTACATATAATGCTGGTTCTTAATTTAAGATAGATGCTTTTTAACATACTAAAGAATAGTTCATTGACTTCTAAGCTTTTAGGTGCTTTTAATAGAAATTGGTAATATTTCTTTTATAAAAATTTTCTACACTTATTAAAATCATATAATATGTTATTATTATTCTTTTAACAGTCTATTATGTTTATAATTTTCTTCACCCAGAACCAACTTCCTGGTATAAATTCAACCTGACACCAATGTATGGTACTTTCATTATGCTCTTTTAACTTTTTTGCTAACATGTCAATTTTTTCACTCAGTGTGATCTCAGGAAATAGCTTAGGCACTGAAAGTATGCAACACAATGATGTTAAGACTGAGCTTCTACAACAACCCAGATCCAGACATAAGTGTTTTCATACACCCTCAAGGAACAGATGGCCAATTACATTTGTAAGAATATAGCATGATCACTAATGACTTGTCCAATTTTTAATCCATGCAGATAAAGTTCTTAAGGTAGAGGCATTATAAACTTCATGTGTGCAAATTAGAGAAAAAATCAAAGTTGAGTATTTGAGACATGATGAGAAATTAGACTTTAAATAAGTTAATGTTTTTTTTTTTTATATTTGGAATCATACAATCTTTAGAACTTAAAAGTTCCCTCTTATACATAAATTTCTTCTAAACCTGTTGCTAGCTCTCATCATGATCTCACTGTCTCTTTATTTTCTGATTCAATCACCCTTCTTCTAATTTCACTTTTCTCCCTTCAGTCCTGACATTATAATTAGTTATTTATGCTGTATCTGGGCTTTAAATTCCTAAACTGCTTGACTGTTTCCACCATGCAAATCCTCGGTCTTTCATAACTCCCACCATCTGCCATCTTTACTATTCCTTTTCCTTCTATAGTTTATCCCTTGTTCAGTCAGCCAGTGCCAATACGTATGGTCTGCTATTTATATTTTCAGACCACAAACCCACCCAAATTTTTGCCCTGACCTTCTATTTCTATAGAATAAGAATTGATATTTATATGATTTCAGTAAGAAATAATAAAGGTCAGAGCAGGCAAACAATGTGATAATCTGATACAGGAAAATAACCAAGGTTGGTCTTTTTCATGCTTTCCATATAAAAGAGAAGGATTTTTAAATTTTGATTTTTCCTGAACAAAAAAAGAAACTATTTTCAAAAACAATTTTAACAAACTGCTTTCTTTATCAAAATACTATGGAACTACAATGTTTAAGCAGAATATCATAGTCCTAAAGCTCCCCAATTGAACAAAGTATATAAAGGGTATTACAAAAATCTTAGCATAATTTTAAACTTTAAAGTTGAGACAGAAATAGTGTTAATCTCTGAGAATGCAAATACAAGCAAAAACTGAAAGTTTTGCCTCTCAAACAACTTACATTTTGCTGGGGGAAGAAAACACTTAAAAAGGAGCTGAAAACCAGGGATGAAGAATACCTAACTGTGAAGAAGCAATCAGATATAGATAGACCAAGTTTGATATGAACATGACTGACAAAGATATCTCTTCAAATGAAAGTTTCAGGGAGGAATTGACCAATTGGAGGAAGAGATTATAGTTGAAGAGGCATTGCCAGTCCAAAAATGTCACTGGGATGGAGGTGGAGAAATGGTTTGGAAAGTGATAGGCTGGTCTGGGTTTGAAGAATCATGTTACATGATATAAACACATTTATTGATGATACTTTATATGTGATGATACTAGTATACATTTTAGGTCAGCACTAGAATCTCTGTTCAAAACTGAGGGGATGATCTTTAACAGCACAAAGAAGCTGGTAAGTAATACAATAAAAACAAAGTCTCTTCAGGTAAAAAATAACCCAACAAAAGCAATTAATTGTGGAATTCCCCAGTGAAAATAATAATCCTTGCAGCCATCTGCTTGAAACACAATCACATATACCCTGGGACCAAATTCAAAAATGAAGACAAAACAGCAACACTGTCTAAGTATTGGATTCATGCCCAAAGTCCCATCACTTCTAAATATGGAGATAAATATTGAAGGTTCTGGAACATTTGGATAACTGTCCAGATTGTAGCATTCTCGTGATCTTGTTTTCCCACAACATGAATACACATGTCCAGGGAGCATTCTATGTCTCAAAATACCATATTCCATGCAAAACATACATCAGATAAATCAGGCTAAATTTAGTAGACAGAGAATTTTTGAGCTAAAGAGGATCTTAGACATGATCTACTCCAACTATCTTTTCCTTCCCCAAAATTGATCATAATTCAAAGAAGGGATATTGATTTTATTTCTTTGATCTAGAGAAAATGAAAAGTATTTATAATCATTTCATTGGGAAAATAGAAAAAAATAGTAAAAACTAAAGTTGACTATTTTGGTCTATTACTTATTTAGTATTAACTGCAAATATTTGGGGATGGGGAAATTTGAAATTAATGAGAATTTAATCTGAGTATATTTTATAGAATAAGAAAAAGCTAGTGTAAGGAGGAAGAGAAAATGAATTTTTCTAACAATAGAATAATTCCTATTTCATCAATAAGCAATTACATACAAACCTCTAGTCTTTGACAACTTTACTGAGAATAATCATTTATTTTGTGGGAGGGAGAAGCATAATGCTTTTTTAATTCTTGTAAAACTATCAAAAAATCCAAAGAAGGAGCTCTATCCACCAAAGCAGGAGACTAATTGTCTTAAAAGAATTACTTGGGGCATTGATAGAATTTTAGAATTAATATGGCCACATATTTAAACTTAATTAAAATCTTACTTTGGTGTTTCACTATGTCTCATGTCTAAGACCCAACTCAAATACTGTCCTCTAAGAGCCATGATTAAATGAAGTTATTGGGACTGCAACACATGACAATGAATTTATAAGATGCTAAAAGCCTTTGAAGTCTTTAAGCAAAAGAAACAACAATGCTTCCTACCTAGCTATTAAAATAGAAAGTTGCCAGATGATCAGATTTTAGGGTCCCTCTTTCACATTCCAGGTGAGCTCCTAAGTTTTTGATATGCTCTCCCAACCACTGAGATAATCTTCCCAGCAATAGCCCCAAAATATCCAGAAAATCTCCATCTCCATAATTCTATGTACCAGATTTAGGGTTCATTTTATTGCCACTTGCCACAGGCATAATTTGTATTGCCCCAAATGCAAAGATGTAAAATTGTAACTTAATACCCTTTTCATAAAATATCCTCTGATAATTCTTAGCTCAAAATTCCCTTCATCTGATGTGGATTTCATATTCCTTGAGCATTTATATTTTAATTTGTATTATACATACATATCTTTTCCTTGCTAGATTATAAACTTGTTGAGTGCATGACCTTTGTCTTCATTATCATTGTTTCACTATCATTCTCCCAACCCATCATGCCATAACATCATGTACTGTTCATTCATACACTTGAATGTTTGTGAAATGAATCATGGATTATTTTCTGTAATCCTACCACTTTTTGTCTCAAGAATGAGGAAGTAGGATTTTAAATAAATTGTATCCACAGTGACTTGCTGCCAAATGGATGGGTGTTTTTCTCTGTCTTGATTGCTGATTTTAAGTTGCCATGAAGTCAGAAGGCTATTCATTAGTTGATCTTTTTTTTCAAACATTCATATATCAACACTCATGAATTGAATCCTCAAATTGGATCTAATTCTCACAAACTCTTACCCTTTCCTCATTAAATAAGCCAATCGATGACATTAGCTCCTAGTAAAGGCATTTATTTACTAAGATGAAAAAGTAAAAACAGCAGCTTTTAAAGTATTGTTCCACATCAATCTAGGGCACATTTACATGTAACTTTCATGGGAACAGTAGTCACAAATTTGGGGCTATAATGTAACAAATTAGGACCACCTATAAGATATACATGTGACAAGACAATTAAAAAGTCCTTCTCTCTTCATGAGTCTTCATACAGCATCTTTTTGGTGCAGCTTCTGATGAATATCTGGTGCTCTTCTCTGCTGCCAGTGGTTCCATTTCTCAAAACTGCTTCTTTCCTAAAGTGCCTTCCTAGAGTACATCTCTGTTCTCTTACTGGATGCAATATCTCCAAGCATTGGAATAGGTACACTTGAAAGTGATATGGTAATTGTGAAAAGTGAAGAGAAAAGCCCTTTCCTTCTCTTCAAGAGTAGTTCTTTCTCACAGAGAGGGCACATTTTTCTCCTGTTCTGGATCTTGGCTTACTTTCTAAAACATTCTGGAACTCCTCAGGGATTAATTTATTTAAAATCCCCAGGAATGTAACTTCTTATGTTCTTAAAGCTTGACAGCTTTGGGCAGTAAATAAATGTTAAAGAATAACACCCAGATAAATTTTCCAGGAAGATTATTTGTGAGAACCTTCACCTACAAGACTATAATGATTCAACAATTTACTTTAGATTGTTAGGACTATAAAGATTTGCAAGAATCATTAGACCTAATATTTACTCATTCATATTATTCAATTTGTATTCAATTTTTAAATTTAATTGACTTCTCTGACCTAAGTCAGAGAAAAAAAAAGTATTCCCATCTCATAAAACAAAAAAGGAATTCAGTTATGCTCAAAGCAAAACCACTCTTTAGAAAGAATTGCCTTGGTGGGGTTTGCTTCCAACCCTATTCAATTAGGTAATAAAATCAAGAACCCAGAAAATGGCAAACAGAAAAAACAATATCCAAAGCTGTAGATATTAGGATCTCTTTCCCTTCCTCATTCCCTTCTAGTCCTCTCTTGAGTAGTTCCAAAAGAATGATGGCCTAGTGCACATCTCCTATCTTTGCTGGTAATTGACAGAGAAGGCTGACAGCTTTGGGCAGTAAATAAAGTCACCCAAATGTTTAGAAAATTATTTGAAGAGTAATTGGTGTGTTTTGTGAATTCTGAATGAACAGGAAGTATTTGAGTGGAAAAAACCTTTTCTACTTGACAGAACGAGAGGGAACATAAAGATTTTTTTGTAATTATATCTAAAATTAATTTCCAACACAAGCTCTTCTCAACAATGTGTGTTTGCAGAATTTGATATGAAATGGTTAAAAGTTCTATTTGCTACAGTATTATAAGATGATAAGCTCCTAGAACCTAAGGCTCATATATCTAGAGCTTGATGAGAGCTCACAGCTATCTTGTCTAATACTTTCATTTTACCCATAAGGAAACTGAGAGTCATTGGGATTTAAATGTCTGACCCAAGTTGCACAAGAAGTAATCAGCAGCAAAGGGATTAAACCCAAATTTTCAGAGCCAGCAGTATTTGCTCCATGATAGATACAGTGTACAGGAAACCATATTTCCTTTCAAATAAGAAATCTTAAATTTTTTTTGTTTTGTTTTGTTTTGTGAATTTGTTTTTTGGAGGATGGGAATATAGGGAGGGGGTAGAGGTGAGGGATTTCCCCTTGTGGTAAATCCAAATAGTAACAATTTCTAAGAACAATGAAGAACAATGAAAGAAACTGTAAGAGAGAAGCATGACAAGAAAACGCTGTATGTGTAAACACTATCTTGCTGGCAGTAATGGGAGCTACAGAAAGAACCATCCCACTGGAATTATCAGAAAGAGTAGTAGGTATAAAGAATAACACCCAGATAAATCTTCCAGGAAGATTATTTGTGAGAACCTTCACCTTCAAGACTATAATGATTCAACAATTTACTTTAGATTGTTAGGACTATAAAGATTTGCAAGAATCATTAGACCTAATATTTACCCATTCATATTATTCAATTTGTATTCAATTTTTAAATTTAATTGAATTTAAAATGAATTAAAATTTTAAAAATATTCCATTTTTATCTTCCATTTTAAAAACTTTCTTTCATAAATTGTGTGCTTGCAGGTAGAAAGCTTGTCATAGTATTCCAAAGGTTATCGCATATGATATTTTCCCTAAGATATCTGATTGACAGAATATTAGCCAAGAGAATTGAGAAAATCAAACTATATCCAGATACTTAAGGATATGGAATTCAGATAAAATTATTAATGGAAACATTTTTAATATCTTTTTATTCTATCAAAAAAAGTGAAAATATCAATACTTACCCTCCTTTCTCTTCTAATATTTGGGAGTGTTTTATACACATATTTAAAGGTCTCTGAAGGGAATATAGATAATTCATCTTTTCTAATTTTCACTCACTGCCTAGAATGAATTTTGAGACTCCAAAGAACTCTTCAGTGTATTCTGAAATCATATGTCAATGGTCTCTCTCTTTCACACACTCTAAGGAAATATCAAAGGCTAAAACAGACAGTCTATGCTCAAGCTAAAAGAGCACTTATGATAGTGAATCTCTCCTCCCAACACCACCAGATAAAAGGTCCAAAGATGAAAATGCATTTAAAAGAAGCAAAACTTTCAGTCAACAACATTTATTGAGTACCAAATATGAGCAAAACACTGTATGAGGCACTTATACAACATATGAGATTGTCATGCTAGCTTGGAGAAAAGACCAATGGCTCCTCTCCCATTAGAAAACAACCCTGTAGTGTAAGGTTTAAATGATATGTATATGATACCTTCTATTATTTCTATGATTCAGTTGTTTCACAATTAATTAAGTAAGAATTATACAGTTTTCTTTTTAGTCAAAGCCTTTGCCTTCATTGGTATGCTAGGTGTTGATAACCCATGCTATTTTTTTTTAAAGATAATTGGCTAATTCGCTCATAACTGATTTTTAAAACTGATTTCTCTACAGGAGTACACTTCTTGCACTGTTGAATTCTTCTGATCCAGTTAAACTAAGACTTAATCACTTTAGGATCAGAAGCAGAAGATCAGAAGAATTCTATGATCTGCAGAATTTTTAGAACCTATGGTCCTTTGATCATCAATCTAACATTCAAAAGGATCTTGAAAGTCATCTGTTCTAATACCCTTGCTTTAGTGGTGAAAAAACAGGCTTAGAGAGGTGAATTAACATGCACAGAATCATACAGGAAGGAAGTGGCAGAGCCAAAATGTTATTCCCTCCTCTAACTCTAAATTCTATATTCTTTCTACTGTACCATATTCAGAAAATTCAGCTTTGATAGATAATCTTCATTCTCCTCTTCTGACAGGGGAAGAAAAAAAAATTGTTTCTGATTTTGAAGATTATCATACCATCATGTCTTTATATGTGTAGTGATGAAATATATATAACCTAAAAACCATTTCAAGGGTCAAATAATAATCGAGAAATAATAATACTGCAAAAGTCTTGGGAGGAGAATCCAAGTCCTTATGCAAATTTTCCTAAGTTGAAAATAAAATATCAAATCATTATATCGAGGTGCCCTTAAATTGAAATTCAGGAGTCACAAGAAAAATAGTGAATGTTCACAATCCCATTTCCCCTGCTTCATGGCTTTGTTTAGAATTTAATAAAGGCACCTGTATTTCACCAGAAATAAAATTTTATTAATATCATGTCAAATGTTTTAAAATACATTTACCTTTTTTCTATCTCATTTAGAAAACAATCCAAAAAAAATTTTTAATCATAACCAAGTTATCTTAAAATGTGAAAAAACATATTTGTGATTATATAGCAGATGTATGTATTCTCCAAATAAATGTTGTAGAACACCATCTGTTTGACATTTGATTCATTCCGTAGATATAAATATTCTGCCTTTGTTCTTTCATTAATGGTTTATGACAAATTTATGATGATATATTTTACAAAATGCTATACCAACTATATATGACCTAGAGATACCCTGACAAAAAATCACTCGGCATGCGTGAATTTAAAAATGCATGTGACTCTCTCATTTACACTAGTCATCCCACTGCCTGAACAAATCTCTGCAATTGAGTAGACCCAAGAGATCTATAAAACAAGACTACAAACTGTAGAGAGTTCACTACAAAAAGGGGCAAGTAAGTTTCTTTCTTCATCATTTCACATATGGGTTTACTGCAGTGCACAGTCCTCTCAGTAAGTCAGAAATTTAAGTTTAATGTCTAATATCTTTCAAGTCTTTCCCAGATCTAGCCAAGCCTGAAAGTATCCAATTTCTTGCTAACTGTGGACTTGGCTCAGTGCTTATCTAATGGATCTTCTAGCTCTAAGATTGTCTCTTGTGGTAGGGGAAGAAAACAAGAATATAAATGGCCACATGATCATTTACTAAACTTTTAAGAGTGGGATATACACATATATAACATACATACATAGTTATGCTTATACTTAATAAAAAAATAAACTTAAAGTTACATATAATTGTAGGTAATTTATGTAATTTCACCATTTCCCATCTAACATATAAAACTTTACATCACCCTTCAAAGAAGAGAGGATTTTCAGACAATTTGAAAAATTACCATTATAGTATTTTATGTAACTCTTCTAATTGCTTTACCCTAGTTTCTTGTCTATTTAAATTTAATTAAATCTCTTTTTTTAAAGTATAGGAGAAGTCATACAGCAAAGAAAAAGATTTTTCAAGTCCCCCCCCAAAAAAAATGTCTGATTGATATATATATGCGTATGTATATATTTCTGGTTGAAAAATTCTTTAGGTTAAGAGTCACAAGCTACTGTCAATATTCATAAAAAGATAATTATATTAACTTGAGAGTTCAGATCAAAGTTTTCAGCCCCAGATGGACTTCTACAGTTAGGAAATAGCCCTCAAGGCAAAAAAAAAAAAGTGACTGAAACTCATCATATACCTGATGTCTGTCAATGAAGTTTGAAAAGGGAAATTTGTTAAATTGACACACATATAATTATATACATCATAAATTTTGTTAATTAAAAATACTTGTTTGCTAGTTTCTGAAAACTAATTAAAAGTTTCTATTTTTAAATGAAAGTACTTTCCCTTAACATATAATAAAATGGATATAACTACAAAGTATCATATCACATTAAAGAAAGTTTATAAATCCCAAAATGAAGTTAACATTTTATAAAGTTTTAAAGAAGACTGAGAATTGTTGTTTCAATATGCACTAGATCAGCTCAGGAATGACCAGATTACAGCAATGAAAACTAATTGCCCCTACTCTTAAAAAATCTTCTTCCTAGAGAAAGTTGAGCTTGTGTAATAGGCAAATACTTTCCTCTGCCCTCCCACACTGTTCTAAGGTACAGCAAATTTAAGTAAGCATCCTGGCCCTACTCCTTGAGGATCTTCCAAATGTACATTGCTATAGTGATGGAGAACATTCAGGGAGCCAATGGGAAGGGGGAAAGTGACTCCTTCAAATGCTAATTTAAAAGAAGAAAAAGAAAAAAAGTCATGGCTTTTATAAGCCTCTATAAAGAGGTTTATATAATGTCAAAAAGTGATAAATACACTCATATTCTGGCCATCAATAGCACTGATACTTCACCAAGACAAATAGGATAGGATTGATCCTGCCTTTTTTTTTTTAACATAGTCCTAAGACTGTTACTCTTTTATGACTTTTTTCCCTTTAATTATATTTGTTCATGCCTATATGAGGGGAGAAAACAATAAAGGAGATTGGGGGTAGAACACAGTATGATTTGTCCCCAGAGTTTCTACACCCTGGTTCTATACCTATTAACTTTTAAATTCCAAAATATGAATTCAATCTCTAAAAGCATCAGTGCTTGACTTCTAATTGACTAGGGTCTGAGATTCTCCCTTCATAAAAGCCTACCAAAATATAGAGACTTAAGCATTCCCAGAACTGAACAATGGGAAAAGCTAAAGCTCCCAATTAACAGCCCTTATCTTTCCACTTCTTGGTGCAGTCATGTGATTTGAGACCCAATGTAGGTATTTGGCTGACCCATACCCATGCTTGCTGCTCCGTCTATCAATCATCTATTCATCACATCTTTTCATCTTCAGTCATGCCCCTAACAGACTATTTAGAGGAAGATTTTAAACTTTAGCATATACATTATTCAATTGCATATGGACTAAATACAATCCAGCCTCCTTGGTGAATGCAAAGCAATGAACTAAGAACATGAATGAGTTCTTTGTCCAGATGGACTAGACAGTCAAAGGTTCAGATGTCAACTGTAGGTGGCAGTCAAATAATCTTGGAAAGAAAAACTTCTTTCTTTTCTTTCTCTAACCTTTCTCGCATTCCTAATTTCACTTCTTACTCTTCTCCTTTTGCCTTTTCTTGCTTCCCTTTTTTAAAGGGTTTTATTTTCTTACTATGCTTCCAGTCTGAGAGTGACACCCACAGGTATTACTTAGCCCTATCAATGACATTCTTGGTTGCTTATCTAGAATAGCCTTCTCCATTCCACTGAAGATTTTCAATAGGCTTCACTTCACCCAGATCAGGCAAGAGAAAGGGGACAACAATGGGATAGTTAAAAGGGAGAACACGAAGTGTAGCTAATGCTCCTTGAGTTACTTTTCCTTAATCTTGTTTCTTAACTCAGAAGAATAGATGTTTTATAGTTCTAAGATATTTTTACTGATGTTCAAATTATTGTGAACCTCCTTATCAAGGAGCTATTTTTTTTATAATTTTTGTATAAAAGTATATAAATGTCTTAAATAGATTAATTACTAACTTAAATACCCTTTACATTTTTATGGAAATATTTTAACATTTTCAAAGATTTTTTTTTCATTTTTAAACATTGGTATGTCTCTTCTTAGGGGCAGCTAGGTGGTGCAGTAGATAGAGTACCATGCTTTGGAGTCAGGAAGATCTGAGTTCCAATGTGAACCCAGGTACTTACAAGCTGTGTGGTTCTGGGCAAGTCACTTAACCTTCTTGCCTCAGTTTCCTCATCTGTAAAATGATCTGGAGAAGGAAATGGTAAACCACTTCAGTATCTTTGCCAAGAAAACCCCAAATGGAATCATGAAGAATCAGACATAACTGAAAACACATCCTTTTCATAAGCACTTATAGATTACCAAGCTCTTTTAAATGATATAGGATCAAATGAAACATTTTGCTTTTTCTCTGCCCCATAGAGTAGTTGGTTTCACCAGCAATTCATTTCTGTACATTTGATACAAAAAGTCCCTTTAATCCCTTCACCTTTTCTATGCTTTTCCCAAGATGAATATATTATTCAAATTTATCTTGATAAAAAAAAAACTTTGATGCAAGCATTATTTAATATAATTAGGTTTTCTCTTAAGGGCAAATTAATGTAGCTTTGTCCACAACCCAAGTATATTATCTTTCCCAGTGAAAATCTGAAAATCCTCCATTTCTAATTCTTGCTGGGAAAATTCCTTTTTCTGTTTCTGCTCTTACATTCATAGCCTTTGTAATTGAGATTATCATGCTTTAAGAACTCTATGTGATAAAAAGTGCTATTATGGGAAATGAGAGCTACTTTCTTGGCATGGTGGAAAAGGGCAGGCTTTAGGTTTTTTGAACTTCTTGACTAAATTTGGCTCCCAGATGCTTGGTTTTTTTTTCTATTATGATTTTTCCATTCAGCTTACATTGCATGGGTATTAACCTCAATTCTGATTTTTCATTTTGCTGTAATGCTTTTTATCCTGGATTTGACAGTAATATTAAATATGCACCTGGCAGAATTCACCATTCTGTCTTTGTAATCTGCTGCCATGCATTCTAATTAAGATTTTAAAATCCTTGATATCAAATGCACCCATGATAAACATTGTAATAGTTCACAATAGGGCACAAACAATATATCAAGTCAGAAGCTACAAATCTCACAAATAGAAAGTCATTTTCCAAGTGTTAAGAGTCTGCTTTCAGCATCAGGACCATATAACAAACCATCACCTTTTCACTGATAATGAAGTATGGTTACTGAAGGTTTGTAATTTGTCACCTAAAACAAGGCCTTTGACTATTCTATCGTTTTGTGTCAAGTCCCAAAATGAACATCAAACACATTATAGTAAGTACCAAGTTTACAGAAGTATCAGTAGTTGCTTTTCATTCCTAAGCAATCCTCATTTCCAATTCTTCTTTCCAATATCACAGCCTCATTAACATTAGTCTTTGGTTTTTTCTGAGTATACCTTTGGCAACTAGTTTTCCCAATCTGCTTGATCATTTTATATTACCTTTTTAATATAACATGCTTGATAAGACAAAACTCTAAAAACTGAAGATGGATATCACCCTCAAATCTCAAATGATATAAAATACCTCCAACAATTTAATAATTCTATCTAATATATTAAATAAACAACTTTCATATTTCAAAAATGTAACTACCTAAACTGTTATACCAATGGCACTCTGAAACTCTGTCAATTAGTGCTTGAGAGTAATGTTAAAACCAGTGCAAAATTGAAATACCATTATCTAGAGCACTCTTAAAAATGGGTAAAGCAAGAATACCCTGGCATATCTGCTGGTTTATTCCAGTCTTGATAACTACAGGAAAAAAAGTTTCAGTTTGTGAAAAAGTTTGCCCACCCACCCCTTCCCCAGGCTCCAAAACAGATGACTAAAGAAATTAAATGAGATTATCACTATTTAGTAGTGGCCCACCACAAACTGTGACTGGTGACAAGACCCAAGACAGAGCGTTCACTAAATTTCACTGCTCAACAACAAAGGCTACTAAGCCATGAGATGAGTAAAATTGAGTACAATTTAGTGCAACCATTTAAAGTTTCCTTTCCCTCCCCTCCCTCAATTATTTTATTCTGAATTTACAGGATCTATTATTGCCCCATTTTGAATTCTAGCTCTTGAGGCTGAAAATTGTGCCCAGCAAATGCTTTGGCACAAATGTTTGGAAAAACATAGAGCATTTCTGAAAGTACTTGCCCACTTTCTCATCTTTTAAAGGATGCTAAATTCAAAACATCCGTTATCCTCATTGAGACTACACTGTCAGGTGAGTCTGTTCTTCTCTTCATTTTTTTATTCTCCACCAATGGTGGTGTAACAAATATAGATGAAAATGTCTAAAAACCTCCATGAACAACTTTACATTTGAAACCATATCTTAAAAGAGAGCTCAGCTTCCAAAAGCACTTAATCTGCAAACTTTAGAATTTATGGACATAATTTTAATTCAATATGATGATATAAAGGACTGCTAAATATTAATCAAAGTATGCTTCCATTCAGTTAAAAGTGCATCTTAGTGTTGAATCCAAATGCACTGGGTAATCAGTAAAACCTGTTCACTTAGAAACAGTTCAGGCATTTAGAAATAAAAATAGGAAATCAACCTAATAGTTGCTTTAATTCATTTTATAAATAAGCAACTGAGAATTTTGCTCCAAGTGGCTGCTGCTGTAGCCCATTCCATAAATGGCATTCTCCGCAGAATAAGGCACAATATGGTACGAATGCAGCTCTTCATAATAGAGTGACTGAGAGCAGCATTCTTGTACCATAAACTTCAGCCGTTTTCTTGTATCAGAATAAGCAGTCCTATAACAGGGAGCTTCTTTAAAGTATTCATAACTCTCTTTTTCTGTCTCCAGGTGGATCTTCCTCAACAAATTGTTGATCAGCACAGACCTTCGAAGATAGGTTTCAGGGTCTTCAAGAAACCTGAGCTTCTCTAGTGAAAGTTTTAGAATGCAGGTCCGGTCTTCTGGTAATATCAGGTGCTACAAGGAGAAAACAATCAATAACTTTATCTTAGAAGAGGGAACACTCAGGTTTTCCTACTGAGAACAAGGTAAATATGAAAGTAGTCAGTATAAGGAGCTTCCAATGAAGAAACTAACTTCTTCCTATCAACCAAGACAGATGAACATTTGCTCAGCACATGCATGAAATTACTTACTTTTGGAAAATACCCATTGTAATCTTGATGTAAATCTTCTTCTTCTGCATATTTCCTCTTAAAATAGGCTACTTTCGACGTCGTTAATGTAGATGGTAATTTACTGGAGGAGCTGCATAAATGAAAAAGTAGAAAGAAATCGTTGGGATGTACGAATAAAATTTTTTATAAGATGTGAAAGTTCTGATGTTTGAAAAGAGAGAATTTGTGTTTTAAAACTAAGAAGTCAAATTTCCAGAATGCTAGACAAAATAAGAAGGACAAGTTTTGGGGAACTATAGAAGCAAAGCAAAATGATGTAACCATTTCTGTCTCAAAATTGATTAATCAGGCTAAAATGAGTGAATTTAATTCTTGCCAGCCCCAGTTTATCACCTTACATTGTACCTCATAGATCATACTCAAAATCCGTAAGTGGTTCACAAAGTCCAGTGACAAGGAATCAACTAAAGACTGGTTTTTGGTTTGAGTTTTATTATATAGTGTTATGATTTGGAATCAAAGGAAGTGGGTTCAAATACTGTCTCTTCTACCATGGCCAATCAACTTTAACAGAAATTGAGCCTTACCTTCTACTTCTATAAAAAAGAATGGCTTGGACTCCTTGATAGCTAAGGTCTCTTCTAGATTTAAATCTGTAATTTTATGATCTTAGAAGTTTAACAACAATGAAACTTTGTCTATTTATTGCTGCTGAATTAGTAATAGGAACTTACTATAAATTTAGGTTTACTCTTACTTCAAAAATATTTATCTTCATTGATCCTTTAAGATAGGTGCAGACCTTTTCAAATGAGGATATTAAACATATTTTAATGTATTTCTTCCATTTTTTAAAGTAATGTGGTAGATATGATGAAGGACAGGGTCAACCCTATCATATCAGAAGAATATTACAATGCTTCCCAATCTCCAATATTCTTTTGAAATGTCTCAATTGATAGATGACTCTCTGTAGTTTGAATAGGAATGAGAAAACTAGTGAAATCTGCCTGTCTTCCTCCCAACTTCTGCCAGTACTTGTACCATGGACCACGAAGACAGGGGGGAAGCTTCCTACTATAGAAAAACATAGGGTAAAACCAAATTGATTCAATATTACAAACTCTGAGGAGGTCCTTGAATCTGTTCACTTTACAAACTGAGCTTTCTTTCAATGAGACCATGAATTATATTATCTCTCAGAAAGAGCTGAAAAGGGACAAATGTGGCTAAGCATGGGACATATCTTGATTGGAAGTAGTAGATGGAAAATCTGGAGTTTGGGTCCTTGACCTCTCCTGTTTGTTTGTTTGTAATTCCCTGCTTAAGGGCCACTGAGGGACCCTAATATCTCTTCTCCTACTTCTCATTCTCCTCTCCTCCTTTTCTTCCTCTCTCCTTTTATTTTTTCTTTCATTTTCTGTTTCTTTCTTCCCCTTCATTTTTCTTTCTCTATCTCTCTCGCTCTGCCTGTCTTTCTTTCTCTCTCTTATAAATACACACACATATATACATTGTTTTGTCTCTTTCTCTTTCCTCCTTCTAGATGTCTGGGAATCCTCCTGGGATTAAGAAAGATATCAAATGATTAAATAGGATGGACTTGAGTTTATTCAACCATAAGGTGATTCAAGGCAAGTCCAATAGACTTGTGATGGAAAATTCCATCCACATTTAAAGAACTATGGAGACAGACTATGGATCAAAGCAGGGTATTTTCACCTTTGTTATTATTGTTTGCTTGTTTTTTTTTTTTATTTCTTGTGTTTTTTTTTTCACTTTTGACCTGATTTTTCTTGCACAGCACTGACAAATGTGAAAATATGTTTAGAAAAATTGCACATATTTATCATATATTGGATTACTTGATATCTTTTTCTTTACTGAACAAAGAATTCTATTATATTTCTATAGTAAATATTGAACACTACTAAATGTTTGCCCTTCTAGAGCAAAACTATGTAATTATATTGTGGGTTCAACTTTATTGATGTTAAGACCAAAGTAAAAGATCTTAGGAATCCTGATACTTCAACCATTAATAGGAGCTGGGGATCACCACCCACTCCCAGTCTGCCAGATTATTAACAGTTTCTTTGTTGTCATGTGCTAATAAGGACCTATTAT
Source organism: Sarcophilus harrisii (assembly GCF_902635505.1). NCBI lineage: Eukaryota > Metazoa > Chordata > Mammalia > Dasyuromorphia > Dasyuridae > Sarcophilus > Sarcophilus harrisii. The sequence goes on along the minus strand of NC_045427.1, from coordinate 319,341,879 downwards.
TTTCTTCACTGCAGGAAAGTGATAATGTCAACTTGCATCCCCTTCAATGAAGTCTAATAATTCTCTACTGTACTAAAACTAAATCCAGGACCATATTTACAGGGTGTTCAAAAATCTTAAGGCGGTTTTAAGACTTTTGGAAAGCCATATATAGACAAGTTTTCAGTCAATTAATAAACATTTAGTAATATTTTACTAGCTAGAAAAGCACTGTGGTAAGCACTGGGAATACAGAAAAAGGCAAATTATGGTTACTGTCCTCATGGAGTACATATTCCAACAGAAAAGACAGCAGACAAATAACTAGGCATACAAGATATATACAGTATAAATGAAAAATCATCTCAAAGAGAAATCAATCAAATTGCTTCATGACCTTTCTAATTACATGCTTTTTAATCACACACTTTATCCATGTATGCTAAGGTACCACTAACCTAGTTTATTTGCTGTTGCTCACCCAATATTCTCTCTAGCCTCTTTGAATTTGTACTGGATGTTTCTTGTGCCTGAAATGGGTTTTTTTTTTGTCTTTTTACATGCAATTGAGCAAAAATTAAATTAAATACTAAAAAATATTCAAATCCCATATTACATAAGAGACCTTTTTGTTTCCACATTACTTACCTTTGATAGTCTTCTGTTGAACACTATTTTCTATTTGTACCATATATATAGTTATAGACATATAGACATATGGTACAAGATATATATATATATATACATACATATATATATATATACACAAATATTAATAGATGTATGTATGTATAGCTTGAACATGCATGTTGTCTCCAGAATTTGAATTAAGATTCAATGATGAAAGCTTGAAAGTAGGGACCAATATTTTGGCCCCAATTTTTTTTTGGTTTTTTTTTTTTTTTTTGCCTTTCGTTATATTCCTACTGCTTAAAATAGTGCCTGGTATCTGAATAGCTTAATAAATTGTGACTACCAATCTATACCACATAATAGTAGAGGCTTGACTGAGACTCACAAGGATTAAGAGACTTACCCACAAAACATAACTAATATGAGATATGGTATTTGAACCCAGCTTTCTGACTACAGATTCAATTCTCTAAATATCATTGCCTCAAGTTATTATGGAAAAAATAATAATTGTAACTTATCTAAGTTTAAACTGGCTTTGTTTCAAAAAGTGAATAACTAGATTGTTATATTCTCATATGAAACATTGCCATTGTGGAAGGCTCTAGACTACTTATGAGAGTCAGGTTTTGTGTTTTTACTGTAGGCTTTTACAGTTTTCAAAACAGTTTGAAAAGAGTTCCCAGTTTAAACTCTGGGTGGTGCTGCTGACCCACAGTAGCCAATCTCAACAGCAAAGGAACATTTTCTTCATGAAAGTTACTATATTCAGAATTCAAAAGCAATCCCAGTACAATAATCAGTCAGATCAATATGAAGCCAAATTGGAAAGAAAAATTCATTTTCATTATATGTATTATGTATGCACATGTGTATATAGTGTTGTCAATGTATTTTGTGTCTTTGAGTATATTTATATGTTGCATTCTATTTTCATATTGTTTATATTTATATGTGTGCATTGCATGTATTTGCATATGTTTAATCAAAGTAAGAAATTATCTCTCCATTCAAACAATTTAATTTATAATATAATTGAGGCTTTCTTAAACACTAATTAAGAAATTTCATTAAAGAAAATATAATAAATCATAAGACAACACATTGCTATCCATCTTTTTTTAAATTCTCTTATTTTCTTTCTGGTCCTCCCCTGGTAGGTCCTTTTTGTACTTATGTCATTTTTAAAAAGCCATTCAAAAGGCATAAAGAAAGTATGAGAGTCATTCCAAATTTTCTGTGTTGTAACAGGGAATGGCAAGTAATGATGCTTTTAAGTTAGGAGTTAGCATGAATTTTAGGGAATTTAGAATTTCAGCCTAATGTGACTGATAGCTTTCATGTCTAAAGAAGTAGCATTGATCATTTTCAATTGACTCAAAACCAGTAAGTGCTGGCTTCTATAAGCTCTCAATGAATTAAATGTTCTTTGATCCTATTATAACATCAGGCATGATTTCTACAGTTGAAGTTCTCTTTTGAAGTGAAAAAGCAACTTTTTTTTACTACATTCTTTCTTTTCCTTTATTTATTCTATGGCATTTATCTTCACAGAGAGTGACTGACAGTTAAAGGCAAAAAGGGAAGGAAGGAAGGAAGGAAGGAAGGAAGGAAGGAAGGAAGGAAGGAAGGAAGGAAGGAAGGAAAAAAGGAGAAAATAAAGGATGGAAGGAAGGAAGGAAGGAAGAAAGGAAGGATCAAAGGATGAAAGAAGGAAGCTTTAATTAGGTAGGTGGATTTATTTTTTTTGATTCCATGGTCTCAAACTTTTTGGAGATGAAGGAGGGATTGGTTTAGGGTTTTTTTTCATTTTTTTAATATAATTTTAATTAGATAAGCATAGCCTTGTATCACAAAAGGGTAGGTGAAAAGAAAAAAAAAATCATCTAATCAATCAATTGTTCTATTTAGACTAGACCAAATAATAAATTCAATTTATTTTTTTCATACTAAATCGAGTGATTATTTTATTGTCAGACAAACAAGGTCAGTAAGCATTTTAACTAAATTATGAAAAATCTTCATTCTTCATTTAGAGTTCTCTGTAATAAAAAGCATCAAAGGTTATCAGAACCATGAACTTGTCATTCACTATTCACTGATAATCGCATGGAACATGAATATTAATGATGTATAGTATGAGAAAAAGTTGGGAAAATGAGAAGTGCCTTAATTTTACTGAGATGTCAATATTATCCCTGTTCCTACCCATTAACTAAAACTCTGTTAATTTGTTTTCCCATTCACAAAAAGGGAAGCAGAATCGCATGAGAGAATTGACCTCTAATCAAAAGACCTAAGTTCTAAACCTAATTTTCCTACTTACTTCCTAAGTGATGTTCAATGAGTCCCTTGGATTTGGGGGACTTCAGTTCCCTGATTTGTAAAATGAGAGGCCTGAACTAATGATAATGGCACACATTTATGTAGTGTCTCAAAGTTTGCAAAGTAGTAAATGATTCCATTCTGTGTGAAACTCAATACAAACCTGCAAGATAAGTAAGGACAGGTATTATCATTCCATTATAGAGGAGATTCTTTAAGATGCTTTTTAGCACCAGGTCTTATAAGTACAGGACATTATGACTAGTTGAAAGGCATTTCCTTGCAAACGCAGAAAAAAACCAACTGGATGGCACCTTTAGAAAGCAACTGTCAAAGAAACATATTGCTCTAGTTCATAAGTGACAACTACAAGAAGCATTGTGACTTCACAAGTCAAGCTTATATGATGATGCCAGCCTTTTCTGTTCAAACTTCTGTCTGAAGACATTTCCTATTTAAGGAATGTGTCTAGGTGCATCCAAGCAGGGATGGTATGGAACTGAAGAAATTAAATCCTGAAAGCACACATCAAAGAGCCAAAAGTCCAGTCTTGTCCCATCAACCTGAGCAAGACACTGAGAACACTTCTGGAGATGATGATCCAGACGAGCATCCCTGAGGACAGCCGAAATGCTAAAAAATCTTCACAGCTGGCACAAATTCCACATCTTTCTTGTAGTTTTAATAGTTGATTCTGGCGCTGAATTTTAAGGGATATTTTTCATTTTCAGCCTAGATGTACCAGAGATCAGGTTCATATGGCTGAATTAGTAAATCATAGAATCTTACACTGTGGGTTGTAGCCCTATACTGAATATGGGGGTCACAAAAAATTTGGCAACCATAAAGATATCAATTATCTGACTAGATTTAATTCCTTATGTAAGAAACAAGCACATATTTCATTAGGATGCAAATTTGCTTGCATCTTTAATAAATGATAAAATTATATGTATACCAAAGAATTGTTTTAATATAATTTCTTTATGATTTATATACCTATTTTATATACCTATATACTCAGAAAAAAAAGGTGTTGCAAGTAAAAAAAATTTAAGAAGTCCTACTCTAAAGAATCTTAGACATCATTTAGTTACTGATGGTAAGATGGTGTAATGATAGGTGACTCGATTTTTTTCAAACATTACATCATTTTAAATATACAGCTCTCTGAGACAGAGAAGTACAACTGTTAGCACCCCCTTTCCACAAATGAGGAAATTGAAACTGAGACATAAAGTTGCTTTCTCAAGATAACACAGAAGTGGAATTTGTACTCTGACACTGCTATCTCTCAATAATGTCTGCAGAACCTATGACATGGATGCATACTCAGGAACTCAAAGATATATCAAAGATTATCTAGTCCTTGATTGACATATGAAAAACTTTTAAAGCCCTTTATGAACATATTATTCAATTCTTAAGAGATTAGGAAACTGAGTTCTTAGAGAGGTTCAATAACTGTCCCAAACTATAAGAACAATCAATAGAAAAACTAGCAAAAGAACTAGATCTCTAGGTTTGTATATAGGCCACTGTTTTTTTTTCCCGATTATAATCCACTGTTTCCCTTATATTATAATTACAAATATTTAATAGTTCCCCACTAACGTCCTACTCTAAAGCCAAGAAGGAGATGACCCTGGGTTATCTAAATCATGCCTATGGGTCTGTCAACCAACAACAAGCCAGTACAGTTGAAAGAATTTAATTGCCAAAGTTCTAACATGTAATTTTTTTTGGCAACTGTCTATGCTGAAGAGAATTTCCATACTGCTTGAAAAAGAGATGTTTTGAAGTATTGAATTTCTTAGTATCATAATATTAAACATTTAAAACTGGAATGAATCTTAGAAACCCTCTAGTCCTACTACCTCATTTTAAATTTGGTAAAACTGAATATCCTGCACCTCCTAACAATGCATCTTTTGCCATAATGTGCCAATCTGCCATCTTAAGGCAGTCCTGTGACCTCCAAGACTGCAGCACTTTTAAGCAGTAACTCTGAGAATAGAATCTCTGGCAAAGTTCCAAAAGGCACCCCATTTTTTGAGAAGATTGAGCAATCCTTTGATGTGAAGTGAATCCCCACATCTCTTAGTGATGACTGCAACTCTGAAAACCTCTTTTATTGTTTTATGTAAATCATGACTCTCAGGGTAGCTTGAGGCCTAAGAATAAGAATGATTCAGAGACTAGAAAAATAAAACAGAAGACAATTGTAGAGCAACCTGGATTCCAGAGAGGAAGATAATTATGAAGTGAAAAGGGGAACTTCAGACTTGCTGCTACTATTTAATAAAGCACAAAAGGAAAGAGGAAGAGCTCTAATAAAAAGACAATGGAGGAATGAATAAGAAAAATAAATTTTAAAAACTGATGCATACCAGAAACATTTTTAAAATTAAGAAACATATAGAGTAAAAATAAGAGGATAGAGCGAAATAAATTATGCTTCAAACAATTCTTTTTTAAAAAGTGTTTAAGATATAGCAACAATAAAAATCAATAATATCAATGTAAGTAAATAGGGAGACTATATTTTATTTAAAGGGAGCCAGCATGGACAAAGAAAAAAATAACAATATAATTCTATAGTCACTAAATAGCATTGAATTCTTCACATAAAAGCTAAGTGAATTGCAAAAATCACTTTGAGAGTAACACAATAATAGCATGAGAATTTAATATACCTTTCTCAAAGCTAAATAAACGCAATATAAAAATAAACAAAAATGAAAGTACAGAACTGAATGAATGAATGATTAGAAAAATTAGATTGAACTAACTAGCATTTTGTAAGGAAATTATAAAATACATATATATGTGTGTATGTGAATGTATACATGTGTGTGTATTTGTGTGTGCATATACCTGGTACAATTTAGAGAGTTTAATTGTCAAAGCTCTAACAGATGATTTTTAATATGCACACATATATAAGCAATTTTTTCCCATGTGCCAAATACTTGACAAAATTTAGCCATGTGCTAAGGCATAAAAAGTAATAAACACATAAAAAATCAGAAATAATTAGCACACTTTATAGAGCACAAGGCAAAAATAATTGCAACAAAATATCAATAAATGAGAGTGCTAAATGGACATTAAGTTAATGACAATCTGAATGAGTCAAAGAATTCTCAATAGAAGCAATAAATAATTACATTTTAAAATTAAAACAATGATAAAACATGACAAAAATTATGGTCAAAGGAATAATTCTTAAAGAGATATCTATATCTACATAAGAAGAAAATATAAAAATCAATGAACTGGAACAGGTTAAAGGAAGGGGAGAAGTTGGTGAAGTAAGTCTTTAATTAATTTTGTGAATAACATTATCAATTTGATGAGATTACAGTGTGTGCCCCTTTGTCTAAAGGCATCAAAAAAGCACCTCCTATGGAGATAGACAAGAGCACTGGTATTTTGCTAAGTAAACCATGAGGCTCTTCTGATTGTCATACTTTGTTCTGTCTATCTCTATCTCTGCCTCTCTAAAATATTAAAAATGCATATTTGGTCATTAACTTGCCTGTATATATATGCAAGATTTATATTAAATATTCTTTATTCCTTATAAATAAAGCAGAATCTATACATACACATACATACATATATATCCTACTCTCTTCTTATAGATATACATGGGGGCAAATAATTAAGAGTTCTTCACTGCTTACAGTTGGCCCAGACCAATATAATAAAAATGAGATACTTTTATTTATAATATAAATATAATTTAATAATATGTAATAACCTAAATAAAACAATATGCATATATTAATTTATATATTTAATACTATTTATATATTTAGTGCCACCACCAAATTCCTAGGGAGCATCTTATGGAACTGGAAAAAGTAAAAATAGAATTCACTTGGAGCAACAAAAGATCTATAATTTCAAAGGAAATAATGGTTAAAGGTTTGAGTAGAATGATACTATAACCAGGCCTACAATCAATCAATAAACATATATTAAGTGCCCACTATGTATCAGGCACTAAGTACAGGAAAGAAAAAGATGCAAAGGACTGTCCAGGACTTTGTGGAGCTCATAATATAAAAGGGAGGAGAGAAAATAAGCAAAGGTAAAAAAATATATAAAAGCAATCTATATACTAGATACATATGAAATAATTAATAGAGATTTAAAAAGATTTCCTGTAAAAGATGGGATGTTTGTAGATTAAAAAGGAATCCAGATAATGAAATGAGAAGGGAGAGCATCCCAGGCATGATCTGGCATTGGATGACTTGAAGTTGGCAGATGCACAAGCAGTCCTGGCAGGAAAGTATAGTGACATCAAAGCCTGAGAAACTGGGGGAATTATGGTGTCTTTTATAATAAGAACAGTAGAAGAGGATGAAGCTTTAGGAGGAAAAATAATGAGTTCCATTTTGAATGAGCTGAATTTAAGATGTCTACTGGACATCCAAGTCAAGATATCTGGAAAACAATTGAAGATTTGAGATTGGAGGTCAGCAGAGAGATCTGGTAGGATAGGTAGGACAAGATAGGTAAATTTGAAAATAGTATTCAAATGGTAATTCCAATAATATTATAACACAGTAGTTATCAAAACAACTTGGTACTGGTTTAAATAGATAAACCAGTATGATAGACCACATATCAAGAAACAGAAGCAATCAAAGCCAGTAACCCAGGGTTTTATAACCCCAAGAATATAAATTACTAGGGGAAGAACTCCTATGTTGACAAAAACTTCTGGGAAAACTGGGAAGCAATTTGTTAGAAATTAAATTTAGAACAGCATCTAAATATGAGTCAGCAGTGCTATGTAGCAGCCAAAAAAGCTAATGTGATCTTCAGCTACATTAAAAGAGACAGCTTCCAGAAATAAGGAGGTGATAGTTTCTCTACATTCTGTGCTTGTCAAACCACATCTTTATAATTGTATTCAGTTTTAAAAGGGCATTGATTAAAATGGAGTGCATCCAGAGGAAAACACCAAGATGATAAAGGGCTTTAGGTTCATGTCATATGAGGATAAATTTTAGGAACTTTGAATATTTCACCTAGAGGGAAAAAAAAGGACAACTGCTGTCTGCAAATACTGAAAGTCTGTATTTTGGAAGAGATAATACTTTTGCTTTAGTTGATTCCAAAAGGGAAGAATCAAGGGTAATGACAAAAACAAACTGACAAAAAGCAAGTTTGGCCTTGATGTTCAAAAAATATCCCTAATAATTAAGATAGTGGTTTGAACCCTGTGGAAAGTCTTGAAGCAAAGTTAAAGTGGAAATTATTTTTGGATATTAGCTGCCCTAGATGGTCATTGAGGTGCATCACAACTATTAAATTCTGTGTTTCTATGATCTTGTGCCATAAAACACAAAAAATTCAAAATGGATACAGGATCTGAATATAAAAGTTGACATTATTTAAAAATCAGAAAATAACTAGATCAGAAATCTTCTTCAACTGAGTGGAGAAAAATTCATAACCAAACAAGGGATAGAAAAGGTCACAAAAGATAAAATAGAAATTTTTCTCTACATAAAATGTAAAAACTTCTGTGTGAGTTAAACCAAAGAACTTAAGACTGAGAAAGTTGAATGGGGAAAATATTTACTTTAAATGTCACCACTAAAAGTATGATACCCAAGAGATATAAGGGATTTACACAAAACTGTAGCACCAAGAGCTACTCCCTTATTGATAAGTGATTAAAGGATATAAATAACTCTTTAATGTTTTACTGATGTCTAATGCCTTGAAATCACAGTTAATTCCCATGCCATTAGTACCTGAACCCTTTTTATAATAAAGAAAAACAGCTAAGCACAAACTTCCCATACAGGAAACTTTTCTGACAATGTATACAAGATTCTTTCTTAATAATTCTCCACCTTCCCTTTATGAGGGAAAATTTGTATTTTGTTATCTTTTTTCTTCCCAAAGCTTTTGCTGGTCTTATTTTGAATCTAGTGTTCAACTTCTTTTAAAGATCTTTTCACTGGTATTATTATAACTATATCTATTGTTCTCATTTCTTTGTTCTTCATTTTATATTAATTAATGCAAATCTTCCCACATGACTTTGACTTCCTCATATTCATCATTTCTAAGTGAATATTTATATTCATACACCATAGTTTTGTTGCTGTTGTTCCTGGTTATTTGCTGTCACAAAGAATGTTCTACTATAAACATTTTGGAAAATAGTGGACCTTGTTTCTGTCCTTGAATTCTTTGGGGCAGATACCCAGTAAAGAAATAGCTAGATAAAATGGTACGAATAGTTTATTTTTTTTCTTTTTTCACAATTCCAAAAAGAAATCCAAGAGAATTGAGCTACTTTGAGTACAGTCAATAAAATTTTAGTGGTATATATTTCCATAGATTTTCATCATTGACTATTATTTTTTCATCTTTGACAATTTGCATAGACTGTGATGAAACCAAAGTTTTAATTTTCATAGTTTTTATTTTAAGTGACTTGAATATGTTTTCCTAAGGTTATGAGTGTAAAGATTGCCTAAGGAGAGCCCATTTCCAGAAGCCTGAACAGATATTATGTCTAATGCTAGATCCTGTGAAACTTTTGTGTGTCAGTTTCTGGTTATGATGTCTCAGGTTTGATATATATGATGATACAATGTCTTTTAATCAACTCTAGAAACAGAAGAGGTAATGACCTATATATGATTGAGGTGGAGTTAAGTGTGCATACAACAGTTGGAACCCAATTATCTCAGTCTATTTCCATTTGTGAAAGAGAGAAGTGATATGAGTTTCTGGGTAAAGGAATAGTAATCATCACGTTGTCCCATTCATGCAACTGTGGTCATAAGAATTTACACCACTGTTTCTTTTAAATTTATTCTCTCTTGACTTTAGGTGCATGAATATTTTGAGAAGAAAGTTTCTAGGCAGCCTTATGAGCCTGGGATAATCAGAAACCCCAGTCTTTGAACATGGTGACAGTGGCCAATGGAATGGGTATGGCTAATGACAGGTAACATCTTTATATGGACCTAGAAAGATGATTGGTTATAACTTTATGAATTATTACTTTTCCCAAAGGATTGAAGAGCAGCTATGGATTCTGGAAAGTTTTCAAAGCCCATCAAAGAACTACACATAAATGGCATTTCATTAGTACTCTATAAAGGAAAAAAAGATTTCTATATTTCTATGTCCAAAAATTGAGAGGCATTCATTTTCTACATGTTTTCTGCACATTTGCCTCATCCCCATTGTACATGAAGTGTGAGCCCACTTTTTATACAGATATTTTAAATGCAAAGAAGAGAATATATCTCTGGATTTGGAGAGTGAGATAAGAAGGGAGGTTTACAAACTGTTCATATTATTTCATTTAGTAAATGCCTTTACTAAAAATTAATTGAGGTCATTGACTGATAATTTGGAGAAAACACACTCATAAAGACTCATGGAGAATAGTAACAAAAAACAGCCTCATAGAGTTATCTCTGATCAAGGCAGCTAAGCTCTGAACACCTGGCTCACCAGTGTGAACAGAAGTTCTCTTAGCCTAAAAAGAGAATATATACACACAAAATCAACACTAAGATGTGATAGTCCATTTGATAGTCCATGAATCTTTCTGCTTAAATGACTTAAAGAAGTGATATTTTGTAGGATTTTTTTTTGTAGGATTCCTGCAAACATTTGGAAGAAATGTTAGAAATGAATCTAGATATTGCAGAAATTACCCCAATCAGTTATCTCATTAAATTCACATACAATCTCTCTTATCAATATCATCCCCACAAGAAAAAACTGAAAGCAACTTAGCATGGTTTTCAATAAATATCAAAAGTGAGTAAAAAAATGCAAAAACTTTACTTTTCCAAACTGAGTTGTTGTTTCCTAAGATCTAATAATGCCAGAATGAAAGTTAAGTATCACTTTATATTAAGATAACATCATATAATTGAGTACTCCTTGAAGGGAGTGTATGTTTGTGTGTGCGCGTGTGTGTGTGTGTGTGCGCATATGTGTGAACTTCAAGATATATATTTCATGATTCATGAGAACATAAAAAGAAAACATTAAAAGTTCTGTTTCAATTTTTATCTAAAAATAATAAATTATAATAAATTTACTAATAATTAAACATGCAATCACTCCCTTGATATTGGCATTAGTTCTTAGTGCATATGCCAACAAAGGGAAGGATGTCATATATGATATATGAAGTGTCATGAGGGAAGTATGAAATTTCTACACTATGGAGCTTAATAGTAATATGGTTCTTATTTATCCATTCATTCTCAATATACTTTACATGTTCTGAGTTAAGTATAGTTACATATTCTATTTTAATTAAACTAACCCTCACAAAATAGAAGTATTCCATACAAAGATTCCTGCAAATAAACTGCTAATTAAAGAATTTGATCAAAATATGCAAAACTATCAGTTCTTTGAAATATGGATTGTTATACATTGTAGGTAACAATGAAACCTCATCTTAAGTATATTTTATAATCTGTATATTAGTTAATAACAATATATCTATTGTGACCAGCAGAACTTTTAAAAACTAGGCTTTTATTGATGAAAGTTATTTAAATTTGTCACCTAAAAAGTTGCTTGTCTGCATCTCAAAAAAAGTGAAAATAGAATTTCCCAATCTGTTCAAGAATTTTCCAAATGATGATTTTTTTAATAAGCTTTCAGCCATTTATGGGGAATGCAAAAATTCAACACATCTAGATTAGTTTATAATAATTAATGGAAAAAAGGAAATTTTCTCACTAAATTTTATTTCATTTTATTTTAATTTTTTCTGAGGCAATTGGGTTTAAGTTTCTTGCCCAGGATCACACAGTTAGGAAATGTTAAGTGTCTGAGGTCATGTTTGAATTCAGGTTCTCCTGACTTCAGGGCTGGAGCTCTAACCACAGTACCACCTAGCTGCCCCTTTCTAATTAAATTTTAACAAAAAATTTTACATAATTATTAGATCACATTGAAAAATCAGTAATTTGATTTATTAACTACAGTCAGTAATCACTTCTTCCTGTTGCACCTGACCTTCAACAAAGTGTTGAAAGAAGATTTTAAAAAATAATAAAGCATATTTAGTCATAATGAACTTACTAAAATTGTATTACTAATAATTAAATTACAAATAATTATTTTGCTGAATTAGAAAAAATGAGAAAATTCATTTGGAAGAACAAAAAGTCAAGGATATCAAAGGAACTAATGAAAAAAATGTAAAGATGTTAATCAGATCTTAAACTGTATTATAAGGAAGTAATTATCAAAACTATTAGTGTTTCGGGTTTAGCAAGAAGAAGAAAAGTGTTTTTGTATCATCAGTAAATAAAATAAAAAAATATATTTAAGATATTTATTTCATTACTTCACTTTCCCAAATTTCCTATTTGTATAATATTTTATAATATATATGTACATAGATTTGTGTGTTACTACATTTACATAATTTAGAAACTGGAACTGAGGTCAGCGATATAAGGAACATATGGATGAGTAAACTGTTTTTACCAAGGCAAGTGGGTGCTAAAAAAATTGCCTAGAATACTTCAAGAGCAAGTAATTTGTCCAATCTCACTTGACCAGAAGATGTCAAAGTAAACTTAAACCTAGGTCTTTCTAGCTCAGAAGACAGTTGTGATCCAAAACTCCTACTTCTTCTAATTGTGATGATATGATTTTAAAATCTTCTGAGCATTGGTAGTAGGAGATTATCAGAAAAGTTATCACATTAATAAAAGTGATAGCCTCTAGGAAATGAGCATTCATAATACTGGTTGCTTTGGCATCTTTTGATATAAATTTTTCCTATTTGGTGAAGGTAAAATTTACCAGGTACTGTATTTTTCACCCACTAATATGTAACTGACATATAAATGATTTATTAATATAGAAGTAGACAGACAGATAAATTTATAGATGGATGGATCTGGGAGTATAAAATTTTTAATTGCTAAGGATAATCAAAATTTAGCAATTTAATTGCTAAGGATATCAAAAAAATTTAGATACCATTGGTATGCAAAAAAAGAAACACTAAAGGTGAAATCATAAAATAAAATTTAGGTTCAAAACTTAATTCCCATATTTATTAGTAAAATAACTTTTAGGCAAAAAATTTAATTCTTCTAAATCTCAATTTCCATATCTTCATGGTGGGAATTATAATACTCAAACACACACAGATGTTTAAAGAAAGGACTTTGTAAATGTTAAAACATTTTTTTAAATGAGTTATTTATTTTAGGCGGAATTAAGAGAACTATAAGAACTTGCTTCATCTAAATTTATCTCTTTATAATTTTGGTGATTATCTTCTGGTTTGCCAGCTGGATGCCATGGGAAATTCCATTAGCTGGCTTTCACTAGCTTAGATCTTATCATATATAGTTTTAAAGTTGGAAATGACTCTAAAGTGTCATATAGTCCAGTCATTTCATTATACAGATGAAATAACTGAGGCCCGAAAAGCTAAAGTTATTTGTATGACATAATTTGTACACATAAAGTGTCTCTCCAAATCTACCATTTTCTCCAAGGGGCTTCTCTTCACTTAGGACATAATCTGACAGTTTCTGGGCATGTAAAAAAAAATTATGCAACAACAGGTGATTTGCAGGTTATCTCTATAACTTTTATTAATAATATTTCAATAAGTAATGTGCTAGAATTTACCTACCAAGGAGAAAACTTATCCCTGTCATCAGAGCCTCCAAGAAGAAACAGATAACTCTTGATTCAAAGATGTTGTTCATATATGAATTTTTTTTATGATAGAGGAGAAATCTGTAGTTGTGATGAGAGAATTTGTGGTTAAACATTAGCTCTGGCTTATTATGCACTTAATTTTGGACAGATCATTTTGATTATTGCTTATTTGCTTAACTGGACAGATCTCAGTTTCATCATCTATAAATGAAAGGTTTCATCTAGAAGATCTATAATCCCCCTTCCAGCTTTAGATCATATGCAATACTTTTTCATATTCTACTGTTTCTGTTTAGGAAACATTAAAATATTATTAGTGTTATTCAAAGGAAAGACTTTGGCAAATAGATTGGGACAATATGTTAAGAAAAATCATTACCAAATATTATATAAATGCATTTTTGATAGAACGGTAACATCATCCCTTGACAAAGACACCTCTAACACAGAGAGAAAAAGACAGATTCTAATGACAGATGCACAAAATATTTGTTGCTATGGTACCTTGAACAAATCAGTTGACATCCCTGGGCCTCAGCTTCCCAGGTTCTATAGGTTTTCCTTGGTGTTCAAAGATGAAACAATTCACAGTATGATTAAAGAGAAGAGCCTGGAAAAAAAGAGAAAGAAAGAATGACTCATAGCCCTTTCTACATCTTCAAAATGTGCTTTCGTTTGTGAAAAGCTGCTGTAAATGTAGGCACTTTGGTCTCCATAATGTTTTTGTTCAGAAAGAGACGTCCCATCTGTGATTTCTGGGTGCCAAGAGAATCTGTTAGTTGTTGCTATTTCCCAGCATGCCACAATTTGGCTGCTTTACTTTAAATACGTTGGTGTGACCTTCTAGAATGGTTTCTGTTCTTTTGACTTAAGATTCCAGTTCAATGGTTTTTCAGTTATGTCTGACTAATCATAACCCCATTTAGGGGGGTTTTCTTGGCAAAGATACCGGAATACTTTGTCATTTCCTTCTCCAGCTCATTTTACAAATGAGGAAACTGAGGCAAATAGGATTAAGTGACTTGTTCAGGGTCATAGGACTAGTAAGCATCTGAGGATGAATTTGAACTCGGAAAAATGAGTCTTCCTATCTGTGTAAGAAATGATTCTGTTTGGTAATAAAGTCATTCTCTAAAATCTCATCATAACATTAAATGGACCTGGATTCTAAAAAGTTATGCTTGTGAAGCATAATCTCTGGTGGACCATAACATGCTACAAAGACTTTGAATATGGACTTGGTTAAAAACTTGATATGTACCATCTGCGGACCAGACCTAACTAAGTTCAGAGATGTTTCTTACTAAAAGGCAACCCTTCAAATGCATGGGTTTGGGGCAGCCATGCAACCTCTGGAAGATTAATACTAAGGAATGAGCTATTTACAATATACAAAATGGAATAAATAACCACCAGCAACATTATGGATCTTCCAAAATAAAAAAAATTTATTTCTGACACCAGATCCTATGCCACTCAGCAGAGTTGTATCCTATATTGATGTGAACTACGTATTCTAGGACTTTTCACAGGTGATCCTAGACAATATAATATAATGAAAATACCACTGGATTTAAGAGTCAAAAGTCCTTTTTAATTCAAGTCAGGGCTCTGTCTTTTGGAGCCTTTTTGGTTCAATTCCTAGACTGGTTTCTATGCTATATAGCATAGGGAAAGAAAATTTATCATTATGAACAGTTTCCTCATCTATATGATACAATTGTTACTTGTTCTACCTATTTCATAAAGCTGCCATAAAAATCACAAATTAGATATAGAAATCTACTGATAAATTATATAAACTATTGAAGTTCTGATTGAGATGTCAATTTGAAAAATTATATAAGAGCCTAACTCGCCTACAAAAACTTAGAAAATTTCTGAAAAGAACCTCCAAAATACCAATGATAAAGAAAACTAAAAAGAAATCAAAGTAGGTTCCTAGATCCATGTCAAAATTACACAAAAAGAGCAGTATGAAAAGAAAGAGGAGCCATGTCAACAAAACTCCCACAAGTAAAGTTAAAGTGAGCTAAATTAAGGAAAACTTCAAAAAATAGAGAACCAAACTCAAACTTCAGCCCTAGTCTAATAAACCAGGAGCAAATAATGGAACTAGTGCCCATATGTGGTTCACAGGGAGACATGGCCTTGCCATACACTTTCTATATTACTGGGAGCCCCAGCAGAAGATAGGGTAAATTTAGCATCTGGGTGCTGATGGACACAGGATACCATGCAAGAGGCTTGACACAAGTATAATCTACAATATTGAACCTACCAGGGAAATAGCAAGTAAGAAAAACAAATTTTCAGTGGGGAATATTGATGGAAAGGAAGACAAAGACCGACTGATATCAGAAAGAAATGGATCATCCAGACAGTGACTGAGACAAAAGATGAAGTTTAATACAAAAAAAGTTTATTGAGTTCATGATCAAACTAGCATCCAAAAAAGAAGGAATAGCACAAAATAAGGCCTATCCAATATATCTAAGAGTTCTGGAGAGAACTATTCCATGAACACAATTCCAAATGAAGAACAGAAGCTAAAATATGAGAAAACAGAAGAAAACATGAAACAAAATAAAATGGAGAAGGGAATTATCTTATTGAAACTCTGTATCTCTTCAATGTTTCACACGTGCTCCATGTAAGAAATATTTTGGCATCTGAGAAAAGAAGGATAAAATGCATCTAAGGCCAGTTTCATGGCAGCCAAAAAACCTAATAAAATTATCATTGCTATAGAAAACTCAGAAAGAGAAACTCTTTCTAATCAGAATCTTCTCGACAACTTATAGTCTTATAGTAGAAAATCACATTTTAAAGATAAATTCAATTAGGGGTAGGAGAAGAGGATAAAGTCAAGCCAAAGTAGAACTCACCTGGAATGAAACAATAGTTTTTACTATTATATATATATATATATATATATATATATATATATATATATATAGTACATTCCTTCAGAAGAGTTAGAAGTACTCTATTTTTAAATTTCTTTAAAAAAAAAACTTAGGCTAAACTGGTAAATTTGCAGATATTTTTATCCCACTTTTCCATATGAAAAAAAAGGAAGGCACTGAGAGGTAAAACAATTTCCAAGAAGCCATACCAAAGTATCAAGACAGAATTTTAGTCCCATGGGCCCCATTTCTTTTCACTAGTACTAAATCTGCATGTATCTATGCCATTTAAGGTACTCTAATAAAGACTGAATAAAATAGAAGATAAATATGCAAAAATAATCAAGTTGGGAGAACGATTATATTTTGGAAAAAAAGAAGAAAACACCACATTGGGGAAAAGAGATCACTGGATTAAATGCAAAGGCATCATTTGAAAAGAAAACCCATTTAAGACAAGGAAATTTTAAAAAGCTTTTGGCTACTTGAGATTGCAAAGGCACTTTGTCCTCTGTACTAGAACTTATTATCTATGAATTTATTCCTCCTTCCAAAGTGTTAATCTTTAATTTTCAATTTAACCATATTTATGAAGTTTATGTTTTAAGCAAATAATCCTATTTTGAACTAGTTATTCTTTAGTTTCAAAATTACTTTTGAAATTTCTATGTGTAGGTTAGTATCACAAGTCACCACTATGACTCTCGGTTTTAATCAAAGCTACATCAGCATCTTGGGTTTTTTATTCAGATACATCCCATAACTCATGTTTTGCACTCACATAAAATGTGACAAATTATTGTATGGAAAAAAAAGACTAAAATTTGAATATTGCTTTCATCCTAATTCCCTATTCGCTCAAATACCATATCTGTGTATTTCATGCCCCTCAAGAGAGCTGCAGAGAGTAGTTCTCATTAGAATAAGAAGAATTATTAGCTCCTTAAATGTAGATTAGTGAAGAATAGATTCACTCTGCTGTTTCTAATTTTAATTTCATCAAGATCTCAAAGACTTTAATCTCATGTCATAACTTCAACAGTGTCTTTTTTCCTGACTCAATCAGATCCTACAATAATGTTTTCTGATGTACAAAATGGGAAATGACATTGTCCATCTAAACTAACCCGGGAAATGTGTATTTATGATAGAATCAAAATTGAAATTCAAGAACCTCTTTCATTTGACCTTTTTGATTGCAACAATAGTCTCAATGAAAGGGCAGACTCACATAAATTAAAGGGCATAGAGTGATCTTAATGTCTATACATATTATATAAGAGACAGGATGCATATAAATTACTAATGCATGAAGCTAATGCATATAAATGAACCACTAATCATGACTAGGTCACTCAAACTTTTCTCAAATTGATAGCATGAGCAAAGCTCTGCCTAGAATATGAACATTATAAACACTTTAAGACTGATTACAGTAAACCATATGTCTCCTTGGATTCCTCCCTTACTATAAAGTATAATAGGGACCATAGAGGAAAATTTAAAGCTAATAAATCAACCAAACTGTCAAAGATTTCTTGTGTACTTGAGTGACAAATGTTAGTTATTTAAATTAAAAAAATGCTGTAGAGATTTTGTATCAGCCAGGACTATGGATAGTTCTAAATACCTCCCATGCCTCTTTCAACATCATTCAAAATTATTCAACTTTTTTCCCCACCAAACCAGAATCAATTTTGAAATATATCTTTCTCTGGAGAAAGGAAGCTAGGAGTTTTTATCCTTTTTTAAACAGCATTGGGGAGTGGGTGGCAATAGTGATACCACATCATTCCTAGGAGTTCTCTGTAATTCAATATGCTTTTGCCAATGTGTAAGTAGTGGCCATGGATAACATATGTTATGGTAGTGGTGATGGGGGTGGTGGTAGTAGTAGTAGTGGTGGTGATGGTGGTGGTGGTGGTGGTGATGATGATGATGATGATGATGATGATGTTCAGTCATTTTATTTAGATTTGACTCTCTGTGACCCCATTTGGAGTTTTCTTGGCAAAGTGGATTGGTTTACCATTACATCTATCATAGTAAGGGCTTAAATTGAATTCAAAGTCTTTAGGGACCTTTGAAAACTGAACATAGTTTAAGATTGCTTTGTCTTCTAAACATCAGCATCTGATTTTGATGCAGATTAAATTCTACCCAAAAATTAATTTTGCAAGCTCTTCTTTAAATCTCATAATTTCACTTTACTATCCTTTTCAATTATTTTCTTTAGTTCCTACAAATAAGTGTTTGCCAGTGTGATAGCTGGCTTCCTTTACAAGCTGCTAGAGATGATATACTCTATTATATAGCCATCTCTAAACACTCCAGGTTTATAGGGGAAATTTGCAAGACCACAAATGTCTTTTCTAGAGAAAATCTTTATTGACTTCTACCCAGCAATCCTCTAAATTACATAAACAACCCCTTGTATTGATCTTGAAAGTTATGGTAATGCTACATTAGCATTTATTTCTCTTGATACATATTTAAACAGAAATTTCTTTAATGCTAGTAATTACCTGGTAATGTTGAATCAATCTGTAAAATGTGTTTCTAGGATGGCTTCAGAAAATCTTGTAAGAGTTCCCCTTTGCACAGCCAGCATTTCTTACAGTATAAGTCTGCTGGACTGTTACCTAGCATCATAGAATAAGGAGACAGACACAAGTCACATTTGACAGAGTCAGTGTATATATTGACATTAAGACAAGACACTTAGTAACATAATCTTTGGATTTATGATTGATATTCAGAAACTCTAATATTTTACCCAGTTTAGCTGCAAATACAAGGAACATTATTTATGTGAATTTGTATTTAAAACCTTCACCTTCTGTGGTCCATCTGGAATTAGAGACTATGAAATCCCAACAATCATTTCCTTGTGACATAGTTTATGCTGGTCTGAAGTCTTTAATTAATCACAATTGTATACTCAACTTTAGTTATTCTGATTAATTACTTTTAAGTTGTAATGTGATCTTAAGTATGGATGTTTTGCATAATTTCTGAAAATGAAATGTAAAAAGATGAAGTCTAAGATTTCACCTCCAATATAAAAAGTTATATATTTCTGATAAGAAGCATAATATAAAATGATCTTCATTGAATATAGTCATTTAATTAAAATGTATGGTACTTAACTGGACAGTTTCTATATAGATGAATGCTTACTGATATCATCTTCTATATTTAGAGAAATGATCTTTGCAAGAGGAAAATAGGCAGCCAATAAGGAGGATCCCATCAAAAAAGAGGTAAGTTACTATGGTTACTTTCAAGGGCTTCAGTAACAGTGAAAAGGTGCTCCAAGCCAAATGGACCCATTCCAGAGCAGGACCATGATTGTAACATGCATTTAAACCAAACATAGCTGCTAAATCAGATTGGGGCTACATTCTGTCATTTCAGAATGACCTGCATGCATTCCAGGGGTTGTTGGCTGCCTTGAATCTCCCTACAGCACACACAGACAGTGCTGCAAAGTCAAACGGGATGGTGGAGGGAGAGGAGATTTTTTAAAAAGGAAAAACAAAAAACTTCTTCCAAAATCAAACCTAACAATGACATACAGAATTCTTAACATAAACCAGTCTTGGCTATTTACAAACAGAATAGCGCTCTATACAACATAGAAGCTCTGACTTTCCAGCAGAGGTCCCAGACAGCATCCCTAGATCTCCTAGCAAACCAAACAGTGGTTTGTCTAAGTCAAAGATAATACCTAGAGAGCAGAGAGCAATGAGTGAACTGACATACCTTGCAAGCAAGAGTCACCAACCAGGAGTCAGATATGTCCACCTGTTTTGCAAAGATGTAGGTGCTGTCTTGTGTTTTGCGTTTGCACTCTGTAGCCTTGTTTCAATTGGAGCTCTTGCTCTTCCGGCTGACTTGGAAAGAGAGCAGTTCAGTCGCAGCAACAGCAGTGGAGGGCAGAGCGGCAGCGACAGCAGCAGCAATACCAGCAGCGGGACTCACAGCCCTTGGCTCCTGCAGGTTCTTTCAGTCACTGAAGCCTAACTCACCTCCCCTCCCTTAGAGAGGAGGCGGACGCCCAGCTGTTCTCTTCTCGTATTGGACCAAAAGGAGCAGATGTTACCCCGTTGCTAGGAGAGTTGCTAGGAGGTGATGACGCCCCTCAGCATCTCAGAAGCAACTTGTGTAGGTTTGATTTTTTGGCCTGGGGTATCCGAGTAGAGCTGAGGCAGGAAACACGGGGTGGAGATCGGGAACGAAAAGGCAGAAATGGGAGTAAAGGTAGTGACAGCCTAGGACGAGGAGGAAATTTAAAGCTGAAAAGCGGGAAGTTGGAGATGAGATGGAGGGAGGGCTTGGATGTTTAAATCTAACTTGGGGCCGATTTTTTTTCAATTCAGGGATCTGGTGGGAAAAAAGAATAAAGAAAGAGAGAAGCGTGCGAAAAATACAATCTTTTTAGACGATCAAACAACAGAAGTGTTTGGCTTAAAGTAGTCAAGAAAACCTGCTGTTTCCTTAGTCAAACACCCTAGATAAAGGTGTGGGATTTTTCCCTCCACCTTTAAGTGGAGGCAAGAGGTATCTACTCTCCAGTCTCAGCAGGGCTCCCGAATGAAGTGCAGGATTCAAAGCCATCCTCTGGGAAAATCTCATAATGTATCGACTCTACCACATGCCCGGCCCCAGCGGCGCCTCCGAGGCCCCTAGAGTCAGTTCCTGGTCTAGAGAGTTTGTCTCCAGGGAGTCTTGCTGTCAAGCCTGGGAAGGAGAGGCACAGTTCAGGGAAGGCTCAGTTTGGGTAATTTATCCCAGGCACTGAAGCAGGGGGAAATAGGGAAGGAGCGTGGAAGTGAGGATTGTTAAGAAAGTAAGAAAAGGAAGGGAAGAGATATATCTTCCTGTAGTCAGGAGGAGAGAAGTTGTAGAATCTGGTGTTTGTAAATCTCCAAAATGTAGGAGAAAGAAATAGAGATCAAGAGACAAAGAGCTGGAGGCAGAAACAAACAGAAACAGTCTGAGATAGTGACAAACAAAATAAGAGAGAGAAACAAAGAAATAGTGATATAGAAGAGAGAGAGAGAGGGACAGAGAGACAGAGACAGACAGAGAGAGAAAAGAGAGAGAAACAGAGAGAGAAAAGAGAGAGAAGGAGAGGAGAGGAAAGGAGAAAGAGAGAGAGAGAGAGAGAGAGAGAGAGAGAGAGAGAGAGAGAGAGAGAGAGAGAGAGAGCATATGCTGGTTTCAAGTCAGGTCTGTTACTTGCTTGAGTATATCACCTCTGTAACCCTTAATCTTCCATCCGTAAAATGTGACCAATATCACTAATTAGTTTGCATGATGGATAGAGTGCTGGGCTGAGTCAAGAAGATCAGAGCTAGAATTTTACCTCAGATAACATAATAGCACTGTGACCCTGAGCAGGCCACATAACCTCAGTCCTTCATCTGGAAAATGGGGATAATAATAGAATCTACCTCAAAATGCTGCCTGTTAGGATCAAATGAGATGATATAAACAATGTGTTTTGCCAACCTTTAAGTGCTATATTAATGTCAGCTATTTTTATTACTCACAATACCTTGGATGGTGCAATGATAATTGGCAAAGGGCCAGAGGCTATTACAATACTAGCTGTTGAAACACCACTATCACCAAAAAGTGCTTCCCTTTCCTCTTTCCAACCCTTCACTTCAATGTATCTGGAAAAAGAAAATAGATATGAATTATAGGGGTTGTCATGGAAGCAAATCAGATCTTGCTCCTGACATTCTCTTTCACTATTCTCACATCTCCAGAAAAAATACATTAAGGACCAGGTTTCTCAGCCTGTGTCAAACCTATTTCCTATGTACTACCTCTGACCGGCATATTACTCAAAGAAAGCTCTAGGACTTCAAAGGAGAAGCCCAGAGACTGCCTTATAAAGTGTCAGAGTGGCATCAGAATTACAATTAAAAATGCCTTTGGAACACAGCCCTTGTCCAAAGTAGCTTTCTTCCAGTGTTGGAAATATATTATTGTCATGCTGCCTGGAATCCCACCAATTAGAGAAGCTTTTGTGTTAATGAGTATCCTCTTTCAAAATGCAAGTGCTCTATGCCTACAAACGAGTTTCTGGAACTGGAAGGATGATAGAAGACTATCAGTCTTTCATATCGTAGTGTAAATTTACCTAACCTACTGGTTCCCACCCTCTTCCTAATATCAAAAAAATGGAATGGAAAATTTTAACTGAATAGGAGAGGTAAAGGATGTAGGAATAATGGGACAGTCATTAGCAGTCTCCATGAAGGCATTCAAGATAAGAAAATTGGAAGATAAAAAAAGGAACAAAGAAAGGAAGAGGGTATCATAATCCTCCATAGAATTTAATCTGGGACTGTGCTTTTTGGGCTCAGAGATTGTATAATCATTGATATTTGAAGTGGATCCTCAAAATATCTTCCCTGATGCCTGTGAAAATAAATGAATAAACATGGGGGAGTAGGAAATTCTGGCAGTGCTACTTTCTATCACCTGTGGGGTCTGAACAATGGAGTGAATTTAAATGCATATACTCCTCAGCTCTGCCTCTTAACTTCCTTAAATTCCCTCAGATCTCAGTTCAAATGCCATTTCTTTTTCAAAATCTTTTCTAAACACCATCCCTTCAACATAGACAGGTAAACACACATTTACCATTCTCTCCTCAAATACATTGTATTTACATTGTATTAAAAGTTATATTTGTGAGGCAGCTAGGTGGCGCAGTGGACAGAGGACTAGCCCTGAAGTCAGGAGGATCTGAGTTCATTTCTGACTTCAGACACTTAACACTTCCTAGCTGTGGGACCCTGGGCAAGTCACTTAACTCCAACAGCCTCATAAAAAAGCAACAACAACAACAAAAAAAGTTTTATTTGCCATATGAATATAAGCTTCTTGAAAGCAAAGATTGACATTGGTTTTCTTTCTTCTGTCAATTTTATGCAGTGCCTTTTAGATAACTTAATAGACTATCTAATGAATTGAATTGATAATATTATGTAACCCTTGGAAGGTACAAGAATCTCTATCCAGCTCCCACTCCTATTCATAAGTGGGGGGGCAAAGCTTGACTGCATCTCCTCTCAGGGTTCTATGAGTACCCTAAAAAGTATCTGAGTAATTCTTCAATTCCATGAGCTCAAAGTCCTATCAGTATGACCCTACCAACCACCCCCCCGTTTGTACTTTGAAATTAGCTTTGAGTAGTTTTAGAAAAAGGTATTTACTAAGGCAGTACATAGGGTAGTGGGGGCATCACAAACTGCCCTGCCCTATGTCTTGCCACTAAGTCTGGTGACTCTGGAGGAGAGAGTGAAGCTAGTGACATTGCACTGTTCTGCCTTATTTAAATCCAATTCAATTTGCAAGTCAAAACATCATCTTTCTGTCATTGGCCCTCTTTGAGAATGAAAGGTGAATAATAATAACAGCAAACAAATGAATAACATTGAGTAGTTTGTTTAAAAATTTTCATCAAGATTTCAAAGAGGCCTGGAGAGATTTACATGAAATGATGCTAAGTGAAGTGAATAGAATGAAGAGCAACAACAAGATTATATGATCATCAATTCTAATGGATGTGGCTCTCTTCAACAATGAGATGATTCAGACCAGTTCCAATGGTCTTATGATGAAGAGAACCATCTGCAACCAAAGAGAGGATTGTAGGGATTGAGTGTGGATCACAACATAGTATTTTCACTTTTGTTATTGTTGTTTGTTTGCATTTTGTTTTCCTTCTTATTTTTTTTTTCTTTTTGATTTCATTTTTCTTGTGCAGCATGATAATTGTGGAAATATGTATAGAAGAATTACACATGTTTAACATAGATTACTTGCTGTCTAGAGGAGGGAGTGGGGGAAAGGAGGGAAAAAATTTGGAACACAAGGTTTTGCGAGGGTGAATATTGAAAACTATGCATATGTTTTGAAAATGTAAAGCTTTAATAAAAAATTCATCAAAAGTCTCTATCACAATTTCCCTATACACAGAGTCCTAAGGAAAGTAAGCTTCATATGCTTAGGGAGCACATATGATAAAGAAGTAATTCACAGATCCTGGTTGCCACAGTACTTTTGTCTTAAAAATAGTGATTCTTCATCAAGTTTGTCCTTGGTTCTCTAAAGCAGATGCTCTCATTAGCTGGTGCTGACCCAGGGGAATGATGCTAAGATCCTAATGAAAATATGGGAAATCTAAAATCATCTGGACCAAACTTCAAAACTTCAAAACTCCTCCTCCAATCAAGGAAAGGGAAACCTTAGCAGGGTCAGATCTAAGGTTTCCTTTCCCACTCCCCAAACCTAGAAAATTTCTTCTGAGAGAGTACTAAAAGCTAAAACTTGCTCTGATTTCTGTAAATAATCCATTTTCAACTAGCTTGCTAATTAATAAATAATCCTAAATTCATAGACATTTTGGCTTTCTGAAACCGTTGAAACTTCTGTGGGAGAAAGGATCTTCCTAAGTCATGGACAAATGTAGTGGAAATAATTATTTTGACTTAACATAACCAACTCCATTTTGTTTTAATCCTCCATTTTGTAATTGAGTTGTGATTGAATTGTTTTCCCTGTTGGATTGTTTTTCTGTAAGCTGTTTTCAATAAGATAAGCACTTGCATGATAGTATGTTCCTAAATAATTGATAAGTAGTCCCTCAGATAGGAAAGACCATCACTGAAAAATTATTGCAAATAATTTAGTTTACTCTTTATCATCAGCTTATGTAACAAATTTCCAATCAAAATATGTGATAAACAAACAATGTAATAAGCCACAGACTAGAACTTGGAGATATCTAGTAAATACCCTTAGACAGAAATATAAAAACTCACCTGAGGCCCCAGTTATTGGCTTGCTCCTGGATCAAGACTGGAAATATAAAAACTCACCTGAGGCCCCAGTTATTGGCTTGCTCCTGGATCAAGACTGGGACAGATCACCACTCAAAATATTGAAGCACTCTATATTTGCTTAAGAAAAGTGCTGATTGATGGAAATTTGCCATAATGCCTTTGACCTTAGGAGGAAGGCACTCCTCCAGCTGGACAAAAAGGGACCATTTGAACATTGATAAGAAACCCCCTTAACCTTTAGGAATCAGGTTGGTGGTTTGTTCATAGAGGAGCTGATTTTTTTTTATTATTGAATAGATAATAAAACGTACTTGCATATGCACTGAAGAGTGTAAGTCTGATTTAACATTCTAGTCACACTAGTAATATGGTTAATCAACTTTAGTAATGGTAAATCAGCTTAATTGAGTAACCCAGTAAATCATGCACTTGTTATTATGCGTCTACCACAGTTACAAGTTTGCTCCATCTATCTAAATCCAAAAACACTGTTCTCATAAAAAGGGGTTTTTCCTATAGTTAGTCTAAGACTTCTGAGTGAGATTGATTGGGACTGAGTAAATCAATCACTCCACTCTTCTATTTAAAGACATGTGTTCACTCATAAAACACTTAAGACAGGAATTGTTCCTGCAAACACATAACCAACAGGGGTGAGACAGAATGGTCTGGTAATAAAAGCCCTGGACATGTCAGAAGTTCCCTATTACAGCTTGACTATTTGTGACTTTCTGGAAATCACCCCACTTCTCTGAATTACAAATTCATTTAAAGAAATGGGGAGGAACATAATGTAGCACAGGTACTGCAGGATGTGCAGAGATAGGAGACTTGGGCAGACTCAGAATTAACCAATTGGGTAATATCTTCGGTTTTGACTTTCTGGGGTTGCTTTTGGAGGCTTCTGAGGGGATAGCCTTCTCCAATTTTGGTCCCAGGAAGCCAATCTCAGATAAAACTCACTCACTAGCTTTCTGTCTTCTACAGTTCCAAGGCTTTCCTTGCCTATTTTACAACAAGACTCCCTCTAATTTCTTTGACAGAGCTCTCTCCAATTACTGACATTCTACCTAGACTTACTCTTTCATGGTTAGCATACTCCCACTTTTTTGTACTTTCTGTACCTGAGTTTTGGAAATCTGACTGCTCCTACATACAAACCTGCTTCCTTATTCCCAATCACCTGTTCTTTTTTCTGTCTACTTCAACCCAAGTCCACTAATGTTCCACTCCAGATCTGTCTACCTATTTCCACTGTGCTTCTCCATTGCTTGCTCCATAATTTTAAAAGTTTCTTTTATCTTATCCTCTTTCTCACTCCTTCCATCTCTCTAGCTCTCCCTTGACACTTCTCCTCTCATAACAAATTCCAAGACTGGTTATGCTTTCAATCAACTTTGACTCCAAGCTCTAGCATGTGTAGCAGCCTCAGTAAGCTACTATCTCAGCAGACATGCTAAAGCAGGGTAAGGGTAACTAACAGTTCTTAAAGCTATTAGTGAGTTAAGGTGATGTTTACTCCAAGCATGTGAAAACTTTCCCCAATGAAATGGGTGGATGAGAACTATTTATTCCAAAGATCATGAAGGCAACAGGTGCTGTGAAATACTTAGAGCTTTGTCAGATCATCCACTAGACATCACCAGTTATCTTGACCTTTATCCTACCACTAGACATCACTGACTCTGAAAGAGCAAGTGAGTCTGAAAACTTTGTGCAATACTACCTTGCACAAATCAAGATATCACCTCTATGATATCATTAGTATCTTCAAAAATGAAGGACAAACAACAACAATACTTTCTTTTTTAATATTCAAAAGATATAAAAAGTTTTCAATTTTTAAAATTTCAAGATTATTTTATTTTTCCAATTAAAGATAATTTTAAACACTCATTTTTATAAGATTTTGAGTTCCAGTTTTTTCTTCCTTCCTCCATTAACTCTCCCCTCCCCAAGAGAGCACACAATTTGATATGTTATATATGTACAATCATTTTAAACATACTTCCATATTAGTCATGAACAATACTTTCATACCTCATTGACTCTTCTATTGTGAGTATACCCCATTACTTCTCTTTTCCCTATAAATTATCTCACTCGTGACCTCCATGGCCATAGGCTCCATTGTGGTTCTGTGGATATGATTATCAGATCTAGATTTTTAACCATAGTCTTTCTTTTGAGCTAGTCCAACATCACCAACTACTTTTTTCTCCTTAAATTGGTTCTTTCTATCTCACCCAGGCTGGAAATACAGGAGCCAGCTTCATCTCAGGAGGGATCAAAATGTAAACTTTAACCTCTCGAATTTTCCAACAAATGGGATCATCCCTCTTTACCTAGTTTGGTGGCACTCCACCATCCAAGAACTCATGATATTGTTATAGAATTCAATGCATATAACTGATCGCCTTTAGTCGATCCAAATTCAAATAATCCACCAGCCTTAACTTTCTCCAGCAATAGGGAACATAGGCAGGTAATGCCATGCTTAGCACCAACAGTCTTTTAAACATCTGAAACATCTAACTAGATATAGACATTTCCAGTTTATTATGTTCAAAAAATTAAGTATTTTCTCCCCAAATCCTTCTCTCTTCCAGATTTCCATTACTTTTGAGGGTACTACCATCTTCCTAGTTACCTAAGCTGGCAACTAGAGTGTTTTTCTCAACTAAGGAAATAGCTTAACTCTGACTACCTTGCAAAAAAAAAGTACCTAGAGAAAAAAGCCTAGAATGAATACCTTGAAAGCTTTGAATGCATGAAGAATACTGAGAATAAAAAAAAAACCCTGGAAGAAATAAACTTATTTCAAAGGGATATTTTGTTCAGTGGAATGATAACCAGGAAAGGCAGCAGATGCAAAGTAAAGATGCAATATAACTTTTATGTGAAAAGAAGGTCATACATATGATCCCTGATGCTATGAAGAGTAGTAAAGAGAGACAACAGTCACAATATGAAGGAGTAAAGAACATAGACTTTGAGGTCTGATATTTTATTGTTCTTCTGTGATTTTAATCATGTCCAACTCTGTACCCAATTTGGGATTATTTAACTAGCAATTTCAAGTACATTTCCCTTCTAAGATTTAGGTTCAGAGGTTCAAACAGGCAATGTGGTCTATAACACTGCCCAGTGCAGCAGAATCAGATTGAAATATTGGGAATTATTTAACAAAATAAATAAAATACACTAAAACATTATATTACATTTTAAATAATATTACATTTTAAAACTCTCAATATGCAATCCACAGGGAACTTGATAGATAGATGGATAGATAGATAGATAGATAGATAGAGATAGATTAGTAATCCCTCTTTAACAGTCTTTGACAGCTAGGAGCTTAACTTCTAGTTAGCATTATCATTCTGGAGAATTTTAGGAGTCTGTGGAAAAAGGATACTCCCCTCAAAAGGGAGATAATTGTATTGGTTGTTTATAGACTATTTGATCCATTTGCATTTCTTTTTCATTTTTTTGTGTGTACTAACCTGTACCTAATAGATGTATTTACTCCCTTGATTGCTTGAATAAGATGTGGAGGTACTTTGACTCACATCTGTGAAACATAGATCAGTCCTATTCAGATATTATCTCAGACATTTGGAGAGGGGGGAGAGTGAGCAAGAGATATGATATTGTGAGGTGACTAATCTTAAGACTCTACCTGGCTTATATAAACTTTGGAGATTAAAAGTTGCAATACATTCATAAAGATAAGTGAGGTCTACACACATGGATACACACAGAGAGACATATATGTGCATATGTGTATATATTGATGTATGTTCATATACATATTAATGTATGCATATATGTATATGCATACAAATATAACAAAAGGCTAATGTACAAAATATTTATCAGACCTCTATATTTTTCCTTATTTGTTAGTACTGTGCTAAATATAGTGAATAATAATAGTAGCTATAATTTATCTTGTACTTTAAGATTTACAAAGTTTTTTACTTTGCAAATAAGATAAAATCTTATCTCATTTGATCCTTACAACTCTGGAAGGCAGTGCTATTATTATTTCCATGTTACAGGAGAGAAAACA
The DNA here is from genome assembly GCF_902635505.1 of Sarcophilus harrisii. Taxonomy (NCBI): domain Eukaryota; kingdom Metazoa; phylum Chordata; class Mammalia; order Dasyuromorphia; family Dasyuridae; genus Sarcophilus; species Sarcophilus harrisii. The sequence continues at coordinate 319,312,375 of NC_045427.1, read as the reverse complement.
GAGGCAGATAGATCAAATGACAATCCTAGGATTATGCATCTAATAAATGTCAGAGGCTGAATTTGAACTCAAATCTTTGCAACTCTTAAATCCAGCATTCTATCCACTGCAGCATTTAGTGGCTTACAAAATCAAAGTGCTTGAAGAATAAATGGGATGAGTTATACTTCTGAGACTAGAATATAAAAACTTATTATCAGATTTCATAATGCTGTCTCTTAAATGATCATTTAAGGTTAACCTTTTCTGAAAATATTTGTAAATTCCTCAATATAGTTAGTTGTTTAATTTTTAAATATTTTATAGTAAGGGATTAGGACAAATCTTTCACTAAACTTTTTCTGATTTTTAAAAAAATAAATATTAAAATGCCATTAAACCCAAATTAGGATTCATCTAAGTTTTAATCTTGCTACAAACAAATTTTACTACTCCCAGACTTAATGTTAATCCCATCTGCTGCCCCATATCTGTTTATTAAAAAGAATGAGATGATTTTTATTACAAAAGAATGAAAAAGAAATAACATTAAAATTCATGAATACTCCCACACTTCATCCCAAGCCTCTAATTTGAACCACTTCTCTAGATCTCACTGGAAGAACCCCAGGGAAGCTTTAGTGAAACTGGGAAATTTAAAGGAATTCTAATGTGATTTTTATGACATTAATAAATGTCTGCTTAAGAATGTTAGGAAGATAAAAGGGGAAAGGACCTATTTGTACAAAAATATTTAAAGCACCTCTCTTTGGGATGGCTAAGAATTATATATCAAACAGATGGCCATTAATTAGGGAACGCCTAAACAAACCGTGGCATATCATTGTAATGGAATATTAATGTACTATAAGAAATGACAAGCAGCATGATTTCAGAAAAACTTGTAAGGACTTATGTAAACTGATGCATAGTAAAGTGAACAGAACCAAGACAATGTTGTACTCTATAACAGAAATATTGTTCAATGAAGAATTGTGAATGATTTAACTATTTTCAGCAATAAAAGGATCCAAGATGATCCCAAAGGAATCATGAAAAGGCATATTATTGTCCTCCAGAAAAAGTATTGATATTGTCTGAATACAGACTGAAACATGCTATTTTTAGCTCTTTCTTTTCTTCCATTTATTCAAGTCTTCTTATACAAAATGACTAATACAGAAATGCTTTACATAATTACACATGTAAATTCTATATCTGCTTATCTTCTCAGGGAGGAAGAAAGGGAAGAAAAGGATAGCTATATTGTAATTCAGAACTTTAAATTAAAATGTTTTTTAAACTTTTTAAAAAGAATGTTAGGATGAAAAGTTGCTTTTTTAAAATTACAAAATTTATCAGGAACCAGAGGAATGGTATAGCATTTCTCAGTTTATTTTAATTTTTAGGGCTATGGTTAAGAATAATATAATTGCAGTCACTAAGTGCCAGAAATGTCCAACCCTCTGCTAAATTGCATACTTAGACCAAATTTTAAGAGGGATCTACAAAAGATGTCCTCTATGGCCCTAATATCCTGAAAAACTCTTTCTTGTGCAGAATTCCCATATACTGGCACAAATTATAAGTATTCTCTTTCCATATGTATGTCTGCCATTACTGATGTTATGTACCAATTATATGTGTAAATGCTCCAATATGAGGAGATTATGGACTCAAAATGATGCAAATGTATCTATTATAATCTATTATACATATATTATGTTATTATACATGTATCATATATAGTATATATATATATATTAATATAGCATGATGCAGGAAGACTTGAGTTAAAAACTTACCTTCTGAGACTTACTATCTGTCTCCTTGGGAAAATATTTTAATTCCATTGTTTTCCAAGAAATTATCCTGAGTCTTTTACTAATTAATAGATAGTTGAAATATTCATTGCTGTGGGTAGTTCCTGACTGATATGTTGCTGAAAAAATCATAGATCCTTCACTTACACAGTTTTATTGTCATTTTGTCTATTCATTTGGAAATATAAGCTATAGACAGCTTTTGCAAGCTGTTTTGCCATAATAATGCTCAACCTATATGAAAAATGGTATATATGATTTTTTCTCTTCTTCCAAAAGTGTTTTTTGTCATCTACTTCCACATTATTCAAATTAGCTCAGCATCTTTAAAATAAGGTTATGCAAGCATGGAGAAAATTATCATATTTTCTTGCAACATCCTATAGAAATAAGTTTAAAACAAATGTTCCAAAAAAGAAGAAAAAGAACAACTCAAACTGTCAAATATTATGGGCTTTTCTCTATTCTCATCTTGTTTTTATACCTCTTTGCATTAGTTGACACTGTTATCCTCTACTATAAGTTTCCATGACACTTATCTCTCTTTATTTTTCACCTCTCTATATCGTCTCCATTTTCTTTGCTAGATCATCATCCATATTCCACCCTTAACTTTGAGTGTATCTTCAGAACTCTGTTCTTGACCCTCTTATCTCATCTCCACTCTCTTGTTTGGCGAATTCATCAGCTTGCACAAGTTCAATTATCATCTCTGTAAAGATAATATCCACATCTATATCTGCAGACCTGGCCCTGTCCAGTGTGCCAGTTCTGTTGAACTACTTCCTAAACATTATAAACTGGACCTTCTGGATATCTCAAATTCACATATCCATAACTGAATTCACTCTCTTTTTTCCCAGACCTATTCATCTTCTTAAATGTTTTGTATGCACTATCTTATGTCATCCTCACATAAATAGCCAGGCAAATAATACAATGCAAGTATAATTATTTTACATATGAGGCAACTGAGGTACAGAATAATTGGTATTTGCTTTAGATGGTTAGTAAGTAACCAATATAATACTTCCAACTTAAAGTCCAGGAATTTTCCACTAAAGAAATCTGCCTCTCAATCAAGAAAAGATCCTGTAATCTACTTCAACAACTTTACTCTCTTTCTCTACTCTTCCTTAACTCCACAATTGCTATTTCTATCTGCCTAAGAGTATATGTAAACAAATATGTGTGTAAAATAAAAGCAAATAGATGTGACAGAGGACTTAATTGGTTTTTCCAAAATAAAAAGTGGTATGACATTTAGCCCTTAAACATTTAGAAACAAATTTTGGCTGCTCATTCTCTGATTTTCAGATGCAACTGAGGCTGCTGGATGAGTGACTACCAAAAAAGAAAGATACTATATAAATTTTTAAAATGTAGAATTCTTACCAGCTCAAGAATCTTTCTTTTCTCCAACATTTTCAGTTAGGTAGGTTCTTAACTGATCATTTGTATACCATACAAAAATAAATACCATCTCTTTAAACTGATTCTCATGTTAAACATAATGGACTACACATGGTATTCATACACAGATACTTTGTGTCTTTGCTTGTACCTACAGTTGGCATACTTTAAACTTGAGTTTTTTTGTCAGTTCTAAAATAAGCAAAAATTCAAAATTCAAGCCCATAAAATTGCATGTTAATGCAGTAAAAATGAATCTTTTTAACATTAAAAAAGTTAAAAACAGATTTTCACACGTATACATACAAGCCATCTGCTTCCCTTTATTGATAAAACCAGAAGCCACCGTTTTAGAAAATATAAATGTTTTTTAGTTTGGAATTATCATAGTCTGGGTGCAGTAGACATTGGTACAAGCTAGGATAGATGTTTGTTCTAAGGTAACTCCATATGTTTATGTTTTTAATAAAATACAATCAGAATTTTTATGTCCAGACAGCTTAGTTACTATAGATTTTGGGAATCTGCTCTGGTAGATTTTCTGATATTGCTACTTAATTTATAATTTATTTCAAAAAAATCACTCTTTTCCCAAAAAGAAAAAAAAATCTTACCCCACTCAACAACAAGTAAGCCGATGTGGTGATGCCCGCTTGTAATTACTGCTACTTGGAGAAGTTGGGGCTGGTGAACTGCATGACTTCAATAGCCCTAAGATTTAATAGGGCAGATAGGTAAGACCAGCTCCATTTACCCAGATTAAAAGTAAAGCATGTCAATGCCTTCATACAAATTAGTAGGAATGTTGTGTTCATGAGTAAACCCTACATGAGATAGGGACATCCATTCTCAAAAAAATAATAATAACTATAATTCTTCTGGTAATAAACCTTACTCTTAATTATAGATACCCAATTTTATTCCTATGAACTAACTCCATGTTACATCTATCAGATTGGCTAATATGACAGAAAAGGAAAAAGATAAATGTTGGAGATGATGTGGGGAAATTGGTACACCAAGGCATTATTGGTGGAGTTATGAACCGATCCAACCATTCTGGAGAGCAATTTGGAACTAAGTCCAAAGGGTTATTAAATTGTGCATACCCTTTGATCCAGCAATGTCTTTACTGAGTCCATATCCCAGAAAGATGATAAAAATGAGAAAGGATTCACATGAACAAAAATGTGTGTAGCAACTCTCTTTGTGGTGGCAAAGAACTGGAAAATGACTGGATGTTCATCGATTTGGGAATGGTTTAACAAATTGTGGTATATGAATGTAATGGAATATTATTGTTCTATAAGAAATAATCAGCAGGTAGAAAGACTTACATGAACTTATGTTGACTGAAATGATCAGAATATTACACACATTAACAGCAACACTGTAATGATCAATTTTGATAGACTTAACTCTTCTCAGTAATACTACTCGCATTCAGAGAAAGAATTATGGAATCTGAATGTAGGCTGAAGCATACTATTTTCACTTGTTTTTGTTTTATTTTTCTCTCTTGTGGTTTTTCCCTTTTGTTCTGATTCTTCTTTTACAACTGATTTCTTCTTTTAATGTGGAAATATGTTTAATATGATTGTACATGTATCAAATTTCTTGTCATCTTGAGGAGGGATAGAGAAAGATAGTAATCAAAGTTTCAAAAAATTAAATGTTAAATACTATCTTTAGAATGTGATTGGAATAAATAAAATGCTATTTAGGTAGGGGGGAAAATAATTTTGTTATCTTGAACATTACAAAGATTAAAATGAATTTTGGTCATATTTGCCTGAATTAAAAACACATACCCAACTTTTCCCTATCCGAACCCCTGATGCCAGAACTATCTAATAAAACAGAACTGTGTTATTTCATTAATTTTGACTATATGATCCAAAGGTCCTTTACAATTCTATCCTCCTTGGTTGCACTCAATTTTTCCAGCACAATTTGCTTAGTAATGGCAATAGACATATTCATGCTTCTTAAGTAAACTATCGCTCTCTCAATGATTATTTTACTACAGAAAATATACGTATATTGCAATGTAGTCCTCTAGATTTTTATGAAATATATATATACACACACATATACATCCCCAAGGATGATGGATTTACTACTAATTCTGAGCAGGAAAGCAAGTGGCAGTAGTTTATGGATACATCTTGTTCTCCTACTAATGAAAGTGTCATGAGCCTGCAGGGAGGAAGAAACAGTTATTGTCATACACACACACACACACACACACACACACAAAACCAAGTTGAGATTTTTGATTAATCTAAATAAAAAGAAAATAACAGCTTTAAATCCAATGACTCACTTTTTATGCAGATCATGAATCCTTCTAAAAGTGATGCCAGTCAAAATACTAAACATCATTTCCAAGCAAGATGGAACAGATTAGCCTACACAAATAATAAGCTAAATACTGTACTATAATACAGGGGAGAGGAAGTAAGTTTATAAAGTCAATACATTTCTAGCATCCAGATGTAAATGAAGAGGACATAATGTGCCAGAAACATCATGTTCATCCAATGCAGAGTTTAATAAAGACAACTAAAAATAACTATGTATGTTCAAAATGAATGAGTCATTAGAATTTGCATTTCAAAAAAATCTAATGCCCTAGGGACATAATAAAAATTTAAAGTATAAAGTATATTTAAAAAAATATTCTAAAAGGCTGAAAAGCAACCTAGCATAGAAGTTGTCCTTGAAATTAGGAAAAACAAGGTTCATGGTCTGCCTTTGATACTAATTAGCTGTGTGACTGTGAGTAAGCCACTTGACCTTTGTCAATGACCCAGAAAATCGTTCAAAAATATAATTTATAGACTAGCTTATGTGCTACATGAGAAAAGGACATCTTTACAACAGGAGTTATCTATGCTAAAGAAACCTTAGTTCCTTTTCTCCCCAAAAATGTAAAATTCACTTTAAAAAGGCAGACTGAAGCATGTGTTTCAAAACATAAATGAATGATTCCAATAGACTTGTGATGGGAAGTGCCATCTGCATTCAGAGACAGACCTATGGAGATTGAATGTGGATCAAAACATAGTATTTTCATCTTTTTTGTTGTTTGTTTGTTTGTGATATTTTTTTCTTTTTTGTGTTTTTTCCCCTCTTTGATCTAATTTCTCTTATTCAGCATGGCAAATATGGAAATATGTTTAGAAGAATTATATATGTTTAATCTATATTGCTTGCTGTCTTGGAGAGAGAGTAGAGGGAGAGAAAGGGAAAACATCTGCGATACAAGGTTTTGCAAAGGTGAATGTTGAAAACTATTTTTGCATGTATTTGGAAAAATAAAATACTATTAAAAACATAAATGCCTTAATAGAAACAATTGTGTTCCAGATGTCATTCACCAATAACAAAAAATTTATGAAGGAACCCCCTTTATCTTGAACATCTGAATATAATAAGCATAAACATTACTATAAGACTTGAATGTGCTTGATTATCACCTTTGCCCATCAAGACCTTAACCAGAAGATAATGAAGGGAAATTAGAAAGAGCAAAATAATACAGAAACTACTGAGGAAGATGGAGAGATCTATTGCCTCTAAAAACAAATCTGCTTTTTTCCTTTTGATTTGGTGATTTCCAAATACTGAATTTAAACTTACCTTATGCAAAAAGAGTTAGAAAATTGTATTAGACAAAGCTTTGCAAAGGTGAAAACTGAAAACTCGCTTTGCATGTGTTTGGAAAAATAAAAAGTTACTAAGAATGAAAAAAATCGAAATAAATACCTGAAGTCAAAAAAAAAAAAAAAAGATAGAAAGAAAGAAAAGAAAACTATTCCAGGATGTTCAAAAAAGTAATACTTTCTTAATAATCTCTGTAATGGGCCAGAACTCTGGAGAAATGTACTTGAAACAAGGATTCTTACAAGGTGTTAACTCAGTGGAATAGATAAGACAATGGTTATTTAGTTTAGCATGTGAATTCTCTAGGTCAATATGATTGATTTAATCTAACAACAAATAATGGTTCCCTAGTGATATAATGATTGGTTTATACTCAGTACACTGAAATGATGTAATTGTAATAGAGTATATAAACTGAGGACAAAGTCAGCCACAGACATTCCATCTTTGATCAGCCTCTTGGTGGCTCTCCTGCTTCCTGAACTTTAGGAGAGATTGGTTCAGACTGGGAGACTAAAGGAGACAATTAAGACTTTGGACTTTATTCCTGACCATTCTTGTGATTATGTGATGATTATTCTGCTGAAATGAAGGCTCCTCCTTAGAAAGACCTCCAGAAAGCCAACCAGAACATTACAAAACCCAATGAATACAAAGCCTGGGGAAGAATGAATTTATGACTTAGGCCATTTGCCAGTGTATTCACAGAGGTTTCAATTAAACAATGGCATTAAATATGATTACGTTTACCTTATAATTTCTATAACTGTAATGGCAGGATTTAAAGAGGTCTGATTGTACCCTTGAGTCAGAGACATTGAGTGTAATTTATCAATGTGATTGAGAAATTACTATTGCTCACTGTTAATATTTCTATGTAGAATCACAAAATCAAGTATTTAAGGCTGACAAAAACCATAGAGGCCATCAAGTTTAACCGCTTCACTTTTCAAAGGGAGAAACTGAGGCACAGGAAAGTTCATTGATTTATTTAGATTCACACAGCTAAGGAGGTATCTGAAGAAGCATTTGAATATACATCTACTTTAGAACTCCATCCATTAAGACAAGTACTTCTGGGAGACAGCTAATAAGTCTGACTCAATCAATAATCAATTGTGTGTGTACATAGCAAGCATATGTGTGTGTGTGTGTGTGTGTGTGTATGCATAGAGCATAGATTAAAAGGTAGAAGGTACTTTGGAGTCCATATACTCTAATGCTATATAAGAGCCTCTTCTTGGTCAGATTTATACAGGTAATAATTGGCAAAAGTGGGATTTGAATTCAGATCCTCTGTCTCCAAATCCAGTGTTTTTCCTATTACATCATCTTTACATTTAGTACAGTGATTAAAGCAAAGCAGCTCCATATATATCATCTCACTTGATTCTTATAACTTTGTAAGTTAAGTAGCCTTTCACTGAGACAGTTAGGTGGTATAGTGTTAATAGCACTGGATCTGGAGGCAAGACATGAATTCAAATTAGTTTCTCTGCTCCTTACCAGCTATGAAGATCCTGGAAAAATCATTTAATCTCTATCAATCTAAGTTTCCTCTGTATAAAATGAGGATCTCTCCAAGATGTTGTGAGAATAAAATGAGATGAAACTTATAAAGTATTTTGAAAATGTTAAAATACTACAGAATGCTAGATATCAGATAGGGAGAAAATGAGTAGAAAAGTTCTATGATTTCTCCTCATTTCAGAATTAGTCAGTAGTTGTACCAGAACTGCAGAATATTATCTCTTAATTCCTAACCAAATTCTCTTGTAGCATGATGTAATGCCTTCCCCAGAGCAACATCAGGCTTCATGAATGCCTGCAGCTGGCAACCAAAGGATGGTCTTTTACATACAAACAGGGTAGAGATGGCTTGTGGATAATATGATGGTCTTATCAAATAAGCCTCTATAAACAAAAAAGAATAACCATTACTAGTATCTCCTTCTGATACAAAGGAATAAATGTTTATTAAAATGGAATTGAATATATATACTGGGCTCTCCAATGTGGATAATGAAACAAATAGAAAAATCACTGCTTAACTTTTAAATTAATTATAATAAAATAAAATTTTCTAATAGATTGAAATGCTATCAATTTTGATTATTTTCACATAATTCTAAAATATTTATTTATTTTTATTTGTTTTAAAGTTATTATTTTTTCATTAAAGTATTCAGAGAAGCTATAAGATTTATGTAGTTTAATTTGTATAATATAAATAATAATTATATCAAGGAGTTATAAAACTTTGAATGAGTTGCTAAATACAACCACATAAGATAGTAGAAGGAAGTAGTGTCATCAGGAATTATTATTAAAAGAACCAACACTTTTTTTCAGTGCATATGTGAACTATCACTCTATATAGAAAATCAAGAAATTTAGGAGTCAGATCTACAATAGCCATAGATTTCTGCTCTTTCCAAATGGAGAAAAATTCTAAAAAAGAATAACATATTCTCAACATTGTACACAAAGTGTATTATAAAAACATAACAATAATCTCCATAAGATATTAGAAACTGCCAGTATGGTTTATTTTAGAATTATTCATATAATATATATAATATGTATATTTAATTAACTCTAATTCATTGGTATTCATTCAATGCTGGGAAGTAGGCAAAATATTTGATTTCATTTGGGAATATATCTATATCATCAGAATTTACCATTATAGTTAAAATTTTTGAAATAAACATTAATCAATCACAGATTTTCATGAAATCTTTTGGCAATTCAGGCCAAATCCTAATTTTTTACAAGCATTATAATAAAATACTCAAAATCAGAGATTTCTGAGCTCTTCCTATGTATAGATAAATTCCAAATCCCTAACTTTAAAGACACAACAAAATTCCAAGACAACAAGAGTCCAAACTTTAAAATTCATTATAATGGGATCAAATCTGTAATTACATTCTTGCAGTGGCATAGAGAAAGTATGTCATGTAACTTGCCCAGGTTTTTAAAATACTTAAATCTGTTTGACATATCTTTCAAGGGACAAAGGTTTAAATGTAATGAGGTAATGAGGTTTGTGAGTCTTCAAATAAATTCAATTATGTTACTGGTCATAAACCATTGTCTAAATGGCATGTCCCATAGAAATAGACATGTACCTTTATTCCTTGCTAAGACTAAGGGTAGTTCTTTGATTAGTCATCACCAGTGACTCAGGCATCCTCCAATAACCGAGGATTGTTAGAAGCAGACTCTTTTTAGAAGAACTAACCTGTCCTCTTCTCTCAGAGCAAATTCTGAGATACTTTACCTCTGTTTTTTTTTCTTTTCGCTTACTTTATCTCCCTTGGGCAATGGAAAAGAGAGGAATGGATTTCTCCTCATCCTTCCCCAAAACCAAGGAAGTAGGGTGCTGGTGACCTATGGGAGAAACACTTGGAAAATGATCAATGCTTGCCCAGATGGCAGTTCCTGGACTTCCGGTTCCTAGATGCTTTCTTCTGCCTTTTTATTTCCACTTATGAGCATAGTCAGAAACTATCATGCAAATGAATATTTCTAGCAGTGGAAATTACTTCATGGGTTCCTCTTAAATTCAAAAATTCTGGAGTTTGGATTGAGTTTTCAGAAGGAAATGTTTTCCTTATTAGCACCCTCTTTAAAAGAGTAGATTTGGAGCCAAGGCCATAGGCCATGAAAAGACCAGGAGGAAATAGTGAAGTTGCTACCTTTGTATGAAATTGTTATGAGTTTCCCAAATAGTGTAGATCTGAGATAAAAGGTGAATATTTTTTTTCAACAATTCCAAAAACTGCCTTTCCTTTCCACATAGAGTGTAACGAGCCTTTGAGTATTTTATTGTAGAATGTATGCTGTACAGGAAAATTAAATATGTTCACATAAATTGTCCATGTTTAATTCATGAGGAAAGCATTGATAAATATCTCTAAAATCTTGCCCAATATACTCCACAAAATTCCTCCCTGAGGGGAGCAGACATTAAAGTATCCACTCATCTGAGAAAAGAGATTATCAGGCTACAATTCTATCTCTCGGTTGTAAGTAGTATGAGGGCATGATTTTTTAAGACTCAAAAGTTACAAAGCTGCTAGCTTCCTTGGTTGATAACCCTTAGGGAGAAAACTATAATCCCAAATTTATACTTTCAGGTTTGCCTCCTTCTCACAATATGCTAGTTGCATAAAAGACCATCGCAATTAGTAAAACTACTTATCCAAGAAAATGACAAAAAAAAGTTGTACAGAGGTCTACAGATTAGAATATACCAGAGAATACACTCCCTCTGAGAGTGAGATATCTCAGGTAATCCTAGAGAGAGGGAGAGAGAGAGAGAGGTATGAATCTCACCAAAAGGGAAATTTGCCAAAGTCTCTAGGGAAGCAAGGTGAAAATAGGGACATGTTGAAGAGTTGGCATTTTCCCATATCTACCTTCCAAAGTCTCTTTGTTTGTCTCTGCTTCTCTGTCTCTGACTCTCTTTCTGTCTCTGATGCTATGTATGTCTTCATTCTCCCTCTCTTTTTATACCTCTCTCCTTCATCTTTCTCCCTCTCTTCTCTTCCCTTTTCTTTTCTCCTCCTTCCTTTCTTCCTCTCCATTACTCTCCCCCTTATGTATATCTCCCAGAATAGAGTCTGCAATCAAATGAAGCTCTCTTCAAAAAAAAAGAGAGAAATGTATTTCCTCTCCAAAGCTTCCTTAGCAAATCTACTTCTCACTCTGTTGTCATCATTTTCTCCACCAACCAATTCAGTATTATGTCTAAGCCTAATCAGCATCTCCCAAAACAATTTGGGCTTGCAATCCAGACTATATTATTATTCTGTGTTTGTCCTATGATATCTTTATATTTTATTCAAGGCTCATATAATAAAATAGTCCTAAATATTATACCTATTTCATATTGCACATTGTTTGTAGGGGAAACAGGAATAATAAATGGAGATAATGGTATACATTTTTTTAGAAATTTGGAAATGAGCCCAAAACTTAAGTTTTATTCAGACTTCACCAGAGTTTTATTTTGGATAGGGACAAAAATAGAAACTGCCTCCTTTGGGGCCAGCACCTAGCTACAGGTGTCTCTCTCTCTCTCTCTCTCTCTCTCTCTCTCTCCTCTCTCTCTCTCTCTCTCTCTCTCTCTCTCTCTCTCTCTCTCTCTCTCTTTCTCTCTCTCTCTCTCTCTCCTCTCTCTCTCTCCTCTCTCTCTCTCTCTCTCTCTCTCTCTCTCTCTCTCTCTCTCTCTCTCTTCTCTCTTTCTCATACACACACACACACACACACACACATACACACACATACACACCCCACAATCTTCTTTTAAGGGTAAAAATGGAAAATTGAAGCTCTAAGTGAGATGTAATTTTTAAAATATATATAGGAAAGATAGTTGGAATCATTACTTTCTTCTGTGTGTTATCTTTTTGATAGAGAGGATCACTTGTAGGATTCTGGTATTTTTTTCACAAACACTAAAACTTCCCCCCAAAGCACATTTACAGCTAGAGACAAAAAGTATCTGTCAAATTTTTCCTAAATTATTCTATTCAGAAGGGATGCTGTGACCTTTATAAACTCTTAGATTTACTCTACATTATATTAAGAAGATCTTTTTAAAATATGCTCCATAAATTCTTGGTGCTTTGAATTATTTGTTCATTTGTTTTTTGAAAATTATTGGCAATAAAACCATTTAATACATTCCAGTCAAACAAAGTATATGTTTGGAACAAAATAGAAAGCATTTAAATGTTACAGAGTCACTGAAACAATTTCTCTCCATCAAGAATCTTTTTTTTTTCTTATATTCTTATCCATCCTATGTAAATGTCTCACATTGTAATAAGAAGGATGGAAGTAAAATAGACTTCTAGTTAGTTTTTTGACTTCTAGATATTACTGGCATTGATTGACTCTTTCAATAAAAATTGAACAACTGTAATACCCTTTACCATCAATATAGCAAGCACATACTTGAAGCACTTATCATAATAAAGATTACATTGCAGCACCTTGCAAAGGACATTGGGATATCCAATTATGAAAGCCAAAGTCAGTAAATTTTGTGGATGTTTCACATCATCACTTGGAATATCATTGAAATGAAACTCAACATTTCTGTATTCAAATATAAGCAGAGGAACAGCCAAATGGAAAACTGGATAGAGAACTAACCCTGAAGTCAGGAAGACCTGAGTTCAAATATGGCCTCAGATACTTATTAGTTATTAGTTGTGTGATCCTGGGCAAGTCACTTAACCCCAAATCCTTTACTATATACACATACACACACTAAAATGACCCCAAATATAAAGCCGATATACATATATAGGCTAATAAATCTTTGTGTATTTATGCATAATACATTTCTTAAAGTCATACCTTTCCATTATACTGAAATCCCTCCTAATTTGCATTTAAAAAAGCTAAAGTGGGCTTAAATATTACAAATTAATAACCATGATTTTAATGGGATATTGGAGACCAGAGTTATTGTTTCATGAATACAACTGAAGTTCTTCAACAATTTATAATCTTAGAAAGTTGTGTAGAGTAGGAGTAGTAGGCTTCAAACTCAAATAGAAATGAGATTTTTGCTGGCTGCATATTGACTTAGAAAAATGACTAATTATGTATTTATTTATTTTATTAGAAATTTCTCAATTATATTTGAATCTGATTGGAGCTGCTTTTATGGCCTACTGGAAGCATATTGATATCTCAAGTATCAGGCTGGGTCCACATAGTAACCCTTGAATCCAAATCTTTCTGATTTCAAAAGGTGTTGGGCTGTGTCACGTTACATCTCAACCTAAATACTTTTCTGAGAAGCTAGTGAAAGTATCTTATTACAGGGGTGATCCAATGCATATAATTTGGATTCAGTAAGGAATCCTGGACTTGGCAGAAATTATGTTGAAGGTGGAGAGAGTTGAGTATTAAATGCAGGAAAAAGTTACAATTTTTAAATCAGCAGTGTAGTGAAGGTGACAATTTTAAAGGAAAACTAGTATCACATTATCATCAAGAGAGAAGTGATGATTTTGTGCCAAAAAAAATGATGATAACCCATAGAAACACCTGAACCCATTTGAAAGAGGCAATTGATAGCAGCTGAACAGTAATAAATGTGTTGTAGTTCAAGAAGATTCAAAAACAATTTTAGTCAAGCTGCTTTCCAGTTTTTTTCCAGTAGATTTTATCAAAGAGAAAGGTCTTTTTAAAGAAATTTATGTTTTCTAGTTTATCAATCACTAGTCTGGACTCAATGAGTTCCATTATTAGGCTTGGGCCAACACCTTCCACCAAATTCTATTTTAAAAAATCTAAATGGATACATGGCTTGGGTATTAAAGCCTATACCATAAAAATTAGAAAAGAAGCACATAATATACTTTTCATAGTATTTTTAACCAAACAAAAGATACAGACAATTACAAAAGATTAAATAACTTTGACTATATGAAACTGAAAAGCTTCTGCATAAACAAAATATACTAGAATAAGAATAAAAACAGTAAAATGGGGGGGGGGAGGATTTTACATCTAATTTTTTATATAAAGGTTTGGTATCCATGACATATACATCTAATATACATTTATATGTGCATATAAATGGCTTTCAATTATAACAGATAAATGGTCAAAGAATATGAACAAACTTTTCAAAAAATTGTATCCTATTAACTATCATATAACATAGTACTTCAAATCACTAATAATAATAGAAATATAAATCAAAACCCTGAAGTATCAATTCACTTATTGCAAATTGGAAAAATCACAAATGATAGAAATTGTCAATGTTGGAAGGATTGTGAGAAGTTAAGCACTCCAGTATATTCTTGACAGAGCTATGCATCTATCCAAACATTTTAAAAAGCTATTTGAAATTACATAAAACAAGTGATTAAAATGTCTATAACTTTTCACCCAGATATTTTACTAGCAGGCCTATACCCCTGAAAATCAAGAATTGGAATTCAAGTAGAAGCTCATTAACTGGGGAATGTTCAAACAAATTATGGTATATGAGTTTAGTGAAATATTCATAAGATATAATAAATATAATGAATACAAAGAAGAATGGAATAATACACACAGCCTGTTGCAGAGTGAAGTAAAGAGTCAATAAAAGTGACAGCAACAATGTAAATGGAAAGAAAAATCACACAACAGTCAAAGGTAAAGGTTGCAAAATTTCAAAAAATAATCATAGCTCCAAAGAAGAGATAAAAGAACATATACACAAAAAACCCAACAACAATAACAACAAAAGAACATATATACATACACACACATACACACCCTTTGAAGAGGTAGGAAATTTACAGGTGTGGAAAATTGCACGTATTTTCAGGCTTTTTCTATTTATTATTCAGTTTTTCTTATTTTTCTTTTTTCCAAAAAAAATATTCATTGGTAGTAGGGGATGGCTCTCGAGGAGGTAAAAAATGATACTGAGGGAAATTATGGTGATGTAAAAAAAAAAAGACAAATAATATTTTATTTTAGAAAATAATGCTCAAAGACATTTGTGATTAAGAATTACTTTCATATATCAGAAATTATGCTGCTTCATAAGATCTTTAGGAGCTATAAATATGTAGGAGGATTATCTGTGTACCCATGATACTGAAAACCTTAAGACAGAATAATGTGACTCCAGGGAAGCACAAACATTCAAAGCACAATTGGGATTAACCCAGAGCCCTGAAGAATACCAGAAGTAACTTAAACAAAGCCAGAACAATATGCTCTCCGGGGAAGTATTTTAGGGCACTGAGGGAAAAAAGGATGAGAAAATATCCAAAAGGGTCAAAGGTAAAGCTAAGTTTTAAAAAAAAGTAGAGATAGAACTTTGGGAATGTATCTAATATATTTCTGTCTTGAAACTAAATTTAATTTTAAAAAAGGATGTCCCATTAGTTCCTTGGCAAACCCTTTGGCAAATCTAGCCAAATTCTATCACTCCTTTAAGGCCCATTTCAAGACTTTTTCCATGAAGCCTTTTTTGCTCTCTCTTCCTGCCTACATCTGAGCAATATATTTAGGAACCTTGTAAGTTTTATTTTATTTCAATGCTTTCTGTTGTTCTTTTTTGATTTGTTTAATATTGTATCATATGTTTTATCTCTCCAAACAAGAACTTCTGTAGGTAAGGGATTTTTTTTGAATTCTACAAATCTACCTACAACAATGCTAGTCATATACAGATTCATCAAATATAGTTTGAATGAAATATTAAACAAATTTCACTAAATTGGTCATATATAATTAAAATCTCTCATGAAAAACTTTAGAATCTGCCATTAGAATAATTGGCTACCATCTTCTCTGTGAATTATATGCCATCTTGAAAACTTTCTAAATCTAGGCAAGTCTTATTTACCTTAATGTTCTCAATTTTAAAAGAGAAATAATTGTAGCATCTTCCTCCTAGAGTTATTGTGAGGGACAAATGAAATATTTGTAAAGTGAATAGCAAAGTATATGGTCCATGGTAGGCATTTCATAAATACTTATTCTCTTTCCCTATGACACACAGCTTCTCAGTGTTTCCTTCCAGGTTCAATTTTTCTAATCTTTAACTGTCTTAGTGTCATTTCTCTTAATTGTTTATACATCTTCATATTCCTCCTAAAATATGATCCTGAGAACTGGACACAGTCATCTAGTAGTTACTGCAAATATCTTGAAAAAAACATTCTCTATACTATGTGCAGCTGGCTTCTGAAGGGTATACTATCACTAAATTCAAGCTAAACTTAATTTTATTTACTTCTAAGTATATCTCCAGATTATGAATTTGATCACAGGCACTTTCACTCCCCCCAGTTTTGAAACTCAGATTTCCTCATCCTTCATTCTTCCCTTTGCTTCTATTTCAAAAGATGACACTTGATAACCCCTCTGCTTGTGCCATTGACATCTTATCTTCCTCTCTTTCCTAATAATCTGTTTTTTCCATCACTGATTCCTCTATCATCCACAAAAAATGTCCAGATAATCCCTGATATAATTTTTAAAACTCTTCATTTTACTCTACTATACTCTCAAAATATATTTCTATTACTCTCCTCTCACAATTCAGCTCTTTGGGATGAAAAACTTTATACTCTTTGCGTTGACTTTCTTACTTCCCATTCACTACTCAGTCCCTTCAATTTGTCTTCCAACTCCTCAGAGTATTAAAATTTTTCTCTCCAAGATCTTTTCACTGCCAAATTCCGAAGTTTTTCTTCATTTCTCATTCTTTTTAAACTCCCTTCAATGTTTGATGTATAAACCATTCAATCCCAGTGGATACTCTCACCTCTCTAAGTTTTTGTGCAGCTATTCTCTCCTGAATCACCTCCTATCTGTCTTACCACTCCTTCTCATTCCTTAATGCAGTAAATATATGTCTTATTTTCCATGTCTGACTTGTTCACAGCACAGAGCATAAAAAGGTCTGTCTTTGGAGGAAGAGAGTTTTTCTTAAACCTAGCAAATATTTTGCTAACTTGGTGTATTTAGAGTCAACAAAGAATTGTTTTTATCTTAAGAAAATTATATCATTTTAATTCTATCATAAGAAAATTTATGTTTTATTGAATTTCATGGACTGCTAATATTATACTGCATTCTAACCCTAAGATTAAATAATTTCCTTTCTAACTCTTTCTTTCATGGCTCTCATTTCTCTTCCAGATATTTTTCCACAAGCTCTCTAATTTCATTTATAAAAACTTTTTTGATTTTTTAAACTTTTGCTTCATCTCTTTTAGGAATTATAGTTGAGTTTGTGAGCATATTGTGGTTTTTTACAAGACTTTGCTTATAAAGATGTTTTGGATTTATTCTCTTATATGTTTATGTCTTGTCTTGAGCTTTCCTGCCACCAAAATAACTCATTTATGATGGGATTCTTTTTGAGTTTTCCAAGTCTTCCAACTTACTTCTAGACTTCATACTTGATAATGTGACAGGCCTCTTCTCTCTAGAGGGCTGGTCCTATGGCTGCTTTATTGGTTTATTGAGTGCTATGTTATTCTAGACTCTCAGGGACAGGAGGAAGAATGCAAAGTTTCAATGCTCCAAAAGTAGTGTTATCCAGGACAAAGTCTGATTCCTCCTTTCCTATTTTGAGTTCTACAAGGTTCTGAACTACAAGTTGGCCACATTTCATGTTAAAAGAGGTGAAACTTCCTCAGTTTGTTTAATTCTGCAGTAATTGATAACAGGGTCCAAGATAGCTATGTATCATGCAATAAAGGACAGAATGAGTGAAAGCAGATACTTAGAAGAATAATTCATTTGACTTTATCAAAACTCAGCAGGGAGGTAGAAGGAATTCTCAAATTAACAGTATAGCATTAGAAAAAATGAACAACATAGTAGTAAGGAAAGAACTTTTCAATGCAGAATAATTTCTATTCTATATCGAGACATGCTACTTTTTAAATAAAAACAAAAACCTTCAGTTACCCTTTATTATAAAATAAGGCTTTAAAGACATGATCATTATAAGAATTACATTAAATAACTAAAAATTGTGCTTCTTAAATTGCAAGTATTCCAGTGAAATATCAACAGGTTAGCTAGGTGAACTAAGCTAAAGTAGTCTTCCTACCATTTGAAATCCACTCCATCTTTCACTCTCCCAAGAGCCAATTTATATACAAAAGCATTAATCCAAAAGCCTTAAAAATGCAATCAAGCCTAAACTTTGCCAGGAAAAAAAAACTGAGTAAATACAAAGATAATATCTAAAATTCCAAATCAACAAAACAATAATTCTTCCTAATTTTAGCCTACATTATAATTCATATTTTTGTATTTATGTCAGTTTCATGTTGAGTGTTGTTAACTATGTAGACATCTAAATATTCAACACATTGCAGGACAATTCATGTGCTAATTTCTGTTTGTTACAGTGTATTCCTGGAAATTATGGCAAAAGAGAAACAATTAAAAGGTTGGCTAATCATGCATAAATGAACTCTTGTGTTCATCTGCCTATGTGCAGTACATTCCCAGAAATTATTAAATAAGCAAATAGCGGAGGAAGAGGTATTTATTAAATAGCATTGAATAATTTAGTGATGAAATACAAAATAGCCAAAAGCTAGGACTATATATCTAATAAAAGCAGCTATTTTTACAGATATAAATTTTAAAGTGAATGCCACAGTTTTGTAAAGATATTAAGAGAAGCATAGCATCACTGCCTTTTTCCCTTCAAAGAGCATGACATGAAGACTGAAGAATTATTAAAAATGAAATAAAGTCTTTGTGTTACCACTTAACCAACTGCTTTCTACTTTCAGTACTTATTTGACTTTCACTTCTCAATTCCACTTTCAGTCAGTTATCAAATCCTAATACCACGAACAAAATAATAAGGGCATTCAACACTTAATGGATATAATATTGGCAAAGCACTTTGAAGTCTTCTAAGGAAACCTAATATAAAAACACAGAGCAGCCTTATTGCTTTACATGCTTTCAATAACTCGGCAACAATATGTCAAATAGAACGAAAACTGGAGATCAAATAAAATGACCAGAGAAAATGGATATTTTTTTGTCCTTTTTGCTTTCATTTAAAAACAAGTTCAGTCATTTTTAATCATATTTGACCCCTCATGATCCCATTTTGGGTTTTCTTGGTAGAGTTACTAGAGTGGCTTGCCATTTCTTTCTCCAGTTCATTTTTCAGGTAAGGAAACTGAGACAAGAAGGATTAAGGGACTTGCCCATATTCACCAGCTAATGAGTATCTGAGGCCACATTTGAACTCACAAAGAAGAGTCTTCCTAACTCCAGGCCCAGAATTATATTCACCATGCCACCTGGCTGCCCAGTGCCTAAAAAAGCAAACTAATTGTCAAATGTCAAACCACTTCTTTAACAGCTATACAGTGTTCTATATGGCAGATATTAACAGTGTGAACACAGTAGAGTTGCCTGGTACCTGACCTGGGCATTATCAGGAGAGCCATGATATTTAGTGTTCTTTCTTTCATTTCAGTTTCAGGGAAGACATGTTATGCAAAAGAATGAATGGTATGAAGTCAATAGGCCTGGGTCCTTCCCTCAGCTCTGCTATTTACTATCTGTGTGACCTTGAATGCATCTTGTCTTTAGTTTCACATCTGTGGTTGATAAAATACATAGATTACATGTTTTCTAAAGTATTTCTTTTAGTCTATAATTCTATGTGAAATTATAAAGGATTTTCTTTTCATTTTTAATATCTCAAGAGTTCACTAGGTATCACCCTGGAGACAGGAAAAAGTCAACAATGAAATATAAACTCAAATGAAAAGCTGGAATAATTACAATTTAGGTACATGCAACCTCTTTTTTTCATTTTGTCAATTTAAAATCATAGGAATCAAACCCTTTGATACTAAAGAAACATAAATATGCACAAAATATTTAAAATAGCCTTTAACCAACATTTATGCTAATAACCTGATGAAAGTCTACAACCCATGACTCATGCCTATCATTAAATGTAAGTATTTATGATCAGTAAAGATTCCTTAATGAAAATCAGCTGAATAATGACAATCATTGACACTTTGAATGTTTGAAGAAATATTTGAGAAACTGCACATGCTACCTGAAAATATAACTCATTCAAGTGTTGGCAACTATACATTTTCACAAAGCAATTAAATCAAAAGAGTAAGTATTTGTTAAGCTTCTACTATGTGTAAGCTGCTTTAGGGCTGGAAATAGTGTCATAAAAGAGAGCTTAGGTTGCAGAATCAACATAGACAAAGTGTACAGAATAATATGCAGTTGGTGCAGATTTAATCTTGAAGTTCATCAGATCAACATAATTCAGAACAGGAGCGATACTATTATTGTTTAAACAGGTTTTTCCATCTTCTTGATTTTCTCACTTCTATTAATTAATTGGTCTGGTAAGAAACTCAACATAAAAACCTTGAAAGGTAAAAGTTCAGTGCTTCCATTTATAAATCCAAAGGAGGACAAGTTGCCTTAGAAAAGTCTGATAAATTATGTGTCAAATAGGGATCTACCAATGAGCAATGATCTGGAAGATTAGACAGATGACCTTGGGTTCAAGTGATCAAGATTCTAGCAAGGTGTGCCACCTGCAGATCTGCTGTCCCTTGGCTTCCTTCATTTCTTGCCAGTGGTCTTGTTCTTCCTCCCCACTGCTGTTCTGACCCAATGAAATCCATCCAATCATTTCTTTGCGCTTCATAGTACGTCTATTATAAATTGAGATCATCAATATGACATCGGAAAGCTGAAAGAGGGCTACCTGGAAAACAAACGTTTCCTTGTAAATGGGATTTGGCTGCCCTCTTCTGATGGATGTCTTACAACGGGACATCTCTTGGCCCACAGAGTTGAGAAGGAAGAGCTTCCCATAAGTATCTGTGAAAGAAAAAGAATGGGTGGGGAGAAAGAAAAGAAAAAAAATATTAATACTTGTTGCTCATTTGTTGTCTCACTACCTATCTATCAGGTCATTCAAATTTTCAATAGGTCCCTGCTTTCTATACACTGAGAAATAGCTTCATATCTCATCGATACAAATGAAAATTCTCAAGTTAAATGAATGGATTATTAGAGAAAATTTTCTTGCTCTTGATGAGTATTCTGTACAGAAATATATAGCTTCTTGAAGAATACTTGAAGGGAAAGTATAGAAAAGGATTTATATAGTCTTAAAACTTCTGTATACCTTGACACCAGGATCAATATTTATGTACATTTTACTTCACATGCATTTTTCTTTTTTATATCTAAAATAGATAGCCAGGCTTCATCATAATGGAGTGCTGGACCTGAAGTCAAGCAGACTTGGAATTCAAATACACACTCAGATATGTATTAGCTGTGTGACCTAAAAAAAAAATCAATGCAACTTTGCTTCCATTTCCTCAGCTGTAAAATGGGTATAATAATAGCATCTACCTCCCAGGGCTATTTTG
This sequence comes from Sarcophilus harrisii, assembly GCF_902635505.1. NCBI lineage: Eukaryota > Metazoa > Chordata > Mammalia > Dasyuromorphia > Dasyuridae > Sarcophilus > Sarcophilus harrisii. Next base: position 319,290,531 of record NC_045427.1, on the reverse strand, counting down.
AGGATCGAATGAGAAAATACTTGGAAAATACTTAGCACAGTTTCTGGCACATACTAGGTAAGCACTTAGTAAATGTTTGCTTGCTTCCTTTCTGAAATATAAATATAGAAAAATAAAAATAAAAAAGTTTTTAATTACTAATGATAATAACCTAATGTAAGGCATATTCAATATTACAAATGCTTGACATGGAGTTGTCTCCCTATGATCAAAACATAATGTATGTAGACATTTCTTACTTGAGGACCTGGAGAGGGGTAACAATTATGATAATTCTTTATCTCTATGCATTTGCTTCTTGTATCCCCTAAGATGTATCCCCTAAGTCTTTGCTGAGGCCTCTGGATTCTATCATCATGAAGCAATATAGTTATGATACAGCACTCTGATTCATTTCCCACAGCAGCAATTATCAGTATGACATTGGTCAAGTCATTAACCACTTTGATTTCATTTTTCAAATCTATAAAATGGAGATGAAAATGCTAGCTTGATTTGCCTTGTTCTCTAGCACAATATGTAACAATGACAAGCATTCTTTATAAAGTTGTCCCCAAAGAGAAAAGGGAAAAAAAGATCCAAATGATGTCAAAATAAATAGTATACTATTTTTGCACCTTTTTCCAGAAGAGAAAATTATAACAGATATGTCCTCTTGGACAGTTTATCACATCTATGTTCAGCTTGCTTAAATGTGATGTATCAAATTTCTATTAACTACTGGAGTATTTTGCAATGTTTCTCACTAGCCTAATGTGTGAGCTGTACTTTCAAGAATCTGTGTCAGGGTGTTTTCCCAATTTGATCATTCTATAAATCCCATTCAATGTAGGTTGCAAGTTGATTCCTGTTTATTGCTCACTCTCCTACAGAACCACAATTCTAACTTTTAAAAGTGTAAACCAGATTTCTGCAATTTTCTGTTCCCTCAAAGTGCCTCTAAGAAAGGAAATTACAACCTGCAGCTTTCTCTATGTTGATCTTTTTTTCCTATTCCCATTTGATGTGTTATTTTATGCACTTATCTGCTGAGAAACACAAGGTGTGAAATTACACATCAGGTGTGAAAACACTTCTCTGTCTCAAAAGCAGGGCTCTCCACTCTTCACACTGTTCCACACAAAAAAGCTGTCAAGAAACTGACAATTGGGAGGCAAACTGTGAGGTTCCACAGCTGCCCAGTCACATAATTCTTACAAGAAAAGTTTGATCCAGGGCCCAAACTACTTGAGCAATTTTCCTGCCAGCATAACCTGAAGGACTGAGGTTGACCCTTCAAACAAAGTTCTGCCCATTAGACAAAGAGAGCACTTTCAGGGTTTATCCTATCCCCATGATTGTTCTCTGATTATAGAAAAGGGCAGTTTAATACAATAACTGCATTTGTTCAAGGTGACTAGTAAGGTGTCACAAAGTACAAGAGGAAAGATAATAATTTACTAAACAATCCAGACACATTAGTACAGAAGGGAAAAGATGGACAAAATTTTTCCAGTAGGGCTGATGCTAAAATGAACATTTTGTCAGAAGCAACATGCCTCATTCTAAAATACCAGAAGACAAGCCTGCCTGTAGAACATTTGGACAGCTTGTGGGCCTGGCTTTGGACAGCTGGTAATTGATTTTAGAGCAGTAAATTTGCTGAGTTTTAGTAAACTCCCATTCAATTCAAGTCAATAAATATGTATTAAGCACCTACTAAGTAAGACACTGTGCTAGACACTGGAAATATCCTGATATTTCAAAGAATTTGTGATCTCATCCATATGTGTACCAGCATTATATCTAAGGAGGACATAGGACTTTGTCCCAAGCACTGGCATCTAGGAAGGTGTCACTTTAGTCCTGAAATCCTACCCCTATATCAGATTTGGAGAACAAGGAAAGACTAAAATAGGGTAAAGGATCTGGGAAAGGAGATTGGGGAAGGAGGATTAATGAATAGCCACCCTCTTCTCTGACATGATAGTACCCACTATAGACCTATTTCTCCTGAGCCTATGTGCTTTTCCCAGCTTTCAAAATCTATTTCCCCTACTATCTCTCACCATATTATTATCCCTTTTCTGCTTAGCATGTTGCCTCCTCAGTCTTTGTCTTTTGAAATTCCTCTTCATCTTAAATCTTTTCATTTTATCTTCTGGTGATCACAGAAACCTAGATTTATGCTGAAGAAACCTAGTTTCCTGGCACTCTCTTTAAGATTGGTTGCTTCTCTCATAAACTAGGATACACTGCAAAGAGCAGGAGCTGCCATATTCCTTGCTTCTCACTGCTACTTTCAATCCCTACCCTGCCAAGCCTATCTCCATTATTCTCCCCTTTAAAGTTTTCTCTCTTCTGTCTAAATGGTTTTTTTTCTGATTATCTGTGGTTCTTAAGATCACTCTCCCTCTTCCTCAGTAAGAACCTATCACTTACCTCAGTCCTCTTCTCCCTGGGGGCCCAGTCCATCAACTTCCATGACCTCAGTCTCTATTCTACTTCAACAACACATAGAAGTAGCCCATGCTTTATTATTCTTCCACTCCCATCCCCACTCAAATGAATTTGCAAGAATTCTACAGTATCCTTTCCATACTTCAGCTTTCCTTATTGTGGTATTTTGTGTCAGCATTAGAAATTGAATGGAAATTTGGGGGAAGTTTTGTTGAAGCTGAAGACAACAGCAGAAGGCCAGCAGATGATACAGAAAAATTCTGGAAACTCAGAAATGCATAAAATATATGTATAGTATTGTATAATATCATATATTTTGTCTTTTAATGCCATAATAACTTATCAGGTATGAAGGAAGTGACAAAAAATTTTACAAGGATTTTTCATATTATAGGTGTGCTATACTCCTAATCCCCACAATGTGGAAGGGATTAGTATAGTTAACAGTTCTGATAAACATTTCCTTAGATCATTCAGATTGCAAAAGATCTCTGTTTGACCATGTATTGCAACTTACCTACCTCCCACTATAAATCAGCCATATTGGAATCATTCAACATTCTGGGGCTCTTATTTAACAAGTCCTAATTACACAGGTGCTAATATCAGCCATTCTCCACCCCCCCAAAAAAAAGTCTCTATGGAGCAGCTGTGGGACGCAACCTTTTTTATTTTCAGTCTCCTTACCTATAAAATGGGGAACAATAGCAGTAATCACCTTAACGGGACCATTGTGAGGATTACATGACATAATGTGTGTAAAGAGCTTGTAAATCTTAAGATCAAATGAGATAGCATATAGAGTATTTGTAAAACTTAAAGTGCTACATAAATATTAATTACAGTAAATAATGAATATAATTATAAACTATTATTATTGCTCTAATTATTAAATGGAGATTATATATCTATGGAAAGATGATATATTCTACATATAATTTTATAGAGAATAACATTATTCTAATATTAATCAAACTCATTAGAAAATGGGATATCTCAAAATCCTAGTCAACTTAATGTTACTATATATTAATTATCAATTTTCTTTTATGTGTGTGTTATTTATATTTTTATTATAGCTTTTTATTTACGAGATATATGCATGAGTAATTTTTCAGCATTGACAGCTGCAAAACCTTTTTTCCAATTTTTCCCCTCCTTCCCCCCACTCCCTCCTCCAGATGGCAGATTAAGGTATATGTTAAATACAAAATATGTATACATATCCATACAGTTATTTTGCTGCACAAGAAGAATCGAACTTTGAAATAATGTACAATTAATCTGTGAAGGAAATCAAAAATGCAGGTGGGCAAAAACAGAGGGATTGGAAATGCTATGTAGTGATTTACGCTCATTTCCCAGAGTTCTTTCACTGGGTATAGCTGGTTCCATTCATTATTGGACAAATGGAACTGATTTGGTTCATCTTATTGTTGAAGAGAGCCACGTCCATCAGAATTGATCATTATATAGTATTGTTGCTGAAGTATATAATGATCTCCTAGTCCTTCTCATTTCACTCAGCATCAGTTCATGTAAATCTCTCCAGGCCTCTCTGAAATCATTCTACTGGTAATTTCTTACAGAACAATAATATTCCATCATATGCCACAATTTATTCAGCCATTCTCCAATTGATGGGCATCCCCTCACTTTCCAGTTTTTGGCCACTACAAACAGAGCTGTCACAAACATTCTTGCATATACAGGCTTCTTTCTCTTCTTTAAGATCTCTTTGGGATATAAGCCCAGTAGTAACACTGCTGGATAAAAGGCTATGCACAATTTGGTAAGTTTTTGAGCATAGTTCCAAATTGCTCTCCAGAACGGCTGGATTAATTATCAATTTTCAAAGAAAAAAATATATCATATTAAATTTATAAAATACTAAAGTATCTTACATTGCCTTTGGGTAGAGGTATTAAAATGAGCCAGTATTGAGTTAGAAAACAAAAAAAAAATCATTTTTAAAAGTATAGTAGTTTAAGTTCAAACTACACTTGAAAAAGAATCACCACTACTATTATAATTAATTATTGCCATTGTTATTGATTGATAGAAATAACAGTGATCCAAATTAAAACCAGCAACTGCAACGTCCTGCAAAACTACCAGTGCTGCCTGGAATTAATTTAAAATATAATCGGGGAATTTCTAATAAAATACATAAAATGTAATACAATATAGGCATTGTTAATTTGTGTTTGAGCCTTGAATTAGCTAGAATTTAAACAGCAAGAAAGCTCATCAGTTTAAAAATATTCTTAAAAGCTGGTATGAAGCTTGTTAAATTTTAGAAGCAGATAGAGTTTGGCCCTTTGTTCTCAGACTCATGTTAAGCATACTTTAGCAATTTCCTAATGAATTTATCCTAATGAACAGAGAAAGGCAAAATTTTAAAGGCATTCTTCATTTTAAAAAAAGCTGTCATACAAATATAAGGGAGAAACCATTATCAAATTGAGGTGTGTCCCTATCAACCTGAGGAAATTACAAGCCATGAACTCTTATTAGCCTCTAATCAAATGTAAAAAAATCTATTCAACTAACTAATAGGATGTGGAGAATTCAAAACAATTAGTTGATTAAAGAATCAGCTACTACTGAGGCCCATCAATTGGGAGATGGCTAAATAAGTCATAGTATATGAAAGTCATGGATTATTATTGTTTTATAAGAAAAAATAAGCAGACTAAATTCAGAAATGCCTGGAAAAATTTAAATGAACTGATGCTGAGTAAAGTGAACAGAACCAAGAGAACATTGTACACAGTAACAAGATTATGTGATGTTCAACTGTGATAGACTTGGCTCTTTTCAACAGTGAGTTGATTCAAAGCAATTCCAATAGACTTGGGATGGAAAGTGTCATCCATTTTCAGAGAGAACTATAGAAAATGAATGTGGATCAAAGTGTATAGTATTTTCACCTTTTTTGATTTTGTTCTTCATTTGCTTAAGGTTTTTTTCTTTCCTTTTGTTTTTTTTCCCTTTTGATCTGATTTTTCTTGTGAAGCATGACAAATTTGGAAATATGTTTAGAAGAAATGCACATGTTTAACTTGTATCAAATTGCTTGCTGCTTGGGGAGGGGCAAAGGGAGAAGGAAGGAGAAAGATTTGTAAAACAGTGTTTTTCAAAGGTGAATGTGGAAAACTATCTTTGCGTGTATTTGGAAAAATAAAATACCATATAAAAAAGAAACAGCCATTCTTTCTTGGAAGTCTATAAAAATTAACTGATGATCATCTTTAAAACTCAACTTTTGAGGACTGAACCTTCTTTTTTTTCCTTTGTGCATTCCAATAAAATGAAGCAATTGAAAGGGTAGAAGGTTGTTTTGCTTACTCTTCTTCCTCCCCCCCCCCAACATTCCCACTCCCTTCCACACACACACATACAACCACCATGAGGCAATAATGGAAACTTACACCAAGAGCGTATGACTATGGGATATGGGTTTGTATGTGGCATAAGAAGGAAGTTCAAACACATTGTTTCAGAATCCCAAGCTCCTAGAGAGAAAGGATTCTGAATTTTCTGAGCAGCACAACAAAATCTAGCCTTCTAGTAAAAAAAATATAATTACAGAATAGCAACAGTCTCAGGAATTACCTTAAATTAAGAATTCCTAAACTCGGGAATTGGGCAATGGCTATTTTAGAGTTTTGCAGACTTTTAGTCTGTCAGCTAATCTCAAATAGAGTACATTTGGTTCTTAGCCTGGTGTTTGTGATCACAGTGATCAGATTTCTTTGGATTTTGAATCCCACCTGAGCTTCCTTGACTGATGACTATAGGTTCCTTGCCCCTACAAACAGAACACTGAAGGCTTCAGGTGATCTAGAGTATGTATCTCTGGTCAGAGTCTTGATAGACTTCTGTCTTATTGACTTGAGTATGATGCTTTTTCCATAGGATCAATTTCTCCAAAAATTGGATTTTTGGTTCTCTAATTTGTGAAGTCTTGGGCTGGATGAAGAAGTTTCCTGTTTTGTTTTACATGTCTTGAATCTTTATTTCATCTAGGGCCCTTTGTAAAGGTTTTTCTCCCTCCACATCTCATTTTAGAGACAGTGGGGGAGAGGGGAGGGGAAGACTGGAAGTTACTGATTGGTGACCTAAACCAATGTTTATCACTTCTCTGGGCCTCATTCCCTATTTACAAAATGAAAGAGGTAAATTCAATTCTCTATAAGGCCTCTTCCAAATCTAAAAGAGATTATGTGATTCTAGGCTAGGGCCTTCTGCATTAGCTCTTGATCTTCACTCCTTACACTAAGCAACCTAATTTACTTTTCTCTTTGTCTTTCCTAAAGTTGTTGCCATTGTGTGTGTCTAACGAGGTTAATATGCTGCTGTTCTAAGTATTATCATTTGGGATATAATTACCATGTATGGTTAATCATGCACATGCTGAGAAGCTGGGTAAGTTGTTGTTTTTAACTGGAGGGAACATCTTAATGATAGTTTTTGACAAGTTATATTTATGTGAACAATATAATTGCATGGAGTAGAAGCAAGCTTGGATCAGGCATAAGATAACTTGGTCGAAGATTAACCATCAATGTTTTCTGAGAGTGCCAGCATCCTTAGCCCTGAGGTGCTATGTTCATTTAACAAGGGAGCAACTCACACTCAAGGGGGTAAACTAAATTACTAGAGTCATATCACAATTGAGAGGCTAGATTAGAACTTTACAGCTGCCTAACTTGTCAGGGAACTTACTATTGTCCCATGAAGTCTGGCTCAGGCAACTACTAAATTGACCCATTCTTTAACTCACTCTTTTTTTTCCATCATAAGGGTATATAAAAATGTTAAATTCATATCAAGAGCCTAACCCTGGAAACTTCATCAGTAGTACTTATTTTTTTCTGAATAGAACATAGTTTATTAACCTAAGAGAATGAAGAATGGATGTTTAAATCTTTGAATAATCAACAAAATTCTCTGTGCTTTAAAATACATAAATTTTAAATATAAAAAAGAAAGAAGAGAATTTTGTTTCATTTAACAAGGGAGCAACTCACACTCAAGGGGGTAAACTAAATTAGTTAGTAGCATGTGCCATCAAAATTTCTCTGGAATTATGCCAATAAGAACTACAAAGTCTTTCAATTATATGTAGACTATTCTTCTGTTTACTTCACTTTGCATCAGTTCATATGGGTTTTCCCATATATTTCAGAAATCATCCTTTTCATTATTATAGCAAAAGACTATTTAATTTACATTCATATGCCGCTATTTACTCAGGTGTTCCCCAATTGATGCACATCCTCTCAGTTTTCAATCATTTGTCACACAAGAAAAAGAAAAGAATTGCTATGAAAATTTTGTATATATAGGTCCTTTTCCTCTTTTTTTGGATTTCTATGAGGTAAAGCCCTATTTTAGTGATATTGCTGCGTCACTGTTCAATGGCCTTTTGACCACAATTCCAAAATGCTTTCCAGAATAGTTAGACTAGATCACAGCTCCACCAACAATGCATTAGTGTGTTTGTTTTCCCATATCTCCTCTATCTTTCGCTATTTTTTTTTTTTTGGTCATCTTACCCAGTTTCACATTTATGAGATAGTACCTCAGAGTTGTTTTAATTTGCATTTCTCTAGTTATTAGGGATTTAGAGCATATTTTCATATGATTATTAATGTTTAATGTATTTTTCTGAAAACTGCCTATTTAGATCCTTTTAAAGAGGCAGGTAGGTGATACACCTGTTGGAGTGTCAGTCTGAGGTTAAGAAGAGCTGAGTTCAAATCCAGCCTATCATATGTACCAGCTATGTGTCCCTGGGGAAGTCACTTAACCCAATTTGCCTCAGTTCCCTCATCTGTACAATAAGCTGGAGAAGAAAATGACAAACAATTCCAGAATCTTTGTAAGAAAATCCCAAATAAAGGTCTTTATGACCAAAGCAGAACTAGAGATCATTACTGATCACAAAATAGAAAATTTCGATTATACCAAACTGAAAAGTTTTTGTACAAACAAAACTAATGCAGACAAGATTAGAAGGGAAGCAATAAACTGGGAAAATATTTTTACAGTCAAAGGTTCTGATAAAGGCCTCATTTCCAAAATATATAGAGAATTAACTCTAATTTATAAAAAATCAAGCCATTCTCCAATTGAAAAATGGTCAAAGGATATGAAGAGACAATTCTCAGATGAAGAAATTGAAACTATTTCTAGTCATATGAAAAGATGCTCCAAGTCATTATTAATCAGAGAAATGCAAATTAAGACAACTCTAAGATACCACTACACACCTGTCAGATTGGCTAAGATGACAGGAAAAAATAATGATGATTGTTGGAGGGGATGTGGGAAAACTGGGACATTGATGCATTGTTGGTGGAGTTGTGAACGAATCCAACCATTTTGGAGAGTAGTTTGGAACTATGCTCAAAAAGTTATCAAACTGTGCATACCCTTTGATCCAGCAGTGTTACTACTGGGATTATATCCCAAAGAGATTATAAAGAAGGGAAAGGGACCTGTATGTGCACGAATGTTTGTGGCAGCCCTTTTTGTAGTGGCTAGAAACTGGAAACTGAATGGATGTCCATCAGTTGGAGAATGGCTGAATAAATTGTGGTATATGAAAATTATGGAATATTACTGTTCTGTAAGAAATGACCAACAGGATGATTTCAGAAAGGCCTGGAGAGACTTACACGAACTGATGCTGAGTGAAATGAGCAGGACCAGGAGATCATTATATACTTCAACAACAATACTATATGATGACCAGTTCTGATGGACCTGGCCATCCTCAGCAACGAGATCAACCAAATCATTTCTAATGGAGCAGTAATGAACTAAACTAGCTATGCCCAGAAAAAGAACTCTGGGAGATGACTAAAAACCATTACATTGAATTCCCAATCCCTATATTTATGCACACCTGCATTTTTGATTTCCTTCACAAGCTAATGGTACAATATTTCAGAGTCTGATTCTTTTTCTACAGCAAAATAACGTTTTGGTCAGGTATACTTATTATGTATCTAATTTATATTTTAATATATTTAACATCTACTGGTCATCCTGCCATCTAGGGGAGGGGGTGGGGGGGGGTAAGAGGTGAAAAATTGGAACAAGAGGTTTGGCAATTGTTAATGCTGTAAAGTGACCCATGCATATGTCCTGTAAATAAAAGGCTATTAAATAAAAAGAAAAAGAAAAAAAAAAAAAGAAAATCCCAAATAGGTCACAAAGAATTGGACACTTATGAAATGTCTGAACAACATATCCTTTGACAATCATTTAGAGAATGGTTCTTATTCTTTTAAATTTGATTCAATTTCCTATATATTTTACAAATGAGATCTCCATCAGACAAATTTACTGTAAGATTTTTTTCTCCAATTTTTTTCTCATTTTAGTAGCATTGGTTTTGTTAAAAATCAATGTTTTAGTCATTGCAAAAACTTTTTTTTTAATTTATATAATCCAAATTATCCATTTTATCTCCTGAAAACCTCTCTATCTCTTGTTTGCTCATGAACTTTTTTCTTGTCTATAGATCTGATAGGTAATTTCTTTCTTGGTCCTTCAGTACTTCTTAATAATAACTATTCTTGAAGACTGGGATCTCTTCACTGTCATGTATATAAAGCTTAGTGATTAAGCAAAATACAAAACCACCTTCTTTCCCCTTTTCTTCAGCAAAAAGCAGCAGTAGACAGAGCACCACTTCTGAAATCAAAGGACCTAGATTTAAATCCTGTTTATCAGTTATTGGCTTGGACTTGGAGAGTTTAAATAACTTGGAGAAGTTATTTAAACTGTGGTTCATATATCAGGCAAAATGAAGGAGGGAAGATCTATGGAAAAGACTGGTAGCAGCTTTGCACAGAATTATATAAGTTCAGTTATCAGATGTCCCAAATGTCACTTCAAAAACAAAACCATCTCTAGTAAATAAATACTATTGCACAATTAAGAAACAGAAAATGCAGCAATGATCTGTATCCAAAATAACTATGTTGCCTGCTTTGAATATCAGGGCTATCTGAAAGCTTCATGAGCATTAGTGTTACCCAGAGCTCAGGAGTTTTCCCTTGCTAATTTTAAATTAAATTATTAATTTAATAATTTATTGTTATTTATTAATGTATTATGTTTTTGTTATTTAGATATATAATAATAATAAATTAATTAATAAAAATTAAATAATTTTAAACTCCCACCTAAAAACCAATGGGCTTAATAAAGATAGACTAAAATAAACCCTGTCACATAAAAAAAAAATGTGGTCTTCTGCAGAGTTGAATAGCAACAAGTCATAGACCCAAATCTGAATGTAGATTTTGGTCAGGTGGTGTTGTTCCTTGCATAGTCATATGCCAAAGATGGGTTACTTATGTCCATTTCCTTTCATTACTCATTTCATAAGCAATGACTTCCCATTTCTTGGCTGGCCAACCTCCAGGCCATGGATCAAAAAAATATGTTGAAATAATAGAAATTTTAAGTGCAGTAGAATTTACTTCTCATCATTACTCAACCCAGGAAGGTAATAAAAGAAAGGAGCAAATACAGAATTATGTGTAAAGATAAGTTTGAGCACTAGTTTCTTTTGTGAAGTATGGAGATCTGTGATGTAAACTGAAAGACATCTGATATGACACAATCGATAAAGTATCAGGAAGTATTAGGAAGACCATGGTTCAAATCCAGCCCCAATTACTTATCAGTTGTGTGAAGCTGGGCAAGTCACTTAATCTCTATTTGCCTCAGTTTCTTCAACTGTAAAATGGAGACCCACCACTCAGGATTGTTGTAAGATTCAAATGAGATGATAATTGTAAAGTGCTTATTATAATACCATTTAAATATTAGCAGTTATCAAATATGGCTGAGTTTTTCTTGACTGAATTAGAAGGGGAGTTTGATATTGTCCTACTTGAAGGTTGGTTATATCTTTTCAAATAAGAGTTTTCCAGCACTAGAGCCAGTCCAAGTAAAGACTAGCAGTCAAGCAAGAATTAACCTACTTTTAATAAAGTAAAACTAACACAATTAAAATAGTATTAAATGCTACAATAAGCCACCAAGAAGGTTTCAAAAAACTGAGAGTAGAAAAGACCACTATGTATAAGGGATTGAATAGAATCATAAGACGTGGAAGGCATCTTTCAACTTCCTAACTTGACAATGAAGAAACTGAGTTAAAGAAAGGATAAAAAATTTGTTTCAGGTGACATAGAAGAGTAAGTCATAGACTAAAACTCAGTTATCCTAATTCCCAGCATTTTATTTAGGGGGACAGGTTCAACTATATCATACTGATTATTTAGTGGTATCTTTTCTAGTAATGAGATATTCCAATTCAGGATCCTAATAGTACCTGAATTATTTGGCCTTATTAATATATTTCAATTATATTGCTGAATATGGTACAGTTTTTTTATACTTAAAAATAAATTTTTATATATAAACATTAAAATAGGATTCAGCATATTGGGTATTGGGAAATCTTTGGATTTTGAGTTTCCACTTAATTAAGTAGGGAAACATTGAAAAACTCATCTAAACTTTATTAAGATCTTTTTTAGTATTAAAATTATAGAAATAAGACAGAGGCAGGTGTGGTTTCAACTAGTCTCTGTAAGTACTTTTGCTGGCAGAACAGAATTTCACTTACCAGGAGGTCTGTTAATAGCAAGGTTTCGGAAATGGCTGCCTTTGATAATTTCTACAGATAATCGTCCCGTTGTAGCATTATATGACAATCCCACCAAGAGCTCTGGCACCCCTCCATGAGACAAAGACTGTGTGGATGAAGCACTATCACTGTGAGAAACTGCAGACAGGCTGAGCTGAGACTCTCCACTCTGGCAGGAAAGAACAACAAAGAAACCATTGGGACACTTCACACTACTTCTTTTTCTATCCAGCTTACATTATGTTGGGTGAAATTGTGACATGATTTCAATGGCTGCCAAAGATTTCAAATTGTGCACCCTACGTGAATAATAATGGGGCAGGAGGACAGAATCAAGGCTAAGGTCTCTGCATCATTAGCCAGACACATTTGTTTAAAGATCTGTCTCTGTTCAATATTTCCTCTCTGAAAACAAAAGGCTATGGATGTTATTACCAATGTAAATCAAAACCTTGAATATATACACACAGATAATAATACATTTAATATAAACCAAAATTCCCCTTAGAGTAATTTCTACTTGAATGTTTTAACAGAATTTATCTACTCTAGCACTGCTTCTGTTCCCTATTGTTTCTTAATGAATATAGCAATGCATAAAATCATGATTTTGGAATATATTACAACATAGGAAACATGGGATCTCTCTCTCTCTTTTTTTTAATTTTTTGAAGGCTGTAAATTCTACCTGCTCTCTCCTCTCCCTCTCCCCCCAGAAAATAAATGAAAATGAAATTCTACAATTATCTGAAAAAAGGTTCTCACCCATTTTATAGATAAGTTAATGTGAGGTTGTACATTGTTGTATCTTTGGGGATAGAAAAATAATCTTTGATTTAATTCACATGGAGAACTACCAGTGTGGACACTTTCTTCACTGAGGCAGTTAGGAAATTCTTTGTACATACAGGCTTAGGAAGCATCCACATGACACAATGGATAATATGCTGGGCCCAGAACCAGGAAGACCTGACTTTAAACCCCATTCCAGATACTTACTAGCTATGTGACCCAAGACAACTTACTTAATCTCTGTCTCAGTCTCTTTAACTATAAAATGGGGATAATAACAGCAGCTACTTCACAAGATTGTTGTGAAGATCAAATGAGATATTTATAAAGTGCTTATCTAGTGCAGTGCCTAACCCATACTCTATAACTGCTTATTCCCTGTTGCATAGCACTTGCCTAATTAGTAAGTGATTAAAGTCAAATTTTAAGTCAAGTCTTCCTGGCTCAAGGCCAGTGCTCTATCCCCTGAGCCATCCAGCTGCTTCAAAGTGTAGTATCATAGTGTAGCTATCATAGCTCTATTATTTTACAGATGAGGAAACTAAAAATCATAGAGGGAAACCGACTTGTCTATGTTCTCTTAGTCACTAGATTTAGAGTCAAAAGACCTTGACTCAAAGACTAGATATACTATTTATTACCTGTGTGAACTTAGGAAAAATCATTCACTTCTACTTGGCTCAGTTTGCTCAAAAGAATTTAATTATATTATAATCAAGACCCAATCCAGTTCTAAAATGCTATGATGGTATATAAATTTAAGCTATTATAGGTCATTGTAAAAAATGGGGGAAATAACCTCAATATCCAATAATGGGGAATGGCTAAAGCAAATTGTAGGGCAGTGTAATATAGTGAATAGAGAGCTTGTCTCCCAGCAAATCATGATGAGTTGAAGTCTGACACATATCATGCGACCATAGGCAATTTTCTTTTCTTTTTCTTTTTGTTTTTAAGCTTCTCAATGCTCCAATAAACTCTCTAAGACTAAAAGTTACAAAGCAAGAGCCAATATTCATTGGTAAAAGAAATTGTCTATGGTGAAAGTTCTCTATATTAATTAAAGCACTAATCTCATCCCTTCCTTTATCATATTAATAGAATATATGATGCAGTTTAAAATACCATACAGAGATAAAGCTAAGAAATTTAGAAAGATCTTTATGAAATAGAAAAAGAAAGCATTAGAACTAAAGAATGGAAAAATGCTGATATACTAAACTATGGGAGGGAAAAGTGAGATTGAATAAATAGAGAATCCTGATGATGTATTGGAGTGAGTAAAATATTGTTATGATTTATTAAGTGCTGAAATTAATTCATTTAATGTATAATTTTAATTTATTCAATCAATAAGTATTTACTACCTATTTTGCATATTAAAGAGTCTGTAAAGACAGAAGAAAAAAAAAATACTCCTGCTTTTTCTTATATACAATCTGACCTTTCTAAATCTATTTTCCTCATATATAAAATGAAGGAATTTGGAGGAAGAGATCTATAATGTTCCTTCTAACTCTGATTAATAATTAATAAAATAACAATTTCTCCAAAAGGAGAATGGACAGGTCCTCTACATGTGGTTTTTACTCTTCATTACTTTTCATATAGTTTATACCAGACTTAAGCAAGATGAAAAAAGATATGTATCATATTTCTACTCCTATGAAAAGGGTGATATTTCCTAGCTTCTTCTTCCATATCTGTCCTCAAATAGACACTAGATTTGGGATTCTATTGTATTTCAACTGATTTAAACTCTATCTTTATATTTCTTGATTCATGAATCTAACATTCTCTATATCTTAGACCTTCCCCTATCTACTTTTGCCCCCTTCCTGGGTGATATAATACTAACTTTGTTACTATCACAAAACGAATTATTATAGTAATAGGCTGCACTGTACAATATGATGTAAAACATTTCCAGTATTTCTCTACTTTAATGCCTACCCATTTTTTACACTTAAAAGTTGGATATTAAGATGCAAATTACCCAATTCCTGAAGGTACAGAAATTTAATGAAATGCATTCCTCCCTCCCTTTCAGCAACAGAAATTACAATAATTATGAGCAATTAACAATATATTTCTATTGTCCCATTAAGAGAACTAAGAATATGGTCTTTAAGGTCTTAGCTCTATTTTTTTGTTCTGAGAACTCATGGGAAAGAGGAAAAATGAGCATGATTAAATAGCTATTTTCAAATAGCCAACTTAAAAAAAATGGAGGGTCTCAAAAATAGATGCAAATATCCATTGCAGGAGCTAACTTTTCAACTTGAAAATCCAAGTGGCTCTTTTCTTAAAACCTGTCATAGGAAGAAAAGAATACCAAGAGGACCCACAAACACTTTATTTAATGGAATAAGGCCCACAGCAAGAGGATGTGCATCATCACCTGGAGTACCAGACTGCTAGCTTGATGACCTTTCCTCAAGTGTACATGGTGCATTCCAGTTTTTGAAAGTCTGGTCTTTGAATTTTTTTCCCATTGAAAAATTCAATCATTAATGAATCTCAAGGCCATATTCTTCTTAAATTCTGATGTCTTCCTTTTCCACCCTACCCTATTCTAGCCACTGTTTTTACTTCATAAAATGAACAAAAACCGAATAAATCTATCAAGTTAATGTGAAGGTAAAAATAAAGATCCCCTGTATCATAAGCAAAATTAATGGTTTATAAAGTGATTCTATGTGAAGCCCCAACAGAAAGTTAGACAGAAGGGTTCCTTGAATTATGATGTTTCTGCCTAATCATATTAAATCAATAGCTAGCAACCCTTATATCTCTAGCAAAATAGTTGGAATTGATTAACACCACCATAGATACTTACACTCATATTACTTCTTGGCTCCAAAACCAAAGTCACTTTCATTTTCTGTTTTTGGTACAACTGGCTGAGGTGAAACAAATTTTCTCCCATCATCTTTTCTCGTTTCATCTTGAGTAGAGCATATAGCCGGAACCGGACTGCATAGCCCCTCAGATCTTCAGGATCTACTCTACTAAAGAATACTTTCTCTTTGAAGATTGGGGTGGGCCCTCTTTGAACACTTGTCTTCCCCCTCTGCTTTTTTCTGGGAAGCAGGACCATGTGGACTTGCCATGCATCAGCACCACTCCGATCTTTATCTGGAATGTCCTGTGCCTTTACAACAGTCACTGCAAGCTTTTGGCTGGAAAGATTATATTCAAAGATGACATCTAAGTTTCCACACTTTGAGATGGGTTCACGGGCATTGGGAGGGAAATGAAGAGCATTGAGTCCATCAGACTCCTGTGACAAGATATGAATGGGAACAAGTAAATAATTTTTCAGTAGTCAATGAAGTCCTTACAAAGTCCATACAATTGAGGCTGAC
Organism: Sarcophilus harrisii; assembly: GCF_902635505.1. Taxonomy (NCBI): domain Eukaryota; kingdom Metazoa; phylum Chordata; class Mammalia; order Dasyuromorphia; family Dasyuridae; genus Sarcophilus; species Sarcophilus harrisii. The sequence goes on along the minus strand of NC_045427.1, from coordinate 319,274,247 downwards.
CTATCTGCTTAAGTATTAACATAGAATTAAATCAGATATGACTTTCCGTAAGTCACAGACTCCACCATGATTTTCTGAAGACATATCCAAAATATGAGAAATTGAACCTGATTTTGAACTGATCTAATCAAGCCATCCATTTCTTCTGAGGATTTTAATCTTGCTGAGGACTCATAGCAGAAAATAATATAAAGAGAGATATGCATCCATATATCTACATTAACAATGAATTTTGTTATTTACATCATAATCATTTTTTGATGTCTACCCTACCATTATAAATGTGATCAACAAAATAACTGTGTTAACAGTACAAAATGAGATACATTTTCTCTCCACATTGATGAAGTAAGCCAACATTAGCTAAGTGTCTGATAATAGCTTTCTCCCAAGCACTGAAGCTTAGCATTGGTTCTGCTCACTAATAAAGCCATCAAAAAGGTATCATGTTTCATATTTACAAATTAAGCCCAAAAATGAAAGTTTATATGTATTAATGTACTAACAAAGATTTTGTTTGTTTAGATTCTGCTTCACACCATGAATTACAGACATTTCCTTCTTCCTTGATGTAGCACAAATTCCTCTCCACATTTTATGAGTTATTTTAATTTTAGGACTGAAAATATATTACTATAAAAATTGAGGTTTCTTGCAGAATGAGAGGAAAGCTTCCCATATCCTTTCTCTCTTAGCATATTAACACATAAGAGTTTCTATTCAGGGACATTTATCTGAGTAAGTTTCAAGTGATAAAAGTGGTTGCTATAGAGATTGGTTTGAATAAAAATGACATGCATATGTATATGCACAAAAAATACTGGAGAAAAGTCTTCAGAAGATAAGTTGAGCCTTCCCACTGAGAAACTGTCACAATTCTCTGTTCAAATACCAAGTTTTTCTATTCTTAATTACATTGCTTGACTAATTAAAAGTCATGTATAAAACAGACATTTTATCTTGGCCAACAGAGATAATGTGCTCTATCCAACAGAGCTTTAGACTGAGTTTCAGGAAGAACTGGGCTCAACTCCTGCTTTAGAAATAGGTAAGTCAATGAATCAATAAACATTTATTAAGACTTTTTATGTGCCATGCACAATGCTAGATCCCTGACATTGAAAGAAAAAATAAAATAATCCTTCCCCTAAAAAAAGTTATGTTTTATTAGGAAAGATGATCTGCACATTCATTAGGAGATACCAAGTAAAATTTTTGAGAGGGAAAGCATTAGTATTTTGGTTGATGAAAACAGGTTCCCTATAGAAAGTGGTACTTGAATAAAATTAAGGAATCTAAAAATCAGAGACAAAGAGTAAGTTATCAGGCTTTGGAGACAGTATAAAGATATGGAGATGAGATGTGAATATTCTTGTGCAGGGAATAGAAAGGATGCCATTGTCACTGTATCATATAATATTAAGATGGAGGTAAAAAGACTGGAAGAATAGGAAAGGGTCAAGTTATGATAAACTTTAAAAGTTAAAAAAAATTATATTTGATCCTGGAGTTAACAGGAAGCCACTGGAATTTGCATGTTAAAAGAATCACTTTTACAACTGAGGGGAGAATTTTTAAGAATGAAAAGGTACTTGAGGCATAGAGACCAAAGAGCAGGTACTGCCATGATCCAGGCATTAGGTGATAGAGGTATGTATGTACGTAGATCAAACCAAGATTATAGAAAAGAAGCAGAGGCTCACCAAAGCTCTTTGTTGTACCTTCAAAACAACTTTACCCCTCCAAAAACCTCTCTAATCAACTTTAAACAGTGCCTCAATACAAATTCTGGAGTAAAAGAATCCACAAATGGATGGTGTAAAACAATTTTCCGGTCCAAAACAACTTAAAAGGTCAGCAGAAAAGATTTGTTGTATTAGGGTGATAGTAGAGCTCAATTCAATACAAGCCATACCTAGCAAACCAGCAGTAGTCCTTGTAGGTAACTGAATCGGGTGCACTACTGGCAGTTTTTGGACCTCTTAGTCTGCAAACAATAAAAGGATTTTTTCATTGTCCATAATTTGCAGTCTCACTCCCAGAGCAAGAGGAAGCACCAACACACTAGCGCTTATATCTACAGAAGAACTGGGACACTGGTCTCAGATCCAAGGTGGAAGCGAGTCTTTGTGACCACTCATAGACCAGAATATAGGCCAGGGGATTAGTATACACGCCTTTCCCTAGATCATATTACCATGGAAGAACCAAAGACTTAGCTGCAATTTGGAAGATTGCCCCATCATTCCAGAAGCAGAGTCCTATTTGAGCATAAAGTTAAAACTCAAAGAAATAGGCTGAAAAATGAGCAAAGAGCAGTGAAAAGATCCTGACTACAGAAAGTTTTTTTGTGGTGACAAAGAAGATCAAAAAACAAACTCAGAAGAAGAAAACAAAGTCATAACTACTATATCCAATGCTTCAAAGCAAAATATGAATTGGTTTTAGGCCATGGAAGGTTCATTTTTTTTTAAATCAAGTAAGAGAAGTAGGGAAAAGAAACAAGGCATGAGGAATAAAATACACACACACACACACACACACACACACACACACACACACCTATGAAAAAAGAGTCAATAGCTTGGTAAAAGAGGCATAAAAATATACTGAAAAGCTAAAAAACAGACCTAAAATCCAATAAAGAAAAGAGTACTTTGAAAAGTATGATTGGTTAAATGAGGAAAAATAAACAAAAATTCACTAAAGTAAATAACTCCTTAAAAAATAGAATTGGCCAAATGGAAAAAGAGATGAAAATATTCACTGAAGAAAAGAACTCCTTAAAAAATAGAATTGTCTTTAGAACTATGTCCAAAGGGCTATAAAACTGTACATACCCTTTGATCCAGCAGTGTCATTATAAAGAGATCATAAAAAAGGGAAAAGAACATGTGCACATGTGCAAAAAAATGTTTATAGCAGCCCTTTTTGTAGTGGCAAGGAACTGAAAATTTGGTGGAGGCTCATTAATTGGGGAATGATTGAATAAGTTATAGTATATGAGGGCATAGAATATTATCATTCTATAAGAAATGATGAGCAGGATGATTTCAGAAAAGCCTGGAAAGACTTAATATAAATTGATACTGAGTGAAGCAAGAGGAATCAAAAGAATATTGTTCACAGTAACAACAAGATTATGTTATAATCAACTATGATAGACTTGGTTCTTCTCAACAATGCAGTTATCCAAGGCAATTTCAGTAGACTTGAGATGGAAAATGCCATCTGCATCCAGAGAAAGAAGTATGTAGTGAATAAGGATTGCACATAGAACTTTCAGTTTTTGTTTGTTTGCTTCTTTCTTTTTTCCTCCTCATGGTTTTTACCCCTTTTGATCTGATTTTTCTTGTATAACGTGACAAATATAGTAATATGTTTAAAAGAATATCATACTACTTGCTATCTCAAGAAAAGGGGAGATAAGGGAGAAAGAGAGAAAAATTTGGAACACAAAGTCTTAGAAAAACAAATGTTAAAACTACTTTTACATGTATTTGGAAAATATTATTAATTTTTTTTTAAATTGTAGAATTGTCCAAATAGAAGATACAAATTCTTATTGAAAAAAAGCATTTTTAAAAAGGAAAATTGGACACGTATTAGCTAATGACTTTATGAGGCAACAAGAAACAATAACTAAATCAAGAGAATGAAAAATGGAAGAAAATGGAAAACATCTGATTGGAAAAACTATTGACCTAGAAAATTGATCCAGGAGAGATAATTTAAGAATTGTTGAACTATCTAAAAGTCTTGATCAAAGAAAGGGCCTACACATCATCTTTCAAACAATTAATGAAAACTGTCCTGACATTCTAGAAGTAGGGAATAAAATAGAAATTGAAAGAATTTGCCAATCACCATCTGAAAGACATTCCAAAAAGAAAACTCCCAGAAATGGTACAGCCAAATTGCAAAGCTGCTATGTCAAGGAGAAAATATTGCAAACATCCAAAATAAAATTTAAATATCATAGAGCTGTCACAGTCAGCATTAACACAAGATTTAGCAGTTTTTATATTAAAGGACAAGAGGACTTGGAATATTAAATTCTGAAGTTACAATATTACAACCAAGAACAATTGAGTACAATCCTTCAAGGGGGAGGCAGGGGAAGGAATGGATATTCAATGAAATAGAGAACTTTCAAGCCCTCCTGATAAAAAAGACCAGAACTGAATAGAAAATATATATGACTTTCAAATATAAAACTCAATAGAAGCATAAAAAGTTAAACAGAAAAGAAAAATGATGAGGGATTCAATAAGATTAAATGATTTATATTCATATATGGGGAAATTATATTTGTAACTCCTAAACACTTTCTCATTATTAGGAAAATTAGAAGGAGTATGTATAGAGAGCATGGGTGTGAGTGGAATATGATAGGATGTATATATTTTTTTAAAAAGCAACCAAAGGATGAGAAAGAGGAAAGCACTGGAAGAAGGGGAAGGAAAGAGAGAGGCAGAATGAGATAGAATTTTACACTCTATGGGAAGATGGTGGATGTGGGAGAGAGCACATTCACCTTACTTTCATGAGAATTGTCCAAAGAGGAAATAATATGCACCCTCAGTTGAGTATAGAAATCTATCTTTCCATACAGGAAAGTAGGAGAGGAAGGAGATAAGAGAAGGAGGCTATATTGAGAGAAATAAAAGTCAGAAGCAAACCATATTTTAAAATGGACAGAGTGAAAAAAGAGCAAGTAGGATAAAAGAAGAGGAAATAGAATGAAGGGAATATGTATGTAGTAATCATAACTGTAAAAAATAAATAAATCCCAAGTTTATCTGTTAAAGATGGCATTAATCAAATAGAAGTTATAGAAATAAGAGCCATTCCTCAATTGATAAGTGATCAAAGGCAGGTTTTAGAGGAAGTAATCAAAGTTATCCATAGTCATACAAAAAGCAATGCTCTAAATCACTATTGATCAGAGAAATGCAAATTAAAACAATTCCGAGCTAAGATCCCAGATCTACCAGTTGCCCAATGTGACAGAAAAGAAAAATGACAAACGTTGGAGGAGGTGTGAGAAAAATGGTACTAAAGGACAGATGGTGCAGTTTACAATGATTCAACCATTCTGTAGAGTAATTTAGTCCAAAAGACTAAATATCATATTTACTCTTTAACCCAGCAATACCACTCTTAGGTCTATAACCCAGAGAAATAAAAGAAAAAGAAAAACACATGCATATGCACAAAAATATTTATAGCAGCTTTTTTGTGATGCAAAAAAATTGGAAATTGAGGAGCTATCCATCAATTAGGAAATGTTTGAGGAAGTTGCTGAATTTGATTATGATGAAAAACTAAGGCTATTTGTCTTTTGTTCTCGAAGAGAGCCATGATATCAAGGAAGTGATACCATGACATGCAAATGAATTGGATTTAAGTGAGGAAGGGCTGTGCAAGCTCACCTGCCTCACTTTCCCCTCCAGAGTCATCTGGGCCCAGTGGCAAGATACAGATCAAGACCACTGGAGATGGCCCTGGATGCAGTGGGAGACCTTGGTCTTTTTAAGTTAAGGTTAATTGGTCAAATTGAGGTTGTAACCATTTAGTGATTATTGTTAGGAATGGAGGCAAAGAATCTCCTTTTTCTTCTAGCCCAAAAAAGACATTTAAATAAATAAATTTGGGAGAGGAAGACCTTTGGAGTTAATAGCAATTAAGCTTAATAGCAATTTTGTATAACAATCAACTATGAATGAATTAGATAATCTCAGAAATACAATGATCCAAGATACTTCTGAAGAACTTTGGATGAAAATTTTATTCATCTCCATAAACAGAACTGATGAAGTCTGCATGCAAATTGAAGCATGATTTTTCTTTAATTTATGTTTCCTGAGGTTTTTGTCTGTTTTCTTTCACAACAGGAATAACACGGAAATATGTTTTGCATGAATGCACATGTATAACCTATTAAATTATATATAAATTGCTTGTCTTCTCAATGTGAGGAAAGGGAAAAGAGGGAAGGAGAGAATTTGGAACTCAAAAAAATTTTAACATGAACGTTAAAAAATTATTTTTACATGTCATTGTAAGAAAATAAGATATTAAATTAAAAAGAGGAAATGGAAATTTGACAGACTATGGAAAGAGATATGAGAAAGAAAAACAGAGAGAGACACACAGAGATACACAGAAAGAGAGAGATAGAAAAACAGACAGAGACAGAGACAAAGAACTGACTGAAATAAGTTCTTTAAGAAACGGAGTGATCTATCCATTAAGGAGCAAAAGTCAGAAGAAACATTTCCTACAACAACTGAGTTCAACTTTTATCTTACAAAGAAAAATTATGAATGGCTTTCTTTAAAAGAAATTTCATTTATTATCACAATGGACCTGAATAGTAGGACTATCTCCAGAGTGATCTCTAGAGGTGACTAAGGATGGTTGGCATATCTATCATAGTTGCTCAATAATTATTTATTTTGTTTTATTGTTTGATACACTAATAAACTCTCTAACCAGCAAATCTCTTGTTTATTTAAGGACATTAGAGGGACTAAAATTGAGTAATAGATAAACATAATTTTATAGAGAAAAGTTATTCCTCTGTATGGACAATATATATATATATATATATATATTGTATTTAACATATACTTTAACATATTTAACATGTATTGGTCTACGTGCCATCTGGGGGAGGAGATGGGGGGAAGGAAGGGAAAAATTAGAACAAAAGATTTTGCAATTGTCAGTGCTGAAAAATTACCATGCATATATCTTGTAAATAAAAAGCTATAATAAAAAAGGGGAAAAAAAGAAAAAAGTAATTTCTCTAGATCATTTAATAAATAATATTTAATAAAGAGGTTGAGATCTAAGAGCTAATTGACTAATTAATGGAAAGATATGGTCATTTTATTTACTTATAAGGAAATATCAGTCTATAATTTTTACTACTTTTAAAGCTAAGAATGAGACTAAATTAATTTTGTTGTCCTTCACTTTTGAAGATCAAAATGGCATCACTATGTTAGATTCAAGATACCGTGTGTCTCATCAGACCTATATGACCTATATGATTTCAGTATACTCTGTCATGGGTCAGACACAAATAATTACTATGAATATTTGGAATAGATTCTCTAACTTTGTGCATTTCATGTTATTTTGATTCTTTACTCATAGAGCACAGCACCTTCTCTGATGAGGGCACATCATGCTGGGTGGTCCTATGCCAAACATGTCATACAATCAATTCTAAAATTCTTAAGAGAGACCTTAAGAATATCTTTATATTGTTTTTTTCTGACCACACTGAGAACCTTTGTCTGATGTGAGTTCTTCATAAAATAGTCTTTTTGACAAGCATATATTTGGCATTCAAAACATGGCTTTCTTCAGTAGAGTTGGACTGCTTGGCAATTTAGTTTGAGAAAGGACCTCAATGTCTGTTATTCTGCCTAGTGATATTCAGAATCTGCCTAAGACAATTCAAATGGAAGTGATTCAGTTTCCTGGCATGGCACTGGTGTACTGTCCAGATTTCACAAGCATACAACGAGGTTAGCACAATGACTTTGTAGACCTTCAGTTTAGTCAGTCTAATACCTCTCCTCTCCCACACTTTCCTTCAGAGCCTCCCAAACACAGGTAGCTCTGGCAATGCTGTCAATCACATTATCAATGTGGATATCCCTGCAAAGTACATCGCTAAGGTAAGTGAACTTGGCCACAGCATTCAAAACTTCACTATTTACTGTAACTGATTGTTCTATATTATAAGAACAAATAAAGAAAATGAGGCAGTACCAAGTAGAAAGGTGATGGCTTCATATAAACTACAAACTGAGTTGTGAATGCTAAAAACTTGTTACACATAAAGGACATAATTCATATACTTTGTTAGAGATGAAAAGTGCTCTGCTAAGCTTAAAACATTATATAAATGGCAATTATTTTATAATATCCCACTCCTTCATCAAAGTTTTCATCATAATTTCTCAAAAGCAAGAAAAAAAATTTTGATCAGAATTTCAGTCATAATCAGGATTGGATTTCCAGACAGTTCATGTCTACCCAGGAATTCTTCCCCATAATGACCTGTTCCCACTTCTTACCTTCCCCTTAAGACCTTCCATCCTCCCATCTCTATCGTGTCCCTCTCTTATCCTATCTTTCCCCTTGGTTTGAGAACCAAACTATTTGAACTCCATGCACCACTGTACCCACTGCATTCAAACTCCCCTCTGCTGTCTACCCTCTCCCACTTCTACCGCCACCAACTACTTATCTAATGTAGCCCTGTGGGAAAATATGCCTACTTATAGTTCTAATTTCATGTCCTTTTATTTTTCCTGCTCGTAAGGATTAATTAACATTTATAGACCTTTTTATCTATTCCAATGCCAAGATAAAAATTCAATAGCTAATGAGTCTGTCTACACAAACCTGTCAGGTCATCCATTCAGAATAATTAACTCTGTATAAGTTTTCACTTAAGCTGGGAAATCTCAGGGGGAAATTAATGGACAGGACTCCAAAACAGTTCCAAGAATTTTGAACGAGTCTCAATTCCCTTAGGAATTTGTGGTGTCTAGAGTCAACCTAAGGTGCATTTTAGGAGGATGTACAGAGTTCTTTCTTGGGTTGATTGAAGAGATATAATCATGCAGTGCCAAGAATGTCCAAAATGATTGATTTTTTTCAATGCACTTTACCTCTCACCTGGCATTTTGATATTCTTCTCTCATGAAAGTGCCTTTAATTCCATTAATGCAATGAACCTTCCTGGAATGTAACAGATCTTTATATTTTAACCCAGTTTTGTGAATTTTCATTAATTTCACAAAGTCAAACAGTAGAAAGTCAAGATGAGACCTAAAATGCTCAACTTCTCACATATTTATGTTGCACCCTTTCATTTCCTTTACCACAAAACATTCTGTCTGAGAAAATAAGAATTTGTTGTCTCTTTTCAAAAAAGAAGAACCCTATTTTTAAAAAATCTTGGCAGGGGGCTGACTCAAGATAGCAGAGTAGAGGCTGATACTGAATCAGTGGCAGTACTGGTATTTTCCAGAACTCTCAGCCTAGAGACACCAAGGCTCTAGTGTCTGTGGAAGGTGGGACCCTAGAGTACATTCCCAAGAGAGAGTCAGGCATGCAATCAAAGAGAGAGTCAGGCATGCAATCACAGCATAAACCATGTCAGCCATCCCCGATTAGCACAGTCCCAGCCCCAGTCTTGGCCAGCACACTAGATCCTACAGCTACAGTAGGGCAGAAGTACCCCTGACAGCTCCAGGGTAGAAAAGGATCTCTGAAAACAGGTATACGAAATCTCTGAAGCTTGGGACAGTATAGCCTCTACCCTGGAAATAGAGCCCTACTTTAACAAAGAGGTAAAATAGGTTTAGGTTTAATTAGGTTTAATTGATTAATAGGTTAGGAAAATTAGTAGACAACAAAAAAAGTTTCTAACCATTGAAAGTTGTTATGGTGACAAGGAAGATCAAAACAGACATCCAGAAGATGATAAAAAGTCAAAAATCCTATACCCAAAGCCAATATCCAAGAAAAATAAGAATGGGGCTCAGATCATAGAAGAACTCAAAAGGGATTTTGAAAATCATGTAAGAGAGATAGAGGAAAAATTAGGAAAATAGTTGAAAATAGAACAAAAGGAAATACAAAAAGCTAATGAGGAGAAGAATGCCTTAAAAAGCACAATTGGCCATTTGGGAAAGAAGGTACAAAAGCTCACCAAAGAATATAATGCCTTAAAAAAAATCCCACTTATCTCATAGATAATTTCAGAGCAAGAGAAGTTTTTTACAGAACCAAAATCAATACCTGCCTTCTTTACATGCTGATATTTTGAGGTTTCTTTCCTTCTTTATCAAAAAAAGAAGAATGATTCTTTTAGTCTACTAGATTTATAATCTTGGAATCCTCTTCAACTCTTCATCTTCTTCAGCCTAAAAACCAAATAAGTTAACAAATCTTAAGCTTTTCCAGCCGAGAGTCCTTGTGTCTACTCACATAGAATGAATGGACACACTTAATTTAGGTCCTGTCATCTAGATTATTGGAACAACCTCCAAGCTGGTTCCAAGTATCTCAATATTCTATTTCATTTTGCTCTCAAAGTGATTTTCCTAACAGCACAAATCTGACCATGTCAGTACTCTTGCTCAATAACTCTCAGTAGCTTCCTATTGCTTATAGAATGAAATATAAACTCTAAGCACTTATGAATCTGATCTCCAACTATCTTTCTAGACTCATTGTTCCCACTCTCAGCAATTTAGCCAAATTTCAAATATAATATATAAGTATACAATAGCCTTGTATACTTTCTCACACACTACACTCTGCTTCTAATTCCCCACCTCCCCATCTCTAGAATGGTTACTTTCCTCCCCTCCACCTCACAGAATCTCTCTTTTCCTTCAAAATGCAGCTCAAGTATCACCTTCAACATGAAGTAATTGATGATCTCTCCAACTGTAGGTTTTCCCACCCAAACTACCTTGGGTTTAACTATTTTGTGTTCATTAGTATTTTTTAATATGTACTCTTACCATATTTACATGTTTGCTTATTATGTTCCCGGGAAAACCTAAGGTCCTTGGAAGATAAGATTATTTCATACTATGCATATGTTGTCCCATACTCCCATACTGCCTAGCACTTAATAATAGGCATTTAATATCTGTTTGTTGACTGCTTCATTGGAGATATGAACATTTGAATCAACATTAATATTAAAGATTTCTTTTGAACTATTTTAGTATGATATAATTGATGCCATCTATACTTACCCAAATTATACACACCTATAATATATTTCAGGTACTAGATAAAGTATGCAGGTACTGCATAATACTTAATATAGTTAAGAGACAAACAATTCTTACAAGTAGAACTAAATCTCCAAGACAGGCAATTACAGGAACAGCTTCAAAATTGCACTTGAGGTTCTACTGTAGAAGGACCAAATTACAGTTTTTGTCTCAAAATAGATCCCTGATTGAATGGCACAAAGAGATGTCTGGATATTTTCAGAGTCTGAGAATGTTAATCCACTCAATACAAAGTCTTCTATTAAGGTACACAATGAATTTAAACGAAAGGTTACAAACAGTAATCAATTCAGAATCCAGATATATAATATTCAGAGGAATACAATATAGAATCAATCAACAAGTAAACATCTTTTTTATAGCAAGCTAGTCTTCCTCATGACCACCACCACTATTTTAAAAAAAAAACTATGTATTGTATTGTGTGTGATTTGACTTGAGCCTTATCAGGGACACATGGTACATTATGGCTTGCTTTGTATTTATATTCCCATTTATGCTTTGTGCTTCTGCATAAGTGATTCCTTTTAATAATTAAAGTTAAAGAGTTAAGAAGCAGATTTCAACCTCTTCAAAAGGGACCATATAAACATTTGCCACTCTCCAGGTGCTCCAGTAGTCTATATAGAAGGGCATGCCTTTCAAACATTTTTTTTAACAATACTATATTGTCAATTCACTTATTTAGCTACAATCCACAAATTTTATCATCATTAGTATAGTGACACAGGAATTTATATCAACAAAGAAGCACCTATTTAGGATTTATAATTTATATATTTGTATATATTTATATATAATTTATAATAAATATATCAATCAAGAAGCACCTAGTAAGGATTTATATTCTTTCCCCATCATCACCACCACCACTCTTTTCAAAAAGGGTGTTAGTCAGTGGGAATATAAAGAAAAGCAAAACGATTAAAAAAAAAAAAAAAGCTTTTCCCTCAAGGAGTTTACATAATAATATGAGAAAAACACATAGATAAATTGATAAACAAAAGATAGATTGAGAGAAGGAAGACAACCTTAGAGAAGAAGCCCAAGTAGTTAGGAGCACTGAGAAGAGCTCCTACAGAAAATAGAATTGAAGCTATCTTAAAAGAAGCTACTCATGTCAAGAAATGGAAATAAGGATAAAGAGCATTCCAGGTAGGGAAGAAAGCCAGTGACAAGAAATGAAGATGGAAGACAAAATAATAATAAAAATAGCAAATAGTTTAGTTAACAATAATAATATTCATCATATTCCTTTTTTGGCAACTTTGCCAATCTAAAAGGTATTTTCCACTCCATTTTACATTTGTTGCTCTGCCTTTACTTGTTTAAACTTGTTGCTCAACTCCACTGCACAAGATGTTTCTTTCAGGATAAACTCATCACTTCTAAACTCACCACCATGCTACTAAATCAAGCCTTGAATTACTCCACTTCCTTCAGCATCCTCTCCCCTATGAATAAAGGGCTAAGAGGACAAATTACCAAATTCTTCCCAATGCCTTCCTTTACAGAGGAAACTAGACTCTCAAATCAACTGGTTTCAATATCCTCCCACCCCTGCCATCCTTATCCCCCTTAATACTCCCTTCCTCCTTCCTGCTTCCAGTTGTGCATTGTCTCCCCCTTTATATTGTAAGATCAATAATGGCAGGGACTATCTTTATTTTTGTTAATTGTACCCCCTGCACTTAGCACAGGATTGGACACATCATAGGTGCCTAATAATGTTTATTGGATTTGATAGAGTGAAATCTTGTTGCTGCTTTAATTCAAACTCTCTATTAGTGATTGGGATAATTTTTAATGTTAATTGGAAAATTTAAATGAAACATTTTTTTTTAAGATACGTCACTTAGTGATTGTAGATCAGTTCATTTCCTGAGATTTATGTGTATGGCCCTGTATAATAACTGATGTTAATGTTGATGACAATGGGATGCTGCAAAGGACTAAAAAGTCTTATAATTACCAAAAAAAAAAAAAAAATTAAATTGCACTCAGCTTAGCTTTAGTTGCTCTTTTATTTTGTTCTTATTCTTTTAAAACTGTTCATATATAGTATGCGTAGAACTCCTAATTACCCAAAAATATCTGATAAATCAGAGTAATGTATAACTCAGAAATTCTAAATAAATTATAATTTGCTATATGCTGAAACCAGGAAGGCAAACAATACATTAAGATTATAACTATGACATTTCTCTATAGAACAAGAACTAAAAAAATTATAAATTGGGTGAACAGATAGTGAAATAGATATTTTCTCTGGACTGCACTACTTCTCAGACCTCTACAAAACAGAAATATGAGCAAAAATAAAGTAATTTTAGCTGTTTCCATGGTTTAGGACACTCAGAATCCAAAAGATCAAAAACCCGTAAATGACACTCATTATCCCTGAGTTAACTTGATACATTTTTGGTGCCCTGCCCCCATTGCGGCAAGGCTACACTAGCAGACCCAATAACATAAGACAGACTCAGGCTTATATCAAAACCCACCTTGGCACTCTACTCCCCTCTTCCTCTTTCTAGTATCATAAAGACTCAGCTATGGAAATTTACTCAGGCCCCAAGAACCAGTTTGGTCACAGCCCTTCAAGAGCAAAAACCTACTAGAAGCTGCAATCTGGAAACACAAGTGCTGCAAAGCTCTGAATTACTGGTCAGGGAAAGGCAGGTTGCCCAGAGAATTTGGGACCAGAAAGAGTGTGACAGGTTTACAGAACAGACATAGTGGGTTTGGGGAACTGTGTAACACTATACCAAGCTTGAGATAAAGAGTATAGCATTAAGCTGGTAAAAATTCTGACCACAGAAAAATCAGTTGGGGAAGAGGCTAAAAATGTCAAAGATTTCAGGAAGAAGAAACCTCAGAGAACTGGAACATAAACAGATAAATCAACATTAAAAAACCCAGTATCAAAAGAAAATATGGTCTCTGTGTTTTGTAAACAAATTCAAGTCTCTGAATAATTATTGCAAAATTAAGGGAAATGATTCAACGCATGATGAGACAGAGAACCTGTGAAATTTAAGGAAAATATGCAACCATAATGCACTCTTCTTGGGATATTTAAAAGAGAAATGAGAATTATGAGAGCAGAATGTCTAGAATATGAAATTTTGAATTGCAAGGCAAGCCTCACCAAAGAATAGAAAAGGAATAATAGATTGGGAGTGAAAATACAGAAGTGAAAGACAACCCAGAAGAGAAGCAAAAAGAAATAAGAAAAAAAATATGCTCACTATACAAACAAAACTTACGAATCTTGAAGACAGAATACATAGAAACAATCTCAAGAACATAGGTCTTCCAGAATAACAAAATGCCAGAACAAAAACTTCAATTTCATAAAAAAATAAATAATACAAAAGAACTTCCCAGAACTCTTGAACACAGAACATGAAATTCCAACTGAAAAAATTCACAGTTTACCTCCAGAAAAAAAAAAAAAAACTATTTCAATCATGATTCAGGAGACAGATCTTCAAATGCGAAGGAAAGCCTATTTTACCCACTAGAAAAAGGAAGAAGCAATGTGATGTTCTAAAGGTCAATGGAGTGCAGAATATAGCCAAGGGTGACCTATCCTACAAATAAAAGGTGGATGTTCAACAATTAGGAGGAGTTTGAGACATTTTTAGAAAGAAAACCAAAACTGAAAAGATTATCTGTTCTCAAACAACTTTAAACAACAGAAATGCAAGAGGAGTAGGAAAAAAAATAGGTTAACAGCAACAGAATGAAAACAAAGAGCTTAGCACTAGTTCTTTCTATATGTATAGAAGGAGATAGGAAGGCAGAAATCTAGTAAAAATAATAGTGAAGAGGCAGACAAGGGACATTATAGACAGAACCTGACAATACTCTGTCCACAAGTTAATGTTTTTTTTTTAAGGGGACTATTACAGCATAACATGGAAAAGTCTGTGAAAGATATGGACAGTAAGATAAAGAGTGAGTCACAATGCCCCAGGATCAAATCAAGGGCTAATAATGAGAGAAAAATGACCTAGTCTCAGGAAGAGAAAAGCATATAGGACAGTTGATTAGGAGGATGGAGATGAGTTAAAAGGGAAAAAGAAAGAAAAAAACTACTTTGGAGGTGGGAAGGGGGTTCCACTGATAAATTATCCTGTGGGGAAAATGAGACAGAACCTTACCCTGGGTGTGGCCTGGGGATTCTGATATGTAAAAAAGTCCACTTGTCCTGGGAGAGAGGGAATTGGAAACCCTAGAGATAACTGAACACTAGAGGAGTGGGAGAGTATGCACACAAAGTTATTTCCAGTCATATATAGGGGAGAGGGCAAGATCAACAAGAGAAATTTAGATCAGTGAGAGGGAAATGGAGGTACCTTAATTAAGGGGCAGTGTCCTCTCTGACACCTGAAATAATTGACATTGCTCTAGTAGTGAGGCAATTGAAAAGGAGTCCATAATGCAAAGCCTACAAGGCAAGGACAAAATTCACCTAGAGGGCAGAGTTATAACAGATGCATTAAAAGCTATCTCTTTATGATGAACACAGGAAAAAAAAGAGATACATAAATGGTTATAGGAGTTGTAAATCAGAGAATGAGGATGTAAAGTAAACAGAAAGAAAAGATGGATAATGAGAATGGAATGGATTACAAAAATTCAATTGAATAAATAATAACAACACTAAATGAAGGAAAAGACAGGAAGGGTGGATATATAGACTAAGAGAATAAAAGAGGAGGAAAAAGTAAATAACCAGATAAACACAAGAGAAAGGGACCAACAAAAAAAATCACAAAAGAAAAGGGGTAATAAATAAAAAGATCAGAAATGAGAAGAGTCAGTAAAGACAGTATCACTTCAAAAAGATTAAAATAAAAGTAACTGAAGGTACATAGCACAATAAAGCAGAAAAGGAGAAAAGATCATAAAATGAAAAAAATCCAATTTTAGAGACAGATGGAGGAAAACATAAACTTAACTTTAAATTTGAATAGATTAAGCAATACAACAAAATGAAAAACGTGAAAGATTGGATTTTAAAAACACTACAATCTGTTTCTTATAAGAAATACATTTTAAAAAAACTATACACAAAATAAAACTGAGGATATGGAGGGGAGGGAGAGATTACTGTTTCAAGTGAATCATAAAAAGTAAGAGTTACCATCATAATTGATATTAAAGAAAAAAACAAAATTCAAAAAAATAAAAGAAATGAACAAGAAAACCATGTTATGCCAAAAGAAACCATAGACATCAAACTAATATTAGTAATAAACTTACAGGTTCCAAATATCTTAACTTCTAAATTCATCAAGAAACATTATCTGAGCTTGATGGAGACATACATCATAACAAAATAGGAGCAGAAGATTAAGTATCAGTTTTAGATAAGTCAAAGACAATGATAAATAAAAAGAAATTATGGAACTGAATACATTTCTGGAGAACCTACAGATAAAAGATCTATGGCATCTTCTCAATGGGACAGCAAAATAATATAAAATATTTCTCCATATTTCATGGAAATTTTATCAAAAATAAGGAACATTTACAATTGTGCAAAGATATTGTGACAAATGTAAAAAAAATGAAGAAACAATTAACATATACTTTATTTACCACTTTATAATAAAACTGGAAAATGTTCAAGAATCAGAGATAGAAAATATGGACTCAAGTCACAATGTAATATGTATATCTCAAATAATGAATGAATCAAATAAGAAATCATAGAAACAATGAATAAATATGTTTAAAATGTAATGATGAAACAACATAAAAAATTTCTGGAATGTAGCTAAAACTGTCCTCAGAGAAAAATCATATCCTTTTATTCATACATTAACAAAAGAGAAGATTAATGAAATGAATATGCATTTTAAAAATTCTAATCAACAAATAAAATTTTAAAATCACAAAAGAGGAAATATTAAAAATTGGGATAATAGAGATAATTAGAAACAAAAACATAGAGGTGATTTTAAAAACTAATAGGTGGTTCTTTGAAAAGACTAATGAAATTTTTAAAAATCTTTTCTAAATTTATTGTTTTTAAACTTTTTTTAAGTTTGAGTTCCAAATTCTATTCATCTCTCCAGTCCCTCCCCTACTAAGTACAAGCAATGTGATAGCCATTATACATTTGATATTATTCAAAAAATATCTCCATATTAGCCACATCACCAAAAAAAAAAAATCTATACAAAGAAAATTTTTTTTAAAATTCTGCTTTCAGTTAAATCCATTAGTTCTCTTTGTCTGGAGGTGAGCAACTATTTTCATTGTTAGTTCTTCCAAATTGCCCCGGATCGTTGAATAGGTCAGAGTAGCTAATTCTTTTGCAATCAATCATCATCCCAATATTATTATTATTGTATACCATGATCTTCTGGTTCTGTTGACTCCATTTTCCATTGATTCATATGTCTTCCCAGTTTTTCTGAAACCATCCACCTCATCATTTCTTATAGTATAATAGTGTTCCATCAAAATGATATACTTATCAGCCATTCATTAACTGATATATAAGCCCTACATTTCCAATTCTTTATCACCATAATTTTGGACATAGGGGTTCTTTGAACTCTTTGACATAGTTAGTGGTATTTTGGGGTCAAAGAGTATGCCCAGTTTTATATAGTGCTTTGGACATAGTTACAAACTGTTCTCCAGAAAGCCAGTTCACTATTCCACCAACAATTCATCAGCATACCTATTTTCCCACATTTCCTCTGGAATTTGTCATTTCTGGTCAGTATCAGGTGGTTCTAGCCATCTTAATTTGAATTTTTCTAATCAATTGTGATTTAGAGCATTTTATATGAATATAAACAGCTTAAATTTCTTCTTCTGAAAACTATCTGTTCATATTTCTTTACCGTTTATCATTGGAGAATGGTTCTTATTTTTATAAATCCCTACATATTTGAGAAATTAAGCCTTTGTTAGAGAAACGTATTCTTTAAAAGTTTATATTACTTCATTCTCTGTGGTGCTTTTTATCAAAATGTGGTTTCCCTAATTATCTTGTTTTAATGGGTCTATTTTCCTTTTGGAAAAGACTAATAAAATTCATATATCCTTTGATAATCTGATTAAAAAGAAGAAAGCAAAAAAATCAAATCAATAAATTAGCAAATAAGCAAGGTAAAACCATACCACAACCAACAAAAATAAAAAGAATAATTAGAATATATGCACAGATCTAACAAAACTGGTAACACAAAAGAAACAAAGACAATCTTTCAAAAACATAAAATATCCAAACTATCAGGAAACAAGATAGAATGCTTAAGTAACTCAGTCTCAGAAAAGAAAAAAGATTTAGCTGTAGAGAAGCCACCGGGGAGGTGGGGTGGAGAGAGAGAAACCTAAAAACTTCTGAACCCTATGGATTCACTGGAAATTTTATTAAACTTTTAAAAAAGAGTAACGAGAGTATACAATTCAAAAATTGAGAAAGAAAACATCTTAACAAAATCATTTTGTGAGACAAATATAATCCTGCTACTTAAACCAAGGAAAGATAAAACCATGAATTAGTTCACTAATGAACATTGACTCAAAAATTTTAAACAAAATCTTCTCAGACTACTAATCTTTCAATAAATCATTATTTATGATCGAAGGGGATTTATGCATGTTTCATACATTGGATATGTTTCAACATTGAGGGAAAAAATCAAAATAAAGGATCATATTAAAATCCAAAATATCTACAAGTACATTAGTACCTGAATAGATAATATAAAAAGTTATTGACAAAGTGCAGCATTCTTTTATGCTTAAAAAAACCTTCAAAATATAGGCATAGAGTAACCTTTTTTGAACCATAAAATATATATCTAAAATTAAAAGCAAATCTTATATGCAACATAGATATACTAAAACCTTTTCCAATAAATACAAGATTGAAACAAGCATGTTCTGTTTTCCCACTATTATTTAATATAATTTAGGAATGCAAACAATAACAAGACAAGGGAAAAGAATTAATGGAGAAAAATGGAAAGAGATAAAATTGTGTTACAATTTAATTTGGGAAATCTCAAGGAATCATCAAAGATAATAATTGAAACAATAGCTTCAGCAAAGTTGCAGACTACAAAATTAATATTTAAAATCAACAATATTTCTATATAATACTAAAATAACACAGAATAGTAGAAAGGGAAACATCATTCCTAATAATTACATATCTGGGGATAAACCTCCCAAAATACAAAAATAAGACTTGTTTATATCATAAAATCCTCACTTTAGAAATAATCTAAGAATTTGGAACAATCTAAATAGATGGATGAGTATTGAATGTTCATGACTAGACTGTACTAATAAAAATAATAATATTAAGAAAATTAACATACTTTTTAATGCTTATGCAAATTATTAAAGGGACACTACAGAGCTGGATAACACATTTGAATTGGAAAAACAAAAATCTAAAATATTGAGGAAAATTATGAAAAGGAGTAAGGATAAAGAGGTGATACCACTTACACATTTCAAATTACATAAAAAACAACAGTCTTCAAAACCATCTATTATAGGTTAAAGAATAAAGTGCAGTTCAATGAAACAAACAATGCAGAAACAATAGAATTCAATAACCCAGTATTTGATAAAGTGGAAAATATAAATTTCCTAGGGGAATTTAAACTAATACTAGCCACCACATTCCATAATATATGCTAAGTATATATATGTATATGACCTTATTATTAAAGAGCATACTAATAAAAATTAGAAGAGAAATAAATCATGTCCCTCTCATAGTTATGGATAATGTATATAGTTTAACTAAATAAGAAAGACGTAATTTCAAAATATGAAATAGATTACTGATTACTTAACAGTGAAAATCTTCAAAGAAAACTTTAATGTATCAAGAAAAAGAATGGAAATAATCAAATAGGGAAAAAATCCTTGTGTCAAATATTTTCATAATTCATATTTTTATACATATTATTGGTATTATACATATATGAAATATATTTATGATTAATACCCATTCCCCCAATAGATAAATGTTCAAAGGATATTAACAGCTTCCAAAAGAAAAGATTCAAAGCATTCAAAATCACATGGAAAAAATGCTCCAAATCACTAATGATAAGAGAACTATAAATCAAAACAATCACAAGGATACCCTAAATGGTAACAATTAATTCTGGAGGAGTTGTGGAAAGAAAGATACTCTCATACATTGTTAGCGGAGCATTAAAATGATATGTCCATTTTGGAAAGCTATTTGGAATTATGCAAATAAAAAGACTAAAATGTCCACACCCTTGAAATAGAGGTGAAATAGAGACTCCATTTGTGGGTTTATATGCCAACGAAATCATTCATAAGACAAAAAGTTCCTTCTACACCAAAATACCTAAAGGAACCTTTTCTGTTATTAACTAAGAATGTGAAATAAAGTAATTCAACAAGGGAATGGTTAAACTAGTTGTGATATATGGATGTAATGGAAAACTATTATCTTGTAAAAAAAAATGTTATGTGTAATGTATACAGAGATCTATATGAACTCAAAAAACGTCAAATAAACAGAGCCAAGATAACAATATACATTGTAACTACAACAATGACAACAATGTAAATGGAAAGAATAATCATACATCAAAAATTCAAAAGTAAATGAAACAAAACTGTAAAGTGTGACTCAAATGAAAAGATTATATGTCATGGATTTGGGATGTCTACAAGTGTTACACATTGCATGTGTTCTTGAACTTTTTCTAGGAATTAATAAGATATGTCGACTTTTTTCCCTCTAAAAATATTCTAGTTATCATATGGGATAGTTTTCAGCAAGGGGAAGGGAAAGAAATACATGGGATACTATGATGATATAAAAAACAAAAAAATACTAATAAGATCTTATTAAAAGTTGATAACTTGCCTCTGGGCTCCAGGCTGAGGAAGTATCAGTGGAATAAGGTTCTTCAAAGCCTGGGTTGCTAAAGGATGTCTCTATCTCCTGGTTCCTTTCTGTGGCTTGCACACCAAAACTTTGAGTCAAGATGGCTTCGTGTCCTCCGGTTCTTTCTTCTCCAACATCCCTATTCTCAGATGCAGTCCTTGAATCCACAGAAATGTGATCATATTCACCATAAGAAACATTATCTTGGTAGGTTGGTTGGCTCAATCCATCCAAATCTAAATCTGAAATAAGAAGATAATTTCAAAATCATTAAAGTTTCTTTTATTTCTCCTGATATTCAGTAAAAATTAACAATGCTGTTAACAAATACCTGAGATCTCTTTAGCCCAGATCCTACCAATATCAAATATCTGACTTAAATTTGATAATTAGAAAATAAGTGATTTGTCAACATTAAAAATAATCTCAGCTCAAGGAGAAAATTTAACTATGCAATGGGAATTCTTATTTCCTCAGTATTATGGAAAATTTCTGATTCAATCACCAAGTCCCTATCACTACATATGTCCCACAGAAGCATTATTTTATCGAACATTATAAGTTATGAAGAATATATGTTTATTCTAAACTACTAGAAATCTATAGAAACTATTTTTGGGGTGAATCTAGAGGCTATCAAACTATCCCTCTTTTAATATCCTCAAAGTTACTCATAGGAAGACACACAGAAAGTTAGTAAAATCATTTAGGAAGGAAGTAAGCAATTAACTGCTTTTCTCATTTCTATTCATTTCTACTTGAGGCCTTTCCTATCTCCTACTTTCTAGTAATAGGAAATCCAGATCCCACTATTAGGGGTTTTTCATAGGTTGTCAAGTTTTACTCCATCTTACCTATCTTATATTATTTTTTATGTACTTCTACAATGAGCTAACAAACTAGCCATGATCAGCCCCAATCTTTGCTCATATTGTTCTTATAAACCATCTCCTTTTCCAAAATTCCTTATTACCAGAAAGGGTACAATGATTCTCTCAGTCATCATACTTGAAACCTAGATATTGTCCTTGATTCCTCACTTTTTCAATTCCTAATTTCAATTAGTTGGACTAAGTCCTGTAATTTTTACCTCCATAATTTCTCTAGTATATGTCCTCTTCTCTTTTCTAATACCTACTGTATCTCTAAGATCTAGTGTGCTAAAGCAACAGAGTTCTGCTTTGCTGGCTCTGAGGCCAGAGCTGAGGCTAGGGCTGAGTTTGCCCTGGTGTGACCTCCTCTGTGCTGGACTCCCACCTTGGTTCCCTCAAACTTCTCTGCTGACCTTCCAAATACTCTTTGCTGTTTCTGGGCTGAGAAGTCTAGAAAGACCAGTAGTGACATTGATTGAGAGGTACCTAGACCCATTCCTACTTTACTAATATGGGACTGGGGCTGAGGCTGGTGTGGGATTTGCTGGCATTTTCTGCACCAGGACTATGGCTGGGCCTCCACCCTGGTTCCACAGATTTTTTCTGCTGACTTTCTAAATTGTCTTTGGCTGGAAAAATATTTTAGTCCATCTTTTGGGCTGTTCTGATGCTCTAAAATTTGTTTACAATCATTTTTAAGGAAATTTTGGAAGGTTTGGGGGAGAAGTTAG
Organism: Sarcophilus harrisii; assembly: GCF_902635505.1. Classification (NCBI taxonomy): domain Eukaryota; kingdom Metazoa; phylum Chordata; class Mammalia; order Dasyuromorphia; family Dasyuridae; genus Sarcophilus; species Sarcophilus harrisii. Next base: position 319,251,872 of record NC_045427.1, on the reverse strand, counting down.
GTGAGTTTCTGCTTTTACTCTACCATCTTGCCTTCACCTCAAAGATCTCATTTCTCAAATATATAGAGAATTGAGTCAAATTTATACATTTAAATCATTCTCCTAATGGTAAATGATTAAAGGATATGAAGAGACAGTTTTCAGAAGGAACCAAAGCTATCTATAGTCATATGAAAAATGTTCTAAATCCCTATTGATTAAAGAAATATAAATTAAAACAATTCTGAAGTATCATCTCAGATCTACAAATTTGCTAACATGGCAGAAAAAGAAAATTACAAATATCAGAGGGGATGTGATTTTTACAAAAGGCATACTAATGCATTGTTGGTAAAGTTTTGAACTGGTCTAACCATTCTGGAGAACATTCTGGAACCATGCCCAAAGCAATAAATAAAACTGTTCATACTCTTTTACTAGCAATCTCACTACTATGTCTATATCCAAAAGAGATAAAAAAGTAAAAGGATCTCTATGCACAAAATTATTTATAGAAACTCTTTTGTAATAGCAAAGAATTGGAAATTGAGGAGATGTCCATCAAAAAAAGAAACTGCTGAAGAAGTTGTGATATACGATAAAGATAAAATACTATTGTTCTGTGACAAATGATGAGGAAAACGGTATTAGAAAAATCTGGGTATAATTACATGAACTGAGGCAAAATGAGATGAGCAGAACCAGGAGAGCAATATAAACAATAACAACACTTTTGTATTATGATCAACTGTGAATGATGTAGCTATTCACAGAAATACATTGATCCAAAGCAATTATAAGACATGATAAGAAATGTTATCCATCTCCAGTGAAAGAACTGATGGCATCTGAATGCAGTTTGAAATGAAGCATACTTTTAAATTTTTTTTCTTTATTTTAATTGGGAGAGGGAGGTGCTTGTGTTTTCTTTTGCAGCATGGCTAATATGGAAATGTTTTGTGTGACCATATATGTAACAAGTGACAAGTATAAATCATTTGTCATCTTAAGAAGAAGAGAGGGGAAAGAGGTTTAAAGAGCATTTGGGATTCAAAATTTTAAGAAAACAAATGTTTTAAAAAATGTAACTACAACTGAGAACAAATAAAATTAGGAGAAAGAACTTTTCATAATCTGATCTTTTCCAACTTTTTGAAACATTTTATTCTCTTTCTATACTCTGTTGTCTAGTGACACTGGTCTCTGTTATTCTTCACACATGACCCAAGCTTGCAATTCTTCGTGTTCATCTCAGTCTCCTCATTTCCCTCATTTACTTCAAGTTTCAGCTAAAACCCCATCTTCTGCAAAAAGTCTTAACCAGGCCTCCTTAATCTTGGTGCCTTTTCTCTGAGACAACCCCCAATTTATTCTGTAAATATTTTGTATTTTACATGGTTGTATGCATATTCTCTTCTCCATTAGACTAAATTTTTTGAAAGCAAGAATTATCTTATTTTCAGGGGATTTTTTGTTTTCATTTTTTGCCTTCCTTTGTATTTTCAACACTTACCACAGTGCCTGGCACATAATAGATAATAAATTCTAGTTGGCTTACTATCCATTCTTTCAAATCCTATAAGCTTTCTGTTTCTGTTTCTGTCATTAAGCTTCTATTCTGTCACCATCAAAATATCTTTATAAATCTATGTCATTTAATTTTTCACTTAATTAATTTTTTCCTGTATTAGCTATATATTTTTAATTTGATCCATGTATTTTTATCTCTATCTTGTATTCCTGACATCAGAGAATGTTTAACACTTCTGTATTTTGCTCAACACCAAGAAACTGTCAAGCAGGAAATTTGTTTGTGCAGACAGATGTGTGACTTTTCATTCATATTCTAGGTAATTTCCTGGTGTGGAAATTCACTCCCTCTACTCAAACACATTGGTAACTGAATGAATGTTAGTGATTTGTTTGTAACTTGTAATTATAGAGAGTTGTCTGTATAACAGGAATGGTAAAAATGGCTTTTCCAAGGCCACACAACTAGTACATATCCGAGGCAAGACTTGGCCTTTGATATCTCTCACTACAATACTGGTCCTCTATCCACTATCCCACACTATCTCTCAATAACCACAATTTTCATGGGTTTTTATGTTTTTTCACATTAGGTGATTAGTTTGTTTCTTCTGTTGCCTTAGGTCAAACCTCTTAGATTCACATCCATAGCTTATTATGAGACTTTTTACAAATACATTTTATTCCACATAGTAAGATCATAACAGCCACGATAGATGATTTTTATTCTTATAAAAACAAGGAAAATAAAGTGGAGCCCATATGCAAAAATCCAAAATATTCAGGATGTCCTAAAAGTCTTAGTTTACTGTTAAGTAGAACTTAAAGCCTTAGTTAAGTAAAGTTAGTTAACCTTAAGACTGAGCTAAGATTTTTGGGACACCCTATATAACTGAATTCTTTTCTAAGTTTCTAATTATTAGATTCATTCCTTTTTCACATTAACTCTGAAATAGTCTTTTAAAACAGTAGGTTATCCATCAATGTATGAACTACACAGCAGGCTTTCAGAGAAAAATCTAACCAACCCAAAAAATTATTCCCAATCACTGTCTCCTGACTTTAATTCCTACAGTGATAATACCTAGATCAATAAGAGAGCAATTTTTAAAGCTACATTAAGCATTGAAAAGCAAATCATAACTGAGAAATTTATTAATATTTATTTAATTTATTAATTAAAATTAATTAAATTAAATTAAATTAAATTAAATTAAAAATTTATTAATATTACAAATCCCTTTCCTTGACATACAAGAGAGAAGCCTGCTAGGAAAGAGTATGACTAGTGTAGTATGTAAGGTAGTACAGAGAAGGAAGGAAGACAATTATAGAAAGCAATGTTGCCATCAGTTTAAATTAAAATATACCCTCTGGCCTTAAATATATGAAAAAGTAACTACCTGTTGGTAAAGATATTTGTTCTACATAAATAAAATCAGAAGTGGGGAGATAAGTAGGGTCATTTTATCATATATTAATAAACATAGAAATGTGCATGTACAATCCTTTTTTGTTATTTGTATATGGAAATAAATGTTTGTTAATATATGTCAAAAAAAGATATTTGTTCTATAGAATCATAGTAGGAAATGTAAAACTATTTTCATCATAAAAATCTAATAACATCATAAGTTTCAAAACATTTGATTTCTTTTAATATATGCTTATTGAATTTCACTGAACTGAGCCAAAATTGTCAATCAATTACCAAGAATTTATTAAGTGCCTACTGTATGCCAAGCATGATGCTAGCTTATAGACAAAAAAAAAAAAAAAAAAAAAAACAGTCCTTGCTCTCAAAAAGATTACATTCTATCAGGGTAAGTGGGGGGGAGGGGTAAATTTTATATATACATATATATGTGTGTATATTAATATATATAATACACATATGAGCACATAATATGTGTGTGCATGTGCACAATGTATCTTGTATATGTATGTGTGAATTATATATGTATAAAAAGTAAATAAAAACAAATTTAATCAGGTAATATAGCAGCTGAGGGAATCAGGAGAGAAAGCATGCAGAATGGATATTTGAGCAAATATCCTAAAAGACAGAAGTAAAAAATGAGAAGTGAGGCATGGAAAAGAGTCAGTGCTAAGTCCACAAGAATATATTTCATCCCACCACAGTTCTATTTGCTTTGCAAACAACCTTTACCTTACATAAAATGAAACATATCATTTATTTGAGTGTCATGTTTCAACAACATTCAGTCAATGAAATTTTCTTATGTATAAATATTTCAATACTTTGACAGAAGGATGAATGATCTCACCAATTGAGGTACTGATATTCCTCATTCTATAAGATTGCATTCCACCCACTTCTCATTCTATATAAATTTAGTCCATTTCCTCGCATAAATTCTTCACAGTGGTTCCATTCAATATGCTGATTCTTCTTCCAAATCCTTTCATAATATATGAATACCAGTAAAAGATGAAAACTGTCCATTAGTTATTCCACACTCATACTATGCAATCAGATCATGCTTATTTGCTTTCTTTCTAGCCATACATAATATCATAGGATCATAGATCTAAAGCTGAAAGATACCACAGAAGCCATTTAGTTTGTTCATCTCAGTTTACAGAAATAGTCACAGGTCTAGGGAGGTGAAATGACTTGTCTAAAATCATACAGACAGGAATCTTCAAAAGGAGAATTTAAACGCAGATCTTCTGACTTGGGAGCAAGGGCCTAATCCATCCTGTCTCTCTGATTATATAATTTATATAACTTGTCCAGAGTAATTCTTCATTGGTAATATGTGAAAGCCTATTCATACACCATGAATCCTTCCATTGTCTGTGGATGACCAACAAATTTCAATCTTTAGAAACTCAGGAAGATACAGAATCATCCAGGAAATACTAATGAGTATGTGTGAGAGAGAGAAAAAAGAGAGAAACCTGCTGAGAAAGAGCATGTGCAGTGCTCTTGTCATGTCAAATAGTAAGGAGGAGAAAGATTCCCATGCTGGACAAACATAGCAATCTGAACATTTATTTAAATTAAAATATGTACTCTGGCATTTTGCCTCAGAGGTTGGTCTCAGTCATTTGGAATTGACACATATATAGCGCTGTGTGTGTGTGTGTGCATCTATCCCTTTGTTTCAGGGAGAAATATGGAATCATTAGGAGCATTCTACGATTTTTCAAAGAAATACTGGCCTACTCTTCCTCTCTTGTTCAGTTATAGGCCCAGTTCATTATACACCCACAGAATTTGTCTTAGATATATACATACTAATAAACCAGCTCTATATGAAGAAACAATGCAAGAGAATAAACAGAGCACTGGTTCTAGGACCAGATATATAGTTTGGTTTTTTCTCTCTTGTTTTACTTCTTTGTGTAAGAATAAATGGAATCAGTAATTTTCCTTGGTTTTATGATGTCATCTTCTACTAAATGCTTAATATTCCCAGAACTCAGTTTCCTCAGCTGTAAATTGAAGAATTGGATTAGATGGCATCTAAGGGTTCTTCAAGTTCTAGATATAAAATCCCATGATCGAAATACACACCATACTCTCAAAAAGAAACATTTATTATCAATTTTATTTTTCCTATTTAGCTAGATGAAATTATTTTGAATGTATAGGCAAGGGTACAGTGTTCCAAAGTTTAATGCAGTTTACAACATCAGCCTTTATACCCCAATTTAACCACAAGTTCTGCAAATTTAACCATTTCATGTACCAACCCTAGAAGTCCTTGCTCTCCTAACTTGTCAATCTTGATTTCTAGGTCACCTTAACTATCTGATTTCACTTCTACTCCTGAGCTGCTGATCATTGCTCATGAAAGTTACAAAACCAAACTGATTTCCTCCAGCATAATTTTATAACATAAATTCCATTGAGTCTTTCTAGTCTATCCTCATAGACCCACTTTTTAATGTCTAATAGCTCCTGCTTCAAACTTGTTCCTCTCTTCTCTCAACATTGACCATATCCCTTACAATGAATGACTTAGTCTCCTACTTTATTACCAAGAAGATTGAAATCCTACAATGAACTTCTCAGGTCTCATTCATATATGTATGTATGTATGTATATCTTTCAAAAACATAGTCAACAATAGATTATCTATATTTTGCTTTAAAAAAGTTCCTACCACTTCTAAAGAACATACTTACTAGAAAATGTATCATTAAATCCAACCTAAATATGTTATTTTGTATTTCCCCCCATTGATCCTAGATCTATCTTTTGGAATAAAGCATAGCAAAGCTAATTGTCATAAGCATAAGCTCTTGAAATATTCCTGAGACAACTTTCAGCTAACCCCCCACCATGTCTTTCTTGTAACTAATCATTTTTCCTATGGCTCACAAAAGAAATCACTACTATTCACTAAGTCTCATTCTTTTATTTATACCCTGTAATTCATCCCCTTCCTTTCAGCACTCTTCTCTAATAGTTATCTTAAGCTTAAATTTACTAATGTAAAAACAGTTGTAGTAGTAACAACCATGGGCTCTACCTCACAGAGTTATTGTAGGAATAAAATGATATACGTGTAAAATACTTTGAATTTTATAGAATATAGAAGTAAATGGAATGCAGTCAACTCCAATTCAACAAAAGGTCCCTTCCAGTTCTAGATCCATGATCTTATAAATATAAAAATTGATTCCTCCCTGAAGGAACAAGTTCAAGAAACTTCACAATATTGAATGGAATGCTGCCAATTGAGAATTCATTGGTTAGCTCTATTGTTAAGTAACAGTCTATACTTACATTTTGAAAGATAAGATATATGAGTAAAGGGAAGAACAATAGAATGGTTAGTTCTGGGAAAGACAGTGGTACTGCTGTTTAGTCTGTATGTGTGTCTACTCTCGGTGATTGATACCAAACTCTGAGGCAAAAAGGCAAAAGGAAACATTTTTTAAAGGAAAGGATTTGGGTGATCTCATAATTTATTGTCTGGTATTCTAAATTGTAGGAATATAACTCTAAAAAGAAAAGGCTGATTTTCTTCAAAATCTACGAAGAGGCCATTCAGCAAAGTGGACTGTCTCTCACCCAATAGAGAAATTTTATCTTCTCAATCATTATTATAGTCCTTATCTGTCAGAAACCTCCAATTCTGTATTATGACAAGAGATAAATTTCTACAAATTCCTGGAAAAGTGAAAGTTAGAGCAATTGTCATAAAGCACAGAATATCAGGCATGTGTGTAAATTGGAAACTAAATACTTAGGCTTCTGGGAAAGGAAGCCATTAGCTCTAGAATTAAACCAGACACTCATAAGAAATCAACTGCTATTAACTTTCATTAGCAAACATTTGCCTCCTCAATGAAAAGTAAGGAAGGATATGATGCAACAACAGGAGAGGGAGAAATGGAGAAGAAAGGAGCAGAAATCAGAAAGTGACAAGTAGATATTAATTACACAACTATTGTTGGTTATTTGCATCTCTGAAGTCTAAGAAGGAATAGCTTTTCTTTAAAATTCTATTTTGTTTTAAACAATTGTTAATGCTATTTTAAATGTCTATATTCCAGATAGAACCGTGTGATAAGTTAATGTGTTTGATGGAAAAACATAAATTTTTTCTGTTCTGCTTTTGCTGTTCCATTTTCCTACATTGTCTTTAAAAATTAAATAAATTTGTTTCTTTTTATGTCATTGAAGAGATTTCTTTACATCTTCATTTTCATTCTTTGATGACGAAGAATCTGGATAACATGATAACAATTAAAAATGTAGGGGAAATGCTAGTATAACCTACACCATGTAGAAAAGAAGATGAGACCAGAAAGCATTTAAGAGATGCTACATTATGTTTTAAGTCTTCTCCCCGCTGTATTCTTTTTCTGAATACTATTTGTTGGCAACATGGGATAGGATGTTAATTATAATAGCAAGTTGTCTCCACCCATTTTCTTTGAAGTTCTCTTTTTTGAAAGTCATAACCCCATTTGCCACAAATTTGTTATATGTGTCTCAGAGGATGCCCTAAGCACATGGTTGGCAAAATTCCTTCTAATGTTCTACTCCATCACCTCATTAAAGTGTGGAGGTGGCCTAGCCATTTCCAATGTTTTATTGGAGAAATCTAAGTCCCATCAAGCTTTGCCAAGCTGGAAAGACTTTGATTATAGACCTGGTGATTGACAGCATGAACTCAACAAATAAGAGGAAAGAAACAACATTCACTCATTCATATAACTCTTCAAAGAAACTCCCTGAGAGAGCACGGGAGGTAGCTCATGCTGAGCAGACTGGAGGGGAATGGGGGGTGGTCTCACCCAGTGGAAAATTTGTGGGGAGAACTTTACCACAGTGTGAGCTACTTTGCTCTGGCAGAAAGCCAGTAGATCAGCAGAGAAGCTATAAACACAAAGGGTAAAGACTATAATCCCAAAGTGCTAGAGTGTCTCAGGACCTGGACACGCACCCAACACTCATAGTGACTCAGCACACTCTCAGAATGCAATCGCTGATTCCAGAGCAGCCATTGCTGTCCCATAGCTGTTTCACTGCTACTTCCTGTTGTCTGTAGAGGAAGTTTGGTAATACCAGACTGCTCCAAAAGCAGACCACCATTGGGTTTTTTTTGTTTGTTTCTTTTTTGTAAAAATGAGTAAAAAGTTAAAGTGAACTCTAACTATATATACCTTCTATACTGATAGAGAGCAGACTTCAAACCCTGAGAAGACTAAAAATTGTTTGTCTCTAGGTGAAGCCCCAAAGAGGGATACAATCTGGTCCCTACCACACAAGATACTCATAGAAGAAATTTAAAAGGCTCTTACAAGAGAGCTAGAAGAAAAATGAAGAAAGGAAAGGGAAACTTGGCAAGAGGGTCTGGATAAGTCATCCTACTCATTAAAAGATAGAGTGGATAAAGAAATCAACTTCCTGAAAAACAGAATTAGTGAACTGGAAAAAGAAAATAGCTCTCTAAAAAATAAAATTGGTGAAATGGAAAAAAATTCCATAGAACAAAATAGTTCATTTAAAAACTCAATTGGCCAATTACAAAAAGAAATAAAAAAAAGTAAATGAAAAAAGTTCATTAAAAATCAGAATTGAACAAATGGAAATGAATGACTTGAGGAGACACCAAGAATCAGTCAAGCAAACCCCCCACAAAAAAAAAGAAAAAGAAAAAATTGAAAAAAATGTTAAATACTTACTTGGAAAAACGACAGACCTGGAAAATAGATATAGGAGAGATAATCTGAGGATTATTGGAATTCCTAAAAATTATGATGAAAAAAAAGAGCCTAGACACTATTTTTAAGGAAATCATCAAAGAGAACTGCCCAGATGTAATAGAAACAGAGAGTAAAATAGGCATTGAAAGAAATTATTGATCACCTACTGAAAGAGATCCCAAAATCAAAACTCAAAGAAATATTGTAATAAATTCCAGAACTATCAGACCAAGGAAATAATACTATAAGCAGCTAGAAAAAAAACCCAAATGTAGAGGAGCCACAATAAGGATTATTCAGGATCTAGCAGTACATTAAAGGATTGAAGGGCCTGGAATCTGATATTCCAAAAGGCTAAGGAATTTGGTATGCAGCCAAGAACAACTTACCCAGCCAAAATGAGCATTTTTTCCAGGGAAAAAGATAGACATTCAATGAATTAGGTGAATTCCATCTATTTCTTATGAAAAAAAAAGGAATTAAACAAAAAGTTTGACCTCCAAATTTAGGACTCAAAAGAAATATAAAAAGGTAAAAAAAGAAATCTTGTGAACTATATTTCTGTTATAAGTATACAAAAAGAATACATATATAATTCAGTTTTACTGTTATAATATAAAAAAAGAAACTAGAGGTGGAAAGGAAATTGTGCTTTTCCTGAAAGTGGAAAAAGTGAAAAGTGGAGGTACTACATCTCACAAAGAGGCAAAGGAAACCTATTATATCTGAGGGAAAGAAGGGAGGGGGGTAAACATAGTGTCTATCTTACTCTCAACAGAATTGGCTTAAAGAGAAAAATATTAGACTTATTCAATTTACAGAGAAACTTCTCCCACCTCATTGAAAAGTGGGAGGGAAAAAGTGAAAAGGGAAGGAGTAAGCTAATAGAAGGGAATACAGAAATGGTAAGACACAGGGTTAAGAAAAGAGCAGGGACTCAAAGGTCGGGGGAGGGATCCTAAAGAGGGAGGGCTGAGTGAGGCAAGTTGTGCTCACAGGTTTAATACTGGGGAGGGGGGCAAGGGGAAAAGAAAAGATAAAAGCATAAGCTGGAGTTAACAAGATGGCAGGAAATACAGAATTTGTCATTTTAACCATAAATGTGAATGAGGTAAACTCCTCTATAAAGCAGAAGTGGTTAACAGACTGGATTAAAAGCCAGAATCCTAAAATATATTGTTTATAGGAAGCACATTTGAAGGAGAATGATATATACGGAGTAAAGGTAAAAAGGCTGGAGCAGAATCTACTATGCTTCAGGTGAAGTCAAAAAAGCAAGGGTAGCCATCCTGATCTCAGATCAAGCAAAAGCAAAATTTGATCTAATTAAAAGAGATAAGGGAGGGCACTGTATCTTGCTAAAGGGTAACATAGATAATGAAGCAATATCAATATTAAACATATATGCATCAAGTGGTGTAGCATCCAAATTCTTAAAGGAGAAGTGAAGAGAGCTGCAAGAAGAAATAGACAGCAAAACTATATTAGTGGGAGATCACAACCTTGCACTCTCAGAATTAGATAAATCAAACCACAAAATAAATAAGAAAGAAGTTAAAGAGGTAAAAAGATTACTAAAAAAGTTAGGTATGATAAATCCTTGGAGTAAACTAAATGAAGGTAGAAAGGAGTACACTTTTTTTGACATTTTTTGGAACCTATACAAAAATTGACCATATATTAGGACATAAAGACCTCAAATTCAAATGCAGAAAGGCAGAAATAGTAAATGCATCCTTTTCAGATCATGATACAATAAAAATTACATTCAATAGAAATCCAGGGGAAATAGCCAAAAAAAATTGGAAACAAAATAATCTCAGCCTAAAGAATGATTGGGTGAAACAGCAAATCATAGATACAATTAATAATTTCACCCAAGAAGATAACAATAATGAGACATCAAACCAAAATGTGTGAGACATAGCCAAAGCGATAAGAAGGGGAAATTTTATATCTCTAGAGACCTACTTCATAAAATAGAGAAAAAGAAAATCAATGAATTAGGCTTGCAACTAAAAAAGCTAGAAAAAGAACAAATTAAAAATCCCCAGTCAAACACTAAATTTGAAATTCTAAAATTAAAAGGAGAGATTAATAAAATTGAAAAAAAACTATTGAATTAATAAATAAAACTAAGAGTTGGTTCTATGAAAAAACCAACAAAATAGATAAACCCTTGGTAAATTTGATTAGAAAAAGGAAAGAGGAAAATAAAATTGTTAAGTCTTAAAAATGAAAAGGGAGAACTTGCCACTAATGAAGAAGAAATTAGAGCAATAATTAGGAGTTACTTTGCCCAACTTTATGCCAATAAAATCAATTACTTAAATGAAATGGATGAATACCTTCAAAAATATAGCTTGCTCAGATTAACAGACAAAGAAGTAAATTGGTTAAACAGTCCCGTTTTAGAAAAAGAAATAGAACAAGCTATTAATCAACTCCCTAAGAAAAAATATCTAGCCCTAGATGGATTTACATGTGAATTCTACCAAACAGTTAAAGAACAATTAACTCCAATGTTATATAAACTATTTGAAAAAATAGGAAATGAAGGAGTCCTACCAAATTCCTTTTATGATACAGACATGGTAACTGATATCAACTGATAGGTTGAAAACAGAGAAAGAAAATTATAGACCAATCTCCCTAATGAATATTGATGCAAAAATCTTAAATAAAATATTAGCAAAAAGATTAAAAACTCATCCCCAGGATAATACACTATGACCAAGTAGGATTTATACCAAAAATGGAGGGCTGGTTCAATATTAGGGAAACTATTAGCATAATTCATTATATCAATAACCAAATCAACAAAAAACATATGATCATCTCAATAGATGCAGAAAAAGCATTTGATAAAATACAACACCCATTCTTATTAAAAACACTTGATAATATAGGAATAAATCGACTCTTCCTTAAAATAGTCAGTAGCATCTATTTAAAACTGTCAATAAGCATCATATGTAATGGGGATAAACTGGAACCATTCCCAATAAGATCAGGAGTAAAATAAGGTTGTCCACTATCACCATTACTATTCAATATTGTATTAGAAATGCTAACTTCAGCAATGAGAGTTGAGAAAGGGATTAAAGGAATTAGAGTAGGTAATGAGGAAATCAAACTATCACTCTTTGCAGATGATATGATGGTATACTTAGAGAACCCCAGAGATTCTCCTAAAAAGCTATGAGAAATAATCCACAACTTTAGCAAAGTTACAGAATAAAAAATAAATCTACATAAATCCTCAGCATTTTTATACATCACCAACAAAATCCAGCAGCAAGAGATACAAAGAGAAATTCCATTTAAAATAACTGTCGATAGTATAAAATATTTGAGAATCTATCTACCAAAGGAAAGTCAGGAACTATATGAGCAAAACTACAAAACACTTTCCACACAAATAAAGTCAGATCTAAACAATTAGAAAAATATTAAGTGCTCTTGGATAGGCTAAGTGAATATAATAAAGATGACAATACTACCTAAACTAATCTTAATAACTAATGGACCCTCACTTAACAATGTACACCAAAATAAGATCAAAATTAGTTCATGATTTAGGCATAAAGAATGAGATTATAAATAAATTAAAAGAACATTGGCTAGTTTACCTCTCAGACTTGTGGAGGAGGAAGGAATTTGTGACCAAAGAAGAAGTAGAGATCATTATTGTTCACAAAATAGAAAATTTTGATTATATCAAGTTAAAAAGCTTTTGTACAAACAAAGCTAATGCAGACAAGATTAGAAAGGAAGCAATAAACTGGGAAAACATTTTTACAGCTAAAGGTTCTGATAAAGGCTCCATTTCCAATTGACTCTTTTGATTTTTTTCAATGTAAAACTAAGTACAAACTGAGGCAAAAACAAAATAGAAAAGGAAAGACAAACAAAATATTGGGCACAGTAACACATCCAGGAAGGTATCAAAATATGTAACAATAAATTTCCATTTCAAAAAAGCATATATAATAATAGCAGAGATTATATATTTATGACTGTCCCATTTTCCCATTTTTCTCTTTGCTTCCTTAAAGGTTATTACATATATGTGTATGTATATATGTTTGCATATATATTCATACCTACACACATACATATATCTGTATATACAATTATATATACCTACATACAAACATATATATACACACACATGTATATACTCAAATTTGCACATAGGTAAACTATGTGCATCTAAAAAATACTGATATAACTGACATATAATGCAGATTTCTCTCGAGTTAATCCTTAAATTTAACTTTGAGATTAATGATTACTAGTCCTCTTTTTTTCTAGTGAATTCTACTTCTGATCCTTGCTTATATTGTTTTCTTAAAATCAAAAAATCTCAGTGTTGAAAGAGAAATTAGAGGTCATAGAGTCCAATTCACCCTGCTATAAAATCTCCAGAAGAACACACAATTGTATTGTATTGGCAACTAGTTGCCAATCAGTCATGGAGTCAATCCCACGAGTGGCCCTTGCACTTTCAGCTTGGGTGAAATGGGGAGACCCAGTTTCAAAAAAAAAAAAAAAAAAAGACATTATTTAAGAAAGTTTGAACTCAATCAGAAAAAGGGAGACTTTTAAGAAAATTTGTAACTTTTTTTGGTCTAAGACATGTTAATAAACAAAAAACTCATTTAACACCAATATTATACTGATTCTATTTGACTATGAATCCTGAAGCACCACAATCCCTAATGAATCAAAATTTCAGATCACCCAAGGGGCAAAAGAAAGACATGTAGTTAACATGAATAGACTGAAACATATTACCAGCAATGTCTTACACACAAGGAATATATAGAATAAAATAAGCCACATAAGAGGTACATTTCAGGAAGAGAAGTAGTAGGAGAGGAAGAAATAATAGATAGTGAATTAGTATGTTGTTCTGTTATTTGTTAATATACCTAAAAGAAGGTATATTTGGTACCTGTGTTCACCCTATTGAAGGAAGAATATTAATGAGGTTCCATGGTAAAAATGTAAATCATTTGCACCATTAGAGGCAGGGTTCACATTGATTAGATCTCAGATCCTTTGAAGTGTGTTTTGGTGGTTATAGATTTCAAAGTCCTTCACAGCCACATGGCAGCTTCTGAAATAGGACTCCTGGAAGGAACTTAGTGAGGCCCCTCTAGCCTTCTTGTTATTATTCTCTCAATACTCACAAATATATAGTAAGTTAGTATTGTCTCATTAATCCTTTCTCTTTTATTTTGCTAATGAATGTTTAAAGGAATATATTTTTTTCTTCCAAGGACTGCTTAATTGTATGCAGAAATGTTGTTATGTTATTTTCTCATTATTTTTGTCATTCTTTTTAGTTTTATTGAACAGTTAAATTCATTTACTTTTAAAGTTATTAGGTCTATATTTTTCACAATTTGTTTATAATATTAGTTTTTTCTCCAAATATGGATTTTCTCTCTTCTTTTACAACAGCGTATCTCTTCTTTTTCTCTCTCTTCCTCTGTAACTCTGTTTCTTTAGTTATTTTAATGCCAACCTATTTTAAAGCAACTTTATGACTAGTATTGTCTCAGAAATTAATGTTAGGCCATTCTTTGCTATAAACAAATATAAAGAGTAAATGCAAAAATACCTTCACATTCAGATGCTTCTGTACTATTCTCTTCATGACCAGACAGTAAGTGATTAAATTTTGTCTTTCTCTCTGAACTTGCTTGCATTCCTTTTTCAGGTACTCCTGAGTGGAAGCTTTGTGAGCGGGATACAGAGATCTCAAATTGCTTGATCATCTCTTCATCACTGTCAGAAGATGTGGATAGTTCTTCATCTTCTCCATAACTGTTAACTGGAAGAAAAGATGGAAGGAAGAAAAAATGTGAGAACCAATAGCTAAGTATTACAGACAATCCCTTTATATATATGGATCATTAATCTGATTTGGGAAATTAGTAGAAGTTTTGAATGCACAGATGTTGTATTTGAATGGAATTAGTTTCAACTTTAAAAGCTTCATCTCATACTATTCCTTTTCATGAACTCCAGAAAAATCAAGGTTGGGATCAGTGGGGTATAGATTTAGAACTGCAAGGGTACTTGGAGGTCATCTCTTCATTTTATAGATTAGGAACCCAGAGAGGTAAAATTATTTTCCCAAGGCTATACAGGTAGTAATAAGCAAAGCTATAATTTAAAACCAGATCTGTCACAAATCCAATGCTCTTTCCTTATCATTCCCTCCTTTCTTCTCTCCCTGAAGTTCATTTGCTCCTTTCTTTACATGCTGAATTCCCTACTTCCCCATTTTTGTCTGTTAAAATCCTACCCATTCTTTGCAATCCAATTCAACTACAACCTTCTCTATGAAGCCTTCTTAAATGTTCCCATTTGAAAGTTCTCTCTGCCTTTCCCACAGTACACTTTCCTGCCCTTCCCATTACATAAATGGGTTGTGTATTTGTTGTATATTATATATATATATATATATATATATATATATATATACATACACATACATAAATATGCATGTGTATATTATTAGAGGTCCTAGACAATGCATTTTTTTCAACAACACAAAATATTTTGCACTTTTCATATGTATTAATCTATCAAGGACCTGTGATCTAATTTATAAAGAAATCCTTCTACTGGAGAAGATTTTATCTTGTCTTTCATTTAATAGATAAGTCTTAGAAAGAGACAAGAAGAAACTTGTTATATAGGCTACAGATTTAAGAAGATTTAAATTAAAGTCTTCCTAATTTCAAACCCAGTATACACAATGTCTCTCTTGGACATAATAGATGTTTAATAGTATTTATTATTCATATTATTCATTTATTATTATATTATTATTATAGTATTCAGTAACTATTTTACTGAATTCACTATTTTTCTATTTCCCCATTACCTAACCCACTATTTTAACTTTAGTAAAAAATAAAAGTCAGTGGTTGTTCAATCAACTTGGCTGAATTTCTTTTTTTCATGTATTTGCAAAAACATGAATTTAAGTTTAAAAAACTTTGAATTCTTGAATTAAATCACACATACATGATTAGTAGATTGCTTGAAAAAGAAAGACCTGAGTTCAAATTCAGTCTCAAATACTTAGTACCTATGCAATGCTAGGAAAGTCACTTCACTTCAATTTACCTCATTTTCCTTACCTTGAAATATGAGAATAATAATAGCATCCACCTCATAGGAGAACAATTTATTAAATAATAATAAAACTTTAAAAAATAACTTTTTTTTTTGAAAGATTTAAGAACTCTGATCAATATAATGACCAAGTATGATTCCAGAGGATTGATAATATATGATAACTTCCTCTTAATAGAGGGTCAATGAGCTTAGCTTGGAGAATGAAATATATCTTTTATAAATAGTTAATTCAAGAATATTTTTTCTTGGTTATGAACATTTGGTGCAATGAAATTTTTTTTCTTTTTTCCCCTGGAGAGGGGTAAGATAAAAAGAAAATTGAATTGTTCATTTAAAAAACAAATTTGATTTTGTAAAAGAAAAATAAACTTTGTCCACTTGCGAAAATATAAAAGACAGAGATGGAGGGGACTTCTGGAGTTATCAAGTCATATCTTATTTTAAAGATGAAGAGATTGAGTTCCAAAGAGATTAAATGGTATCCCTGGGGTTACATTGGTATATTACAGCAGTAAGAAAAAATTTTAAAGACAAATAAATCATTACACTTACAAAAAAATTAAATAAAAGACAGAGCTGGAAAAGACTTCTGGAGTCATCAGGTCATACATTTATTTTATAGATGAAGAAACTGAAGTTTCATGGAGACTATATGTCATACCCATGATTACATAGCACATGAGATAACAATAGCAAATTCTTATATCCAGCAATATAGACTGTATTTTATTTTTAGTAGCACCAGTAATAGTAGTAGTAGTAGTAGTAGCAGCAGCAGCAGCAGTAGCTATCATTGTCATAGTCATAGTCATAGTAGTAGTAAAAGCTAACATTTATATAGTATTTATTAAATGCCAGGCACTGTGCAAAGCATTTTGTAATTATTATTTCATTTGATCTTCACAATAACTTTAAGAGTTAGATGCTATTAATAACCTAATTAAAGCACTGAGGGAAAAGAGGCAAATAATGCCCAATAGCTAGTAAGTGTCTGAAGCTAGATTTGAATTTAGGTCTTCCTGCCTCTAGGCTGGGGGTTCTATCCACTGTCCCAAGTATAATATAAAATAACCATAATCTTTTTATACAGTCACCCTCAGTCTGGCTATTCTATCCCTTCCTCAACCTGAAGCATTTAAATGGTCATAAAAGTCCTTGTGCACCACTGACTTTTCTCTAACTATTCATCTTTCTAAAGGAAGACAACACTTCTTCCCCTTGCACACCATAAATCTGCTTTCCTGGCATAGTTTCACTAGTTTCTTTATTTTTAGAGGACTAAAGAAGTCAGCATCTTCTTATTTTAATCAAATAATCACATTCTCTCTCACAATACACATGCCACTCCTTACAATTGAATGAAATAAATGATAGAATGTGGCTAATCAAAAAAAAAAAAGAGTAAATATTGTATGTACATACAACATTGGCAGTTTTACCACACACTTTGGAAAATGCATAAAAAGATTAACTACTAATTAGAAGCTTTTGAGCTTTTAAAAAGCCTCACATAAAAGGTCACACCCATTTTTCCTTCAGAAGTCTTCAGTTCAATATTTAAGGACTACTCCATTTCCTAAAAAATCTGGAATTATGTCTTTAAGAAAGAGTATTATGTAAACTGCACTAATATATAAACAACTGCAGTCCCTTCCCTTTATCTTTCCAGACTTACTTGTTAATCCAAATAAATTTCTAAGTAGTGGAATTTCAGATCACCAAAAAGAAAAATACTATGTGGTACATAACAGAGTAGCTGGGCCCAAATCAGATTAAAATGTATTTAGAAAATGTTTTATCAAATAAATATAAGAGATGTTATGTATTGTCAATTTACGGCTTTCCAAATCAATATACAGCCCTCAGAGATCTCTATTTGAATTTTACATCACTCCTATATGGGATTGAAAGTCATCATCAGAATCCCAAAGACTTAGTTCAATCTCTGGCTTGACACATATAAGCATCTGATCTTAGATAAGTCATTTGAACTCTTGGAATCAAAAACGGCTCTCTACAACTATAGGGTAAACTAGTCAATATGTCAAAGGAATGAGTCTTCATGTGACAGACTAAGTCAAAGCTCTTACTCAAATTCCAGTACATTCTTTCTGCAGAATACCTCTTATCTTCCAATAAGTAATCTTGTTGCCAAATTTAAAATAAAAATGATGATGACAATGATGATGATGATGATGATATGAGTGGAACTAGCATAATATCTTAATATCAGACTGTCTTCTTTTTCTAAGTCCTCACAAAGTACACTTCTAATAATTCTAGATTTTTTCTAGGAATCCAAGTCAAGTTCACCAACCTATACTCTTAATAATTTATCTTCTCTCTCTTTTTTTTCAAAATCATGACAATATTTGTCTGTTTCCAACCTTGAGGATTTTCTTTAAAATTTTTCAAATGTCAAAATTAGCCTTATTATTATACCTGTTATTAAATATGCTGAGAAAAACTCATTACATTTCATTAATTACAACACTAAACTACTCACAATGCTTAGTCTTTAAAGTCTTTTAAGTTACATAAGATATTTTCCAGTTCAGGTACCATGAAAATTTAATGTCCTTAACTTAAAGATATTAAGAGAATATTACTCATCAAACTTGGAAAGTATGAATAGCAACAAGATGCAAATGGGGCTTCCTGGTAAATGAGTCACAAGAATAACCCTAGGCATTGTTAAGTGCTTCCCTAACCAAATACATATATTTTGTTTAGTGATAATATATATATAAAGTTCCCATAGTCAGAGCCATAACTAGCAATTTAGTGCCCAGGACAAACAACACAAAATGTATTGAAAAAAAGCAGAATGAAACATACTCTCATATCACTTTCATAATTTATGAGGTAGTCAGTCAGTAATGCACTAGACATGGAATCAGGACTTCAAATTCTGCTTCATGTGACCCTGGGCAGTTACTTCTGTTTTCCCATTTGCAAAATGGGAATAATAATTGCACCTATATTCCATGGTTGCAAAGAGGTAAAATAGAGAGAATATTTGCAAAGCATCTTTCACTTTAAAAAGTACTATACAAACACTAGTTAATTATGCTGTGAAGATAATATAAGGGTCAATTGAAATAAATTCAGTTAAACCTAAAAACCATTACATTGAATTCTCAATCCCTATATTTATGCCCACCTGCATTTTTGATTTCCTTCACAAGCTAATTGTACAATATTTCAGAGTCTGCTTCTTTTTATACAGCAAAATAATGTTTTGGTCATGTATACTTATTGTGTATCTAATTTATATTTTAATGTATTTAACATCTACTGGTCATCCTGCCATCTAGGGGAGGGGGTGAGGGGTAAGAGGTGAAAAATTGGAACAAGAGGTTTGGCGATTGTTAACGCTGTAAAGTTATCCATGCATATAACCTGTAAATAAAAGGCTATTAAATTAAAGAAATAAATAAATAAATTCAGTTAAACAATCAGGAAAGCTCAGACTCTACTCTCCACTTGGAAAAGAATCCAGCACTAACTTTATTGGAATGAGATAGAGACACTAAAAAACTATAAGGTTTTTTCTCTTCACTGCTGGAGAGACCATCTTGAGAGGAAGTACAACAGGAATGGACTGGAAACCACTCACCTGGAGCTCAATCCCTGAGGCAGGGGAAGGACCTAGTAATGCCTAATTCTATAAATTATTCTTATTATTAGGTGATAAACTAAGCATTACCAATGTAGCAATTTTTAAAGTCCTCTTTAAAAAAAAAGAAAGAAAAGAAAAACTAAACTTTTTTCACAATGGAAAAGCAATACTTAAGGAGGTGAGAGAATAAATCAGATTCCCATCCCAGCCTCTTTTCTTGAAGGCTGAATATAGGCAAACTGATGCTCTGAAGAGAACGATATCTGAGCAGTGCACTCAGTGACATCTCTGGTCTGGACTCCTTCTCCATCTTTGGTTATCTCTCCTTTTGTCTTTGGATGGTGCTCAAACAAAACACCAGTCCACATTTATTGATTGTCCCATTATATCCTGATCATTGAGTTCCTCCATGGCAACATGAATCTCCTTATATGTTTTATATTCAACTAGTGTATACCCTTTGAATACCCTGTGCCTTGGTCCAGGTTGAGATGAATATTCTTGATTTCCCCATGTTCCACAACTTGTCATGTATGTTTTCTGTCTTCTTTGGTGATCTCCTCATGGATGCCATTCACAAAGAGAAGGCAGTCTTCAACAGATTGGGCACTTCAACAGCTGGGACTCAGGCTTATCTCCATCCTGCTCCACACTGTTAGAGCACTCCTACATTCAGGCTGGGACCCCTCCTCTCAGCCAAAGCCACTATCCCTTGTATTACTTGGCCTTCTTTTTCAATTTGTAAACACTCTCATTCCCATCACAAAATCTTCCTCTTGGCCTCATGAAGGTCCAGCACATCTGCCATTTTCAGCAGTTTTGAGCTCTTCCAAAAAGTCTAATAAAAGCATCATCCCAAACTTGTTACTCTCTAAGTGAATATGCCCTGGAACAAAGCTGCAATTGCTCCCACCGCAGCACTGTCCATGGTGCCGTCAAATCTCCACTGTAGAAAAATGCTTACTTAATTATAGAATTATTTAATATTAGACTAGAAAGAACCTCAAATCTAATATCCTTACTTTATAAATAAACAGGGAAGGAAAGGCTAAGGTAAATTAAGTGATGTATTAAAAGTCATCCTGAAAATTAATGGCAGACATGGAGTTCTTAGCTTTCTTTTTTTGGTAATGGACTCTTTGGCAATTTATTAAAACTTATAGACTACTGCTCACAATAATGTTTTTAAATTAAAAATATAGGATTACATTGGAAACAAATTTTATTGAAATGCATTTGCTAAAATTAGTCTCAATTAAGAATCCATGGATTAAGACAAGTCCCTTGGTTTCCAATCTATTACACCTTTCTCTATTTGGAGCCAGTAGACCCAAGCATGAATCTTAGCCTGTTTTTTTTTTTTTATTAGTTATATGATCTTGGGTAAATCACTTACCCTCTCTGTCCTTCAGGAAGGTAGAGAATCTGAAACTTAAAGTTTTTATTGTTATTACATTAGTAATAGCTTTTTGTTTTCAAAGTACATGTTTTTGTTTTTTTGT
This sequence comes from Sarcophilus harrisii, assembly GCF_902635505.1. Classification (NCBI taxonomy): domain Eukaryota; kingdom Metazoa; phylum Chordata; class Mammalia; order Dasyuromorphia; family Dasyuridae; genus Sarcophilus; species Sarcophilus harrisii. Next base: position 319,230,881 of record NC_045427.1, on the reverse strand, counting down.
TTTTGTTTTTGTTTTCACCCTTGCAAAACCTTGTGTTCAAATTTTTTCTCCCTTCTTTCCTCCAATCCTTCCCCTAGATAACAAGTGATCAAATATATGTTAAACATGTGCAGTTCTTCTATACATATTTCCACAATTATCATGTTGCATATGAAAAATCAGATCAAAAAAGGGAAGAAATGAGAAATAAAACAAAAAGCAAGCAAACAACAAAAAAGTTGAAAATACTATGTTGTGATCTACATTCAACCTCCATTGTCCTATTTCTGAATGTGGATGGCTCTCCCCATCACAAGTCTATTGGAATTGGCCTGACTCATTTCACTGTTGAAGAGTCATCTCCATCAGAATTGATGACTGAATATTCTTTTTGTTGCTGTATACAATGTTCTCTTGGTTCCACTCAAATCACTTAGCATCAATGCATACAAGTCTCTTCGGGCATTTCTGAAATCATCCTGTTGATCATTTCTTATAGAACAATAATATTCCATAACATTTATAACCATAAGTTACTCAACTATTCTCCAATTGATGGGCATCCATTCAGTTCCTTGACCCTACAAAAAGGGCTGCTACAAACATTTTTGCCCATGTGGGTCCTTTTCCCTTTTATATGATCTCTTTGGGATACAGACCCAAAACACACACTATTGAATGAGAACACATATACACAGTTTGATAGCTCTTTGCTTGGATAAATTCACAACTCCACCAACAATGTATTAATGTCCCAGTTTTCCCACATCCTTCCAACATTTATCATTATATTTGGAACTCAAAGTTTTAAAAACAAATGCAAAAAAAAAGTTTTACATGTAACTGGTGAAAATAAAAACATTAATTTTTTAATTTAAAAAATAAAATAAAAACATGGCTAGATTTGCATGAAATAATGAAGAGCAATGTCAAGAAACAAGACATTGTATACAGTAACATCATTGTTTTAAGAACAACTTTGAGTGACTAAGTCATTTTGACTAATATATATACACATATGTGCTTTTAATGATAAGCATCTTTAGAGTGGGAGTGAGAGAAGAGAAAAAGGAAAAACAAAAAGATATGTAATATCTTTATTATACATTTTTAAAAACGTTATATATTTAAAATACCAAGTTGTATACAATAAACTTGCAGTTTCATATACAGTCATCATTTTTTCTATTCTAAAATGCTATGGAAATGCTTATTTTATTTCTTAAGTTCAGAATAAGAGAATTTTTAAAAAGACATGCAAATTGTGAGCATTGCTATAAAAAAGGAAGACTTGAACAAATACTACCCCATAATTCACTACTTTGGTAATATCTTTTTGAATCTGGTTTTGTAGACTTCTGGGAAAAGAAACTTAGAAAACAAGAACCTATCTTTTTATGATATGCCAGTGGTACAATTCACAGGAGCAAATTTTGTCTGATATTTACATGCCAAGATCCTTTTCTTTTCCATTAGCTCTCTGAAATAATGGGACAGCAGGAAAATGGCCCTTGAAAGCATGAGATGGTACCAGCCCCGACCTACTTTTTGTAGGTCAGTTTAAGGAAGTTAAAGGAAGAATGTATAGAAAGAGAAGTCTGATCCCCCCCAATTGTAAGCCATACCATCAATGTTCATTTATATTGTTAATTTTCCAGTCACTTTTCCTTCCACTCTTTATTTTATCATGTGTAATTATAACAAAGAATATTGGATAATTGACAAATCCTTTTCTATTATGATTAATATTTGTCCAAGTATACATTTGGGGAATGGCTTGGGATGCTTTACAGCAGGGGCTTTTAACCTTTGTTTTTGTGTTATTGACCCTTTTTCAGTCTGGTAAAACATAGAAACTATACCATTATAATGTTTTTGAATGTACACAATAAAATACGTAAGATTATAAAGGAAATCAATATATAGAAATCCATATTAAAATATTTTAAACAGTTATTTGAATCCCAGGTTAAGAACTTCTTCCCAAAATAAGACACACATTCAAACTTTAGCATAGGCTAAATCTTTTGGCATAGGAAAAATCCTTTAGCATTGGAAAAATCACCTTGGATTTTTCAGAATGCAAGCAAAACATACTGTGATCATATTCTTTTCTAGGAAAGCACAAGTTTTCAATAAGCCAGAAAATTTAAACAAAAAGCCTCACTTTAAATACATATTGCTAGATCAGATAAAGAAGACTCTTGAGGCACATGTAAGCAGAATCCCTACAAGATCAGTCTTCCATGGGGTGTTCATATACCAGAGAACTGGAGCTGTGCTCATATTGGTGTGATACCCATGCAATTGTCACTTATGAGATACTAGTCCTTTAATCTCCTGACATGTATATTAATAAAAGTTGGTCTCATCATTCATAGGCACAAACCATTTTAAAATATATTTTATATTTATGGAAGAACATGTTAAATTTCCTTAATATTAATTTCAAACATAATGAACTGACCATTTAAATTTCTCTGACATCAACTGAAAAAAAAACTAGTGGGTTTTTTACCTGCTTAGGGGTCTTAATTTATTTTTACATAGGTATATTAGCCTCTATTTTAAAAATCTCTCCCTCTATCCTAAGTACAAATGCTTAGACTGTGCTTCAATGCGTGTGTGTGTGCACGTGTGCGCATTCATGTGCCTATATATACTGTTGGCTTTTACTACTCAATTGCTCCAATGTGAGATTAAAAAATACTCTCTAGCTGTTGGTATAGTCTCAAGTTCACTAACACCACAGGGAACTTTTGGTAAGTAAATAACCAAAATAAAAGACAGATTGAAAGTTCCCCTAAAAACCATCAGGCAGCAAACAACATTAAAAAAGCAATAGAAGCAACAACAAAGTTACTTTGATATGTGAGGATCAAAATAATAAAATCTCTGATAAGATTCTTCAAGTGAATTATAAAAGTATGAAATGATATCTATCTTCAATGTAAATAAAATGACCAATTTAAACCTCTGGTCCTTGGCATGTTGAAAAATCTTTTAGTCTTGGCATGTCAAAAAAAATACTTCTTAGTAGCTAGTTGGTCATTCAGTCAATAAGTATTTAAATATCATTTACTTAATCACTTAATTGTATGTGCCAGATATGATGCTAAGCACTGGGGGGAGAGCAAAAATATAGTTCAAGAGGACCACATTCTAAAGGGGAAAGTTGCATGTATATTAACTAAGTAGAAAGTAAGTGGAAAGTAATCTTAGAGGGGAATGCACTAGTAGATGGGAAGACAAAGAAAAGCCTTTCACAGAAAGTAGGATTTAAGCTGATTCTTGAAAAAATAAAGAAATAGAAGCATATCTTCACTATTGGTAACTATTTTCAAACTAGTAATATTTTCCTACTAATATGGAATTTAGTCTTTATATTAATAACATATGTCTGGAATCTGCTGAAGTCTCATTTTAACCAAGGGAGATTGTTTCTTCCTTTCAATGGATCTCTGATCTGTTGCTTCTTGAGCACATTGTATTCACTGTATAATTTCAAAGTAATGTAATATTGCCAAGATATGTTGAGGCATAAAGATATATCCAGTATATAATGCCATCCCAACAATGGAAATCAACATGGAATTGAAGACAGTCCTCTCCCAGGGTTCCAACATGTAGAGAGCGGTAACGAGTAGATACAAGTAGATACTGATAATAGAACCAAGACATATGTTGCCAAGCCCGTCCCAGTGTCATGCCAGCCATTAGAACTTCCACAGAGAAAGCCAAACTAAAGTAATTTTTAAAAAGCATGGACATAATTTTAGTTATAATCGCACCAATAGGACATCCAAGTTTCAAACATCATGTAAAACTGTAAAGGCATGTCTGGTTTTTTTATGCTAATACTTTACCATTGAGGTAGTATTCTTGCCAGTCATGAAACACTACATTTGCAGAGTTAAAAGTGAATGTTCCTGGGGCAGCTAGGTGACACAATGAATAGAGCACCAACTCTGAAGTCAGGAGGACCTGAGTTCAAATTTGACCTCAGACACTTAACATTTTCTAGCTGTGTGACCCTGGGCAAGTCACTTAATCCAAATTGCCTCAGCAAAAAAAAAAAAAAAAAAAAAAAAAAAAAAAAAAAAAAAAAAAAGAATGTTCCTCAGAGAGTAATGTAGAAGGATATAGTAGGTTAAAACAAGCTCATTACATTTTAAACAACTATGAAGAAAGCCTAGATAATCAAAGATCCCAATGCTAGGAGTTAGGTGCTATTATTATATTCATTTTGCATTTGGGGTCATCTCTATGTCTTGCCACTAGGCTCAAATGATTCTGGAGGACAGAGTGAGGCTTATGACTTTGCCCAGCCCTGCCTTATTTATATCCAATTCACTTGCTAGTCAAGACATCACCCTCCTAATGTCACTGAGTGAACAATCTGTGTGTAGTAGTAGCTGTCCTACTGGGGATAGCTCCAGTTGGGCAATGTTTCTACTTCTTTCCTTTTTTCCTTTATTCTTTCCTTTCTCTCTTTCCTCCCTCCTTCCTCCTCACATCCCATCCATTCATGAATAACCTCTTTAGAAAAGGAGATTTTTTTTCTAGATACATCAATGTGAAGACCGTGTATTTTAAAATCAGCCGAAGTCAGGAATTCAGGTTAGGGAAAAATCATCAATCTTTATTCTCAGTGAAGAAAGATCAGAGGTGGAAGAGAATGGGCAATAGCATGTGTGCAGCTGAGTCAAGAAGCTAGCTCGACCCGCAGCCACACGACCAGCAGCTAGGAGCATAGAACCCAGGCTCAATCTCTCCCAGCTTCTCTTCCTGTCTCTCTCCCGCCACCCACCAAAATCGTCATTTCCTATACAACACATCAGGACTTGCACAGAGAGTGGGTGGGGGCCATTCTTTATCCAAGCATGTATATTAATAGAGTATAGTCCAATTACTATTTAGCCTCACGTCCTTGGGACCTCAGTGCATCAACTCAAGCCTCAGCCCATTACACATCAAGAGAGAGTCCAGCCCAATTTCTGTCTCACAATGTGCTACAGTACTTTGTATACAGAGGAGATTAATAAATGTTTCTTGAACAGAATTGAATTCTCTAATGCTTCTTTCAAGGCAACATATTCATTAAAGTACTTGGAGAAAGGAAGGTAATTTTTTTGAAATTTTCTCTCTCCCTGTGAGAGAGAGAGAGAGAGAGAGAGAGAGAGAGAGAGAGAGACAGAGACAGAGACAGAAAGAGAGAGAGAGAGAGAGAGAGAGAGAGAGAGAGAGAGAGAGAGACAAAGAGAGAGAGAGAGAGAGAGAGAGAGAGAGAGAGAGAGACAGAGAGACAGAGAGAGAAAGCTAGACAGAAAGAGCACATGAAGGGGAAGGAGAGAGAGAGACAGAAAGAGAAAGAAGGGAGGAGGAAGAGCTTTTAACAAAATTATCAATGTGACCTAAGTTTTAGTTCCCACTCCACCCACACAGGAGCAATTAGGTGAAATCAGGTATTGCTCATATCTTATAAATGGGAAGTAGAGACACAAAAGGGTAGGTGCTCAAGCAGTGCAGCTGGTAAGAAGTATAAGCAGAAACAGGATAGAGGTTGTCTTAATTTCAATGAAGAATAGCAGTGACTCCCCTAAGCAGCAGTTTTTTTTTCTGAAAACTAACAGTACCTGGACCATAAAGTCTTGGTCGAGGAAGAAACAGGGAATTAAAAAGAAAGTAAAAGTTCCAGAAAGTTCCAGAAAGGAACTTTAGGTTCCAGAAAGAAACTGTAACCATGGGACTAAAGCTACACATCAATTGTTCTTAAAATATAGAATTTCAGGGGTAGACGAGACAATTGAGAAAGATTATCTAGTCAAAGAAAAACAAAATCTCAGAGCTGGAAGGGACATAAAGGTTATTTTGCCATCAGATTCCTGTATAGGAAATCCGCTCTACAACACAACAGAGTTCATCTAGCTCTTTGAAAGTGAGAATTATTTCCATAATTCAAGGTGATGAATGGATAGAGCACCAGTCCTGCAGAATGATTTGAGTTCAAATCTAGCCTTAGGTAGTTACTAACTCTGGCAACCTAGGCAAGAAACTTAACCTCTGTTTGTCCCAAGGTCCTTACTATAAAATGGAGAGAAATAATAGTAACTACCTCCCAGAGTTATGAGGATCAAATGAGAGAATATTTCTGAAGTGCTTGGCCCATGATGAATGCTTGTTTCCTTCCTTCCTCCTTTGTACCTATATCCACAGTGCCACATAATAAGTGTTTAATAATACTGGATTGAATACACACTCCATTAAGGTGCAAGCCATTCTTCTTTTGGACTGCTCTAAGTGTTAGGAAGTTTTTGTTTTTGTTTTTCTTATATTAAGCTGGATTTGTAAAGTTTCAGAGTGGAGATGTTAGAAGAAATTTGTAAAAGAAAATGGAATAAAATTAAGCTGAAGGTAGATGTTAAAATTATTAGACAAAATTATTAGACACTTGACTACAGAATTTGTCCAACTGAAAGATTTTCCCAAGGAAAAATGGGGTAAACACTATAATTTCAGAAATAAAAATGAGCTAGAAACCATGCTAGGAAAAAAACACTTTACAATAAACTTTTAAAAATATGAACTTTCTTTTATCACCCTGTGGAATTCTGAGAAAATCAAATCACTTTCATCTATTATCCAATTTCCCAAATTATAGTAAAGAAATTCTCCTCAAGAGTCAAACCAAGGTAGTATAATTTAACTCCTCTGGTGCAAAAGAGAAAACAGTATTATCTCTAAACAATGTTCTCCAAATGTCCAAATGTCTCCATGGAAAAGCTTGCATTGAACCATAAGGGGAAAATTGATGCCACATATAGCTGATTATCCATTATGTGTGAATTACCCAGGCTCCATACTACCATTCCCCTTCCTTTGTGCTGCCCATATTCTGGTCATTTCAATTCTTGTTAACATTATCACCAAAATCAGGATTATCTATCAAATCATTTTACAGATGAAGACACGGAAGGTTTCATATTTGAGAAGATGAAACTGACAGGTTTGGTGACTCAGTGACAATCACACAAACTTGGCAAAACTTGTAATGAAACTGGTCTAAATTTTTTTTAATTATACTACACTTTTCCCACAATGACCCTGTGAGGCAGGAAATGTCAATTTTATTAACTCTTTTAGATGAAAGTAGCTGAGAAGGTGCAATTTGTTTGTAAGGTTAGCAGTCCCTGTGGCCTTAGAAGGAGGATGGGGTGATAAAAACAGTAAAAATAGCTAGTAAAACACCGGTTAACCACTTTTGGTTATGAAGGTTATTTGGAAAATAGTGAGCTAATTTTAATTTTAATTCATTTACAATGAATAGAAAGGCAGTGAGACCTAGTAGTGAAGATGATCTGTAGTCAAATCCTTGAGTAGTTAACCTAAGTTCTCTGTGCTCCAGGTCAGGAGTGTCAAACACAGAGCTACAATACTTCACAATGTAAACTAGAACTAGATTAAAATATAATTGATAAATATCTATCAAAATGAATGGGGGTAGTTAGGTGGCCTGAGGAGAAAGCAACAACCTCAGAATCAGAAGAACCTGAGTTCAAATCCAGTCTCAATATCTGACTTTTACTGTGTGGACAGGTTACTTAACCCTGTCCAGTCGGAACAGAAGTGAGTGCAAGGGATAATGTTGTAAAAAATTACCCAGGCATGGGTTCTGTCAATAAAAAGTTATAATTATGAAAAAAAATTCCCTAAAAGAAATTATCAGCCCCTATTTGACTATGCCAGTGACAGAGAATTAATTATGTTTCAAGATATATCTCATCCCACTTTTATAAAGTTCTTAAGATTTTCCTCTCTCAAATTGAAATATCTCTCTGTACAACTTCCAAGTATACCTCATTGCTTAATTCTCCCCTCTGCAGCCAATCAATCAAAGATTTATTAAGGGTCTACTATGTGCTCCATATTTATTTATTTATTTTGGGGTTAAATGACTTGACTAGGATCACAGAGCTAGTACATGTTAAGTGTCTGAGGCCAGATTTAGAAAGAAAGAAAGAGAGAGAGAGAGAGAAAGAAAGAAAGAAAGAAAGAAAGAAAGAAAGAAAGAAAGAAAGAAAGAAAAAAGAAAGAAAAAGAGAGAGAGAGAAAGAAAGAAAAAGAAAAAAAGAAAGGAAGGAAGGAAGGAAGGAAGGAAGGAAGGAAGGAAGGAAGAAAGAAAGAAAGAAAGAAAGAAAGAAAGAAAGAAAGAAAGAAAGAAAGAAAGAAAGAAATTTACATCTGAATATGATTAGACCATATTCTTTATTCTTTTTCTCTGGACTTGGGTACAAAATGTCTCCTTCATGTCTTCATACCTTCCTTTCCATTTAATTGTTTAGTTTAGTCATTTTTCAATGATGTTTGACTGATCCATTAAGATTTTTCTTGGCAAAGATTCTGGAGTGGTTTGTCATTCCCTTCCCTATCTTGTTTTACAAATAAGAAAACTGAGGTACACGAGATTAAGTGAATTAATTGCCCAGTGTTATAGCGCTAATAAGTATATAAGTGCAGATTTGAACTCAGATCTTCCTGACCATTCTCAGAACTCTCCACTGCACCACCTATCTGTCCCTTTCTTTCCCATGCTAGTCCCAAAATTGTTTTTAGAATTTGTTGTAAATTAATTCAGGCATAGGATGATATACTGAGCTTGGTATACTTGAAGCTGGATTAATTTTCTTGCTTTATCTAGTTTTGAATCCTTACTATTTCACTACTATGTTTTCTATCACTGCTATGAGTTATAAAATAACATTTTTTTATCTCATTTCCTAATGTAATTTAAAATAAATTGCATTCAAAACTTCTGATTAAAAAATAACAATTTAAATCAGGATACTGGAATATATGTTTTTAAAAAAAAGAAAGGGAAGCTCAAATATCATCGATCTGCTCAATTCCTAAAGTAATTTAAAATAAATTCTATTCAAAACTGCTGATTTAAAAAATAAAAGTTCAAGTCAGAATACTGGAAGATATGTTTTAAGAAAGCAAGGGGGGGGGGTGCTCAAATGCCATCAGTTTGTTTGCTCCTTTGAGCATGCAGACATTCACATACAAATTAAGGGCAAACACTAGAATTTGTCCTGAAGAAGAAGGGTGAAAGAACAGGATAATTAAATTTCTGCACATGCAGAGAAGACACAAAACTAGAATGGCTGCTCTTTCTTTAACATTTCCCTATCAATACAATGAAGCCTCACATACAGAAAGTGAGTCAACACTTTAATTTACAAATGCTCTGATTAGGAAGGCAAAAAAGAAATTCTCCATTGCCATGGAAACTTCAATGAAGGGCCTGTGATGAGTAGCTGAGCTTGAGACCATTATGAACAGATCTTGTGATTTGCAGGTGGTGTGCACTGTCTGAATTTCTAGCAGTTTCAGTTTGTATACTCGTGTTCTCATTCTGTGTTACAAATCAGCCTTAATACACTTTCCAAAATCACAATTTTTTCCCCTACAATACAGCTCAGGAAACCCACTGAGGCCATTTTTGTTATCTAGTGTCTAATGTCTCCTCAACTATCCAAGTCACACATCATTGGAACTTTAAAAGTTTTTTATGTGACAGTGAAAAGAAGGGTGAATCTGAAATCAGAGTATGAGTTCTAATAATAGCTCTTCTACTTACGAAACATGTGACCTTAGCCAAGTTTTTTTCAGTTTCAATATGGAAATCATTTCCTCTTCTGTAATATGAGGGCATTGATTTGGGAAATCTCAAAGGTCCCTTCAAAGTCTCTTTAAAGAGAAGCAAGGTGGCACCATAGTTCAGAGTGCTGGTCCTAGAGTCAGGAAGACTCCTCTCCCTGTATTCAAAACTCAGATACTTATTAATTATGAGACACTGGGTAAGACACTTAATCCAACTTGCCTCAGTTTCTTCATCTGTAAAATAAACTGGAGAAGAAAATGACAAACCATTCAGTATCTTTATCAAGAAAATCCCAAATGGAGTCACAAAGAGTCAGGCACAACTAAAATAACCAAACAACAAAATTCTCTTCAAGTTCCAAATCTATGATTCTATAAAAACCAATTAAATTAAACCAAAAGCAAATAAGTGAGTCTTTGCCATAAAAAAAACCTGGATATATGAACGAGAATTGTAATGCCAGAAAAACTGAGCAAGACAGAAATTAGAAACTATTTAATAATTTATTAAATGGAGAGATATACTGGGACCAATGGGTCCATGTTTGATCCTAGGACTAAATGAGATTTTCATCTCCAAGAATCCAGCCAACAATCAGAATTCTCAATGACATATATATATGTGGCTCAGACGAAGAAGGTAGAGTGAGGCAGGGGTGGAGTCAGGGTACTAAGAGCGGGAATGGGATTCTGACAGCATGGGATGAGCCTCTGGAGAGGGGATGACGGGGGGAGGCATCCCAGACATGGGGGGAGGCATCTTGATAAGACAGTATCTGATATTTTAATAGCTTGGGATGGGGAGAGACATTCTGATGTTCTATCAAGTATTCTGATAGAGGGAGGGGAGGTTTTGCAGAACTGAGAAGCAGGGAAACCGAGGCAGGAGTGAGTCAGGATAATTAGGGAAACTGAGTCAGGACAATAAAAGAGAACTGTGGCATAACAGAATGACTAGATCAAATATGTATAAATTATTTCCTTTTCTTCTGTTTTTTTAGCTCTGGTGCCTAATTGGCACAATGTTAACTTCCATTCATTCACATTTCTGTCCATCTGGATTTTGTGTCCTTTTTTGCAATTCATCTAGTATTTTATTTTTCTCTAGTTACATTTAAAAAACAATTTTCTTTTTTTTGTTTTTTTGTTTTTTTGGGGGGAAAGCTATTTTTTTTTATTTAATAGCCTTTTATTTACAGGATATATACATGGGTAACTTTACAGCAGTAACAATTGCCAAACCTCTTGTTCCAATTTTTCACCTCTTACCCCCCCCCCCCCTCCCCTAGATGGCAGGATGACCAGTAGATGTTAAATATATTAAAATATAAATTAGATACACAATAAGGATACATGACCAAAACGTTATTTTGCTGTACAAAAAGAATCAGACTCTGAAATATTGTACAATTAGCTTGTGAAGGAAATCAAAAATGCAGGTGGGCATAAATATAGGGATTAGGAATTCAATGTAATGGTTTTTAGTCATCTCTCCAGAGTTCTTTTCTGGGCATAGCTAGTTCAGTTCATTACTGCTCCATTAGAAATGATTTGGTTGATCTCGTTGCTGAGGATGGCCTGGTCCATCAGAACTGGTCATCATATAGTATTGTTGTTGAAGTATATAATGATCTCCTGGTCCTGCTCATTTCACTCAGCATCAGTTCGTGTAAGTCTCTCCAGGCCTTTCTGAAATCATCCTGTTGGTCATTTCTTACAGAACAGTAATATTCCATAATATTCATATACCACAATTTATTCAGCCATTCTCCAACTGATGGACATCCATTCAGTTTCCAGTTTTAGCCACTACGAAAAGGGCTGCCACAAACATTCGTGCACATACAGGTCCCTTTCCCTTCTTTATAATCTCTTTGGGATATAATCCCAGTAGTAACACTGCTGGATCAAAGGGTATGCACAGTTTGATAACTTTTTGAGCATAGTTCCAAACTACTTCTCCAAAATGGTTGGATTCGTTCACAACTCCACCAACAATGCATCAATGTCCCAGTTTTCCCGCATCCCTCCAACAATCATCATTATTTTTTCCTGTCATCTTAGCCAATCTGACAGGTGTGTAGTGGTATCTTAGAGTTGTCTTAATTTGCATTTCTCTGATTAATAATGACTTGGAGCATCTTTTCATATGACTAGAAATAGTTTCAATTTCTTCATCTGAGAATTGTCTGTTCATATCCTTTGACCATTTTTCAATTGGAGAATGGCTTGATTTTTATAAATTAGAGTTAATTCTCATATATTTTGGAAATGAGGCCTTTATCAGAACCTTTGACTGTAAAAATATTTTCCCAGTTTATTGCTTCCCTTCTAATCTTGTCTGCATTAGTTTTGTTTGTACAAAAACTTTTCAGTTTGGTATAATCGAAATTTTCTATTTTGTGATCAGTAATGATCTCTAGTTCTGCTTTGGTCATAAAGACCTTCCCCTTCCACAGGTCTGAGAGGTAAACTATCCTGTGTTCCTCTAATTTATTAATAATTTCATTCTTTATGCCTAGGTCATGAACCCATTTTGACCTTATCTTGGTGTACGGCGTTAAGTATGGATCAATGCCTAGTTTCTTCCATATTAATTTCCAATTTTCCCAGCAATTTTTATCAAACAGTAAGTTCTTATCCCAAAAGCTGGGATCTTTGGGTTTGTCAAAGACTAGGTTGCTATATTTGTTGATTGTTTTATCCCTTGAACCTAATCTATTCCACTGATCAACTAATCTATTCCTTAGCCAATACCAAATGGTTTTGGTAACTGCTGCTCTATAATTATTTTCTCTAGTTACATTTAAAAAACAATTTTCAACATTCATTTTTAAAACTTTGAGTTACAGATTCTTTCCCTTTCTTCTTCCCCATCCTCTCCTCACCAGGAATGCGAGCAACTCAATATAGGTTATTAATGCACAGTCATGCAGAATACCAAAATATTGTAGTAGTCATGTTGTAAAAGAAAACATAAAAAACTGAAGAAAAATAAAGAAAATTTTAAAAGTTTCAATTTGCATAGATACAATAAGCTCTTTAAGTAAGGATAGTATCTTTTGTCACAAGTCCTTCAGTTATCTTCAATCATTGTACTGCTGAGAACAGTTATGTCATTCACAGCTGATCATCTTACAATATTATTGTTAACTTTGTACACATTACATTTCACTTTGCTTCAGCTTTATTATAACAACTTTTCTGGGATTTTCATAGATAGATAGATAGATAGTAATGTTCTTAAAGGCAAGAATTTGATCTTATATTTCTTTATATGTCTTATAGAAGTTTTCCATATAGGGAGCACTAAGACTTCAATTGGGAAATGAAGCAACAAATAAAATTGTTCAATATTTTAATAGAACTTCTAAATTAATGATTTCTTTCAATAAAAACAAAGTCCAGATCAAAGTATTTTTAAAAAGAGACTAATATGACTAATTCACTCTACAAGAAAGTGCATTCATCTCAGAGATTATTTAATAGAATAGGTTAAATAAAAGCAAATTTGAGTTGGCATATGTTGACAGGAAGTAGGATCAATCCATCACAATCTCAGTTATCATCAGTGTATGACACATGTAAGTTTTGTTCTTTCACTCTAATTTGAACATAAAATGTGTAAACTCAAAGTTAAAAAATATTTTGTGTAAGTTAAAAGCTTGATAATATATTACACTTCTCAATAATATTCATTTGGTAAATTAGATTAACTGAAACCTAAGAAAACACAACTTAAATGTGAAAATTGGTATAAACATTTGAAATTTTCAATAATTAAATTTGCTTATTTAATTTTGCTGCTTCTAATTTTTAAAATGTGAAACACTATCTCTCCATGAAATAAATACAAAACTGATTTGGGGAGAAAAATCCTCTGAAGCAGCTGAAATTAATATAAGAAAAAGACAAAAAAGGGATAGCTTATATAACAGAAATATAGAAACAGTAAAAAGCCCATATTCAAAACATTTTGTCCACTTTATTTATTATAGAAATTCACAAACATTATTACTGATGAAAAGATAAGACCACATGCTTTCTTGATGTAACTATTTTAACTGTAGATTTTGTGAAAACCAAAAAAGAAAAAAGAAAGAAATTGAAATAACAACTTGTGAAATGACAAGGGAATTTTACTAGAAAAAAATAAATCCTTTTACTAAGTAAAAACGAACTTCTCACCCAAAAAAGCATCACATCAAATTGATTTCTTGTATCTTATAAGATAAATGAAAGAATTGCTAAGTGTAAAGTTCTTTATTCAGTAGAAAAGATGTTAACTACAGTTATTCATATGATTAAGTTGGTGCTTAGTGAATTATATGAGAGACAGCTTTGAAGGGTTTGGAGAATTGTCCATATTTTTGAAGGCTTTCCGTATGATCAATTCATTAAAAAACAAAGGTCTTATTTTACACTGCAATGAATGGAGTCACAAATGCAGCTGAAATTTTACATTTGATTATGCATGTACTATATGTTGTTCAAAGAGAAGTAATTGAAGATTTGATATCTTACAGAGATCAACACATCAAGAGATATTTTTCATAAAATTGATGCATTTTTAGTAAATTATATTCTGGGAGAATTCTTTGGATTTAGTGATCACAAAGCTTTATCAACATTAGTACAAAACATAAGTAAAAAAAAAAAGACCTCTCTTAAATTTATGCATATATTAAATGCTTCATAATTACTCCAAAGTTGAGAAATATGGACAACTACATAGTTTTTCAAGTTTTTACAAAAGTAATCAACTTTCTAAAAAAAATTCATTCAAAGAGAAACAATGAAAAATGTGACAAAATTAGTGCAGAGCACAGGACACTTCTCCATTCTTTAAAACTGTGCTGGTATCCTTATGATTTGGAGGTGATGTTTTAATAAAAAGGAGAAATAATTTTTCTTAGTGATAATGAATTTGAAGACAATTTATTATATAACAGAAGTTTTCTACTGAAATGTGAATTTTTTGAATATTTTTGAAAAACTGAGTATCTTAAATCAAATTTGTTTTTACTCAGGAAAATAAAATAACTACATTTTTAAAAAGTGAAAATCAAGGATAATACATTAGCAAAATAATATTTTATATGTATCCCAGTATAAAAAATTCCTATCCTGCAAATGAAATAAAAGAAAGTAAGGATCCACTTGTTAATCCCTAGACCAGTCTATAGAAGCAGTTATCTTATTATATTTTGTATGCCTATCAATTTAAGTAATTGAAGAACCATTTCACCATGGACAAATGTGATATATTTAATTTTGTTCCATCTGAGCACAGGTTTGCATGGTAATAAATTTTTGAACTTTGTTTGAAGTTTGGATTAAGTTTTTGAACATGAAAATCTTATTATGATTTGTCCATAGTTACATTAAAAGTTCTCTGCTTTATCTGCTTTATTTCTTCAAATACAATTTTTTTCACTATTTAAAAAAATCTATTCATGTGAAATGTGTTTTTGTCTCTATTATCAGAAAAACCAAGTGTCAATTTATATTAATGATTAAAACAGAATTGTGAACATTTTCAGAAACTCTGTATCTAAAAGTCACATTAAAATTTTATTTTATTCATTATATGAAAACTGTGCTTTTCATCAATTAATAAATATATTGTGTATATTATGCTATCAACATATTTGATAGCATGTTCTTTTCTGTATTGTTATTAAAATTTAAATAAATTATTAATTTTATTTTACCCAGTTTAAACATAAGAAAATTATTTGCATAGATTATTTTAAGAAAAATGAGGATGCACAGTACTGTCTGAGATAGAATGACTGTGTGTATGTCTATGTGTGAACCAGGTTCACTGACTCGAGAAGAATAGAAACCATCAAACTCCATACATCAACAAACACAAAGGCTATGCATATAAATGTTCCATCATCTTTTACTGATATTTCATTCAATGTCATTTCACATCGGTTTCTTCATTTGAAAAACGAGAATTGAATCAGACAATTTCTAAGAGTTCTTCTTGCTTTATGATCTGTTCTGTGTAAGTCTCCATCTATTTTCAGACCTTTACCTTCTCTGTATTTAACTTGTAGATACTTATTTACATTTCCTCTCTTCTGTTAGAATCTATATTCCTTGAGATCAGCGATTGTTTCTTGCCTAGAACAGGGCCAAGGACATAACAAATACTTGCTAACTGCTTGTTGACTATCTTCCTAAGATTCTCTAAAATTATGATAGGTCATATGTCATATATGGAAAGGTTTTCTCTCCCCTGAGGAAGAATAATTCTTCAGTTTACAATGAACTGTGCTTCCTTAGGTAGTTACTCAGTTACTCAGCTTCTAAACCATGTAAACTAGTAATCCTGACAAAAGTCACCACAATCAATCCATAAACATTTATTATGAACTTACTCTGTGCTAACGCCATGGTTGGCATTGAGAATACATGAAAAAATCATTACTTGCACAGTATATATCCCTTATTTGTCTTAGCTACTCCTGTCATCCTTGCAAGGAATAATTTTAACATAAAAGAAGTAGGATATAACCTCCCACTTCCCATTACTGAAAATTTTCAGAAGGCCAACAAAGCACATAAGAAAATTGGACTCATTTTAGAAGCCAAAATGGATAAATTTGGGAGATAGCCTAAATATGTATTTATACATATATTCTGCAGTCACACAGAATTTAGGAAAATTAATTTCTATTATTCTATCTTTGGTCTTTCTTTTCTAACCTATGAACTGATGTTAATACCACAAACAAAATTTGTTTTGCAAATACTAGCATTCCTCATCCTTCCTTCACCTTTCTCTTTTTTTCTATTTCTTCAATTCTATTTTGTCTGCATATGTGTATTTTCCCTCTTGAATGAAATATATTATAATTTAGCATAGTTAAGGGTCATTGTAACATATTTAAGAAATAAATTGAATATTCTGACCAAAAAATTATAACACTAGAATAATGAAGATAATGCAAAGAACACATAGAAAATATTACACAAATTCTAAGGGAGGATGACAAATAATTGAGCTTTATCATTGGAAATCCTGACCTTTTTGTACTTACATATGTTTGTACAAGAAACACAACTCAATAGGCTTCTTTGCTATTTGCCTAACAATGATAAATGGTGTGAGGAAGTGAGCAATGTGCAATTTACCTACAACTTAGAGACACAGGTGTAAGCCTAGAAGAGGTGAAGCCCAGACTGCCTGAAGAGTTATATTCATAAGCAGCTATCAAGGCATTCAGACTTATAGAAAAATAAAGCACTTTAAAAGGCTTCACACATCTTACACTCATCAAAAGCTAGTTTATTCTGACTTGGTCAAGTATAGTATGATCTTCAATATCTAGTATAGGTCAACTAAAAGTTGCATTAAGGGAGACAGAACCAAGATGGCAGAAAGCCAGAAAGTTGCTTGAGATCTCTTCAGTTTTCCTTGAAAACAACATTAAATCAAGCCTCTAAAAAGAATTCTGAAGTGAAAAAAATCAACAAAAAGACAGAGTGAAACAATTTTCTAACTCAAGATAACTCAGAAGAACTTCAAGAAACATCAGTCTCACATGGGTAAAGGGGGAGCACGTTCCAGTGCTGGTTGTGTCCAGGCAAGCCAGTGGAAGGCTCTTATGCACTACACAGATTAGAAAGCAAGATTCTACAATCAGGGCTCAGTAGACCAATGGTACAACAGGCCAGCCTTGAGGTCTCTAGCCGTAATGCAGTAGGCAAACCACCAGCCCTAGAACTCAAGGTATAACAGTCATAATTAGACCAAGCCACCCAAACAGAAAGAACAAGCCACCAGCCACAGGGACCCCAGAATAGAAAGCCATTGAACAAACCTCTGGAGCCCAGTGCAAGAAGTTTGGAACAGTGCCCTATACCCCAGGAGCAGAGGTCAATTTTCTAAAATGAGCAAAAAACAAAAGAACCCTGAGCATAGAAATCTATTGTGGTGACAGGGAAGGCCAAAATACAACCTCAGAAGAAGACAATAATAACAAAATGCCAATATGTAAAGCCTCAAAGGGGAATAGGAATTGGTTTCAAGCTTAAAAAGTCCTCTTGAAAGAACTCAAAAAAGATTTTTAAAATCAAGTAAAAGAGGTAGAGGAAAAATGTGGGAAAGAAATGAGAGTTATGCAAGAGAATTATGAAAAAAAAGAGTCAACAGCTTGGAAAAGATAGAACAAAAATTGAATGAAGAAAACATTTCCTTAAAAAACAGACTTACTCAAATGTAAAAAAAAAAATCCACTGAAGAAAACAATTGGCCAAATATAAAAAGAACAAGTTTAAAAATCTTCAATTAAACACCAAATTAGAAATTCTAAAAACAAAAGTAGATATTAATAAAATTGAAAGTAAAAAAAAAAACTATTGAACTAATAAATAAATCTAGGAGATTTTATGGGGATGGGAGGAGACAAAAACTTTTGGTTAATTTGATTTAAAAAAAAAGAAGAAAACTAAATTATAAAAGGGTGAATTATTCACTAAAGAAGAAAATATTTAAGCAATACTTAGGAGCTATTTTGCCCAACTCTATGCCAAAAAAATTTAAACTCCAAGGGAAATGGATGAATATTTACAAAATATAAATTGTAAAGATTAATAGGGAAAAAATTAAATACTTAACCCCATTTCAGAAAAAGAAATTGGACAAACAACCAATAATCTCCCTAGGAAAAGAAAATCTTTAGGGCCATATTGATTTATACATGAATTCTTCTAAACATTTAAAGAGCAATTAATTCCAGTACTATATAAACTATTTGGAAAAATGGATGAAGAGGCAGTCCTACCAAATTCCTTTTATAACACAATATGTTTCTGATATCTAAAATAGGAAGAACCAAAAGAGAGAAAGAAAATAATAGACCAATTTCCTTAATGAATATTGTTGAAAATTTTTTAAATAAAATAATAGCTAAGGCATTACAGCAATTTATCACAAAGATAATTCACTATGACCAGGTGGGATTTATACAAAGAATGTGATTATTTGAATAATTGGCCATATCTATAACAAAACTAAGAGAAATTATATGATTATCTCAATAGATACCCAAAAAATTTAAAAAAAAAACCTTTTGACAAAACACAGCACCCATTCCTATTGAAAACAATAGAGAACCTAAAAGTAAATAAATGGTGCTTTCTTTAAAATGATAAGTAGTATCCATCTAAAAGCCATCAGCAAGTATTATGAAGATTTGTTAGAATAATAAGATTGGGGTGAAACAATGCCCATTGTCACAACTGTTATTCAATATTGTACTAAAAATTTTAGCTTTAGCAATAAAAGAAGAAAAAGTCATTGAAGGAATTAAAATACGCAATAAGGAGACAAAATTATCACATTTTACAGATGATACATAGAGAATCCTAGAGAATCAATGAAAAAAATTTTGAAATAATTAACAACTTTAAAAAAGTCACAGGGCATAAAATAAATCCACATAAATCATCAGGATTTCTATATATTCCAACAAAGAATAGAAGCAAGAGATAGAGAGACTCCATTTAAAACAATTGTAGACAATCTAAAATATTTGGAAGTCTCCTTGCTAAAACAAACTCAGGAACTATATGAACACAATTACAAAACATTTTTCATGCAAATAAAGTCATATCTAAACAATTGGAAAAATATCAATTGCTCATGAGTAGGCCAAGCTAATATGATATAACTGACAGTTATCTAAATTAATTTACTCATTCCATGCCATACCAATCAAAATGGCAAAAAAAAAAAAAAATAGAGGTAGAAAAATGAATAACAAAATTAACCTAGAAGAAGAAAAGGTCAATAATATCAAGAAAATTGATTGGGGGAAAATGCAAAAGAAGGCAATCTAGCTGTATCAGACCTAAAACTATATTATAAAGTAGCAATTATCAAAACTGTTTGGTATTGGCTAAGAAATAAAGTGGTGAATCACTAGAATAGATTAGGTTCATAAGACAATAATCTACTGTTTGATGATCCCAAAACTTCTGTAATAAGAACTCAATATTTGACCAAAACTGCTGGGAAAACTAAATATTATAATAATAATAAATAGCAATATAAAATATATAAAAATAATAATAAATATATTGTATAAATGTGTAATATAATATGCCATCTAAATATATAGATATAAATAAATATATAAAATATAATAATAATAAACTATAAATAGTATGGAAGAAACTAGAAATAGATCAATATCCCATGTTTTTACCTAAATAAAGCTGAAATGGGAACATGATTTAGATACAAAGAGTTCCATAAACAAATTAAAAGAACAAGGAATAGTTTACTTGTCAGATCTATGGAGAAGGGAAGAATTTATGACCAAATAAGAGATAGCCCAAACTGTGTAATTTTGATTACATTAAATTAAAAAGTTTTTGCATAAACAAATCAAATCAACAAGATGAGAAAGAAAGCAGAAAGATGGGGGGGGGAATTTCACAGTGAGTGTTACTGATAAAGGCCTCATTTCTCAAATATATATATAGAACTGAGTCAAATTTATTAGAATACAAAGTCATTCCATAATTGATAAATGGTCAAAGGATAACAATAGATAATTTTCAGAAGAAGGAATTAAAGTTATTTATGGTCACATAAAAATGCTCTAAATCACTATTGATTAGACAAATGGATATCAAAATAATTTTGAGGTACCACTTCACACCTATCAAATTAGCTAATATGACAGAAAAGGAAAGTGATAACTGTTGGAGAAGGTGTGTGAAAATTAGGACACCAATGCACTGCTGATGGAGTTGCAAACTGATAGAACCATTCTAGAAAGCAATTTGGAACTATGAACAATGAGCAATTAAACTGCTCACTCTTTGATCCAGGAATGCCACTACCAACCCTGTAGGGGAAAGACCTATATGTAAGAAAAATAAGATTCATAACAGCTCTTTTTGTGGTGGCAAAGAATTTGAAATTTAAAGAATGTCCATCATTTGGGAAATGACTGAACAAGTTGGTACATTAATGTAATGGAATACTACTCTGCTATAAGAAATTATGAGCAGCTGGATTTCAGAAAAACCTGAAATTACATGAATTCATATTGAGTGGCATGAACAGACCAGGAAAACATTAAACACAGTAACAGTAACACTGCACTAATCAACTGTGATTCAATTAGTTCTTTTCATCAATATAATAATCCAAGACAATTCTAAAAGATTTACGATGAAATATGCTATCCACACACAGAGATAAAGCTATAAAGTCTGAATGTAGATCAAAACATATTCTTTTCACTGGGTTTTTTTGTTTGTTTGTTTGTTTTGGTGATTTTTTCCTTTTTCTTCAGTTATTTCTTTTACAACATGACTAATGTAAAAATAAGTTTCCATGATTACATATATATATATATATATATATAATACATATGAAATTGCTTCCTGTGGTGGGGAGGAGGGAGGAACAGAAGGGAGAGAGAAAAAAATTAGGAACTCAGAATCTTATAAAAATGAGCATTGACAATTATCTTTTTATGTAATAGGAAAAAATAAAATATTATTTTAAAAAAATTTTAACAAGATGGAGTATTATGCCCCACAAGTTCCCAACATGAAAAAAAATTATCATGAACAGATGATTTTTATTAACCAGAATATAGAATGAATGGCTATGTAGGAGCCCCAAAGTGGATAGGAAGTAAAAAGTCATAAAATTTAATATTATAATAGTAATCATAAATACAAATAGGATATTTTTATTGACAGAATTGGTACTGTTTTTTAACTGTATTGAAAGAGATGTTATTTTAAAGAATATTCCTAATCTTTGAAATAAACATTTCTATCTTTGAAATAGAAAAAAGTTGTATTTAATCCATTTACTTCTTATTTCTCAAGGACCTCTTTAAATTGTTTTTTGGGAGGAGCAGAAGAATCGATATTTTTTTCAACTCATTTAAAAAAACTATTTTGCTCTAAAGGAAAAAAAATATTGAGTCAGACTCTAATTGAAACAAAGTTCACTAGTTAAGAGACTAGAGGCACCTTGATGTTTTTATTATCCCCTTCTTTAATCTTGATTATTATGATGAGGATTATAATAGCAGGATTTTTTTTAGAACAGCTTCTAGCTTCTTATACTTCTAATCAAGTTTTACTTTTGAAATTCCTACCACTTTCCATAAATTTTTGAAGCTGTCTACTTCCCTCACTTGAAATTTGTAACAGTTTTTTTTTTTCCTCTAGGTTTATTCTACTTAGCTCATGTCATGAAAAACAACTATAGCTCTCTACTTTTCTGGAGTCTTTTTCAAATGTGCCAACACTACATCCTGATGGCCTGATTTCTTGCAGTTTGGTTTGTCTTTCTAAAAATATATAATGAATAGACCAACCCATACAATCATGATTCCATAAAGAAGAATTTGAAGAAATACAAGTTCCTCTATCTCACATAATCACAACTCAAACTAGATTAATCATCTCTTCAATAATAAATCATTCATCAGAACATTCTATTCCTAAGCCATACTAATTAATAAGTGTTAGAAGATTTGGTAAAGTAATTATTGAATATGATTAAAAGCTACAAACTACCAATGCTATTAATTCTATTACTGTTTTTCTTGTTAGTATCAATTTTCATGTTTTCTAAAAACTCTAAGCAGGAACTTTTCCTGCTTCTTAAAAATAAATGGGGTTAGTCTAGAAACATTATTGTCATTTCTTAGGATCATTTCTTTCTTTTTGAATTCATTTTTTGAACCTAGATATCATCCTAAGAATTTGAACACCAGCAAAATTTTAACCTAAGCAATACTGGATTAGAAACTAGAAATTAGAAATGACCTAACCTTAAAGATTTTAAATAAGTGATCTTCATAAATTTACAATTCATAAATATAGATCTGAAAAAAACTTCAAGATATCTCCAGTGCTCCAGAAATTAACTAAAGCAAACCCATTTCCAACTAAATTCCTACTCCCTGACTATTTGTAGTCTTGTAAGACTACAAATGTAGTACTTATACCTGCTCCTACTTACTATAAGATGAGCTTTCTTAGGCTCATAAGACATAATACTATGTACCACCAGGGTGAACCATAAGGAAGGACTTTTAACAATCTAATCACCTACCTCCCTCAAGAGAAATCTTAGTAATCACTCAAACTCCACCTAGACTTTTTCTTCAGTAGTTAGTAAGCTTACTCCCACTCTGTCATATACTACCTGTTCTAGTAATTCTGAATGCCCCACTATAATTATCTAAACCCCCTTCCCTATCTTGACTGGGACTCTCAACTCTCCCATACCAATGTCCTACCTCACATCTATCCTCACATTCATTCAACTATGCTCTCTGGAATGCATATTCTATAATTTAAAAGTTTGCTTTTATTATAAATGTTTAGTTTTCTCAATTCCTTCATACCCTGGCCCTCAGTGAGCCCTAAGTTCCTTCCAAATGGCACTACATCCCCAACTACATTTTTCAGCACTGGTTTCACTTTCATTGCTTTTTTCCCTCAATTCACAAGAGACAATGGGAAGGAAAAATCAGAATACTTCTTATTCTCTCTTATCACTTCCAAACTTTAACACCATTACTCACTTTTCTTTAAGGTTCTTTCATCTAATTTATCATCCTCACCTAATCAAGATTCTAAAAGCTTTTATTTACCCACCATAAGAACATTCCTCTTCCTTCCTGGCTGACTTCAGTGACTTGATTCCTATCTCCATAATAGTGGATTTAAATATATGTATTTAAACTCCCCCCCCCAATACCATAACTTTCTATTTCCTTAAATCCTAATTCCCACAGTCTTGAAAAGATGTCGGTTATGGACAAGAGATGGCCAGATTTTTTATTTTGTTTGTTTTTCAATCATTTCAGCCATGAAGCATTCTTCATAACCCCATCTGGGATTTTCTCAGCAAAGATACTAGAATGGTTTGCCATTTCCTTCTCCATTTCATTTTACAAATGAAGAAACTGAGGCAACCAGGGTTAAGTAACTTGTCCTGGATCATACAGCTATTAAGTATCTGAGGACATATTTAACTCGAAAATGATTCTTCCTGACTCCAGGCTCCAGCATTCTATCCATTGCCACCTAGCTATACTTGATCTTGCTTTCATCCACACATAATCCACTTTCTTGTTCAAAAACTGTAAAAGTTCTTTATTTGATCATTCCACCTTTCCCTCTCCCTTCTGATCTTAATTCTGTTCTGCATCTTCCTCATGATCTCCAGTTGCTCTACCCACCAGTTCTTTTTTATGCCATCATCCCTGTGCTCACTACATTCTTCTCCCTTCCCAATTTTGGGAAGGAAATATGCACTTCCTCTACACTTGAATTTCTTTTCCCTTATACTAGCTCCAAGGGTTCCTTGTCACACCCCAATGTCAGATTACTTCCATCATCCTCTACCTTTGTTTCATTTCATCCATTTCTGAATCATGCTAGAGAAAATCATGAAACTACTAATTGATTCCACTACAGATTTATGTTACATAATTGCAACTGTACCTTCACTGCTACCAAGAAATCTTTTTATACTTCCCTAAGCAATTTGCTAGCCCACTCAACACAGTGGCTATTCCAAACCTTTCTATTCTTCCTCAAGCTTCCCACAGCATTTCCTACTCCCACCATCTTAGCTGAGGGCCTTGAATAAAATACTTCATCAAAGGAAAAAAATTAATTCATTTTAAGATCTCACTCTTCTCCCTACCTCCATCTTAAATCACTCATATGTTTTTCCATCTATGTCCTATTTCATTTATGTCTCATGTGAAGAGGTACCCCTCCCTTTACTCAGACAAATTTCCCTTTCCATTCACTCTTCTCCAGTAAATTGCTCTCATTGTTATTCCTACTAATTTTTTTATTTTTCCCTAACTACCGACTACTCTGCTGCTTATTATGTCCTTATATTCTTATCCTTTAAAAACCTTCATTTAATCTAACTATCCATGATAGCTATGATCCTAAATATGGTCTCTACTTCTAAGCAAAACTTCTTGAAAAGGCCTTCTACAAGTAGTTCTTCCACTTCCAATGTTTTCATTTGATTTTGAATTCTCAGCAACCTGATGTCTGACTTAATCTTTCAATTGAAAATGTTCTTTCCAAAGTCTCTAATGACATTTTAATTGACAAATCAAATGGTATTTTCTATTTTCATCCTTCCCGACCTCTCTAAAGTATTTTGTCAATCACCCTCTTCCCCTGGATATTTTCTCCTCCCTGTGTTTTCATGACACTATTCTTCCCTGATCCTCCTACTTATCTGCTTTTCCTTGCTCACTTTTGCTGCATTGTCACATGGATTGTGACCATTAAACACTAAGCCCTTCAAGCCTTTTCTCTGGACCCCTTTCCTTTCCTCTGTATTATTTTTTCTTGATGTTCTCTTAAACTCCATGGTTTAAAATATGTCTATGTGGATTCCTAGCTCTATATCTAACTCTAGGTTTTCTTCTGAGTCCATCCTCATATCATTATCTACCTTTTAGACAAGTCATCAAACCGGACATGCCATGGACATGTCAAATTCAAAATGTCTAAAATAGAACTCATTTTTCCCCCCAAATCTTTCCCCATTTCTAAACTTTCCACTTACTGTTGAGATTACCATCATGCTCCCAGTAATCACAATATTGATATCATCCTCAACTCTTCACTGTCTCTCACCTTCTATACCCTATCTGATGTTGGATCTAGTCATTTCTATATCATAACATCTCACACGTATTTCCCCTTCTCTTCCATTCACACAATCAATCTCTTGGTGAAAACTATCATCACCGCACCCCTCAACTATTGCGAAAGTCTTCTAATTCATTTTCTGACCTTGTCTCACCTCATTTCATTCCACTCTCCATTAAGCTACCAAATTAATCTTAAAATATATATAATCAGGAAAATAGTGTATACATCAACAGCAAGACTGTGTGATGATCAAGTATAATAGATCATAACTGTTCATCACATTGGTTCTTCTCAGCAGTTTAGTGATCCAAGGCAATCTCAATAAACTTTGGATGGGAAAAACCATTTGCATCCAAAGAGAGGCCTCTGGAGACTGAATGTGAATCAAAACATATTATTTTTACCTTTTTCCTTCTTTTTTCCTTTCTCATGGTTTTCTCCTTTTGTTATGATTTTTGTCTCCCAAACTGACTCATATGGAAATATGTAAAAGATGTTACATGTGTAACATACGAAAATTAAATTAAAATAATAAAGTTTAGTCTGACCATGCCTTCTGACTTCCTATTATTTGAAGAAAAAATATAAAATCTTTTGTTTGGTATTATTAAAAGTCATTCACAATCTAGTTCCTTCCTAACTTTGTAGTCTTTATTTTTTTTACACTTTTCTCTGCTCCGCTAATTCAATAATTCAATCTCTTACCTTCTTGCTGTTGCTCAAATGATACATTCTATCTCCCAACATTTGCACTGGCCAATTCCTATGCCTGTTAAACGCTCTTGCCTCACTTCAATCTCCTGGCTTCCTTCAGAATTTAGATACCATCCAATTTTCTGCAGGAAGCTTTTTCTGAGGCCTTCCCTCTGAGATTACCTTCCATTTACATCTATCTTGTTTATTCTACTTCCTACCATGTTATCTCACACATATGTATTAGAATCTGAGGTTCCTAAGTCTAAGAAATGTGTTTTATGTCTTTCTTTGTATTCCCAAATGCCCAGCATTAGTGCCTGAAACCTAGTAAGTGCTTAAATCATGCTTGTTGATTGACTAACTGACCAAATTACTTAATTTCTCAGTGTCCTAAACAATTCTCTAAGACTATAAATTGCAGAGCACTCAGTTACTGCACAGATGCTGATCTACGGTAGTAGCAGAAGTTATTGCTTATTCCATTTAAATTATAGGTCTTATACTAAACAAATTATTTTACTACCTTTCATTTGTCTTTCATTTTTTAATATCTTTCAACCATTCCAAATATTCTTTCTTTTTTAAGCTTCTAGTATTTACATAAGTATTTTTATAGAGAGAGTTACCACAGGAACTGAAGCATATTTTCATTTTCATATGCATAATTTCTTTATAAGACACTTGATAATATATGCTATGCCAAGCTATATCTGAATAAGAAGCACCATTTCTACAGTTTAAAATTTATAATATTTAGTTTATATTTCTCAAATAAAATATTCTGAAGTTATGTTTAAATTTATTTTCGATATTAATTCCCTTTATCAGACTGGAATTTTTTTCTACCACTTCTCAAATTTATCTCTTCTTTTATCTATTTTTAGTAAGTTAAATTCCTTTGTAATATCAATTTTCTTCTAGAATGCCAGAAAATTACTATTTGACCACTCATTAGTTAGTTTTTGCCCTTCACATTTCATGTTTCTTAGAATTCATTAGACTTTTTCAACATTTTTAGTTTGAAAATTACTCTCTTAATTTTTTAGAATTTAATGTCAGCAACCTGGCATTATTTGGCTAGATAATAATAACTGACATTTACTTAGCAGATTACATTCATTATCTCATTTGCTCCCTTTTCATCTCTACCTCCTTGTTTCCCTGGTTTCCTTTAATTCCCAGCTAAAACCTACTTTTTACAAGAAACCTTTTCTTATCCCACTTAATGTTAGTGCCTTGCTTTTCTATCTATAATTTATCTCATATATAGTCTGTACATAGTTGTTTGCATATTATTACATCATTAGATTGTAAGCTCCTCAAGAAAAGAATATCTTGTCATTTCTTTGTATCCCAGGTCTTAGTATAATGCCTGGCACATGGTAGGTACTTAATAAGTGCTTGCTGACTGATATTACTAACAATCCTATCAGGTGGGTAGCACAAGTATTATTATACCCATTTTATGGAAGGGGGTGGGGCAGGGAGCTTGTTGCAAGCCCATATGACTAGAAATTAGCAGAACCAGTACTTCATTCTAACTCTTCTGACTCCAAGTGTACTTTACATTTTACTATAATTATTCTTTTTGAATATTCTTTATCTGACTCTAAGATCCTGAGACTTCTACTTCTGATTTATTCCCTTAGTTCCCAGGGTTCACCTATCTTCTTTATGCAGATATATCCAAGACCTAGCTCAGTTTATCTTCTGAACTTTTGTTCCATGTTACCAGTGATCTATAGGACATTTTCAATTGGAAGTCCCTAGGGAATATCAAGTTTTACATGTCCAAACAGAACTCATTAACTCTTTCCCAAAACCATCTACTCTTCCTAAATTCTCTTTCCTGCAACAGTCTTCAAGTCACTTGGAATCATCCTCATCTCCTTCATCAACTTCTCTCTCTCTCTCTCCTCTCTGTCTCTCTCTCTCTCTCTCTCTCTCTCTCTCTCTCTCTCTCTCTCTCTCTCTCTCTCTCTCTCTCTCCCCTCCATAGTTTATCTCATATCTTCTCTTCACTCCCATAGACACCATACCAATCTTCATCACTTTTTAGTATTACAATAGCCTCCTAACGAATGTCCATTCAAATTGTACCTCTTTATAATTCATTCTCCACTAGTTTCCAAAGCAACATTCTTAAAATACACATAGGATCATATCACTCCCCTCCTCAATAATTTTCCTTGGGTTTTTTTTTTTTTTTTTTTTTGCCTATAGGATCTGATTTTTAAAAATTCCTCTCTTTGTCTTTTAACGCTAAACATGACCTGGTTCCAATCTTCTTTCCAGGATTATTTCACATTACTCTCCTTTATACATTCTACATTCTAACCAAACTAAACTGTTTAATATCTCTTTACATTATTTCATATCCTCTCTTCTCTCTCTTTGAATAGACTATCTTTCCCCAATGCCTGAAATTCACTCCTTCCTCTTTGAGCCCCAAATTCATTTTTGATTTTTAAAATTTATTTATGTTAAATAACAGTTTCTCAGTTACATTCAAAACAATTTTTTTACATTCGTTTTTAAAATTTTTGAGTTCCAGGTTCTCTCCCTTATCCCCACCCACAATTAAGAAACTACATGTTAAGTTATGCAAAACATTTCCATAAAAATCAAGTTGTGAAAGAAATCATAGATCTCCCATCCTAATGAAAATAAAAACCTTCAAGAATAAAGTTAAAAATAAAGAAATAGGATTTTTCATTATAAGTCCTTCATTGTAGGTGTGGATGATTGTACTATTAAGAATAGCAAAATCATTTACAGCTGGTCATCCCAAAATATTGCTATTACATTGTACACAGCATATTTCAGTTTGTTCATGGAGAACTTTCCAGGTTTATTTTTTCTTTCTGAGAGCATCCTATCATTTTACAGAGAACAATGATACTGCATCAGAGAAACTTGCTTTGATAATTTTTTTTTACAATTACTATTGCTAATTGTATTCCCCCTCCCATTTATTATCTTTCCTTTCACCCTATCCTTCCTCAATAGTGTTTTGCTACTGACCATTCCCTCCTCCAATATACCCTCTCTTTTACCATCTTCCTCCCTTCCCATATCCCACCTCCCTCCTATTTTCCTGCAGGGTAAGATTTCTATACCCCTATTGAGTATGTATGTTATTTCCTATTTGAACCAATTCTGATGAAAGTAATGTAAACTCACTCTTCCTTTACTCTCCCTCTTCCCCTCCACTGTAAAAGCTTTATCTTGCCTCTTTTTTATGGCAGATAATTTGCACCATTCTAATTCTCCCTTTCCCTTTCTCCCAGTACATTCCTCTTTCATGCCTTAATTTTATCATTTAAAAAGATATTATCCTTTCATATTCAACTTATACCTGTGACCTCTCTCTAATATACTCCTTCAAACAGTCATAATAATGAGAATTGAACCCCAAATTCTTAAGCCTTAGCTCAGATACTCCCATAAAATTGTTTGGATACCTTCCATTACTAGTAGGTATAGATCAAAAATTATTTTGTATATTTTATATTCAATTTTCTGTAGAATTGCAGTAGCTCAAAAGAAATAAGAGCTGCATGAATTTAGAGATATCTCCACTACTAATATTTATATACACTATTCATGCCCAACCTGTGGTGGAGACTTCCATGCTGATACTGATCTGATCAGTCACAGCCAAATACACTGTGCCTTGATCTTGACATAGAATTTTGGTCCTTTTCAAGCATAAAAAAACAACAATTCAATTTTCTATGGATTCATTGAACATTCCTTACAAAATGTAAACATTTTTAGGAGTAAAAACTTTTTTTGTTTTTATCTCTTTAACGGTATAAAACATTTTGTTGATTCTTTTGTATTTACATTTGTGGTTTTATATACAATGTGAAGATCTCTAGCAACAAAGTAAAATAATTAAGTAAAACTTATAATGTAATAAACACATCTAAAAATACATGCCACATTCCCTTTTATTTTTTTTAATTTACTGAAATTATTTTCTCTCATTCTTACTATCACCCCACTGAGAAAAAAAAAGAAAATAAATTCCTCATAACATATATGCAGCTAGTTGGTGTAGTGAATAGAGCACCAGACCTTAAGTCAGGAGGACCTAAGTTCAAATCTGGCCTCAGACATCTAACACTTCCTAGCTGTGTGACCCTGGGCAAATCACTTAACCCCAATTGCCTCAACAACAACAACAACAAAAAATGCATAATCAAGAAAACTTTCCTCAGTGGTTTTGTCTGTGTGTGTGTGAATATAGATAGATAGAGAGATAGATATATGCACATGCACATGCACATACATGTGTGTTTGTATATATATATATATGTGTATGTGCATATGTATATGTGTGCATGTATTTTTATTCCTTTCTGCATTCTATTTGGGCCAACTCTCTGTAATGGGTAATATGTTTCATCATTAGCCCTCTGAAATCAAAAATGGTCATTGGACTATCCATAGTTCTTATAGCTTTCAAAATTGTTTGTTTTTACATTGATGTTACTGTATAAATTGCTCTGCTGTGTATGCTCATTGAAACTATCATCACTCTATAGAAGTCCCCAAAATGGTTCATTTTCATAATATTGATTATAATAATGATATAATAATGACATAATATTGATAATATTATAAATTCCTCTTCTGGTATTTTTAATCTTTCGATTCATTACACTTTAAGTAGGTACTGAAGTATCTACTTTAATAAATTATTTAATTTTTAAAATTAAATAAATTTTTATTGAACAAATGATCCAGTGGTTCTCAAAGTATGGTCTTCAGAATTCTGGGGATCTCTGAAACCCTTTTAGAGGGTCTACAAATTCAAAAGTAGTTTTTATTTCCAATATGGTAAATGTCTATAAATATAACCCAGATAAACAAAAACGCTTTGGAGAGATCCTCAATAATTTTTAATAAGATAAAGATACTGAAAACAAAAGTTTGAGAACCATTGGATTAGACTATTCATTCTCTGTTGTGCCATGATCTCAGAGAGATTTTAGAATATAGGCCAATAACCTGTGATAATCATGCCAAAGAAGATAAAAGTTGAAAGATAAAAGTGGCCATATTCTATTTATCTAATCAAAATGACTACTTCTCATGATGCCACTGTATTTTATTTGTACTAGGAAAGGCAACCTATAGATACAATCAATTCACTATGTTACATGTAATACTGGTCATCACCTATTTGTATAACCTTAGAAAAATCACTTCTGCACTCTGACCTTCACTTTTCTTATCTGTAAATGAGGTTGTTAAACTAGATTATCTCTAAGATTCCCACATTTACTGAGTTCATGATTCTTCTCACCACAAAGAACATACTGGCCATTCTGTGGTATTTGTGATTAAATAGATAGTATTATAGGGTACATTAATGTTAAATGGAGCAGAAGCCCTAAAATTAAAATGCCTGTACAAATAATTGGATTAGAACAAGGCTGAACTATTTTTCCACATTTAGTATATACTGTGAAAATCATTTCAAATTCTGAGTAGCTACAGTGATTTACTAACTATAGTGTTTGTTCTAAATATGAGTAGACCTGTAAATTAATGCAGTTCAGCTAGCTGGAAAGGCAGATGGGCAAATCCCCTTCTGTGAACTCAATAAAATTGTGGACAACTTTGAAATCATGGATTAGTTTAGGGAAACCCTTAGGTTTCTTCACATATTGTCTTCCTTCCTGTGTCCCCTTGGTTTTGAGTCATGGTCCAATTCAATTTGAGCTTAAAATCATAAAACAAGTCTATTTAAATAAATCATATTTTCCCAGATTTTGGTCTTCAGTCTTAAGATGAATGCTTAAAGGAAATCTTTAAAGATAGCAACATGGCACAAGAGATAGAATACTAGGTCTGGATCTAGGAAAGCCTGAGTTCAAAACTGATCTCAGACACTTCTGTGTGGCTGTGGCCAAGCCATTTAACCCTGTTTGTCTAAATTTACTCATTTGTAAAATGAGCTGGAGAAGAAAATAACAAACTACTCCAATATCTTTGCCAAAAAAAAAAAATCTCAATGGGGTCAACAAAGAGTCAGACATGAGTAATGAAATTGAACTAAAAGAACACAGAGAATCTAGTGGCTATGAATTTGTTAGAGTGAGGTACTTCCTCAAAGATGGCAAACCACAAATCTAATCTAAGATTTAGTAGAAAAATCTGGAAAAGTTCCTTGAGGAATATAGTAGTTAAATTATTTGCCCAGGATCACAAAGTTAGTAAGAGCCTGAGATAGAATTTGAACCCAGATCTTCCTGATCCTAATCCTAACTCTTTATCTACTATACTAAATTACTTTTAGGATTATAAAATAAGGAAAATGTACCACATAAAATTGGTTTGTTGACATATTCCTCAAACAACTTATCCTGCTTTGTGAAGTCTTCATCGGTTACTTCTTTGCACAATGTAGAATCCTTCAACGCTGATGATTATTCAGAGAATCTTGAAAATCAATATTATAAAAGTCTTTATTTTTCTCTTTGAAAATGTTCATTTTCAAATGATATAAAACCACCAATTAAGAGTCTCTAAACTCAGTAGGATGATCAATAGCACTAGCCCAGCTGTGGGTTTAGTCTAAAAATCACCTAATCTCTTTACAAAATCTTTGAGCAAGGATAAATATTCTCAGACCAACTTCAATATGATAATCACATATCAAATCTGAGAAGTGAGATAAATAAGTATATTAATAATCCAGGATGCATCTGTTTCTGTGCGATAAGTAAACTGTAGCTATGTGAATTTTGAATAGCAAGCAATAATCAAAACCTGTATCCCAAAACTAGGCCAAATTTCATATGAGAATGTCTGTCCATTTTATTTGGGTGTGGGGAGAGAGGCTTGGAATGAATTAAAATAATCAGAGTTAGATTTTTCTTGATGAAATCCATCATTTGAAAACATTCTGACATGATTTCCAAGTGGAAAAATCATCACCCTTTAAAATGATCCTGCTTTCTGTACTCCAGGAGTAAATGCTTCCTCACAGTTGAAAAATTTTCTAAGCACTATTGACAGTCACCAATTTATGGTCAGAGAACAGCTAATACTTCTGGACAGAATAGAGGCAAGAGTATTTCAATCAGTGCAGATAAATAAATTTCAAGTTTGCTTTCAGACTAATCCCTTCAATAGGCTAACAGATCTTTTGCTATTCTAACTATAACAAAACTTTTTTCTAGTCATTTTGTGTTGTCATCTATTACAATGTAAGATCTTTGAGGGCTGCCTCTTAAATCTTGGAATCCGCAGTCACATAATAAGTAATTGACAATAATTTTTCATTCATTCATTTTAAACAGCTAAATCAGAAGAGCCTTAAGTAGGCTAGTACAGTTAAAGCCTGTGTTCCAAGATTTTGAGGCATTCTGATGAAATTCAGGGGATATTGGATAATTGCATTTAGTAAGAATTTGTTTTCTAGACTTATGATCAGAATAGAGACTCCAGATAAATAAACTCTCTAACCAATGCAACTATTTAACATTTACAGCTTTAGAAAGTTACCAGGGAGCAATGAAGAGATAAGTAACAAGACCAACGAAGCAGCCAACATGTTTCAAAGGCAAAGTTTTCTTGACTCTGAGACTGATTCTCTATACACTAAGGCACACTAAAGAATAATTAATTAAAATAAGAAGTTAACAAATGCTACTTCCCCCACCCCTACATTTCTTGTGAGCTCGTCTTAGCTGGATTCTACCTTTCTCTATTCCAGATCAATAGCTTTCAGGATCCTAGTGTTCTTAACCTACAGAGACCTGTGTCATGATGGCTAAGGTGTTTCCCTGAGGTATAGCATCTACACACACACACACACACACACACACACACACACACACACAATTGAATCAATCTCAAAAAAAAAAATAATAATTGCAGGGTACCACTCAGACTGCTCACCCTGAATGCCAGAAATGCTAGTTATAGCTCTGTAAAGCAGTCATGCCATATTGAGGTACATCTGTTGGTGGCAGGCAGGAGAAGGATATAATCGGGAAAGAGACACCACCTCCCAGCTGCTGGCAATGTTCTGGTTATTGGCAAATGAAGTTTCCTGACTTGTGAGCATTCTTCAAAAGGAAAAAAAAGAATTGTCACAGGAACCATCTGAGATGTGGGAAGAAGAGGCCACTTGGCAAAAAAAGATTCTGAAAACATCATGCAAACATAGAAACACACAGACACTACAATACAGGCGCACACATGAATGCACATTCACTCAAATATGCATGCAGTAATACAGAGATAAAAATGGAGATATAAGCAAGAATTCTTGCTCAGAGTTAAGTAATACAAACTGTAACCCAGGTGACAGAATATTCCCAGTTGAAGGACAAGGAAAGAAGAGTGAGCAAGATAGCCCCATGTGGGCAGGGGTAGGTAAAGGAAGAAAGAGACCCTAAACACTAGAACTCTATTGAAAAGGCCATCTCTTGGAGTGAGAAGAAGCAAGGCAGGAAGAAATGGAACAGAAAACAGTGGGACCCACTGTACTGATTTTGGAATCAAAGGCCTTAGGTCTGAATCTTGATTCTGTTAACGTTCTCTATGACTCTACGCTAGCAATGATGGTGAGGAAGATGATGATAATGATAGTGATAGTGATGACTGATGATGATGATGATGATGATGAGATATATAAGCCTTTATGGTTTGCAAAATATTTTACAAATATCTCATTTTATCCTCTTAACTATGTTAAACTTAGTCTCCTCATCTCCAAGATGAGGAAGTTGAAATAAGGATCCTTCCATCTCTAAACTATGATTCTATAACCCTAGTCCACCATTTGGTTCCCGTATTAATGAAATTTTCTTGTTAAGTGGATGGGTGCTAAGTTTTGCCATTTCTACATTGGGGGAACATTGTAAGTGATTGATAGTAATTTGTATGGGCGCTTGTATAAGTCATCTTACCTCTGAGGTCCTCACTTTAACCTTGTCAGCAAAATGAGTGCATGGTACTAAGAACTTAAATGCCCCTTCTAACTCTAAATCCTGTTAGACTCTGGTTAGATACCTTCTAAGGTACCTTCTTTTTTTGTTAACATATAACAGTCACTGAATTGACTAATTTTTTAACTGATGCAATTATTATGTTAGCAATGTATCTGGATTACTCAACTGTGCAAACAACCTTTTAAGGCCCAACACTACCTATATAAGGGAGAAGGGAACAAGCATTTATTAAACATCTACCATGTGCAATTCACCATATTAAGTGCTTTACAAATATTACCTCAGAAATATCATACCATTGTAAAGACTTCTGGTTAATGGTGTCATGTCAAAGCTTTCACTTTGGTTTTGGTTTCTTTTTGCCTACTAGCTCTTTTTTCTTTGTATAGGAAATTTAATTATTTTTTCTTCCTATGGACAAAAATATTTCCACCAAGAGCTTATTCTTCTACCATAAAGCTTTCAGTAAAAATGAGCAGCACTTCAGAAAAATATAGGCCACATAAAATAAAGAAACTTCATCTGAAATAAAATGTTATTTTTGAAAGAGCTCCAAGAAAATGTGGGGGGAAGTTAAAAGAAAGGCAAAAAGTTAGTATTAAAAATTACAGGCTTAATCTTCCACCCACATTCACTCTCAAGTACTGATATAAACTCACACTGATTCTCAAGTTAAGCCTTGTTCTGTCTGATGTAAGAAAAGAAATTGAAATTGCTGTTGGAAACTATTTATTACTAAGATCCAAAACTCCAGTTGAACTTTTACACATCTATGAATCTTAAAGTGAATACTAAAGTCAGAGAAAATTATCAGTAAAACTGAATTTGTTTAAAAAAAAAACATTATGTCCTCTAACCCCACGACTATCCATGCTGAAAAACAACAGCAGCAGGAGATAGCCCTGAATCTCAGGTCAGAGAACATGAAATTGAATTTCTGCTCTGCTACCTACTGTGTGACCTTGGATACACTCAATACTACAGGATTTTGTGAAATAGAGAAGGTAGACTAGAAGTTCAATGTGATTCTTTCCATCTTCAAATTCTATGGTTCTATGATCTTAGTTCTTAGGATTTCTATATTTAATGGGTGACCTATGGTTCCTTTTGTTCCCCTAAATTGGGACATGTTAGATTGTTGGGTCACTTCTGCATACTTTATTTTGTAAGTAAATCTATGGCAAGTGCAAATAGCTTTGAATTTCAAAGCCAGATCAAAGGAGGAACAGAATACTTATAACACTGACACTTTTCACAAAATCCAGACTCTCCAAATACCACATTCTCTAGAACACCATTTATTCTTGTGTCCTATAATATTTTCATTATAGCCACAAACTTCCCTGGATTGTTTAAAAGTCTGATCACCAAAGCTAGGATGTCTCTTAGACCAACAGTGTTAAACTCAAAAAGAAATGGGGACCCACTACACAAATGGATTCTTGAAAGTCACATATTGACTTAATTTGAAATTTTACTGTTATTCTGTTTTGTTGTATTTTATTTATTTTGTTAAAAATTTCCCAACTGATTTGCACTGCATTCAGATGTATTGCGGACTATATGCAGGCCATTTGTTTCATACCTATGCCTTCTATATCAAGAAAGAATGAATGTTCCCCTGTAGATAAGTGGTCAAAGGATATAAATAAGCTGTTTTCAAAAAAAGCTATTAATAATCATACTAAAGAACCCTTCTAATCACTGATAATAACTGAAATACAAATCAGAACTCTAAAGGTTTCACTCCACACTCATCAGATTGGCAAAGATAAAAGAAAATAAAAATGATCAATGTTGAATAATCTTTGGAAAGACTGCAATGATGGGAACACTAAATTTTTTTAATTGTCCATTCATTCTAAAAAAACAACTTGGAACTATACAAAAATGTCATTAACTTATATGTAACCTTTATCCAGTAATATTACTATTGGGAATATGGGGATTCTACAGTATATAAAAATATTTACTACAGCACTTTTGATGAAAGCAAAAAACTAGAAACAATATCTATGCATGCATTAGGAAGCATCTGAACAAATGATAATATAGGAATCATAATAGAAATATAAAATATTTCAAGACTAAAAGAAAAACCAACATGAAGAATTGAGGAAAACGTAGAAAGGCTCTTATGAGCCTATCAAAAAGAAAGAATTGAAGTCTCATTTCTAAAATATATAAAGAATTATATCAAATTTACAAGAATAAAGTCATTCCCCAATTGATAAATGTTCAAAGGATCTGAACAGATAATTTTCAGATGACAAAATTAAAACCATTTATAACTATATGAAAAAATGCTCTAAATAACTATTGATTAGAGAAAGGCAAAATTCCGAGGCAGCACCTCACACCTCTCAGATTGGCGATGACAGGAAAAGATAATGATAAATGTTGGAAGAGACATGGGAAAACTGGGACACTACTGCATTATTAGTGAAGTTGTGAAATGATCCAATAAATCTGAAGAGCAGCCCAAAGGGCTGTAAAACTGTGTATATACTTTGGCCCAGAAGTGCCATTACTGGGTCCATAAGAAATCATAAAGGAGAGAAAAGGATCCACACGTACAACGGGAAAAGGAGAGGATGCCCTTCAATTGGGGAATGACTGAACAAGTTGTGGTACATGAAGGTATTGGAATATCATTGTTCTATAAAAAATGATGAACAAGCTGATTATAGACAGGCCTGGAAAGATTTACATGAACTGATGCTGAGCAAAACAGCAGAACCAGGAATACATTGTACACAATGACAGCAAGGATGTGCGATGATCAACTATGAAAGGCTTGGTTCTTTTCAGTAGTTCAATGATCCAAACCAATCCCAATAGACTTTGGACAGAAAATGCTGCATCTAGAAAAAAGAACTGAGGAGACTGAGTGTAAATTAACACATGCTAATTTTTTTATCTCTCCCATGGTTTTTCCCCTTTGCTCTAATTTTTCTCTCCCAACATAACTTATAAAGCAATGTGTATTAAAAATAAATAAATTCATTATAATAAAAAATTTTAAAAGAGAAAGAATAGACAAGAAGAGCAAGTTATGGTTTTATCTAATGTTGCAAATAAAAACAATACTGAGAGCATCAACTGATCGACTCAATAAACTTTTATTAATCACCCACTATATGCCAAGAACCATGATAATCAATGATGGCTAGCATTCACTGATAGTGAAACATAACTTCATCCAATAAAAGAGATGATAAAATACAGATACAATATGCCATACACCATCAGGTACAGTCAAGGTGTTAATTCGCTTAACTCTGTCCCTGTTAGGGTAGAACATGACTAAATTACTGAGACATGATAGTGATGTAAAAAACAGTTAAAGACTCCCATTTTTTAATGAGTTTTTAATTCTTTCTATTTAATCTCAGTGTATCTAAAATAAATGTGCATTTTTTATTTCACTAAAAGGTATTTACATCTTATAAATTGAAAGCACAGTTTTCTGGCAAAGGCCCTTATAAATGCTGCAAGTTTTTACTATATATACTTGAAATTAATCTCTGGGAGTCAATATGGTAGAGTAGAATGCACATTAACTTCAATGATTTGAAGACATATATGGCAATCTGTCAAATGTGCAAATAATACAAAGCTTGAAAAAAAAAGCTAACACATTAGGTGTTAAAATAATGATCAAAAATTTCTCAAAAAATTTCATTTCTTCCACTTCTTAATAGTTTAACATTATGCAAACTACTTTACCTCTGTAGGCCTTATTTTTCTTATTTACAAAAAGGATAATACTATCTACCTCATCTACTTCATGGAACTGTTGTAAGGAAATATTTTATATGATATAAAACATCATATAAA
Organism: Sarcophilus harrisii; assembly: GCF_902635505.1. Lineage (NCBI taxonomy): Eukaryota > Metazoa > Chordata > Mammalia > Dasyuromorphia > Dasyuridae > Sarcophilus > Sarcophilus harrisii. The sequence continues at coordinate 319,192,026 of NC_045427.1, read as the reverse complement.
TGCCTAATTGTTTACATCCCTTATTAGTTGACACTAAAATAGTAGGTGCAGTACCTATAGTAATATCTTCTATTGTAAGCGTTATTACAAATTAATGTTAATTATTAATATTATTATTAATATAACTATTATTAAAAACCAATATTGTTAATTATTATACTATTATTTATTAATATATTATTATTACTTAATACTGTTATTATTGTAATTATTATTGATATAAATGATTACAAAGTTGAATTTGCTAAATGACTTAAAAATGGGAAAGTCTAATTTTTTTTTCAAAAAAATAAAAATGGAGAGTTAGAATAATTCCCATCCCATCATTTTCAGTGACCTTCTTTTTTTATTTTGTCCCTTGAAATTAGAAAAAAAGAAAGGAAATCAAGAAAAAGGAAGTTTTGAAAGTGGGGAAGAGAAGGAAAAAGTAAGGAGAAGTGAAAAGAGAGGCGAGGAGAAGAGAGAAAAAGAGAGATGAGTTGAGGAAGAGAAAGGAGAGAAAAAGAGAGAAAAGAAAAAACAAGAGAAGAAAGGGAAGAGGAAGAAAGGGGAGAAGAAAGAAAGGAAGAGGAAGATAGAAAAGGAAAGCAATATTAAAGTTAGTCATTCTCTAAAAAAGTTTATAGAAAAAAATAAGCAAAATCTCTTTCTTCATAAAACATTGGCTCATAGTTCCATTATTCTTTGTTTTACAAAGTTCTCTCTTCACAACAATTTTATAATATAGTGTGAGTGTACAGATAGTGTGATAGTGTTACAAATGGAGAAATTAAAATTTAGAAAGATTGAAAACAGATAGGTTCACACAGCTAGGAAAAGTAAGAGTCAAAATTTGAACTCAGGTTTCTTCTGGCACCGAGCCCACTGCTCCTTCCATAATTGCAAGTGCTATCTTCACAGAAAAACAAGAAAAGAACACATAAATAAACCAGGACAATAACATTTTGTTGTATAATTCTAGGTGATAATGGATTTTGAGAGCCCATTATGAAAAAAACAAGCTCTTAAATAGTGATCATTTCTTTAAGAAAGAAATGCAAGAAACATAGTATTTGATGAAGATATTTTCTGCTCGACTTCAAGAACTCCCTCGTCTATCATTAATTTCTTAAGATATCACTAAACTTCATTTGCTTCTTAAGAAATTACATACAGTATGACTCACATAGACTACAATCTAAAAAAGGGGGGAAAAAAGAAGTAGGATTGGAAGGAAAGTGTAACAACAGCAAAAGAAATGTCTAGAGAATTACTAGCAGAATCTCCATTTGCTTCTGTTCAAGTAGAACAGAAGAAAGTAGAAGAAATTAAGAATTTAAAGAAGGTATCAGTCAAGTAATCCATACTACTGCATATCATTTGAATCTAAGAAGTAAAGACAGAAATGTATGTGATGACTGTCCTGCATTTCATCAGATATTTCATTTCATTTCATCAGGCATTTCATCCTGCAGCACACTCTGGACTGGGCATTAGGCATGTATTTCATATGTTGCAGAATACAGAACACTTTGAGGTTTGATCCAGGAGTGCAAACTAGGATTTCACCAAGCACATGCTAATTCAAATATGCTGGCAAAAGCTTTGTATATACACAACCTGACTTGTTTTGCTTTTCACCTATATGATATTCTTACATTTTATGCAGCATATAAAGTGAAAAATAAAATGACTTTAGGAAAGGAAAAAAACTCACACAACACCAAGAATAAACAAACCTATGTAAGTATAGAGAACCTCATCTTAATCCAAGTCACAAAAGTCCATAAAGATGATAAAATAAAGTGTCAGAAGGAGTAGACATTACTGATAGTAGCAAAAGGAGAGAGAGAGAGAGAGAGAGAGAGAGATCATCAGTGATAGTATCATCAGTAATAGATGATTACTATTGGGGGAAAGAAAGAGAGAGAGAGAGAGAGAGAGAGAGAGAGAGAGAGAGAGAGAGAGAGAGAGAGAGAGAGAGAGAAACAGAGACAGAGACAGAGACAAAGACAAAGACAAAAAGACAGAGAGACAGAGAAACAGAGAGACAGAGAGACAGACAGAAACAGAAACAGATACACAGAGAGCAAGAAGACAAAATTATAACTAGTAAAAGTATTAGTATTTCTTTTTTTTTTTTGACAAGGCAATTGGAGTACAATGACTTGCCCACAGTCACACAGCAGGTAATTTAGGCTACATTTGAACTCATGTTCTCCTGATTTCAAGGCTGGTATTCTATCCACTGCACCTTCTAGCTGCCCCATAAAAGGATTATTCATTGAACCTGAGGATACTCCAAATCCAAAGTATCAAAATTGATCTTATCATCCTAAACCCAACTTTCCCCCTCCCTAAAATAAATCTCCATTTCTTATGATACTTTTTTCAGAATTTGGCTCGACTATTCCTGGGTGTTTTCATTTGGGGATCTCTTTCTGGAGATGACTGGTAGATTCTTCCCATTTCTATTTTGCCCTCTGGTTTTAGACTATCAGGACACTTTTTGCTTGATAATTTTTCGAAATATTATTCCAGGATTTTTTTTTATCATGACTTTCAGGTAGATCAATAATTTTTAATTTGCTTGAACTTTTGTACTCCCTTTCCCATTTGTTCAATTTTATTTTTTAAGCATTCTCAATCTTTTGTATTTCATTTTGCATCATTCTCAATCTCTCTTACTTAATTTTCAAAATCCCTTTTGAGCTCTTCCATAGCTAGGACCCAATTATTATTTTTCTTAGATGCTTTAAATATAGGAGCTTTAACTTTGTTATCTTCTGAGTGTGTGTTTTGATCTTCTTTGTCACCATAGCAATTTTCTATCTTCAGAAATTTTTTTATCTGTCCATTTTCTCAGCCTATTACTTGAATTTTAACTGTTAAAATAGGGTTCTGTTTCCAGGGTTGATGATGCATTATCCCAAGCTTCAGGGATTTTGTGCAGCTGTTTTCAGAGATCCCTCTAGGGACTTGACCACAAGAATTCTTTTCTACTCTGAAACTGTTAGGAGTGTTCCCAGCCCATTGTAGCTGTTAAGACCTAGCGTGCTTAAAACAACTGAGTCCTTCCTCAATGCTCACTTTGCTTTATTTTCATTATTTATAAAATAAGCTGGAGAAAGAAATGCCAAGCCACTAGAGTATCTTTGCGGAAAAAAAAAACCTTAAATAGAGCTACAAAGAGTTAGACACGACTGAAATTACTGAATATCAGCTTCCCTAATTATCTGGATCCTATATGCCCATCAAGATCCAAATTAAAGCCACTTGCTTCACAAAACTTTCCTTGTTCCACAGTAGAAGTGATTTCTCCCTTCTATGTGCTTCAAGAGCACCTTATATGTATTTGCTCTATGGCCATTTTATTTTACATCATGTTCATTACTATGTGCCTTATGTCCCCTGCTAGAGGCTGGCACCTCCCTTTCAAAACATTGTATTATCTTTGTATACTCCACAGTGCTAAGGCATTCTCCCTTTCCTACAGTCAACAAAACCAACTCCTTCCTCACCCATCCACCCTCAAAAAACAGATTGTGTGGCACCGCTCAAAAGTAGAGCTTTAGGTTAGCCTGAAGAAGTAATGGGGGAAAGAAAATTATGTGCAAATATTCCTATTGCCCTATTACTCAAAGAAAACCAAAATGATATCATGATACTGAGATCAAAGTGCAATGTTGTGACTATTACTAACTATAAACCCAGAAAGCTCTACCACAGGTTGAGCACAAATAAACCATTTGAATGTTTGGACTATTTCTAAATTTGCTTGCACATCTCAGGTTTCTTTTGAGCTATTACAATCTGTGTTAGTCATAGAGAAATGTACTTTCTTTGATATGGATACACTATGCTGTAAAGTCCTGTGTCAGTGTCTCTCATGTCTCACAATCAATACCAAAGTTCTTTAGAAAGCCTTTGAGAGTGTCCTTGCATCATTTCTTCTGACTGTCTTTGTGCAAATCTCACTGTTGCATGCCTGTGTAAACTGGACAGTCTACCAGCACTATGCCAGAAAATTAAACCACTTCCATTTGAAATGAAGAACTGAAGATCACCTGCCAAGATAAGGTAGTGGACTTTAAGGTCCTTTCTCAAGCTGAACTCAAACTTTACTAGAGAGAGAGCTGCTTTAATGGCTAGCTAAGTTGCTCAAATGCCAGACGTGTTTATCTAAAAGAATTTACTCAAGACAAGCATTATAAAGGATTTGCATGTGAAAAAGGAGTTAGATCCATTTTGCTTTAACAGACAAATTTAATTCAGCAGATATTTATTAAGTATCTGCTATCTGCAAAGACTTGCATTGGATATAAAGAAATAAATCAGCACTATCAAACCCTTTAATTAAAGAAACTAATCAATCAAGAAATCTAATGAAGGAAAAACATTTTCTAAATAACTAATAAAGGAGAGTATGATTACTATTGTTGTAATTAATCTGTCCTCAGACACTTAAGTAGTTGTGTAGGCCTAGACAACTCATTTATTTCTGTTTGCTTCAGTTTCCCCATCTGTAAAACGAGCTGGAGAAGGAAATGGGAAACCACTGCAGTAGCTTTGCCAAGAAAATCCCATATAGGCTCACAAAGAATTGGACATCACTGAAATGACTAAACAATAAATCCCAGGAACATCTTTCTACCATTAAGCTCCTTTCCCAAAGTGAGTTCTCCTCTTTGAAGAATGGAAAAATGCAATTAAAAAAAAAAAACCTTTCCAAAGTAGGCTACAATTACCAATGAGGAGCAGGATATTTACTAGATTTCTTTTTTTAAATGGCCAGGTAGGAAAACCTGCAGAAAGAAGTTAAAACTATCATTGGATAAGAAACATTCTAAATTTGTACCTGCTTCCCATTCTCTTGAATTTGGTGCCTTCCTGAGCTTCTTTTTCCTGCCTAGAGCATAGAAGAATACTAGTTTTTTTTTTTTCATCACAAAAAAATTCATGGAATCTCGAATGGGATTATAGACATCACCTAGTCTTGCATGTCTCTAAAGGATAATTCCAAATACAACACCCCAATGAGATGGTGGTGGAATGATAATGATGATGATGAAGAGAAAGACAAAAGGAACAGGAAAGAGAAAGAAGAAGAGAAATGAATTGTTCATAACAATTTTAATAATGTTTTCTTTATGTTGACCCAAAACTTTCCTCTATATAACTTCAACACAATAGATTGAAGTTATATTGCTCATTTGCCCAGGACCAAGTCTAATTACCCTTTCAAATTCATCATCATATGAGTCATCTTAATGAACTACATCAATTATTTCATCACTCCTCTACTTTAAAATTTTCAGTATTTCTGAAAGAAATGAGCAGCAGGATGAATACAGAGAGGCTTGGAGACTTACATGAACTGATACTAAGTGAAATAAGCAGAACCAGGAGATCATTATACACTTCAATAACAATGCAATATGATGATCTATTCTGATGGAAGAGGCTATCTTCAACAATGAGAGGATACAAATCAGTTCCAAATGATCAGTAATGAACAGAACCAGCTGCACTCAACAAAAGAACACTGGGAAATGAGTGTGGACCACAACAGCATTTACAATCTTTCTGTTACTGTTTGCTTGGATTTTTGTTTTTCTTCCCAGGTTATTTTTACCTTTTTTCTAAATCCAATTTTTTTTGTGTGTGTAACAAGATAACTGTATAAATATGTATACATATATTGTATTTAACATATACTTTAACATATTTAACATGTATGGGACTATCTGCCATCTAGGGAAGAGGTGGAGGGAAGGAGGGGAAAAGTTGAAACAGAAGTTTTTGCAAGGGTCAATGTTGAAAAATTACCCATGCGTATGTTTTGTCAATAAAAAGCTATAATAATAAAAAAAAATAAAATTTTCAGTATTTCCCCATGGATTTTTGAATTTGACCTAATTCTTTATTCTGGCATTTACAACCAAAAACAATCTGGGTTCAATCTACTTATCTCAAACTTTCTCAATCACATATTCTCAGTTTAAGCTGAACATACTACTCATACCCTTTATTCACCATACTCTCATATAATTCTGTGCCTCTAACATACTTTTTTAAATCCCAACAAGCATTTTTATATATTGAAGTTCCTCCTTTCTTTTCAAGATCAAATTCAAGAATGATGTCTCCTGTAAGAACTCCCTGATATATGACTCCACTAAGTAAAAATGATCTTTTCCTGAAATTATACACAATGAAAGCCTGGACCTCTTATTTGCATTTACCACATTCTCCCTCATGTCTTTTCCTTCATTATATTTAAGGTCCTTGATTGTAAGGGTTTACATGCTATCTCTATATCCCCAGAAAATAATGAATGGCTTTGAGTCTACCAGATCTTTAATAAATGTTGAATTGAGTGTTGTGTTTGTTGAAACAGAATATTTCTAACTTCCCTTTCATAAAGCTATTCTTCATAATACATGAAGATAGTTATTTCATTCTCCCGCAAATTTCTTCTCTAAGTGAAATATCATTTCTTTCAATCAGATTTCAACCATCCTGGGCCAATCACCTTTTTCTGGAAGCATGTTTTAATAACAGTCCTAAAATATGGCATTCAGAACTAAGAGCAAGACTCTAAATATGATCCTCCCAGGAAAGTGTACTATGTGATTATCAAATCATTTTGGATGTTCTTTTCCTTTTAATGCAGTTCAATCTGACATTACTTTGTTGCTACCACATTACACTCTAACTGATATCAATAAAACCTGTACTTTTTCAAAACAAAAATAATTCTTTTTTCAAATGAAATATTGTATCTCAACATGAAAATTTGCTATTTTGCTCTTGTGTATTACTTTTTGATATACTATATACAGGTTTTTTTAATCATTTCCAATAAATTTCATTTTGTTAGATTTTTCCCAATTGCTATTGCACATCAAGATCATAATGTGTATCCCCAAAGTATTAAATTTCCCTTCTAGCTTCATATTATATAATGATTTGAAAATCATATCATCAAAATCTTAATCAATGACAATGAAAATAATGAAGACCAAGGATCATTTCCTGGGTCACTTCATGAAAGACATCTTCCCAGCTTGACAGTGGTCTATGAATCTACAATAGTAGAGTCAGATCATTCATCCAATAATGAATTTGCTCAATTATACCACACTATGGTTTACATGCAGGGGTATGATGATAAATGTTTAATAAGGCTATCAAAAAAATTGTCTGCATGCAAACTTTTTAACTCTTTTTAAAAGATAAATAATCAGCAAAGCAATAAATCAAATACTTATCAAATACCACTGATTTCTGAGGTATAAATACTCTCATTAGTCCCTACATGACACAATGGATAGAGTCATCTTTCTGAGCTCAAATCTAGCCTCAGACACTTATTTGCTAGTTGTGTGATTCTGGGCAACTCATTTAATCCAATTTGCCTCAGTTTCTTCATCTGTAAATGAGTTGGAAAAGAAAATGGCAAACCACTCCAGCATCTTTGGCAAGAAAACCCCAAATCACAGAGTTGGACATGACTGACAATGACAGAGCAACAGTTGCTGTCATTGAAAACTTAATAAACTTATCCTACCTAGCTCCAAATAGAGCTTGTTCTTGCATACCCTAGTTTGCTTTCCCCTACCTTGGCCCAAAGTTCAATTTCTGCCCACCTCTTAATTTGTTTCCTGTTGCCTATAAGTACTCCCAGATCTCTGACATTCTTAAATAATTTTCTGTAACCCTAACATCCCCTCATTATCATCCTATTTTCCTCCCCCCCCCCAGTTAAACTCCTAAAATATCTGTTTCCTTCCAGATCTCTGCCATTCTTAAATAATTTTTTCTAACCCTAATATTCCCTCATTATCATCCTATTTTCCTCCTCCCCCTCTAAGTTAAACTCCTAAAAAATCCGTTTACACTGCCTCCCTTTTCACTCCCTTTCCTGTCTTTTCTAATCATTGTGATTTGACTTCTGACTTTACTGAAACTGCTCTTTCCCAAGCTTATCAATGATGCTTTAATTGACAGATCTGATAGTTTTTTTTTCTCAATCCCCATCCATATGTAGCATAACATTAATAACCATCTTCTACTTCTGATTACTCTCTCCTCTCTGAGTTTTTCTGATACTTGTTCTCATTTGGTCCTCCTACATGTGTGACTACTCCTTTCAAGTCTGAAAAATTTTAAGCAGAGTAATGACAAGGATAAATAAATGTCCAGCAAACATTATTTGACATTGCTATGAAATACAGACTAGAGGTGGGTAGAGAGTGGTTATAAGTACCAAAATGGAAATTAGTGTAATTGTCCAGGCATGTAGTAATAAAGGCCTATCTTAAATTAATGGCAGTAGGAATAAAGAAGGATGGGGAGAAACATACCCAACAGAAGTTACAGAAATGGAATGGTTAGGAACTGACAACTGAATAGTTAATTGATTGATTTAATTGATATTAGAAATAAAAGAGACAAAAAAGTAAAAAACAACCCTACAGTACACAGTGGTACATAGATAGAAATATCTAAGTCATTATGATAGGGCAAGTATGAAGTCAGTTTTTAACTAATTAGCTCAAGGAGCTGCTGAGACCCAATTGAGATGAGTATTTAGAGCTCCACATACAATCAATGTTTAATAAATGTTAGCTGCTATTATTTAGAAGAAAGGTCAGGACAGTCATGGATTTCAAATTAACCTGCACAGAGAAAGAGAATGGCTAAAGTCATGGGGTGAAAGAGAAGGTCAGGGGAAGAGAACCAAATAATTATTTTCTTTTTCTTTCTTTCTAATTTATTCTATTTCTGTCTATTTCTGAAAGATTAAGTTAAGCCTATAAATTTATTCAGAGGAAAAATGACAGAATCAGCAAAATAAGTAAGAACAATAATAACCATTTGTATTTCTTAAAACTTAAGGCTATGGAAATTGTAGATCATCTTTCAAAGTATTTTCTAAATAACTGTATTTCTTAAAGCATTCATATCAGATAACCACTCAGATTTTTTTTTTTTGCTATTTCTAAACTATAACAGAAAAACTCATTTGGATTTTCCTGGGCAACAGTAGGCAGCTAGATTGATTTGGAAGTCTCATTTCTGGGGAATGGTGATTGGATTATTATGGAAAATGTTTCTGAGCTCATAATTGAGAAGTAAAACCCCAGAAGAAAAGGAGCCAAAGAGGTGGGACTATCCATTAACCATGCTATAATATGGGCTAATTTGTACAAAGTTGTAACAGGTATCAAGTCCAATAATATACCATCCACTGACACCATTAATAGCCCCAGAAGTCATAGAAAGGCCAAGTCCTTTGACAGAAACAAAGAATGCCTTTCCACTTAGGGTGGATACCAGCTGGTAGGGACCCTATAAGACTTCCCTCCAGTCATCACATGCCACATTAGCCCAGTGCAGTACTCTGAGTGAAAAGTCAAATTACTTCATCAAGTTTTCAAAGCCTGCTGTTCGATGTTTTTCTTTACATTCCATTTAGCCAAAGATTGTTTTTAAAGTTCTATACTCCAATGTACTTGGAACACATTAATTCCATTAGAAGGTCTATTTCAGGAAATAGTGAGCATATTTCTTGGAAACAAATACATGTGGTTAAAAAACAGCCTTTAAAATGATATAAGATGCCAAATGGAAAACAAATATGAATTTTAACTGCAATTATATCTCCTTCCCAACACATATCAAAGGTGTCATAAATGCTTTTTTACTGAGAGTCTGGTATTTTGGTTTTTTGGTTTTTTAAACTGTAAAGCCTACACTGGCATGACTCTATAAGTGGTCTCTCTGCCTCTTAATCATTGGCGACCACTAAATGAAGTGTATCTATTTTCTCTGTTACATTACTATTGGCAACCAGGTCCTCAGTAAGTGCCCAGAATTGTTTCCATAGTAACAAAAAGCATTCAGCATCCCTCTTGTTTGGGGCCAATTTAGCTTAAAATCTTCTTTTGTGGAGTAAAAGTATCGTGGATTAAGTAAAAATAAAATCAAGACACACAATTCTGAAAAGAATTCAAGGTTAAAGCAAAAAGGCTTGCTCCACAAAGCTGTTTTGTCTTGTTGTTGTTTTTTGGTTTGGGGTTAGTTTTTTTTAAAATCATAGAAGCGTAAATTGCTGTTAAAATACTAGCATTTACTGGCATATTTTTTAATGTCTCCCTTGAGTACAGAAGGGTCAGACAGCCTTTATGCTTTACCTTAAAATTAAGGAAAGGCCAGAGCAAACATTGAAGGACAGTTCACACATACACTTCAAAACTCTTTAACCATCAGGTGAAATGCAAAAGCATTAAAGTGTTATCATACTCACACACTGAAGTTACTGTCTAATTGTTTATAAGCCCATAATGTCATGAGATGATTAAATAATTGGGTTTTTTTTGTTAATTTGTAAGACAGAGATGGGGAGAGTGATGAGATTTTGTTCACTGAGAGGAAAACACTTGAATTTGAAGAATATGTTTATATCACATTAGGGAAATTAAGAAAGCTAGACATTCTCCAGAGTCATTTTAAGCATGTTCCTCCATCTATAACATCCTGAGTGAATTTATCTAGAGTGTCTGTTTCATCCCAAGTCCTATATAGCACTCACAGCTCCCATTTTGTTGGAATAAGTGAAGAGAATGTGATGAATGCCTTGTGGGATCTATAGACAAAAACTCCTCATCTCTTTCATGCTTTGTTTAAACCAACCTTACAGACAGAATGAATTCTATCCTCAACAGATAATTGATAATATCATTCTATTTGGCTTTGAAAGGCATAAATTGAAAATCCTCTCCCTAGCCTTTTCCCCCACATACACACCAAAAAGAATATTTTCCTAATTCTATTGTCCCAAGTTAACTTCAAGAAGGAAAAGCATCCATCATATTTCAGGTCTCTTGGAATCAAGTAACAAAATGGTGTAAGCTTCTCAACTAGTTTAAGGGTAGTAACTATATTCTCTTTTTCGTATCTTCACAGTGTTCATCATTCCTCCTTTCTCTCTCTCTCTCTCTCTCTCTCTCTCTCTATATATATATATATATATATATATATATATATACACACACATCTGTCAGCTTTTACCCTGTTCACTTTCCCAACCTTTCATCACTTGGGACTTCAATAATATAGTATTGCCTAAGATAAAAGAGCATCTAGGTTGCACAGTTGATAAAGTGCTGGACTTGGAGTCAGGAATATTTATCTTCCTATATTCAAATATGGTCTCAGATACTTACAAAATGTGTGACCCTAGTCAAGTTATTTAACCCTGTTTGCCTCAATTCCTCATCTGTAAAATGATCTGGAGAAGAAAATAGCAAACAATTCCAATATTTTTGTCAAGAAAACACCAAAAGTCTTTATAAAGACTTGGACATTACTGAAATTATGAACAACACTAAAGAAATAAACCCATAATGTTCTAGATTTGCAAAAAAAAAAAAAAAAAAAAAAAAAAACTGCTTAAGGGGGTAGCTAAATGGAGCAGTAGATAGTACACTAGCCCTGGAGTCCAGAGGACATGAGTTCAAATTCAACCTCAGACACTAAACACTTACTAGCTGAGTAACCCTGGGCAAGTCATTTAACCCCAATTACCTTGCAAAAACTAAAAAAAGTTTTCATCCTAAAAATGAATAAAGTTCTCCTGAGGATTTTAAGAAATTCTAAGTATATGAAAACTTCCTCCAAGAGAAACAGTGTTCAGGTGCCATGCATTCACCTACAGGCAACATTTTATTTTGTTTACATTGTCAAGGACTTTAAATGATATGAAGGATCAAATGAGTAGTAATGGGTTTCAAAGTATAATCCAAAATTTAAATTTTCCTTCTTAAATTCCTGAGTTGAGTAGTATCCTATACACCTTACAGATACTTTTATACCCTTTGCATCCTTGTCCCTGCTAGACTAATAGAAGTTATTTCTTATGGATATTGAAGACAGTACTTTCCATAGAAAATCCATTTTGAATAGCCTTTCTGTTCTTTCATATCCTTTAAAAATCCTACTTTGGAACTTTACAACATGCAGTAAGCTCTCCCTAATTAAGATAGCTTCCTTATTACCCTGTGAGGATAATTAGCTTATCTATCAAAAAATGTTGATTAAGGGAGGTGGAGCCAAGACGGCAGAGTAAATGCAGAAACTCACTGAACCTTTCCCCAAAACTGCTCCAAATTCCTTTAAATAATAACTAAACAAATTTTATAGCATCAGAACACCCAAAAAGATGGAGCAGAACATTTTCCAGTCAGAGGCAACTTAAAAAATCAGCAGAAAAAGTCTGTGGAAGCAAGATGGGAGCCTGGAACAATCTCAGCACAAACCACATCAGTGCAGCCCCTGATCCCAGTGTCAGCAAAGCAGGACTCTGTTGTTTGAGCATACTAGATCTTATAGCTACAGTAAGTTCAAATACGGCCTCAGACACTTACTAAATGTATGACCCTGGTCAAATCACTTAACCCTGCACAAAAAGACTCCTAATAGTTCTAGGACAGAAAAGAGTACTTGTGATCAAGGTATCTAGAAGGATCTCTGAAAACAGCCGCATAATATTATTGAAGCTTATAACAGTGCACCCTCCATCTTGAAAAAAGAATCCTACTTTAACAGAATTAAAATCCTAGGCTAGGAAAATGAGCAGACAACAAAAAAAAGTTTCTGACCATAGAAAATTACTATGATGACAAGAAAGATCAAAACACAAACTCAGACAAGAATAACAAAGTCAAAGCCCCTAAATCCAAAGCCTCCAAGAAAAATAAGAATTGGACTCAGGCCATGAAAGAACTCAAAAGGGATTTTGAAAATCAAGTAAGAGAGATAGAGGAAAAATTAGGAAAACAATCAAGAGTGGTACAAAAGGAAATACAAAAAGCTAATGAGAAGAAGAATGTCTTAAAAAACAAAATTAGCCAAATGAAAAAGGAGGTACAAAAGCTCAAGCAAATAAAAGCTAATGACTTTATGAGATATCAAGACACAATTTTTAAAAAACAAACAAAAAAGAAAAAATAGAAAAAAATGTGAAACATCTCATTGGAAAAACAACTGACCTGGAAAATAGATTCAGGAGACATAATTTTAAAATTACTGGTCTACCTGAAAGTCATGCTAAAAAAAAAAAAAAAGCCTGGACATCATCTTTCAAGAAATGATCAAGGAAAATTGTCCTGATAGTCTAGAATCAGAGGGATAAATAGAAATCGAAAGAATCCACCAATCACCTCCTGAAAGAGATCCCAAAATGAAAATTCTCAGGAATATTATTACCAAATTCTGTAATTTCCAGGTCAATGAGAAAATATTGCAAACATCCAAAAAAGAAAAAAATCAGGTATAGTGACACCACAATCAGGATAACACAAGATTTAGCAGCTTTTACATTAAAGGACCAGAGGGTTTAGAATATGATATTCTAGAGAGCTGTGGAGCTAGGACTACAATCAAGAATCAACTACACAGCAAAACTGAATATAATCCTTTAGGGAGAAAAGTGATCATTCAATGAAAAAGAGGATTATCAACTATATTTCAAAACAGGATTCAGGAGAAGCAGAAGGAAAATGATATCATATGGGACTTAAAAAGTTTTATCTGTTTACATTCCTACATGTGAGGATGAAACTTGTCATTCATTAGAACTTTCTCATTATTATGACAGTTTGAAGGAGGAGACAGAGGGCACAGGTATAAGTTGAACATGAACGAATAATGTCTAAAATACATGATGAAATTAAGGGGTGAGAGAGAAATGTACTGGAAGAAAGGAAAAATGTGTAAATTATGTGTCATAAAAAAGAAGCATGAAAAAAAATTTTATAATGGAGGGGAAGAGGAGAAGGAGAGAGTGAGTGAGAATTAGCTCAAAGAGGAAATAACATACACATTCAATATTGGTATAGAAATCTTACCCTGCAGGAAATTAGGAGAAGGAAAAATGGGAAGGGAAAGGATGATAAACGAGAGAGCATATTGGGAAACGGCAAAAGGAGTTAATAGAATAAATGGGGGGAAATAGTCAGCAATAGCAATTTTTTAATTAAAGCTTTTTTTTCAAAACACATACATAGATAATTTTCAATATTCACGTTTGTAAAACCTTGTGTTACAATTTTTTTTCTCCCACCCTTCCCTTCTCCCCCAAATGGCAAGTAATTCAGTATATGTTAAACATATACAATTCTTCTATACATATTTCTGTAATTACCATGCTGCACAAGAAAAATCAGATCAAAAATGAAAAAATGAGAAAGAAAACAAAACGCAAGCAAACAAACACAAAAAGATGAAAATACTATATTGTGATCCACACTCAGTCCCTACAATCCTCTCTCTGGGTGCAGATAGCTCTCTTCATGACAGAACCACTGGAACTAGCCTGAACCACCTTGCTGTTGAAAAGAGCCATGTCCATCAGAATTGATAATTGTATAATCTTGCTGTTGCTATGTATAATGTTCTTCTGGTTCTACTCACTTCACTCAGCATGTAAGTTCTCTCCAGGCATCTCTAAAATCATCCTGCTGATAATTTCTTATGGAATAATCATATTCCAAAACATACAAATATCATAACTTATTCATTCTCCAACTGATGGGCATCCACTCAATTTCCAATTTCTTGCCACTACAAACAGTTTTGCACATGTGGTCCTTTTTCCTTTTTTATGATTGTTTTGGGATATAGGCACAATAGGGACACCGCTGGATCAAGGGATATATACAGTTTGATAGCCCTTTAGGCACACTTCCATAGTCAATAGTAATTATAAAAAGAATTTTGAAATAAGCTTCTCTGATAAGACCTTATTTTTCAAATAAAGAGGAAACTGCATCAAATTTATAAAAAAACAAAAACAATAACAAGAGCCAAGCCCCATATGTACAAAAAATATTTATAGTAGCTCTCTTCTCAGGGCAAAAAAAAAAAAAAAATGGAAATGGAGGGGATGCCCATCGATTAAGGAATGGCTGAATAAATTGTGGTATGTAATTTTCATGGAATGTTATTGTTCTACAGGAAATAATGAGCAGGATGCTCTCAGAAAAAACAAATTTGGAAAGTCCTCCATGAATCCAAGTAAAGTGAAATGTACTGTATACAAAGTCATAGCAATGTTCTGGGATGACCAGCTATAAATGACTTTGCTATTCTCAGTAGTACAGTGATCCATGACTACTCTGAAAGACTTATAAAGAAAAATCCTATTCATACCCAGAGAAGAATCTGTTCTCTCTCTCTCTCTCTCTCTCTCTCTCTCTCTCTCTCTCTCTCTCTCTCTCTCTCTCTCTCTCTCTCTGTGTCTGTCTCTCTTTGTGTATGTGTGTCTCTGTCTCTGTCTCTCTGTCTATATCTCTCTCTGTCTCTCTCTCTTAACTTTATTTTTCTTAAGGGTTTTTTTTAATTAGGATGGGAGATCTATATATTTCTTTCACAATATGACTTTTATTGAACTGTTTTGCATAACTTTACATGTGTTTTTTTTATGGGTGCTGGGGTGAGGATAAGGGGGAGTGCCTAGAACTCAAAAGTTTTGAAAACTAATATAAAAAATTATTTTAAATGTAACAGGGGAAAAATATTAAATTAAAAAATACTGACCATTCATTGTATTAATCTAACACCTACATAAATTTACATGAAAAATTAATGGCAGGCATGTATTAAATGATGTATTTTAATAATCATTTCTTTAAGTATTCCTACATTTCCTTACCTGATCATGAGCAGGGATAATAAATATGCAAAAATTCATATCCAAAATTAAGGAATCTTGTCATTAGCCCAGATATAGTGCAATGTCAATCTTTGGAGATTACCTCAAGTCTTATTCTTGAGTTCATCTGATTCAGAATATTATTCAATATTTAACAAATATTTATTGAGTGCCTTTTATGCATGGGGTACTGATTTATATGTCATAGGGAGCACACAGAAGAATACAACAAAGACTCTGCCCTCATGGATTTGGGGGAAGTCTAGATTTTACACAATCACAATTTAATTTAGATAAAAGAAGATAGGGAACATTAGTAGAATAGTGTGAAAACTGTGAAAGTACTTTTCCTTATCATCCAAGACAATATACCTGAATAAATGCTGTTTGAAAAGGTTAAATCTGACTGTCACTCGTGAAAAAGGGGACACAGGGGAAAGAAAGGAATAAGTATTATTGTGGTACCTATGTGCCAAGCATATTTTATAAATATTATCATATTGACTATGTCACAAAGCAAAAGGGAAGATCTCCTTTCTCCTCTAATTCTTCTGTTTGTTTGTCCCTACCAACATAATTGTACAATAACATCCCTGATGCACTATAACGTAATCCCATTGTAAAGTCATAAAACTCTGCTAAACAGTTATTTCAGTCATGACCCCATTTAGGGTTTTCTTGGCAGAGATACTTTTCCTTCTCCAATTCATTTTTACTGATGAGGAAACTGAAGTAAACAAGATTGAGTGACTTACCTAGGATCACATAGCTCATAAATGTCTGATACAAAATTTGAATTGAGGAAGATGAATCTTCCTGACTCCAGACCTGGAGCTCTACTTACTGTGCTACCTACCTGTTCTTTTGTTTTAGGTTTTAGATGAAGCCTCAAATGGCAAAAGGTTAGGAAAGTGAACTGGAGTAGTGGAATGTCTCAAAAATATCAATGGATTGGGGCAGCTAGATGGTGCAGGGGCTAGAGCACCAGCCCTGTAGTCAGGACCTGAGTTCAAATCTGCCAGACACTTAACATTTCCCAGCTGTGTGACCCTGGGCAAATCAATTAACCCCAATTGCCTCAGCTAAAAAATATAGATAGATAGATGATAGATAGATAGATAGATGAATTTAATATCAGAGAACCTGGTTTCAAATTCTGGCTCTGCTCCTTGCCTCCAGTTTTAGTTATCTTTAGAAAGTCATTTCTCTTGTCTGTATATGAGTATCCTCTTTTGTAAAAGGAGAGCATTGAATTTGATGAACCTTCAAGTTTCCTTCCATCTCCAAATCTATGATCCTCTACTACAAAGAGAGAAGTTGCACATTATAGTAGGTGGACAGTAAGCCTAGGATCCAGGACCACCACTAATAGTGACTGTGTGACTTAGCTAAAGTAGCTAGCATTTATATAGCTCTTTTAAGTTTATAAATCCCTTTATCTCATTCTGTCCTCACAATACCCCTGGGAGGAAGGTGACATTATTATCACCATTTTACAGATTAAGAAACTCAGAAAGGTTAAGTGACTTGCAGATAGTAATAAATTAAGTAGGACTTGAATTCAGGTGTTTCTAACTCTTAAATTCCTTATTTGATTTAGATAATTTAACTCTTCCATGTCTCAGGGAACTCTCCAATCATATAAGTTGCAATACTGTTGCCTGTCTGCAATGGTAGAATTTCCTGACCAAGAGTTTTGGAAACACCAATGAAATAATAAGTTCAGATTTCCTTCCCCCTCCCCCCAAAAAAAATTACCATTTCTATAAAACTAATGCCTTTTGTAAAGACATTTCTTCAAATTGCATGTTTCTGCAGAAGTCATTGATGTTGTTCTACCACATCATATGCATCAGATTCCCTAAAGAAAAGAATTCAATAGTGCCCAGGGGGATAGCCTATTCCTAAAAGGAATTTGTGTTACTACTTTAAAATCAGACCTTGCCCTAATACTCCAATTTTCCTTCTTGACTGAAATCTCCACTCTTAAATTAATAGTAACTCCATTACTACAGTTATGAAAATCACAAACCCACAGGAAATACTGAGACTGATCAGACTCATTTGGTCTCCTTGGAATATAGTTTCCATCATATAAAAAGGTAGCTAAGTAGCCTAGTGAAAAGTATTGTTGAAGTAAGGAAGAAAGGAGTTCAAATCTGGCTTCAGACACTAGCTGTGTAACTAACTGAAGGCAAATCATTTACCCTCTGTCCTTGTTTCATCATCTGTAAAAGGAGGAGAATCTCAATTGCATCTAACTTCCATGATCATTGTGAAATAAAATGAGGTAATACAAACTGTCCTGAAAACCTTGGAGCAGTTTTAAGCTATTGGGGCCTTTTGTATTTTGTACTGAGTTTTATAAAGTTTAAAGTGCTAAATAAATAGTATTTCTTGTTACGGTTAATAAGATAAATATAGAATAGAGGGAATGTAATCTAAGAAAGGAAGGCGGGCAGGACTAGGCAAGGTCTTCTGAAGAAATAAGGATTTGAAAAGAGTTTTGAAGGACTCCAAAGAAATGAAGGTGTTAGGTGGAGGAGGGTTACAGTGAAGAGCACTGCAGACATAGAGGTTAACTGGCACAAAGGCATGAAGATGGGAGATGGAGGACTTTGTTCAGAATATTCTCTGAAATTAGCCAGTGCAGCAAGATTATAGAATTCAAAAAGGAAAGTGGGCTCTGTTGCCTGTGATTGTTGTGAAAATAAAATGAATTAATACACACAAAGCTCTTTGCAAATTTTTAAAAGTTAAACAAATGGTAACTATCATTGACCTTTTTTATCATCATCAAACACTGAGGGAACATCTGCCATGTGCTAGGTGATGACACATTAAAGGAGTAAGTAGGTTTGTGGGCAATCTGTGTGGAATACTTCACTCTTTTTTTCCAAAAAAAAATAAGGAGAACTGTTCCTGTTGCAATGATTTTCTAGTTGCTGTCATCACACATCTCAGTGAAAAACTGTGAGAAGTGTTCTTGGAATGTTGTCAACTAAAAATCCTGCAACAAGGATAGTTTTTGCACAGGATTTCACACTGAATAATATAGTAACATCTAGAGATTCCTAACACAGGGAAACAAGTGAGAATGCTTTTTTTGAATCATCATGACGTGTGCATAAGATGCTCCTCAAACAGTTTACCAGAACCTCCTGTTCAACAGGTGCAGTGGGAAAAGGATGATTGAAGGAGGGAATTTGAAACACAAAAAAATTTTGAGTGAATGTTAAAATTTTATTTTTACATGTAATTGGAAGAAAATAAAATATTAAATAAAAAAATAAAATGATTACAATTTAAAGTCAAAGGATCTGGGTATGTATCCTGATTCCATCACCGCTCTGTGTGATTTGGAGCATGTCATTTACCCCTTGGTTAACTTGCTTCCTGATCTATAAAATGAAAGGGTTGGAAAAGATTATCTTAAGTAAATCAATCAAAAATTGGTAAACATTTATTAAGCACCTACTATATGCCAGTTACTGTTCTCAGTGCCAGAGCTACAAAAAAGAAGCAAAGGATGATTCTTACCCTCAAGGAGCTCACAATCTTAGTCCTTTGTAGTTCTAAATCTAGCATTCTATAACCTTTATTATAAGCTCATGAAGCAAAGTGCTTTCCCCCTCTATAAAACTCAGTCTGTAGCTAAAACTTATGCATTGGGCATCTGACAAATACATCAGCTCTTTAATTTCTGAATTTCTAAAGTTCATACAGGGCTTGAATTTCTCAATAAGAAATAATCACCTGAAATGCTTACAAAAAATGAATAGGATAATAACTCAAAATACATCAAAATAAAATCAAGGGAATGGCAGTTTTGAGAGAATGCAACAAAGATGATGTCTTGTTAACTTACCTTGCTCTTCTCCATTAATGTTTTCTAAAGATTCAGGAGCTTGATTCTCAAAGCCATATTGAAGATTCTGTCTCGGCTTTTTAAGATGGCAACTTTTCTCAAGAACAGGAGAAAGCCTGGGTGGCTGCTTTGGATTATGACAGGTGGAACGGGGTTGTTGGGATGCTATGGAACTAGAGTCCCGAAGAGGGCTTTGTTTCAGATCCCAAAAATCAGTATTATAACTTCCCACAGGGAAATGGTTAGTTTCAAGCAATACAGAGTCCATGCAATCCTGGGTCTGAGCATTGTCTTGTTTTGCTCCATCTTCCAAATCACTCTCTTTAACATCATCATCATCATTCACCTCTGAGTCCAGTTCACCATTTAACTGAGGATTCTTCTTACTTAAATTCATGAAGGAAGCAGATAAAGTATCTCCAATTTGTTGAACAGTTTCATACACCCGTGACATCCAAGAAGAAAGAGGCTGGAAGAAGTTCTGGGCATCTTGAGAAGCCATGGTCAATACCATGACCTGAAGACTACAAATTCCAGAAGTTCAGTTTTGCAGGCATGCCGTGATTACGTGAGCTATAGAATAAGCATTATAAGAAATTAAATTTGATGTCTCTTGAAGATTATAAATATTTCACCACCCAGCTGAAATGGAAGGAAAAGAATATTTCCATCTAATCAATAACACAACCATGAAACCATTACCAAATACCCCTAAATTAATGTCAAATTGTGCATTTTCAGGAAGAAGGGTAGATCACCATTGAAATCTTGAAATAGCTAGCTGAAAATCATTTCACAAAAGCTAAATGGAGATGATTTCAATGCCTATTCACCTCATCAGGCATGTGCAAAACTTGCATTAGCAATAATGGGACCTATTCATGTGGACCAAGAGGAGGAAATTCCCCCATGGACTAGATTTGGCAGTGTGAAAAAGATAAATGAATCTTCATTAAGAGGCAGTTCAGCATGACATTTTTAAACACAAAAAGGTTTGATGTTCCATATATGAAATTACAGATCACAGTTAGCAGACTAATAATCATCTTTACTTCATGAGACAAAGATTTAGCCTTTCAAGGAAAATGTATAATTGGTAGGAAATGCCTTTAACAAACTTCAAACTGGCATTTTTCTTTTAATTCTGTGGGGTTTTTTTTTAAGAATAGCATGTATGATAGAGGAATGCAAATGTCTGAAATAAACTTTTGCTTATTGTGATAAAGGCAAATACAAAACTACAAACCCAAGACTAGTTTACTCAAATGTGTCCTAGTAACAGGTTTTAGAAGTGAAAGGATTTTAGAGACTAATTAGTCCAACCTGTAATGGGCTGAGGTTTGACTTGATGCACTGAGGTCCCAAGTACATGAGGCTAAATAGTAATTGGACTATACTCTATTAATATACATGATTGGATAAAGAATGGTCCCTGCCCACTCTCCTTGCAAGTCCTGATGTGTTGTATAGGAAATGACGATTTTGATGGGTGGAGACAGAGAGACAGGAAGAGAAGCTGGGAGAGATTGGGCTTGGGTTCCATACTCCTAGCTGCTGGTCATGTGGCTGCTGATCTAGCTAGCTTCTTGACTCAGCTGCACACATTGCTATCGCCGATTATCTTCCACCTCTGATCCTTCTTCACTGAGAATAAAGACTGACGATTTTCCCCTAACCTGAATTCCTGACTCCTGCTGATTTAAAAATACACGGTCTTCACACCAACCCTGTCAGTTTTCCACATGAAGAAATTGGAATGCAAAAATGGAAAATTATAAGCCAGGGTCACACAAGATATCATAAATGACAGAATTGAGATTTGAACTCAAGTATTATAGAGCACTGGACTTGGAAGACTCATCTTCAAGACTTCAAATCCCTCCTCAGACACTTAGAAGCTGTGTGACCCCTGGAAAAATCACTTAACTCTGTTTGCCTCAGTTTCTTCATCTATAAAATGAGTTGGAGAAGGAAATGACAAATTATTCCAGTGTCTTTGCCAAGAAAATCCCAAATGGGCTCACAATTGAATTGACTTAACAACAACAATTTTTATCATGTTATGCCTTTACTCAAAATTTTTCAGTGAATAAAATACAAAATCTTCTAACATAAACTGCAAAGGCATTAGTGTAATATTTGATGTCCTTCCCTGTATGACTTTTCCCTATTTTTCTAGCCTTATTTTATATCATTCTTCTTTCTACTTACTGCTAAACCAAGTTATCAATAAAACCCATTTGCTAACTATTTCTCATACATGACATTATGTCTCTCACCTCCATATGTTTAGATAGGTGTTCCCACATAGCTAAATATATTCCCTCTTCACCTCTGGCTTTAGAATTTTTAGTTTCATCCAAAGTATGGAGGAAATGCCATTCCTTGCATACACCTTTTTAGATCTTCTCTCTTAAAGATACTATGCATATAGTTTGCATTTACTTATATGTACAAGTTGTATCCCTTAATGAGATGGTCCCTTTTAGTCATTTAAAAATAACTTGTGAGTTCCCAATGATGGTTCAAAAAATTCATTCTCAAAACTCTTTAATGGAATTTTGAGTAATAATAATTGCAAATTTTGTAAATATATTAAATTATTTTGTAAGTCAAAAACTTTTTGTTGTTGTTCAAAAGTTTTCAAGAAACAGAAAACAGTTGGGAACCATTGCTTCAGTAGAATATAAGTTCCTTTAAGGTAAAGAATATTTTATTTTGATTTCCATATGCCCAGTGCTTTGCACATTGTTCGTGTTTAACAAATTTTGTTTAATTGAATTATATAACACACTGCCTGCCATAATTAGGTTGTTCTCTTTTCTATTCTCTTCTAATCTTCCTAAATCTCTGCAACTTTCCAGATTTAAAAATACTTTCCCACAAGGAGGGCTCAGAACTAATCTACACTAGCTATAAGGCACATCCACTGAAAACTAGGACAGCAATAGAATTCTGGGAGAAATAATAAGGATGATGATGATTGATGGTGATGATGATGATGATGACTTTACCCCCTTTCATGATCTTTACACCTTTATAACCACATTCATGATCATCTCTTTGGAGGCTTACAATTACTCTTCCCCAGATTAGTACAGCAATGGTTATGACCCTTATTTGATGAATGAGGACACAGATTGTCAGAATTTTAGAAATTTATCAAAGATAATGTAAATTAACAACTGAGTTGGGAATAGAACAGAAGGGTTCTCATTCCTCATTCCTCACTTATCATTCAGTTCTCCTACCCCAGCTTGTACAAAATACAATCTGAATAGATAGCTGGTATAAATATCTGATATTGAACCTAGAACCTTTTAACTTAAATTAAGGAACATCTAAGTCTCTTATTAGAACAGCCAGGCACAGTAGACTGCTAAGCCTAGAAGCTAAGTCTTTGTCAATTCAAGTCTAGTCTCAGATTCTCACTAGTTATGTGAACTCAAGCAAGTAACTTAGCCCTATTTGTCTCAGTTTTCTCATCTGTAAAATTGGCTGTAGAAGAACATGGCAAACCAGTTGAATCTTCATGACTAAACAACAACAAAATTTCATTAATCATAGCCTAAATGTAGATAAGACCTGAGAGTTTATCTATTCTAACCTTCTTATTTTTTACTTTATTTTTTTTAGTCCAACCCTTACTCCCAAGGGATTTGCAAACCATTAAATGGGATCAACCTTAACTCATATACATGCAAAAGTACAAAGTATATGCAAAGAGCTTTAAAAAGGGAAGTTCAGGAAAGGCCTTGTATAAGAAGTAACATTTGAATTTGGGTATTTGTATTGGAAGAAGTTAGGGATTCTATAAGATAAAGATGAGAAGAGATACATTTCAGGCACATAAGACCACTAATGCAAGGAAACTGAGGTGAAAAGAGTAGTAAAATGCCCTGCCCAAGGTTATATGGGTAATAAATATCAGAATCAACTGGGACATTGATTCATTGTTGGTGGAGTTGTGAACGAATCCAACCATTTTGGAGAGTAGTTTGGAACTATGCTCAAAAAGTTATCAAACTGTGCATACCCTTTGATCCAGCAGTGTTACTACTGGGATTATATCCCAAAGAGATTATAAAGAAGGGAAAGGGACCTGTATGTGCACGAATGTTTGTGGCAGCCCTTTTTGTAGTGGCTAGAAACTGGAAACTGAATGGATGTCCATCAGTTGGAGAATGGCTGAATAAATTGTGGTATATGAAAATTATGGAATATTACTGTTCTGTAAGAAATGACCAACAGGATGATTTCAGAAAGGCCTGGAGAGACTTACACGAACTGATGCTAAGTGAAATGAGCAGGACCAGGAGATCATTATATACTTCAACAACAATACTAGATGATGACCAGTCCTGATGGATCAGGCCATCCTCAGCAACGAGATCAACCAAATCATTTCTAATGGAGCAGTAATGAACTGAACTAGCTATACCCAGAAAAAGAACTCTGGGAGATGACTAAAAACCATTACATTGAATTCCCAGTCCCTATATTTATGCACACCTGCATCTTTGATTTCCTTCACAAGCTAATTGTACAATAATTCAGAGTCTGATTCTTTTTGTACAGCAAAATAATGTTTTGGTCATGTATACTTATTGTGTATCTAAGTTATATTTTAATATATTTAACATCTACTGGTCATCCTGCCATTTAGGGAGGGGGTGGGGGGGGTAAGAGGTGAAAAATTGGAACAAGAGGTTTGGCAATTGTTAATGCTGTAAAGTTACCCATGTATATATCCTGTAAATTAAAGGCTATTAAATAAAAAAAAAAAAATTAAAAAAAATAAATAAATAAATATCAGAATCAAAATACCAATTCATGGTCTGTGACTCCAAGGTTAGGCATTTTTCACTGGACCACACTGTCTCCCTTCTTTGAACACTCAAGTTATTCAGCAATTTTTGGCGAACATAGAATTATGGGTGTATTAAAGATGTATCTGTTACCAATTGTCTCTTTAAATAGAAAATTTGAACTGGTGCTACCTTCGTGAAAAAAGATATTTGCCCTTTTCTTCTCTCTTCCTGCTGAAATCCTTCTCCTCCTTCATGGTCCATTCATGTGTCATTTTCTCCATGAAACTTTTAACTCATATATACCTTATCCCTTGTACCATGCATATATATATATATATATATATATATATATATATATATATAGAAGATCTGAGTTCAAATTTGACTTAGACACTTAGTAACGTGTGATCCTGAGCAAGTCACTTGTTTGCCTTAATTTCCTCATCTATAAAATGAGCTGGAGAAGAAAGTGACGAACTATTTTAGTATCTTTATCAAGAAAACATCAAATGGAATCACAAAGTATTGGACACAACTGAAATGACTCAATAACAATAACATCTCCAATATAACCATTGTAAGGTTATTAATAGAAGGGTTGTATCATGTCACTAACCTTCTATAGCATTCATACTTTATCCAAACAAACTTCTGGTGGTCCTCACAGCTGGGAAGGCTGTCCCTGAAAAATTTGGATCAATGATCTTGGCTGCTCCAGGTTGACAGGGTTGTTTAAACCTCCAGGGTTTTACCCTAACTATCATATGGAGGTTGGAATGAAAACTGGATGAGTTTTAGGCTAGGAAAGCTTGAGTATATTTATATTGGCCATCTTTAATGTATTTACCACAATTGTGATTTAAATTTTATAGAGAATGTTTTGTAAGGGATCTTGAATGAAAATCAGAGGTTTCAAGATGAAAGGGAATTTTTCTGAGTATGATGGGGACTAAGCTAAGAGGCTTGACAGGATAATGCAGACCCAACTTCTACACTAGAATGAGAATCTAGTTGGTAACCACAAAGGGACAGGGCTAATGGGTGAGTGGAAGACAACTGCTCTGACAGTGGAAAGGAGAAACCAAGAGATAAGAAGTCATTCAATAAGCATTTATTAAGCTCCTTATATGAGCCAAGCACTTTGTTTAATTGTAGTGATACCAATAGTTCCTGCCCTAAGGATTTCACAATCTAAATGGGAAAGCAACATGCTTACAACTATGTACAAACTACATGTAGAATAGATACAAAGTACAACAGAGGCAAGTCATAAGAAAGGAAAGCCTCTTTGTAGAACATGGAATTTTAACTGGGAAATTAAGGAAGCCAGGAAGCAAAGAAAAGGAAAGAGAGTATTCCAAATATTAGAATGCGATCACAAAGAGTTATACTCAGGTATAGTCTTGTTTGAGGGGACAGCAAGGAAAATGGTGTCACTTATTTAAAAACTGCAATGTAGAAAATAAGGTATAAGAAGACTAGAAAGATAAAAGGGCCGCTTTGAATACCAAACAGAGAACTTTGTATTTGATCTTGGAGGTAATAAGGAACCACTAAAATTTGGGGCTGGGGAGGGAAAGGTTACAAGGGGTAGGATCTGCGCTTCAGCAATAATTAATTTGTCAGCTGAGTTGAGAATAAACTGGAATCGGGAGAGACTTAAATCAAATAAACCATCAAGCAGACTATTGCAATAGCCTAGGGGAGAGTTGAAGAGGGCCTGCCCCAAGGGTGATGGTAATATCAGAGTAAAAAAGGAAGCGTTTAGAAAAGATGTTACAAAGGTAAAATTGACAGGGTTTGGGAAAAGATGGCAATTAAGAGATAGTAAAGAATAAAGGAGGGCACCGAGGTTGTAACACCCCAGAGTGCCTTATGATGCAAGGTGGAGCAGATGACTGACAAGGGTAAATGCTTGAACAACAGCCAGGTCCAGGTACTGGTTATAGCACCCACTTCCTGTCACATTTGTCTCCCCAATTTCTAGCACAGTACATGTTATATAGTAAGCACCCAATAATTAAACTGAATCTGTGAATATATAATAAAAGACAATGGAGTTCTCCAAGAATTAAGGTTGCCAAATTTAGAAATGTTAGCAAAGCACCATGACATATTCTACTTCACTGCCATCTTTCATAATATATCTCATCAAATTGGCAGCCTATACCAACTGCTTATATTTACTACCAATCCTCCCTCTTAGTCCCCTCTTCAATATGTATTCCACTCTTGTTACTACAAAGAAATAATTAGTTTCTTCTGACTCTAATGGATTCCTTTAAGGTCTAATATTTCTTGATTTTTCTGCTACACTTGATGTCACTGAGCATCCCCTTCTAGGAAATCTTTTCAACTCTCCCTTTCTATAATATTGTATCTTCTTCATTCTTCTGTCTCTCTAATTGTCTCCTTCACTGGCTCCTCTTTTCTCCATCTATCAGGCAATTAGACTTGGACCTTCTGTTCTTTTCCTTTTATTCTTGCAATTTAGTGAATTTATCTACTCTCATTCTTAAACTGTTTCTATATAATTGACTCTCAAATCTTCATCTTCAATCTTGAATTCAATATCTATTTTAGTCCTGTATCATCAGTAGCCTATGGGGACATTTCTACTTTCAATCATGTTTCAACCATGGAAATTTAGCATACGTCAAATTTACAGCCTCATTTCTCAACCCAAGCAAAAAACTTTTTCCTCTTCCTCCCAATCTTCCAGGATCACAATTTTTGAGTAACATTCATACTATCTCTCTCAAATTTTTGATTAAATTATTTTGATCTGAACTTGTGATTTCATTATCATGTTGAGATTCTTGGTTTCTACTATTTGAACTGATGGTAGTTTCATGAAAATTCTCTACTAGTACAGATAAGCAACTCATCTATAATTTGCAGTTTGAGAAACTTTCCTGAGAGAACTGAAAAAGTATCCACGATCACAGAGCTAGTATTTGTAAGAGATAGAATCTGAACCCAATTTTGCCTTAGTGTCAGGCCTATCTTCCATCAGTACAACTTGCTCTCCTTCCCTAATCCAAATTTCATTCATGACCAAGTTGGGATGGTACTACTTCTATAAATACTCTCAGAACCAATTCTTTTTGTGTTTATACAGCTTCCAACTCAGTGCAGACCCTTATCAATTCATAAATAAGTCAAGGCAATAAGCATTTATTTAATGTCTACTTTGTGTGAGGCCCTAAGCCCTGGGGATACAAAGAAAGGGAGAAGAATAATTCACTGTTCTCAAGAAGCTCAAAGTCTAGAGAAAAAAATGTTCATATATGTACAAACAATATATAAACAACATAAATTGAAGATAATCAACAGAGAGAAGGCACATTAAGGAGGATCAGGAAAGATTTATTTTAAAAGGTGGGATTTTAACTAGAACTTGAAGGAAACCAAGAAGTGGATATGAATAGGAAGAGTATTCTAGGTATAGATTCAGTGTCTTGTGTGTGGAACAAAAGCAGCATCACAGGATCTCAGAGACTGTGGAGGGAAGAAGAAAGAGAAAAAAAAAGGATTGGCTTATGAAGGATTTTAAAAGCCAAATGGAAGATTTTATATTTGATTCTATAGATAATAGGAATTGATTAAATGATCACATTATGCTTTAGAAATGTCAATTGGATAGCTGAGTGGAAGACAACCTAGTCTGGGAAGAGAATTGAGGCAGAAATTTAGGGGAGAGGTTGGGGGGGGGGTAAGAGGTGAAAAATTGGAACAAGAGGTTTGGCAATTGTTAATGCTGTAAAGTTACCCATGTATATATCCTGTAAATAAAAGGCTATTAAATAAAAAAAAAAAAAGAGAGAGAGAGAATTGAGGCAGAAGATCAACTAGCAGCCTATTGCAATTGACTGTCCAGATATGGACCTGTATCTAGTCGGTGGCAGCATCAAAGAAGAGAAAGTGAAGTATGTAAGATGCTTTATAAAGACAGAATCAATATGACTTGACAACATTGATATTGAAATGGAGGATAAGGAGCAGTGAGGAGCTGAGGATGCTCAATCCTATTGCTTAATAGTAAGCAAGAGGGCAGGGTTGGGGTGGAATTGCATTCAATTTTGAACAGTTTAAGAAATATTTAGTATATTCAATTTGAGATATGTGGGTGGAGATTCAAAACAAAAGGTTTAAGATTGGATGTATTGCTATAAGAATCATTTGCTTAAAGATGATCATTGAATCCAAGGAAGCTGATAAAATAATCAAGTGAAATAGTATAGAGAAAGAATAGAAAAAGATCCAGGACAGAGCCTGGGAGCACTCATGGCTATTAGATACAACTGGATCAAAATTCATCAAAAGACTAAAAAATCATCAAAAGACTGATTAGGTATAGTTGCTCCTTCTGGAGCAGAAGAAACAGAAGCGATCAAACAAGAGACTGTCAAGGAAAAAAAATAATGCATGAATCTTTCAACCCCCTAGGATTCAATCTCCTCAACTACAAGACCCTTTCAGTTCTACATCTTGTTTCCTTTATTCTTGTGAATGTTCTTTATTCTTTGTGAATGTTAAGGATGCATAACCTTTTGTGTATCATGGATCCCTTTGGCAATATGATGAAACTTATGGATCCTTTTTCAGAATATTTTTAAATTCACAAAATAAAATTTATAAGATTACAATGGAAATTATATTGTAGTACATCTATCAAAATAGAGAAAAATGTTCCCAGATATTTGAACAAGAACTCATGGTCTTTACTAACATTGTAAAGAAAGATTAAAGACTTTCTTTAAAAGATGCAATAAATTATCTAAGAAGAAAAGATAAACATTCATTCATTCTAAACAAAATAAAATATTCTGAAGAGACTGAGAACTTTAAAAAAAAAAGGTAAGAAGTTGATGGGTGGAAATACATGACATAAAGAAGCAGAAGGAGAAAAAATTCTGAAACATTATGACTATTTTCACAGCTTCACTGATGCAGCAGGATAGAGAAGTGTCTCTACACATATGCCAATGCACTTATGGCCCCAAATGTCAAAGCAAGATAGGGTGGGAATTTTTCACAGCTGTAACAGAAAGGCAAAACTTCAAGGAGAAAGGTCATGTCAGAAAATCTATCCATTTTTTACCATCGTTTTTGTACTGCCTTCTAACCTATATATATTTTGTCTCTGGTTTGAAGCATCCTGCTCTCATTTCAGGCTTTTTGATCTGACATTCACACAATCTTTTAATTTGAGACATGGAAATGACCTCACCAGCCATGTAGCTCAAATCCATATATTAAAAGAATCCCTGTTACAACATATTTCACAGTGATCATCTAGCTTCTGCTTGAAGACCTCCAAACAGGAGGAATACAATCACTTCTTAAGGCAATATTCCATGTTTGGATAAGGAATCTCTCCTTCCCTCACCTTCCACATCAAACTAAATTGTCCTCTTTGCAATTTTTACCCATTGCTCCTGGCTCTGACCTTGGAGGCCAAATAGAATGAAACAAATCCCTTCTCCATGATAAACCTTCAAATATTTTCAAGATGATTCTCCTGGCCCTCTATTATTTTCTTTTCTCCAAACAAGTATTACCATTTCCTTCAACCAATCCTCAATATGGGATTGAATCAAGACTTTTCATTATCCTAGTTGATCTCTTCTAGACTCTGTCTATTTTAACAACATCTTCCATAAACTTTAGTAGCCAGATTTGACCACTGTACCTTGGATAAGATCTTTTGAAAGCAGAATCCAATGGTATTATCATTTTTAAAGAACAAGTTCCTGATTCAACTAGTCTATTGTTTCCACTATCACTTTAGAGCTATCCCTGCTTTTAAAATAAAGAATTTCCTCTAAGGTTCTATTATTACCAAAATCACTGGGTTTTCTCCCCAACCCTTATCTTCTTCAGGGGATCTAATAATATTCTCTATATCAATCTAAACAAGATACCTTTGGCAAATGATGGTTAAAATGCTAGCCATTATACATACATAGCCCTCCATTGGGGCAAGAGGGTCCCACTCAGAGACTTTGGAACAATAGAGGAAAAAACCTCAGGAAACTATATTTTTATATAACATACATTTACCATCTTATGAAAAACTGTCTTTGTTTGCAACCAAAGTTGGGGCACAAGCTTTAGTATTTCTCCATCTGGGTTTTCTGCCTGACACAGGGACCTAATGTAGTCCAGGAGGTTCAGACTCATTTAAACCTAGATAGCTATTCACTCTTTAGTTCAGATTATGTATAAGTATAAGGAATTGAGATTATTTAACCTATAGATGAGAGAATTCCTAGAATCTTTATACATGTACATGTAGGCCATAACCTTTCTGAATTTATTTTCTATGAATTACTAATTGTAGTATTGTACTCTAAATATGTACATGTATATGTGTGTGTGTGTGTATAATATATATACACACACACACATAAATGAATGGATAGATAGATAAATTTATTGATTGATTTTCCAAATAGTGAAACCCACTAAGAATCAATCTGTCCTCTACCATTAAAATATTATTAGCCTCAGGGGAAAAATATATATATTGTGAAAATTGATGACTTCCTTCTAAGAGGAATAGAGTCATTCTATCAATAGACTTGACCTGAACAATTAGGAGATATGTCACTTTCCTGAAGGCTTTATATGGACAACCAGGTGAGGTTTATTAAACCTGACAATTTCTGTCCCCTTATAATGATTTGTGTGGGATTAATTGATAGGTTAGAGTGAAATCTATTAAGTATTAGAGGGAATTAGAAAATCTTGGCCAAAAAATGAGAAGTCTTGGAATCCTCTTCTTTTTTTTTCCAATTCAAGTAACATAAAATCATAATTTTATAGCTAAAAGGGATCTTAGTTACCATGTTATCTAAAATTTTTGTTTGATGAGTGAGGAAAAAAAGAAATGTATTTAGTATCAGAAAGAAGGTTTTTTTTTTTCCTTAACCACTGGTTCAAGTACCAGAATAATGAGGACACAGACTAGGATAAAATTGTTTGCACAAATAATAAATGGATGAATAGTTGCAAAGTACTGTGCTAAGTACCAGGAATACAAATAGAAAAGCCCTGGAACTTACTATTCTAATAAAAAAAAATCTTATACTGAAAAAGGAATAACTAAAATAAAAAAATCCAGATTAGTCCTAAAATCTAAATGCCAGGGAAGATATCACACAGGGCATAGGAAAAGAAACAGAAAAAATTCCTAGCAATTCATAGAAAATAAGATTCAAAAACTATCTGGTCCACATGTACATATATAAATTTATGGGATATGAGTAGATAAAAGATGTAAAACTAATACTATGAGATAAACATGATTTCATGGGTATCATTGCCACTTGGTGGTATGAGTCATATCTGGAAAATAGAATATATAGGAAAAGAACTCATTTAAAAGCAACTAATCAAATAGATGGTGCAGTAGGGTAGAGCATAATGTCCTTTATCTAAGGTGTGACTCCTAAGTTAATGACCTGAGTCCATCTCAAATTCAATATGGCAAAACAAAATTCAATAACTTTCTCTAAAAATAGACCTCTCTTTCAAACTTCCCTGTCAACGTCAAGGATTCTCCGTCCTCCAGGTTTGAAAATTTGGTGTCATCTTCAACTCTTTACTCCTAGTGAGCCCATACATCAAATCCATTGCCAAATTTGTCATTCCCTTCTCTTTCACATATATAGCCACCATTCTAATTCAGATCTGCATTACTTCTTATCCTTAACTATTGCCTTCCACGTATCCTGCTCAACAAGCTCCAGGAGTTACTTATCATCTCCATGATTAAATATAAATTTCTCTGCAAATTAAGACAACTCTGAGATACCACTACACACTTGTCAGACTGGCTAGAATGACAAGGAAAGATAATGTGGAATGTTGGAAGGGATGTGGGAAAACAGGGACACTGATGCATTGTTGGTGAAATTGTGAATACATCCAGCCATTCTGGAGAGCAATTTGGAACTATGCTCAAAAAGTTATCAAACTGTGCATAACTTTGATCCAGCAGTGTTACTACCGGGCTTATATTCCAAAGAGATCATAAAGAAGGGAAAGGGACCTGTATGTGCAAGAATGTTTGTGGCAGCCCCCTTTGTAGTGGCCAGAAACTGGAAACTGAGTGGATGCCCATCAATTGGAGAATGGCTGAATAAATTGTGGTATATGAATATTTTGGAATATTATTGTTCTGTAAGAAACGACCAACAGGATGATTTCAGAAAGACCTGGAGAGTCTTACATGAACTGATGCTGAGTGAAATGAGCAGAACCAGGACATCATTATATACTTCAACAATGCTATATGATGATAGCCATAGTGGATAGAGCACCAGCCATGAAATCAGGAGGACCTGAGTTCAAATACACCTCAGACACTTAACACTTACTAGCTGTGTGATCCTGGGTAAGTCACTCAACCCTAATTGCCTCATATCCCCATCTCCTGGGGAGGAGGGAGGGGAATGGAGATGGGTGGGGTAAGGGGGGTGGGGAAGAGATCCAGCTAAAACACTGAAAAGCTTATAAAGGCAGCTCTTTGATTGTTATGCCACAGTCTCCTTGAACTGTTCTATCTCAGTTTCCCTGCATTAGTTTCCCTGAATTATAATATCTCAATTTCCCTAAGTTAGTATACAACAATCCCCCCTTTTTTCTGTCCATTGGGGCTGTAT
Source organism: Sarcophilus harrisii (assembly GCF_902635505.1). NCBI lineage: Eukaryota > Metazoa > Chordata > Mammalia > Dasyuromorphia > Dasyuridae > Sarcophilus > Sarcophilus harrisii. The sequence goes on along the minus strand of NC_045427.1, from coordinate 319,158,975 downwards.
TAGCCACTCTAAACATTCCAAAGATAAGACTCCAGATGTTCTATCTCAGAATACCTAATTGACATCTTTACCTCTATTTCTTCAGACTTCCTGTCTCTAGACAGGACACCTCTTTACCTCCCAATTAGTAAGAATTTATAGTTTTCACCCCCAACCTGTCAGAACCAAATATGGTCCATCCCTGAAAATTCCGGCTCTTTGCCTTCTGTCTTTGTTTCTCTTTTCACTCGGGTACTATAAAAAGTCTTGGAGTCTCACATTCAGCACTGGATACTTTGAGACAAGAGTCCAATGCAGTCAATCAATTAAGCTCTCCAAAAAATTAAAAACTCTCTAATCTCTATCTTGCTTCAGTCTCTCCGGCATTACATGATAAACTTTAAATATAAAAGTACATGCAGAAAATATGGAATAAATGGCAAATAGACACAGAAGAATCCAATTATAAAAAAGCTTTGATTTGAAAATGGAGCCACAAGATTCCATGGCTAAATATGTCTTTGCCAGTATGTATTAATCCTATTTCAGGGACAGAATATTTAAGAATAGTTTGTGAAAATCTAACTTCTCCTATTTTAAAAAATAAATTAGGATGACATTTTTCTGTCTCCAGTCTTCTGGCATCTTTCCCATTCTCCATAATTTCTCAAGACCATAGACAGCATAGTGATCTCATCTGCAAATTCTCTCAATAGCCTCAAATGACACCATGGTATAAGGAGACAAGCACTTACCCTGAAGCCACAAAACCTGAGCTAAAATTCCATCTTCAGTGAGTAACTTTAAACCAGTCCCTTAATGTCTCTAGACCTAAATTTCTTTATCTGTAAAATGAAGGGGGAGCAGAGGAGAGAAACAGAGCAGAGGAAAGAAACAGAGCTTCCTAGTACCATTTCTCTATCTGCAAAAGAGAATAGAATACAATTTATCTCATAGAATGTTCATGTGGTTTTAATAAAATTTTAATTTATAAAGTAATCATCAACATTTTGATGAAAATGTTAAGTTACCAAATATGGATTGAGAAATTCAAGAAGAGAAAAAGGTAGTCAAAATAAGAATAGCATTAATTGAAAACAATCTATACAGGTACTCTTTCTGTTAGCAGCAAATTTGTTATGTTATTAGAATCTTTTACCACATTATAGATTCTACAAGAAAGCATGTTAGGTTATTACCATCACTGTCCATTCTTGGATTTTAAACAAACAGATGAATCAATAATAGAACATAGCAGCCAAAAACATAAAGAGAGACATAGTTTCCAGGAACAAGGAGGGTATCATCCTGCCAGCCCATATCTTTATACAACCACATCAAAAATATTCATCAATTCTTGTTGCTATAATTTAAAAACAATGTTGATAAGATGTGTAACACCCAGAAAAGGGCATCCAGGATGGTGATAGGATTTAAATTCATATTACTAAAAGAACAGATGAAAGAAATAGAAATGTTTAACTTTTAGAAAATAAGGCTAGAGTGATATTGTAACTGTAACCAATTATTTGAAAAGATGTGATGTGGGGAAGAGGGATTAGATTTGATCTATTTGGCCAAAAAAGGGAAGAACTAGGTGTAATGAGGAGGGAAAAAAGTGAAAAGATGCCATTTTAGTCTTGGTGTCAGGAAAAACTTCCTAACAGAATTGTGCAAAGATAGATTGGACTGCCTCAGGAAATATTGATTTCCTCTCCTTTGGAGGTCCTTGAACATAAACTGTCTAACCAATTAAGCAATCATTAAGCATTTACCAAGTATTTGCCAGGTATTGTGCTAGATTCTGAGGATTCAGAAACATAAAATGAAACAGATATTGACCTCATATAAATATATAATACAAGGTTCCTAAAAGTCTTATTGCAGTTGTAATCTACTAAAGTTTAGAACTGCATTGACTTTTTGGACCCTGGAGTCCTCAAACTTTTTAAATAGGGGGCCAGTTTATATACTTATTTTATATACTTATATACTTTGGGTTCATAACAATTTTTCAGGTGAAAAGGGATCACAAGTAGAAAAAGTTTAAGAAGCATTGCTTTAAAGGAAGCTTTCCCCAACCCTTCTTGTTCCAGTGCCTTACCTTTGTTAACTTTTTGCTATTTATCACACACACATACACACACATACACACACACACACACACACACACACACACATAAATTGTACATATGTTTATTGTTTCCTCCATTATATTGTGAGCTCCTTGAAGAAATCAACTGTCTTTTGCCTCTTTTTATATCTCCAGCGCTTAACACAATACCTGGCACACCACGAATGTTTGTGGCAGCCCTCTTTGTAGTGGCTAGAAACTGGAAACTGAGTGGATGCCCATCAGTTGGAGAATGGCTGAATAAATTGTGGTATATAAATATTATGGAATATTATTGTTCTGTAAGAAATGACCAACAGGATGATGTCAGAAAGGCCTGGAGAGACTTACACAAACTGATGCTGAGTGAAACGAGCAGGACCAGGAGATCATTATATACTTCAACAACAATACTATATGATGACCAGTTCTGATGGACCTGGCCATCCTCAGCAATGAGATCAACCAAATCATTTCCAATGGAGCAGTAATGAATTGAACCAGCTACACCCAGAGAAAGAACTCTGGGTGATGACTAAAAACCATTACATTGAATTCCCAATCCCTATATTTATGCCCACCTGCATTTTTGATTTCCTTTCCAAGCTAATTGTACAATATTTCAGAGTCTGATTCTTTTTGTATAGCAAAATAACAGTTTGGTCATGTATACTTATTGTGTATCTAATTTATATTTTAATATATTTAACATCTACTGGTCATCCTGCCAGCTGGGGGAGGGGGTGGAGGGTAAGAGGTGAAAACTGGAACAAGAGGTTTGGCAATTGTTAATGCTGTAAAGTTACTCATATATATAACCTGTAAATAAAAGGCAATTAAATAAAAAAAAAAGTAAAAAAAAATACCTGGCATACAATAGGCATTTAATAAATGTTTGTTGATTGATTATAGCATGCACAAAGGAGAATAGTTTGCAATAAATCTGAAAATATATTCCAGAGGCACATTTTGGGAGTATTTTAGATGGCAAACTAAAGAGTTTGTATTTATTTTGGGAGTCACCAGAGCTTTTTGCTCATACCTGTACTTTAATATCACTTTGGTAGCTACATAAAGGATGAATTAGAGAAGGGAGAGATTTGACACAATAAGACTAATTTGGAGATTGTTGCACATTTCCAGAACATTGGTGATGAGTCTGAAATCATGTATTGGTCATATGAGTGCAGACAAAGGGACAGATGGAAGAGATGCTATGGAGGTAGAATGAACAATACTTAGCAACTGACAATATGTGGGACGAGAGAGAGAAGAGCTAAGGATGACTCCAAATTTGTAAACATGTATAAAAATGGAGGGATAATGATGTCCTCAACAGAAACAAGGAAATTAGGAAGAAGAGAGGAAGGGAAAGAGTGAATTCTATTTTGAACATATTGAGTTTCAGATACCAATAAAACATTAAATTGAAAATATCCACTAGGAAGTTGCTAACACAGGACTTCTTGAATATCTCAAAGGGCAGATTTGATTTTAATTTGGACTAGAATCAGGCTGAAGCCAACCCAACTTTGATTTTAATATTTGGAAAGCAAAAGGTAAATATTATTTCCAATGGTACAACATGCAGTACAGTATTCAGGGTAACAGAACAAATCACAGAAATTCAATGAACATATTACCATAAGTGAAGAGATAACCAAAAGAAAATAATATTATGCTATGAAACCATTAGAAGTTCAGAAAAGAACTACTAATCCTTCTAAGTTCATAAAAGCAATCTAGAGCTTGAGATATATGTTTTAAAAAAATGAAAATACATTACAAACTCATCTAGTAATATTTTTCTCTATTCAGACTAATACGCACCTACTCTCAACTTCACTGAGGGGAAAAAAAAAGTCACATTTTTATAGCACTCTCAAGTTTACAAAGCACAGGTATCAAAACACTCAGTGAGTGGGTTGGTCCCTATGAAAAGTTCTTAGACACCTCCACTAAAATGGAATTTTTGACATTTTTTCAAAAATCATTTTTTATGTGAACAAGATATCTTTCAAATCAAGTAGAGTTTGTCACATTGAAGTACTTCTTTTTTTCAGTAACACAATACACAGATTATACTCAGCAGTAAGTAGCTAGTATAGCTGACAAAAACATGAGCTTTTCGGGAAGTCTGGATTCCATTCTTGACTATTGTTAATTATTCAGGTGAATTTGGTCCTTTCTAGGCCTCAGCTTCCTCATCTACAAAATGAAAAATTAAATGAGATCAATGGCATCAAACTCAGAAACAGACCCCAGGAGGGGAGGAATAAAGACTGATAAAATCACAAATTAACATTATGCTGTATTATATTTTTATTTATTTTGTTAAATAGTTCCCTATTACCTTTTAATCTGTTTTGCCAGCCTCAGACCCACAGGTTACAATTCTGATACTTCTGTAATAGATGATCTCTCAGATTTTTTTGCATGAATATTTCGCATTTCTATGGCATTTGAGCAGAACAAGTTTAAGGTGTTCTTTGAATGTGGTCATACTGGTTATAAAAGTTCAAAGAATTTTTTGCCTATTTGACATCACAAAAGATTTATTGCATTAAAATTATGCTATACTTTAAATATATTTTAGGCTTGCTCAATCACTAAAATATTTATTGAGTGCCTTTACTTGCTTTAAATATGCTTTAGATTCAACCAATCAATAATACTTTTATTAAGTGCAGGGGCCAAAGATTCAAACATCTCCTTCTAAATCCAGAGAATTTTATATGTAAAAAAGCTGTTCTATTTTCTAAAGAAATATTTAACTTTACTAGGCTCAAGTTAAAGAAATTTTCTTAAAAGACCATTTTTGATAGCTTTTTTGCAAAGGATTTTACATTTTCAGGTATATATATAATAAACTTTAATTAAGAAATACAAAATTAGTTCTTCTAAGATGCATTTAATTATTTTTAAAGATGACCTAGATGTCAAAGTGCCTTTAATTTTTTTAACGACAACATAGACAAAATCATAATTAGATTTAAATGTTTGTCCTTCTTCCTAAAAGCTAACAAGAGATCACTCAGGATTACAACAGCTGTGTGTCCTCCCTGGAGACTGTGTTTCAGAACTATGGGTGTACACCAGCTGGACTAGAGGAAAGGTGATTTTGAATTCTAGCTAATAGCATCCACTGTGCAAGCTAGTATAATTAGGAGATAATGGAATGAGGCTGAACAAGGGAAAAATGCAAGCTCAATTACTAGGAAACACTCCCTTACTGTGAGCTATCAACCAGATTGTTAATTTGCATCCCAAGGGCAGTGATAGAAACCACAGTTTGAATCATTTGAAATTGGACCTGGCACAATAGTAAAGAAAAAAAATATGGGAATATAATAGCATCATTCATCGGAGATAGGCCAGGCAATAAAAATGGCTTGGTATATTGTGTTTTTAAACCTTTTTACTTATCATGGCATTGAATGAAATACAAATATGAACAAGGAATATATTTTCTATGGACCTGGGAAGAGAAGTTGATCCACATACATGAAGCAAATACAAAAACACAGAGTTGAGAAAGTGAAGTGTGAAGTATCTATTTGAGAATGTGACTAAAGGGAAGGGAAGGAGGGAAGAAGGGAGGGGAGGGAGGGAGGGAGGAAGGAAGGAAGGAAGGAAGGAAGGAAGGAAGGAAGGAAGGAAGGAAGGAAGGAAGGAAGGGAAGGAAGGGAAGGAAAGAAGGAAGGAAGGGAAGGAAGGAAGGGAAGGAAAGAAGGAAGGGAAGGAAGGAAGGGAAGGAAAGAAGGAAGGGAAGGAAGGAAGGGAAGGAAGGAAGGGAAGGAAGGAAGGGAAGGAAGGAGGGAAGGAAGGAGGGAAGGAAGGAGGGAAGGAAGGAAGGAGGGAAAGAAGGAAGGAGGGAAAGAGGAAGAGAAGGAGAGAGAGAGGGAGGGAAGGAGGAAAGGAGGGAGGGAGAGAAGAAAGGAGGGAGAGAAGAAGGGAGGGAGAGAGAGAGGGAAAGAGAGAGAAAGGGATGAAGGGAGGGAGGGAGAGAGGAAGGGAGAGAGGGAATCGGAGGGAGGGAGGGAGGGAGGGAGAGAGGGAGGGAAGAAGGAATCAATATATATTATTATGTAGTATATAAAAATGTATGTTACTTTGAAAATATTGTTATTATGTGGTTTTTTTTCAATTTGTCTAAAAAGGCACTCCCCACAATCTGTTCCAATCGGTGACGTTTCTGACAGAAAACAAATCTAATAACTAAAAAAATATATTATGTCCAGTGAAAATATTATGTATAGGAACAGGGAAAACATGAATCTTTTTCACAATCCTTTAATTCCCATTAAAAAAAGAAACAAATTTCATTTTAAAATCAAAATAAAACAGTAAACACACGGTCCTTGGTCCTACTAACCTTAGATGTTTTATTGATCTTAAACCCTGACTATAAACACATATATCACATGTTATATTAAAACTTTTCAGACTGAAATGATGACATTCATTTAATATTTTTGCTGACATTTTCCTTTCAAACATTCACTTCAAAATAAGCAGGTGGTAAGCATTTCAATAACATGATGCTTTTTGCTAAAGCTTCTATTCTCTTGGTGACCATTAGTGGTCATCAAAATGTAAGAATGGGTTTAACAACAATCTCTGATGATTCTCCAAATGCTCCAAAGGCCAGTCTCCTATAGTATTAACAAGATAATGTCTGTGTCTGGTTTTCATTTCAATTAATAATTTATTTATACCAGTATCGATGATTACAAAGTCTTAGGTAAGAAGCTGAAGACCTTAAGGATACAATGTTTTGTTTGTTTGTTTGTTTGCTTGCTTTGTTTTGTTTTGTTTTGGGTTTTTTTTTAGCATTTTTATTTAAAGTTTTGAGTTTCAAATTCTATTTCTTCCTTCCTTCTTCTCTGTACTTTCCCATTCCTGAGACGGTAAGCAATCATATATATATTATACATATGCAATTATGTAAAATATTTCCATTTTAAACTTTTTGTCCAGGAAGATTTAAATAAAAGAAAAGAAAGTGAAAAATAGCATGCTTTGGTCTGCATTCTGTCAATATTAGTTCTTTCTCTGAAAGCAGACAGTATTAGTTCTTTGGGATTATCATTATATTGCTGAATATTCATGATTCTTCATCAATCAACATTGATTTTACTATGCAATGTTCTCCTGGTTCTCTTCACTTCATTTTGCATTAGTTCATGTAAGTCTTTCCAGGTTTTTCTGAATTCACCCTGCTTGTCATTTCTTTCAGCACAATAAGATTCCATTACAATTATAAACAATTTGCTTAGCTATTCCACAATTGATGGATCTTCTTTTGATTTCCAATATGTAGCCACTACAAAAAGATTTTTTATAAATATTTTTGGATATATGTCCATTTTCTTTTTTGGATGTTTTTCGGATATAGACTAGCAATGTTATTGCTGTATCAAAGAACATGCACAGTTTGATAGCCATTAAGCATGGTTCCAGATTGTTCTCCAAATGATTGAATCAGTTTGCAACTCCACCAAGAGTTTCCCAGTTTCCCTACAGCCACTCCAACATCCAACATTTTCCTTTTTTGTCATATTAATCACTCTTATAGGTGTGAGATAGTACCTCAGAGTTGTTTTAATTCACATTTCTCTGATCAATAGTGATTTAAAGCATTTTTCATGTGACTAAAGATAGCTTTTCTTTGTTTGAAAACTGCCTGTTTGTATCCTTTGACCATTTATCAATTGGGGAATTGTAATGTTCTTTGGTTTGGTTTTCCTGGAGGTCTCTGGGAGCAGCCTTCATTTCAGTCAGAGTAATCACCACAAGACTAGCCAGGGTTTGTTAAAGTCCAAATCCTTTATTATGTCTTTTAAAGTCTTGTCTATTTTCCTGGGGGCCAGTTACTTTTCTTATAGTCCAGATCCTGTATTATCTCCTTCCTGGGGCTGAGCAGTTTTCTGGAGAGCTTTTCAGAGTGTCCTTGATCTCAGTGGAGAAATGCAGGAGGAGAGCCTGCCACCAGTGGCCTGACTGAAGATCAAATGAATGTCTGTCCTTGGTTCTAAGAGCTTGAGCTCCCATCTGTCTTCTTTGCCCTCTGAAAGCTTCTTCTCTGTGGCTCTCAGTCCCTTCTTATATGCTCCACACTGAGAGTATAAATCAATCATTATATCACTAGAAAACCATTATTTGTTGTATGATTAAATCAATCATACTGAACCAAGCTAAACTAAATAACCATTGTCTATCAATCCCACTAACTTAACACTTTGTTTCAAGTTCAGAGTTCTGCCCATAACAAGGAATGACTTGTATTTTTATAAATTTGACCCAGTTCTCTATATTTTTGAGAAACAAAGCCTTTATGAGAGATACTTATTGCAAATTTTTTCCTAGTTTTCTGCTTTTCTTATAATTTTGGGTACACTGATTTTGTATATGCAATAATCTTTTTCATTTTATATAATCAAAATTATCTATTTTACATTTTGTAATGCTCTGTATGTCTTCTTTGGTCCTAAATTCTTCCCTTATCCATAGATCTGACAGATAAACTTATTCCAAGTTCTCTTAATTTGCTTATAATGTCACCTTGTATATGAAAATCATGTATCCACTTTGATCTTATCTTGATATATGGTATAAGATGTTGGGTTGGTCTTTTCCTACTTTCTGCCATACCATTTTCCAGTTTTCCCAGAACTTTTCATCAACTAATGAATTTTTATTCCAAAAGCTTGGGTCTTTGCATTTATCATATACTAAATTACTATGGTCATTTACTCTAATGTAATTTGTATCTAATTTATTCCATTGATCCCCTACTCTATTTCTTAGTCAGCCCCTTATTATTCTGATAATTACTACTTTATCATACTGTTTGATATGATATAGTTAATTGATCTTGTTTCACATTTTTTTATTCATTGATTCCCTTGACATTTAAGCTTTTAATCTTCCAGATGAATTTTGTTACATTTTTTTCTAGCTCTATAAGATAATTTTTGATAGTTGGATTGCTATGGCACTGAGTATATAGATTAATTTAGATAAAGTTGTCATTTTTATTACTTTGGCTCAGCCTACCCATAAGTAATTATATTTTTCTTATTGTCTAGATCAGTCTTTAATTGTGTGAAAAATGTTTTACAGTTGTGTTCATGTAGTTACTGGATTTGTCTTGACACATAGACTCCCAAGTATTTTATACTGTCAACATTTATTTTTAATGGAATTTCTCTTTCTACCTTTTGCTACTGGATTTTGTTGGTAATATCTGGAAATACTGATGATTTATTTTGTATTCTACAACTTTGCTAAAGTTTTCAAATTTTTTAATTGATTCTATCAAATTTTCTAAGTATAACATCATGTCATTTACAAAGAGTGATAGTTTTTGTTTCCTTGTGGCCTATTCTAATTCTTTTACTTTCTTTTTCTTCTTTTATTGCTATACCTAACATTTCTAATAAAATATTAACTAACAAAGGTGATACTGGCCATTCTTGCTTCACCCCTGTTTGTATCAGGAAGGCTTCTAACTTATCTCCATTACAGATAATGTTTGCTGATGAGTTTTAGATAAGTATTATTTTTAAGGTAAACTCCATTTATTCCTGTGCTCCTTATTGTTTTTAATAGGATTGGGTATTGTATGTCAAGGGCTTCTTCTGCATCTATTGAAATAATCACATGATTTCTGTTGGTTTTGTTATTGATATAGTCAATTATGGTGATGCTTTTCCTAATGTTGAACCAACCCTGCATCCCTGGTATAAATCCCACCTGGTCATAGTGTATGATCTTTGTAGCATATTGCTTTTAATCTCTTTGTTAGTATTTTATTTAAATCTTTGCATTAATCTTCATTAGGAAAATTAATCTATTCTTTCTTTTGGTTCTTCTATGTTTGGGTATTCATTTCATATTTGTATCATAAAAGGAATTTGGTAGAAATCCTTTTTCACCTATTTTTCCAAATAGTTTCTATAATGTTAGAATTAATTGTACTTTAAAGTTCAATAGAATTTTCTAGGTAAAGTTTTTATGACTACAATGTATCAGAGGCTATGGTTGGAGAAAACAAAGGCACATTTAGGAATCAAACATCTGGTTTAAAAGATAGCACATAGAATGGGATTTCTATTTCTAAATCACATGTTGCAACAGAAAAATGATAGGTAACTGATCTGACAAAGGCCATTAAAAAGTATTTTAGTGGAATTTTAAAAACCTAATCAAAAAGGCTTCAAAATAACAGAGAAAATGGCCTGGCATATCCACCAAACTAATGCCGTTCAAAATAATGAAGACCTTCTTTTAGTTCTCTTAACATTATATAACTGTTGATCTATAATACCTCACTCATTATATGACCAGCTCATCTTCTAATTTTTCATATCTTTAAACCTAACTCAATTTCATGAAAGCAATTTGATGTTGGTATGTTGCCACAGCCTCTTTATACACACCAGACATGTCCCCTTTGTACTTTTGATAATCTGTAATTTTGACTTTTTAGATACTGTGGTTTTCCATGATTTGGAATTATAGAACATTGCTAAAAAAAAAAATACTGGCATTTTAAAAAATGAGATTCTGTTTCAGGGAGAAGTTTGAATTTGATAAAAATCTCTGCATAATTTTCCAAATATAAGCCAGCTCTCTCTTCCATGCAATTAATTCTGGATTTAGCTTATTGTTTATTTACAAAATCTGTTTAAGATAAACATATTGATTGAATATTTTTATTCTGTCTGTAAATGAACAATATGTATTCTTGACCCATTTGCTAGACCAAACTCTAAACATTTATAAGCTCACATGGTGTTCTGGGGTTTAATACAATCAGTACAATTCCATCCACAATGAGGAATGCCCAGAGAACTCACCTCCTTTAACAGGAGTATCCAACTTTTTGCATTTTATGTATTCCCTTAACAATCTGAGAAATCCCAAAGACCTCATTTTACAAAAGAATATGCTGGGGATGATGCTTCAATTTGCAATAGAAGAAAATGCTAAATATCCTAATTATAATAATGGAGATACAATTTTCCCCATGAATTTCATGGATCTTCTCCCTGAAACCTACCTATCCATTGATCTAAATTAAGAAACTTTCTTCAATTTAGATACTACTATGCTGATCATCTTCTATGCCAGGTTCTGTCAAACAACAATCCACAAGCCAAATCTACCACAATCTAAATAATAATGTGAGAGATTAAATTTACCTATATTCTGCCTATCAAAGAGATAGGTGTGATCTTACTATATTCTTGATACCTTACTGAAG